>NW_028322294.1:0-600000 GCF_059928025.1 Delphinapterus leucas | reverse complement strand
GTGTCCCGGTCCGGGAAGATCCCACATGCCGCGGAGCGGCTAGGCCCCGTGAGCCATGGACACTGAGCCTGCGCATCCGGAGCCTGTGCTCCGCAACGGGAGAGGCCACAACAGTGAGAGGCCCGCGTACCGCAAAAAAAAAGAAAAAAAAAAAAAAGAGAAATGCTCACTGGCGTGTAGAAAAAGAAGACAATGGAGAGGGGGGTAGACGCCAGATCATGCATAGTCCATGTATGTATAGTAAGTGCTATGGTCTAGTCTTTGTGTTCCCCTCCAAATTCATACGTTGAAATCTTTATTTCCGTAGCTGATAGTATTAGTAGGTGGGGCCTTTGGGAAATGATTATGGTATTAGTGCTCTTATAAAAGAGACCCCACAGAGCTCCCTAAGCTCTTCTGCCATGTGAGGATACAATGAGAAGTCTGTGATTCAGAAGAGGGCTCTCATCTGACCATACTGGCAACCTATTCTTGAACTCACAGCCTCCGGAGCCGTGAGAAAAAAAATTCCTGGTGTTTATGAGCCACCCAACCTGCAGTATAATCTTACAGCAGCCCAAAAGGACAAAGAGAGTTTGGATGTGAGACTTTACTCCAAGAAAGATGGGAATCCATTGAAGGATTTTACCTGGTAACTTAGAAGAGAGAAAAGTTTCATAACACAATCAGGTACTTTTATAAGAAAAATTTGTTTCTTTTTCAGAAAGATCACTCTGGAAATACTGTGACTAGATTTTTGGAGAAGTGTGATGGCAGGCCCGGATATAGAAAGATGAGTTAGTAGTCCATTAATATAAGTCAAACAAGAAAGTGGATATAAAAAGTGTGAATTTGTGGCTGAGAGTTCTTTTCTTTTACTACTTGAAAAATGTTATGTCAATGCTTCTGACTCCATAATTTTAGACAAGAAATATGCTGTCATTGGAATTGGTTTCTCAATAAGTGATGCATCGTTTCTGCCTGTCCACTTTCGAGATTTGTTTTGTCTCTACTTTTCAGAAGTTTAATTATGACGCGTCTTGACAAGGATACCTTTGTGTTTTTCCTCTTTGGATTTGCTCAGATCCTTGAATGTGTGCTTATGTCTTCTAAAAAATTGGGAACGTTTCAGTCATTATTTCTCTGAATACTTTGTCAGTCCTACGTGCTCTCTGTTTTCATTCTGGAACCTTGATGATATGAATGTTAGTGCTTTTGTTACTGTTTACAGGTTCTTGAGATCCTCCTGTTCTTTCTCCCATCTCTACCCCTCAGCCTATTTTTCTCTGTACATTTGGTACATTGTATTGATCTCTTCTAAGTTCATGATTCTGTGCTTTGTAATCTCCACTCTACTCTTGAGCAAAGTTTTTTGATTGTTGTATTTTTCAGTTCTACTGTTCTCATTTGTTTTTATTCTTATAACTTCTAGTTCTTTGTTCACATTTTCTATTTTTCCCATTTCCGTCAAGGAACACATAATTGCTAATTGAAGCATTTATGTGACAGCTTATTTAAAACCCCTGTCTGATAATTTCAATAGATGTTTTATCTCAGTGCTGGTGTAGGTCTATTGTCTTTTCTCATTTATTCTGTGATTTCCTGCTTCTTGGTGCCATGAGTATTTTTCAATTGGATTCTAAACATTGTGAGTTATTATATGACTCTGTATCCCATTTAATTTTATTATTACTTTTTAGAAGGAAGTCATCCTATTGGAGGTGGAGTATGAGGACTGGGGGGTTACGTACAGATTTCCACTGGGCCCTACTGTCAAAACCCCAGCAAAAGTGGGCACTTACATTCTCTCACTGCAGACAGGTCAAGTAGAAGTTCAGCTATCCTACTGGCCCTTCTGACACCTTCTCCCCAAAAGTGGGAACATTAATATCATTCTGTTGCCTTTTAGTAGGAGTGGAAGTTCATCTCCCCAGTAGATTTCTTGACACCAGGGGAGGGGAGAAGTGAAGTGTTTGCTGTGTTTGCTGTCCTTCCTCCCACTTCATTCCTTCTTGTTGATGCCGGGTGTGGGTAGAGGGTCAGCTACCTGCTGGCCCCACTGACACCAGGGTAAGAGGAAGAGAACTGCCAACTAGCCCTGCTTGTGCCATCTCATTCTGTCTTACTGCCTCAGGGCGGTTATGGGGATTCAGCACCCCATTGGGTCTCACTGACACCATGTGTTGGGGGTTAGTGGGGTGCCTACTCCCTCCAACCTGTAACATCCTATTCTTATCGATGTCAGGGAGAGACGGAGGCTAGGTCCCACCATTGGACCCCACGACTGTGTGAGGGCAGCCCAGTGTTAACTAGCCTGTCAGGCACCACCTTTGAAAGTCTCTTTGCTAATGCAAAGGGGTGGAGGCTCAGCTCACCACTGCACCACACTGAAACAGCCCTGGTGGCCAATCAGAGCGCTGCCTCTTCTGGAGGGCAGGAGTGGGGTGGTGTGGAAGATCAAATCGTAGCTTGGCCCAACTGAAACCACAGGACATAGGGGATGGGTGCAATATTCCACTGGCACTTGGCTCGAGTAGTGTGTATATTATTGCCCAAATGGTTTTCTGTCTTTGACAACCCCTTTCCTCATACCTTGGCTAGGGGGAACGGGGGTTTTGTGTTTTCTTTTTTGAAGCTTTTTTGTCTGTTGTTCTGTTGGTGGTTATTGATTGGGGGTTCCTGTAATACCCTCTCCAGGATGTATGGGAAGCAACAGGAAACACAGGGGACTCATCACCATGTTATTCCTCAAGTCCCAAAGTCCCTAGTTAAGTCTGCCTTCTCATTTCCACCTGTCAGTGTCTTCCTATGTTTGTCTGTTGTTATGTTCAGGGTTTTAGTTTTAAGTGGAAGAACCTGGGAGAAATGGGCTACTTCATCTTCTTGGAAGCAGAGGTCTGGAGGCCTATGGATGTTACAAAGTACTGCTGACTGTAAATTAAAATTTGATGATATACACCTTGCCCTTTAAGAATTCTTCTGCTAGATGATGTGGCTTCCCAAAGTAGCTACAATTTGATTTTCATACTTCTAAAAGTCAAGTGTTTTGCCGCAGTTGAAATTTAAAGATAAGCAAGAGATGAGGCTAAGATGATCTATGTGGTAACAGATTAAAGTTGGAAACATCAATATACATTCATGCTTAGCTTAATATTGCTTCATATTACCTTAACACACATGGTTATGTAGAGAGATACTTATAGATATGTCCATATACGTGGGGAATGTACACACATGTTATCTCTTTGCTCTGTCAGCTGAGAAGATCTAGAAGCAATGACATCCGGGCAGCAATTAGCACACCCCACACCCAGATCCTGCTGTCTAATGCTGTTCTCCACTAAAAAGACCTAGTTATCCTTGAAGAAATAGCTGATTCTAGGACTGGGGCAGTAAATATACAAGATTTATATACAAGGCCATCTTATAGTGTCAGAAAGTAAGGAAGTTCCAAAAAAATATATAGGATGGGGATACCTCAGAGTGGCACACGAGCCACTGAACTGAAAAGAGTTCACAAGGGTCAGGGCTAGAGCAATTTGAGGAACAAAGTAACTAACGTAGAATTAGATTATGACCCAAAGTATAAAATAAAAATCCGTGAGTTCTTCTGATATAAATAAATAATTGGATACATAAATAAATGCGGGAGAATGGATAAATCTCCAGTGCAAAAGAATTCCAAATAGTTTATGTAGTACTCCATCTTAAGCATAACTCTCTATTCCTTAGTTGTGGGCTGAGCATATTGACTTCCTTCCAAAAAGTACAATATGGAGAAGGGAAAACAGTAATTTTACAATGGAGAAACCTGAAAAACACTACCTCAGCCTGGTGATCAAGGTCGACCTCAGCATTCATAATGCATATTGATACTTTGTACACTTGATGTGATCTGACAAAATAACCCTTCTACTCTTGTGGTCTTCCTCCCCCAAACACATAATCCCAATATTATCATGAAACATGCATCAAACAAATTCTAGTAGCGGGCATTCTACACAAGCCTAACTACTCAAAATTGCCAAGGTCATGCAAGGAAAATCTGAGAAGCTATCAAACCCAAGAGGAGCCTAAGGAAACATGGCAACTAAATGTAATGTGATGTTTTGGATGAAATCCTGGAATAGAAAAAGGACATTAGGTAAAAACTAAGGAACTGGACTAATGTATGGACTATAGTAAACAATAATGTATCAATATTTGTTCACTGATTGTAACAATGTAACATACTAATATAAGTTGATCGTCACAGAGGGAAATGGGTATAGTGTATATGGAAACACTTTATACTATCTTCTCAATTTTTCTGGAAAATTAAAACACTTCTAAAAAATAAAGTCTATAAAAACGTTGTGTTTTCTTGTTTTATGATTATGTGCCTGTATTTCCTAATAAATATGTAAATTTGCTTTGCCTTCCTTGATACTGATATTAAAGAAAATACTAAGTAACTCTGAAAGAATTTGTAACTCCAATTTAACAAGCAATAATTCTGGGTATTAACTTTTTAGGAGAACCCACTGAATCAATCAAAGCAAATTGTCTTTAAAGGCTGAATTTCTTTTCAGTGTTTAATCTTTTCTATGATTAATGCATACCACAAGCATGGTTCTCTTTCAAAGGGCAGAAAACATTGCTCGTAGGCAAGGTCTAAAATACAGTGAAATATTCATGTATGATGCTATAACAACTTTAATGTATTTTATGTTTTCAAAATGATGAAGTGTTATTTCAGTCAATAAAGTATTCACTTTTATACATTTCCTACCCACCTTTTCCCAGAACACCCACAAGGAAATGATACTATCATCTGATATTAGGCTCATCAATTTAAATTGGAGTTTTTGGTAGCTGTGGTTGCCAACGGTACTGGAATGTGTGATACTTTTACAAATCCTCTCCATGGCAAAATCTGATCTTCACAAGGTAGATCACAGTACGTGCCTAAGGCCAATGACATAGAGCTTTGTAGCTAGATTACCAAGCATTTTACTTAGAGGCACAATAGAATGTAGAAAAGGCCATTTCTCCTTCTGTCTTTTTCTGCTCAAAGGTCACTCACCATCTCAGAAGTTTTCCATAAACTCAGACTATATAATGTCACTTAATGTGAATGTAGCTCAACATTCTGTTTTAGTACAGCTAATCTCACATTATTTTATTGGTCCTAAATATGTAAATCATCAGCAAAGTTTTGTACTTAACTTTTTTTTTGGATGTGGACCATTTGTTAAAGTCTTCATTGAATTTGTTACAATACTGCTTCTGTTTTATGTTCTGGTTTTTTGGCTGCGAGGCATGTGGGACCATAGCTCCCCGACTAGGGATTGAACCCACACCCCCCTGCATTGGAAGGCGAAGTCTTAACCACTGGACCGCCAGGGAAGTCCCTGTACTTAACTTTTAAAAATAATTAAAATAAGCTATTCAACACATTTTTCCTAAAAAAAAAAAAAAAAAAGTAATTCTTCTTAGGCTGGCCCTGGGCACATACATGACTTTGCCATTTTTTCCATGGATTATTTTCTTATCTGTTCTACTGTGTCACATTTCTTCTACCTTCTCAAAAAGAAGCATTTAAAAATTCATCTACGCGTTCATGCATTCATACATTTATTAAATAAATCTACCGAACACCTACATACGGCACAGAAAAGGAGGCAGAAAACTAATCTGGGTTGCACAGAAAGTAATGAACTCAGTTAAAATTTTTGGTGAAAACAGGTGTTACTCAATCTACCGGAAATTACATTTCATTATGGGGACTCACACACTCAAGGAAAACCAAGACCTAAATAATAATAAAGTAATAAAAGCACTAGCCATTTACTGAGTGCCTGCTTTTACCTGACTCTGAAACTCTAAAATCATTACGGATGTTTTGAGGATTGTCTGATATAATTGTAATTTCTATTTTACAGATGAAAATAACAAGGTTCAGAGACATTAGGTTACTTGCCTAAAGTGAAGTGGCCCAGAAACTACACAACTGGAAATTGAACCTTAGATTTCATAATGCCACAATCTGTGCTTTTAATCACAATGTGTGTGTGTGTGTGTGTGTGTGTGTGTGTGTGAGAGAGAGAGAGAGAGAGAGACAGAGAGAGACAGAGAGATAGAGAGAGAATGTGTTTAATAGAGAACTTCTGAGAAATGGCAAGAAAACTGCCAGGTACCCATAAAACAATAATTTAGGAGCTTCTTACTATACAAGTAATTGTTAATCATATGGCTGAACTAAGGATCTCTCACTTTTGAACTAAGAAATCAAAAGCTTCCAGAAGTTGAGTCTAAATTTTACACTTACATAAGATACTTCATACAGAATGCTAAAGTATACTAACTAAAGAGTTCTGAAAATACTGGAAGCATTCATACTAGTATGATTTCATAATGTGGATAATAGAGGATTTAAGAAATTGGCAGAGGCAACTGCAGACTCATTTCTTATCATTTCTGTGAAGGGCAAGATAAATCAATAAAATGAGAAAAATGAAAAAAGAATGGCTAGCAATTTTAGGTAGTTTGCTTCATCTCCATACTAGAAAAGACTAAGCAAAAAAAAAAAAACTTCTCGAAATTTTATTTTGAAAGCACCTACAAGTGTATATGGTCTTTTTATACCAAATAACTTGGAATTATGAACTGTCCAATAAGTCTAATCTTCTCTGATGATAAAATTGCTGGCTTTATTTGAAACTATGAAATGAAAAGTGAGGTAATAATCAGAAATTCTTAAGAAAAGGAGTAGACAAAACAAAATTCTAAGAGTTGTGTCAAAAAATATTTTGAAACGAACATAAAATCCCCATTACTGGTACAGAGCTTTTAAAACTTTATCTTGGTTTTAAGCTTTAATAAATATTGATATGTTTACATAATTACTGTCATAAGGAAGACACAATTTTAGGTCAGCTTTCTTCATTCTTTCTTTATTAAGCATTATTTTATTTTGCTCCATCATCTTGTAATTATAATATAGTAACTGTGTCACTTTCTACTAAGTGGATATAATTTCCTAAACTGTTTTCCTATTCTTAACAATTAAAGGTGTTTCCAATGTTTTGTTATTACAAATGACATGACAATGAGCATCTTTATATAATAATTTTCTGGATTATAAATTATTTATCGGCATAAGCTTCCAGAATTAGAATTAATGTGTAAAAAGCTATTAACATTTTTATCTTGCTAGACATTGCCAAATTACTTGTCAAAAGATGGAACCAAATTATATTGCAAAAATCTTTGCCAACAGAAAACATTATATACAATTTTTGATTTTGCTGAATTATTAAGTTGGAAACCTATGTTCCATTTCTTTGAATTCTTTGATAACAGCGTGCTGCTGCAGGCTGCGAGGGCAGCCATGTCCATGAAGGCTCCCCAGAGTTGGAGCGGGGAAGTGGAAAAAGGTAAAAAACAAATACTAATTGTATTTTCCCTCGATTGTTCTCTCTCATTCTTTTCTGCCTCTGTGTAACTTATATCCAGGTAGCTGGAGAAACATCATGTGGCAGGGAAAATTGGTATTCCAATAAATTAATAAACACCAACTTCAAATGGATTTTCAAGACTGGAAATATTGCTCTGACTTACAGTAAGTTCTTTCTAATTCTCCTTAAGGACTATTTTCTTAGAAGCTTTCCCTACCCTCCTCAAATTTTCCTCCATCCTCTCTACTTCCTTCACTCTGAGCTGGTGAGGCGCTTCCTAACTCATTAGGAACACAGAAGTCAGTAAATAGTCCACTGCCAAATCCGTTAATTCATTAGCATTTGCATTGATCTTTGTATTCCCTTGCACTACAGGAGTTCAAGTTCAAAGGCCACGTGCACTACAGATAGCATTTCATTTTCTCTCATCTTCTCAGCACTGCATTTTCTACAACCCATCTACTCCTTATGAATGATTCTTGCCAAAATTCAACCTCATTCTAGACTAGTAACTCCAACTTAAAATGTTAAAAACTATACGTGTAACACGAAAGCCTCCCTCCTCCTCTAATCCCTGCATATCTTCTTTAGCCAATTCATGTCTGAACTTTTCAAAATTGGTATCATCATATATTGTTTCCATTTCCTCACGTCCCATCTACTCTATAATTTACATCCATCTGACTTCCCTCACCGTAATCTCTCTGCCCACTGTCCTGAAATTTTACTTATGAAGGTCACCAGCGATCTCCATGTCAGTATAGCCAATGAATAGTTTTTCTCCTATTTCTAGGCTCTTTCCTTCTTTAAAAAAGAAATAGAAAAACAAAAACCATTTTTTTTCCTCTATCCTTTCACACTCTCATCATCTTCTGTCCTGGTATATTTTACTGGCTTTCCGTGTTTAATCTGATTTCTCACATTCTATGAGTTTCCTTTATCTTCAGTGGAATAAACCCCTATATGAAGGATTATTCTCAACAGTTAGTTCTCATAATAACAGTACTAGTAGCAGCAGTCAATACTTCTATAATGCTTATCATGTGCCAGACACTATTCTAAGACACTGTTTAAATACATATATATAGACACACACACACACACACACACACACACACGAAGTTTTCCTCCTCATAGGCGTATGAAATAAGCCGATTATTATACCCATGTTACAAATGAGAAAACGGAGGCAATGAGAGGCCAAGGTCACATGATCAGTACTTGGTGAAGCCCCGCCTGAGTTAATGCTGGAACTTTAGAGGAGACAAGTTAAATAATGTCTCACAGATTGGCCTTAAAAGTGAGCAACACTTAATTAATGACTTGTGAAAGTATCAGAAAAAAAGGGGACATTTTAAATTGAATGGGATCTACTAAGTCATGGATCAGTAACTAAGAATGACTCTTATTGAATGAAATTAGTTTTCATTATTCTTTTGAAAGAATAATCTTGTGTTAGTGTTTCACAGTTTTTTTTTTCATTCACATATTTATTCTTTATTAGACACACATTTCCTACACACCTATGTGCCAGTGCCTGCTGCAAGCCTTGGAAGCAAAAAATTACAAAGTCCCTGCTCTTAAGCAAATGTCCAGTGGTGGAGGAAGACAGAGTAAACATGTAAATAAATGTTGTACAGTGACAGAAATACGACTGGACAAAGGGATGGAGAGGCACTGAGGAGGCAGGTCTCTTTGGTCAAGATAGTAGTGGTGGCGTTTGAACCGAGGCCTTAACGGTAAGAGGGAAATTGGTCCGGGTAGATGGATTAGCCAATCTAAAGCTGGGAGAGCAAGAAGTAGAGCTTGTTGCATCTGAGGGACTGAAAAGGACAACTGTGCCTCGAGCCCCATGAAGGTCAGGGAAAGATGTAGTAAGTGACCAGAGCACATGGTCTCTGTGAGCCTGGCTAAGTAGTTGAAAATTTCATCTCTTTACAATAGATAGCCTTTAGAGGTTAGAAGCAGTGCAATAATAGCGTCTGATTTGTGCTTTTTAAAAGACTACTTTGACTGTTGAATGTCCTACAAAAGCAAAATACCTGTGTCTCTATGAAGCGCAGATAGTAAATTTTAAAAAGCCCAATGAGCTCATAAGCAGTTGGTTGACTAACTGTTATCATTTATCTTAACTAGACTTCATTAATAGAAGCTTGGTGACCTGTGGGGTCTAATGATTAGGGCAACCCAGCTATTTTCAAATAGTGTGATTTGAAAAATCCTTGAAATTGTTAGGGTCCAGGAAGATTATTTTATTGCTGGGGCTGGATGGGAAGTTTAGAATAAGAAAAGAAAGTATGATGGCTGGCTTCCATCTATTCTCCCTTTCTCTGGGAGAAATGATGGTGGGGTGACTACTTTGCTGTTGACCCAATGCTTCAATTTCAGAGCTGGTTCAATCCAGTAACTATTTGCTGAACAACTATTATATGTTAGGCACCCAGCTGCAACTGGGAATATAAAGAGAATAATTAATAAGAAAAGCAGGTATTACTAACAAGAGACAGGCACTGTGTTAATGCTTAACATGCACCATCTCAAGTTACATTAATTTACACACTAACCATATGAGGTAGATGCATTTATTATACCATTTTCCAGGTGAGAAATCTAATCCCTTTAAGGGGCTTAAGTTACTTCTCCAAGGTTACACAGCTAGTTAGGGGCATAGGCGGTATTTGGACTCAGGTCTGGTATCAGCACCAATTCTCTTAGCCATTATGCTCTCTAAGGACCTTACTTGAGAAGTTCAGATTATACATATATGGGTACAACCAACCCTAAGACCATCTGGCAAAACTGGCTGCTTGAGAAGTCCTGGATTTATGTAAGATGCTCTTGGAATGGAGAAGATCGTGAAGGAGGGTCCCCAAAACACACTCTCTATACTAAGGGGCAACAGAAGAGAGAAAGAATTAGCCTACAGCAGTATGATATTGAGGACCAAGAAACAGTGTTTCTCTCTTTTGTGAACAGTTATTAAATTATTTCTACTTCAGAATATCAGAAAGAAGTCACAGGACTATGGACAGTTTGCTGAGCCACCCTATCTATCTTAGCGTGAATCCTGGCAGGTGTAGAGCTCATAGTATGACCCTGGCACCTAAGTGTAGTTAAGTAAGCTTTCATTTTTCTTCGGCCTTAAAGCAAAGCAGCTTTCTGATAGGTATAATTTAGGAAAGTCTTCCAAGAAAATAGTTAAAGTCCACTTTAAATATCTCAGAGAAAAGCAATTTTGCAAAAGATCTATCAGCAAAAGCAAGGCCAAACACACCAATTATTTAGTGAGACTTGTATTGTTATATCATTGCTCATGTTGTTTCTTTATGCATTTACCTGGAAGAAGGCTTTTAATGTTCAACAATTCTCAAAGAGATAAAGACCCACACTGATGTGCCAGAAAGAGCTTTGCCCTGGAATTAGATCAGTTTAGGTTTGGCTACTTACTAGAATTAGGTAACATTCTTAATCTTTCTGAGCCTGTCTCCTATCTGCAAATAGGGATACCACTATCTATTACAGAGGGATGTGCTTAAATTAAATGACACATGTAAGTGAAATATATCCTTCCAGACTGAGAACATACCTAGTAAATGTTAAGTGATCTGCAAATATTCTGCTTTCTTGAAACGGATGAAACCTGTTATCATGATTTTAACCAATGGTCTAAATATCAAGACAATATTTAGTTAAAAGTTATAGTTGTTCTTTCACTGTCCACCTGCATTTTAACATATTCTAACATATTCTCCTTGATAAATTGTGTCAATATTAGTAACATTTGTCATTTCAGCTATTACTGTTCGTATGTTTAAAATATTTCAATGTGATATAAGTCGTTACTCAAAGGGATGCCTAGCTGGCTTTGTCAAAGATTTATTTTAAGTAAAAATAAAAGACTCATTTTCACCAAGTTTGATTGAACAGTGTATTCATTAACTGTATGAACTTTCTGGCCAACCCAATACAGTAGCCAAGACATGGAAACAACCTCAGTGTTTTCTTGTGGATGAATGGATGAAGAAAATGGGGGTGCATACGACCTACTATTATTCAGCCATGATAAAGAAGGAAATCTGGCTATTTGTGACCACATGGGTGGGTTTGGGGGGCATTATGCTAAATGAAATGTCAGACAGAGAAAGATAAATACTTTATGATCTCATATGTGAAATCTAAAATACTGAACTCATGATAGAAAGAATGGAATGACGGTTGCCAGAGCTGGGGGTTGGAGGTGACGAAAATGAGGGAAGATGATCAAAAGGTAAAAACTTCTAGTTATAAGACAAGTGAGTAATGGTGATGTAATGTACAGCTCGGTCACTACAGTTGACAATACCGTATTTTATGTTTGAAAGTTGCTAAGAGAGTAGATCTTGAAAGTTCTCATCACAAAGATAACATTTGTAATTATGTGAATTAAGGTTAACTAAACTTATTGTGGTAATCATTTCACACACACTATATATATATTAATCATCACATTGTACACCTTGGACGGATACAATATTATATTTCAATTAAATTTAATTTCCGTCTGGCCCGTCATTTTCCAAAGGCCACTCAAGATCAGGGGACAGAACGCCTCCTCTCCAAGTGTCCTGCCAGCCCACCCATTCAAGATCAGAGGGACAAAATGCCTAACTAAAACAAAACAAAAGAGAAACACAAAAAAACTGGAGAGAGGGAGGAAAGGGTGCCCTGAAAAAGAAAAAAAAATTTTAAAAACTAAGTACGTTGACAGAGCTAAGAAGAAACTACCAGGAAAAAGAAACCCTACGTGTCAGATCCTAAAGTACAGAAGGGCAAGCCCGCCGGCAGTCCAGGCCCGGGGGGACCGGGGTCCCCAGCCCTGCAGAGCCAACCGCAGACCGGCTCAGGCGCCCCTCGGAAGCGCGGGGTCCCCGCGGCCGAGTCGGCGCCCCCGGCCGGCGCCGGCTCCCCTCTGCCCACCCTGCGCGCGGGGGCTGGAAACTGCCGCGGAGAACCACGGCGGGGCGGGAAGGGGGGCTCCAAAGAGGGTCTGGCGACTCGAGTCGCTCCGTTTCCCGGTGGGCTCAGCGCGCGCCGTGGGGGAACAGGAGCGGGGGTCCGGGAGGAGGGGACGGGCGGCACTTACGTAGACCGGCAGCGGCCACGGGTAGACGGCGGGCTCGGTCCCCAAGAGCGACTCCAGCCTCAGCTCCAGCTTCTCCCCCATTCCTTCGCGCGCGGCACCCGCACCGCGCTAGTCTGGCGGTTGGGGGAGGGGCGCGGCGCCACCGCCGGGGGCGGGGCAGACGGGCAGGCGGGAGGCTGAGGGGAGGGGGCCTGGCCTGGGCCTCAGCTGCCGCCGCCGCACTCCTGTCCGGCCCCCGGCTCCCTCTTTGCGCTCACAGGCCCGGGGCCTCCAGCGCTGCTGCGAACTCGGGCCGGCGGGAGGCGACCACAATGAGCCGGGGGCCGGGCTGAAACACTCCCGGCGCGCGCGGCCCGCCCCGTGGACTCGCACGCTCTCACGCACGCACGCACGTACGCACGCACATACGCACGTCATCGGCTGCCCCTGGCCACACCCACCGGCCCGAAGTGGGGACCCGGCCAAACCTCTCAGGGCCAGTGGTGGCGAGTTCGACTCTCGACCTCGACGTACCGTGACACAACCCCTCCCCCCCAATAATAAGACTATAATTCCTATTAAATATGACAGCTGGAATCCCGGCTTCTGTTCACAAAATTGCCGTGTATTTAGCCTATGCTAGGCACCAGACCGCGGACGCTCAGTACTGGCCAAAAAGGAAATGCCCTGCCCTCATAGCACTGCCATTTTAATTGGAATAGTAGTGACAATGGTCAAGGGAGAAAATAAAGTGTCATCATCGCCACGGGGATGGTTAATCTCATGTGCGCACTGCGTGGGGCCCCGGCAACCACAAACATTATTCCAGATGTGGCCAGGAAGGGATTTTTCAGAAGAGATTAACACTGAAATTGGTCCACTTTGCGTAAAGGAGGAACGAATACAAGGAATTTATATATGCAGTACATATATATTTTTATTCTACATGCTTTTCTATGTAGGTGTATATGTGTGTCTATATGTATCTATTGCATATATTATATGTGTATGTATGTATACTGTATATATACACACCTAAATATCTTTCTATGTGTGTATATATGTATGATATAGACGTACCTAGGTGTGTACATTGCATATGTTATACGTATGTGTACATACTGTATATACACAAACGATGCATTTCATATGTGTGTATGTATAGTGTATCTGTATGTGTCTATTGTATATATTACGTGTATATGTGTGTATACATACTGTATATATACAAACTATGCATTTTATATATATGTGTGTATATATGTATTTGCGTATTGTATATACTATATGTGTATATGTCTGTATGCGTACTGCATATATACACAGCTGTATATTTTTGTATGCGTGTACATATGTACGTGTGTGTGTATATACACACACACCCTATGGATTCTGTTTGTCTGGAGAACCCTCACTGATACGGCCACTTATGACAATTGAGCACCTGCTCTTTGCCAGCCAGGGAGCCAAACGCTTGTCCTTTCTGTGTCTCCCTTAAGTGTCACAAGTCCCGGGAGGGAAGGTGATGCCGCTCCTACCAGTTGAGGTGCCTCAGGGTCAGAGAGGTGCACAGGGCGGGGGGCTGGAGCCTGGTGGAGCCCAGGTGCAGTTCTAGCAGCAGTACAGCCTAGCAGTCCCACTTCCCCGGGTGCCTCTCACAAAGACGCCGAGGGAGAGACGGGGTCTGAAGGAGGGGATGAGGAAGCTTCCGTGGGTCTGCAAGCCCAGACCAAGGCTGACTCGTCAAGGGTGTTAGAGGTCAGGACTCTGGTTACCCTGGGGATGGGGTTACACAGAGCCATTCCCATTCGGAAAAAGTATCCATTCTGCTCTTGTTTGTATGTTTACCCCCCTCCCCCAAATCTTTTAAAAACAGATTCTCTTGGTTGCTGGGAGCACACACGGGGAAGTTGTGTGTGAGGGGGTGTGATCCAGGGGACAGGGAGGATAAGCCCCCCACTCGTAGGGCCGGGAGTGGCTCAGCTTTGTGAGCTAAGGATGGCCTGCGAGGTCCCAGAGAGAAGGGTCCCTGCTCCGTCCCTGCTCCGTCCTTGCTCCGTGCACCCCATTCCCAGCCTGAGAAGTCCAGAGCCCCCCGCCCCCGCACACACACACACCAGGGAGGAGAGCCAGTCACAATGGCTCCCAGGCTCCGGCTCCAGGGCTCCCGGCACTAGGAGCTATTTTCAGCTTTCATGCCCTAGGACACGGCCAGAGCTATTGTCTCCGGAAACTCTCTGTCTGTCTCTCGCCCGCCCGCCATCCCTCCCTCCCTCCCTCCTCCGCCTTTTCCCCTCCCGCTCCAGCTGTCCTGCCCTCCACCCTGCATTTCTACACAGGATGGCTCACAGACAGCTGCTCCCCGTGCCCACCCGCCACCATTCGATGGATGTCAAAGCAAGCCCTGGGGACTTCCCTGGAGGTCCAGCGATTAAGACTCCGAGCTTCCACTGCAAGGGGTGCGGGTTCAAAGCCTGGTCAGGGAAATAAGATCCCACATGCCGCCCAGCACGGCCAAAGAAATAAATGAGTAAAAAATAAAGTTATAGTGATGAAACAGCCCTAGTGGTGCAAGGATGGGACGTATAGCTCTATGGTAGAGAATAAAGGTCCAGAAACAGATAGATGAGAACTTGATATGACAGAAAGTGAGGAAATTAAGGAGTTTTCAATAAATGGCATTAGGACAATTGCTTATCCATGTGGGGAAAAGTAAATTAGAAAAAAAGAAAACAAGCAAGCCCTGGTCAGGTGTGACCTTGGGCCCAGGGCCATTGGCACACGTTGTCGTGTGGGACGTTCTTCCTTAGACTCCTCCCTCCCTCCTGTGTCACTGTCACTTCCTCCAGAACCTTCCTGGACTCCCCTACACAAGCCCGGGGTGTGTCCTCACCCGCCCACCCTGGATCACCGGAATTCCAATCCCGGCCCACCCTTCCCCGCCAGGTGAAGAACTGTGCCTGGTCAGTAAGACCGTAGAGGTCCTTGGCCATTGCTATTGCAGTTGGAATTGTTACTGTGTTTACACAGGGTGACCAACACCCGCCCCCACTTTGCCCAGGACCGCTCAGGTTTGAGCGCTGGAACTATGGGGAAACCCTCATTTCTGGGGGAACCCAGAAGGCTGGTCAGCCTATTTAGGATGAATCTTTCACTTGATATCCCAACCCCCGAGAGCCAGAAAGGAAATCTCCCCCCTCCTTCCATGGTAACCTTCATTCATTCATCCACTCATCCCTTTATTCAACTCCTTTATTCAGCAAGTATTTATGAAGCATCTACTACATAGCAGACACTCTTCTAGGTGCTGGGGACAGTAAACTGAGAAGGTGTGATTTCTTACATGGGGATGATGTCTCGGAGACCACTGCAGGGCATGGGAGGTGGGAGAGGGAAGGGGCAGTTCTAAATGCAGGCTCTGATGGGATTGGGGCAGACCTTGCCCTAAGCCAGGCTGGTTGCTTCAACACAGCTGTCCTCACTCAGGACCATCCTGCTTCCGCCTCACCCAGTTCTTCGGTGATGTCTGCGGAAAATCTGTGGTTGTCACAACTGGGGGGGAGGGGACCCTGGAATCAAATGGCTGGGGACAGGGATGCTGCTGAACCCCACACAGTGCCCAGGAAGGGCCCCCAGCAAAGAATGTCCCGCCCCAAATAACCCCAGTGCCATGGGCGAGACCCTGCACTAATATTATTCAGACCCGCTGGGGCCCCGAGATTCCTGCACAGGCTGGGACTCTAACCGGGTCACCTCTGTATCCCGAGGTGACCTAGAGTGGGGCAGCCAGGAGGGCTGAGTATCAGGGATGAAATGACCAATCTCTGTGCCCACTCTCCCCACCACACCCCAGGGTCGATGGCCTCTATCTCCTCCCTGTGCAGCTAGCTTTTCCCTGAGCCATTTCTTCTTGTCAAGGTCCCTGTCGCAGGTTGTGTTCCCCGAAGATGACGTTGAGAGCAAGGATTGGAGTGCAGGTTGATGATGTGAGACGTGCAGAGAACAGATACAGCTGCCATAGGGTCCCGCAATTCCACTCCTGGGCATAGATCTGGAGAAAACTCTAATTCAAAAATATACATACACCCCTGGGATTTCCCTGGTGGTCTAGTGGTTAAGACTCTGTGCTTCCAGTGCAGGGAGCATGGGTTCCATCTCTGGCCAGGGAACTAAGATCCCACATGCTGTGTAACAAAAAAATAAAGAAAGAGAGAGAGAAAGAAAGAAAGAAAAAGAAAGAAAGAAAGAAAAAGAAAGAAAAAAGAAAGAAAAAGAAAGAAAAGATACATGTACCCCAATGTTCATTGCATCACTATTTATAATAGGCAAGATGTGGAAGCTGCCTAAATGTCCACTGATGGGTGAATGGATAAAGAAGATGTGGTACATATATACAATGGAATATATTCAGCCATAAAAAGAATGAAATAATGCTATTTGCAGCAACGTCGTGGATGGACCTTGAGATTATCATACTAAGTGAAGTCAGTCAGAAGAGAAAGACACATATATGATCTCTCTTATATGTGAAATCTAAAATACGACACAAATGAACTTGTCTACGAAGCAAAAACAGACTCACAGACATAGAGAACAGACTTGTGGTTGCCAAGGGGGAGAAAGAGTGAGGGAGGGTTGGATTGGGAGTTTGGGGTTAGCAGACGCAAACTATTAAATATAGGATGGATAAGCTACAAGGTCCTACTGTCTAGCACAGGGAACTATATTCAATATCCTGTGATAAGCCATAATGGAAAAGAAAAAGTTTTATTTATAGGTTCCATCCCTAACTGAGCTGGCCCATCCCCTCCCATGGTTCTAAGTGCAGCCCGAGGCTGCAGACTTCCCACCATGGTCTTCAGCTCCAGAGCAAGCCACCTGCAAACCAGCCGCATCTTCCCAGGGGCTGGCAACTCTCCTTTGCTACTGATTCCAAGACACATCCAGATAGCACAAATGTGACCATGAAAACAAACTCAGCCATGTTCAAATCAGGGAAATAACATTCTTATCTCTGTTTAGTAGTTGCTTAATTTTAGAATAGCTTAGAGTTACAAAAAAGTTGCAAAGATCTGTACAGAGTGTACAGAGTGCTGTGGACCCCCGACCCAGTACCCCTATTTCCAACACGTTAGTACTTTAGTACGTTAGTACGACATGCTTATCCAACTAAGGAACCGAGATGGATACGTTATTATTAACTAAAGTCCACACTTTATTAGAATTTCCCTAGCTTTCCCCTAACATCCTTTTTCTGTCCCAGTCTCCTCTGGGCTGTGACATTTCTCAGACGTCCCTGGGTTTTGATACCTTGAAAGTTTTGAGGAGGACTGGTCAGGTATTTTGTCCCTCAATTTGTCTGTCTGTTGGTTTTCTGATGTTTTTCTTATGGTTGGGCTGGAGTTATGGGGTTTGGGGCGGAAGATGCAGACAGAGATAAAAATGTCATTCTCCTCAGGTCACATCATCAAGGATACACACCATCAAGGATACACACATCAAGGATACACACCATCAACGGGACTTGTGACAAACAATTTTACCCTTGATCACCTGGCCAGTAGCGTCTTTTTTTTTTTTTTTTTTTTTTTGCTGCGTTGGGTCTTCATTGCTGCACACGGGCTTTCTCTAGTTGCGGCGAGCAGGGGCTCCTCTTTGTTGCGGGCACGTGCTTCTCATTACAGTGGCTTCTTTTGTTTCGGAGCACGGGCTCTAGATGTGCGGGCTTCTGTAGTTGTGGCATGGGGGCTCAGTAGTTGTGGCTCCCAGGATCTAGAGCGCAGGCTCAATAGTTGTGGCCCACGGCCTTAGTTGATCTGCGGCACATGGGATCTTCCCGGACCAGGGCTCGAACCCGGGTCCCCTGCATTGGCAGGTGGATCCTTTTTTTGTTTTCTTTGTTCCGTTTGGAACCAAAACTTTAATCCCAAGGAGTCTCACAAAACATATTACAAATGACAGCATGGAAAAAAAATTGCACAGTAACTCAAAGTTCAGCTCTACAGTATACTCTTTATCTGGCAGGACATTGGTATCTTGATAATCTCAACTTCCAAAAAACTTTACAAAGAGCTATGTATTCATGTACAGCAATCACAGAGGGGACTTATGACCTAACTCAAAGGTAAACTAACTTCCTTGAAACTTCTTAGATGCTAAACTCACTGGACAAGCTCTTGTCCAGTGTGAAGACTAGTGGAATTCTTAAACCTCTAATCTAGGGTAAGGGTGCGGCTTTCATTTCTACCTGCTGGCTTGTGTTCACAGTACCTTTTAAAGACTGCTTGCTTGACTACAGCTGCATACCACATCCCAGCTACAGAAAGTCTTTTTAATGTTTGCCAGTGCTGTTTCCATAATAATAAACATCACACTTTAGGTGGGCAGGAGTTAGAGTTTTATTATCAGTCTAGGCAAGACCAAAAATTCAAAGCAAATTCAATTCTGCTTAAGAGAACATTGTAAAGAAACAATTCTTCATATTACATGCCTCATATGACCCATTTCAAACCATAGAGAATGACACCTTTATGTGTCACTGTCCCAAGAGACAAACAAACGGGAACAGCTAAAACATTTAAAAGGTGCATCAAGCTTCGGAAGTCTCAAACGAAACTTGAATTTTCTGTACATACTCCTGTCAAATGAAGGTATTTCCTGTGCACCACTCCTCTTGCAAAGTGGTCTGCTATTTCCTTTCATTTGACCTGGATCGGCTAGGAGACCTAGAGAAAGATCGGGACGGCTTGCGATTTCTCTCCCGGGACAGTGATCTCTCTCTTCTCCTATATCTACTAAAGGGACCTGCTCCGGCTGCGGGAGAAGCTTCTCCGTCTTGGAGATCTGTGGTGAGGGGGAGGACTCCTCCTCCGATAATCATCTCGAGGGCGACGACCCCAAGAAGGAGGCGGCCACGATTTCGACTTCTCCCTTCCCCATTCGACAGGTCCACTCTTACTCGGCAGCCACAGAGTGTTCTCCCGTCTACTTCTCAGACAGCATCCGCTGCATCTCGGGGATCTTCATTTTCAACAAGAGTGAAGCCGGGAGGGTTTTTAGCAACCCACACACTTCGGAGTGGTCCATAATATCCTAAAGCTCGTTCGAATTCAGTCTTCTTACCACTGTTTCCAAGGCTCCTTACATAAACGTTCCAGTCCAACGGACAGGAATCCCGATGCAAGACCCTCCTGGCTCCTGGCTTTCATGGGCCACAGGGTGATCCCGGGCCTCTAGAATCTGGCAGCTGAATCGGCTCGCACAAGCTGGCCTGTGGGGATGCTTTTCCCCCTATGTGTCCAGCCCGGGGCCATGCTGTCTAGGCCCGACCTCCAGGGTGACAGGGTGAACCCCAGGTCCCTGGAGCAAACACTCAGAGACCTGGTGACCAGACTCAGGGGCCTGGGGCGGCAGCTGGACATGTGTGGCCACCCTGGTGGTGTTTGGCCCCATCTGCAGTTCCAGTTCCAGCTGAGAAAGAGCCTCGCTGTCTTATTTTCTCCTGGTTGTGTAAGGATCCCCGGTGTCATTTGACAGAAATGTAGATGGTGTGTTCTTTCTCTCTTTTCTCCCTGCTTCCTCTCGTCCCTCTCCTCCTCCCTCTCTCCCTCTCCCTCTGTCCCTCTCTCTCTTCCCTCTCCCTCTTTCCTCTGCGTCTCTCTCTTTCCCTCTCTCCCTCCCCCCTCCCTCTCCCCCCTCCCCGTCCCTCTCCCAACTCCCTCTCCACCTCCGTCTCCCCCTTGCTCTCCCCCATCCCTCTCCCCCTCCCCTCCCCCTCCTCGCTCTCCCCCGTCTCTCTCCCTCCTCCCCCCTCCCTCTTCCCTCCTCCCCCCTCCCTCTTCCCTCCTCCCCCGTCCCTCTTCCCTCTCCTTCTCTTCCTTCCTCTCTCCCTGTCCCTGTTTCCCTGTTCCGCACGCTCTCCCTCTACCTCTTTCCCTCTCCCTGTCCCTCCACCTCCTTCCCTCTCCGGAGAGGGAAGGAGGTGGAGGGACAGGGAGAGAGAGCAGGAGAGGGAGGGGGGAGAGGGAGAGAGAGGGGTGAGAGGGAGAGAGGGAGAGAGAGAGGGAGAGAGGGAGGGAGCGAAAGACCGTCTCTCCCTCCCTCCCTCTCTCCCTCCCTCCCTCTCTCCCTCCCTCCCTCTCTCCCTCCCTCCCTCTCTCCCTCCCTCCCTCTCTCCCTCCCTCCCTCTCTCCCTCCCTCCCTCTCTCTCCCTCCCTCCATCCCTCTCTCCCTCCCTCCATCCCTCTAGCTCCCTCCCTCTATCCCTCTCGCTCCCTCCCTCTATCCCTCTCTCCCTCCCTCTCTCTATCCCTCTCCCTCCCTCCCTCTATCCCTCTCTCGCTCCCTCCCTCTATCCCTCTCTCCCTCCCTCCCTCTCACCCTCTCCCTCCCTCCAACTCTCCCGCTCCCTCCATCTCTCCATCTCCCTCACTCCCTCCCAGAGAGGGAGAGATAGAGAGGCAGAGACAAGGGAGAGGGAGAGAGGGAGAGGGGGAGATGGAGGGAGAGGGAGAGGGAGGGAGAGGAAGAGAGGGAGAGAGATATGGAGAGGAGGGGGGGGAGAGGGAGATGGAAAGAGGTCTCTTCCTCCCTCCCTCTCCCTCCCTCTCTCCCTGTCCCTGTTTCCCTGTTCCGCTCTCCCTCTCCCAACACCTCCTTCCCTCTCCAGAGAGGGAAGGAGGTGGAGGGAGAGGGAGAGGGAAAGAGGGAGAGGGAGAGCAGGAGAGGGAGGGGGAGAGGGAGAGAGAGGGGGGAAAGGGAGAGAGGGATAGAGGGAGGGAGCGAAGACGTCTCTCCCTCTCTCCCTCTACACCTCTCTCCCTCCCTCTCTCCTTCTCCTCCCTCTCCCTCCATGTCTCCATCTCCCTCACTCTTTCCCAGAAAGGGAGAGATGGAGGGAGAGGGAGAGAGGGAGAGGGAGAGATGGAGGGAGAGGGAGAGTGAGAGGCAGCGAGGTAGAGGGAGAGAGGGAGAAAGGGAGAGAGAGAGAGAGAGAGAGGGAGAGCGGTAGAAGTGCTGAGGAGGGGGGCTCCCTCCCCCTCCCACTCCCATCCTCTCCCTACTGCTTTCTCTTTTTTCTGCTTCAACAAACCCCAGGCGCCTTTTAGATCAGCCCTGAAGTCAACGTTGATGCTTGGACAGCCTGACCTCCCCGCTGACTTCCAGCCCAGGACCACCGCTGGGAGATGAAGTCTGCGGGGCCCTGGGCGCAGGCTGCACAGGCACCTCCTCTGATGCCCAATCTCTCCTCGTTTACGAGGCAGCCGACACTCCCCTCCCTGACTCCCCAAGATTTGAGGCCTTTTTAGTATGTGTCGATAATGCCATGAGCGACTATTTAACTCTTCCACGAGGACCCATCTCCCAAAATGCAGTGGTTTTCAGCCTTGGCTGCACTAGAGAACCCCCAGGGAAGGGAGAGACGTCTCTCCCTCCCTCTC
This sequence comes from Delphinapterus leucas, assembly GCF_059928025.1. Taxonomy (NCBI): domain Eukaryota; kingdom Metazoa; phylum Chordata; class Mammalia; order Artiodactyla; family Monodontidae; genus Delphinapterus; species Delphinapterus leucas. The sequence goes on along the minus strand of NW_028322294.1, from coordinate 578,041 downwards.
TCTTTCTCTCCCTCTGTACGTCTGTCTACCTCTCTCCCTCTCCCTCTCCCTCTGGGGTGATGCCCGATGAGCTCAGAATCGCAGATGGACCCCCCCATCCCCTCTCTGTGGCTTGCATGGGGGATGCACCTTCTCACTGTGGCCCGGGCATGGCCTTGACATTCAGACATCGGGTCCTGCATGGACACTTGTGTTTGTTCCATAGCGCATGTGGCTGCAGTCTGTGCTTCTGTAGATGCGGGCTGTGCGTGAGCCCTTCATCTTCCCCGCAGACACCACTGGTGCTCGCTCGGCCTCGCGGGGGATGCGGGGGGCACGGGGGACAGTCTTGTGTCCCCACCTTCTTGGGCTGCAGACAGGCCACGCTGGTGCTGTGGTGACTGGGGGCTCCCAGGAGAACCCCGCTGCAGACCGGAGAGGTGGCCCCCGAGAAGGTGGCGTACACCTGGGGCCGGGCCTCATCAGTGAGCCACGGGCCACCTGCAGCAACAGGTGTCTCACCGTCCAGGGGCTGGGTGTTCGGGCGCCGTGGGGTTGAGCTACTGTCTGCACGGCAGCCGTGTTTGTCTTGTTGAGCCCGGGGAGGCCCCTTGGTGGCTCCTGGAGAGCCTGGCCGCATTTCTTCCTGCCCTTGGCCTTAGAGCCCATCACGTTCATGCCGTTTCTGCTTCCAAAAGGACCTGTGTTAATAAAGACCACGTGTTAGGACAGCACCAAAGTGCCTAGAAATCCGGGCCAGGAGGAGGAGGGAGGGGGATTGGCTGTGCCCGCCAGTGGCCTGGGAGCCCTGCCCGCCTGCAGAGACCTGGCCCGGGGCCCGTGGGGAGGGCGTGGCCCTCGGTCCCCAGCGCCTTCCGTCTCTGGCTTCCGGGAGAACTGCGTGATCCTCAGGGAGCTGGTGAGGCTGCAGGCCCTGAAGTCCCGCCTGCTGGGGTTCCGCACCATGCCGACTCTGTGCTGGAGATGAACACGGACAAGACCAGCCAGGTGGTGGCCACTGTCCTAGGTAACACCGCCTTCCCCTGAGTCCCAGTGGGGACGGGGTCAGGCGGACCTTGACCGGATGTGGTGCTGCCTGAGACCCCACTGTGTCAGCCCTTGGGGGTCACCTTCCCAGACCCTTCATTCTGCCTCGAGGGGCACAGGGTCGGGGGTGGCTGGGGGGCCGCCCCAGGGACGTAGCCGAGCCTCTCCCCTCCGCCCGCAGGTGAGCTGGCCCAGAAGCTGAAGCCCCTCGGGGAGCAGGAGCGGCCGTGATCCTGGAGCTAAAGAAGGCCGAGTGCCAGAGGCGGGGCCTGCACTTTGACGGCCCCATCAACGCCTGGGACCTGCGCTACTACGTGAACCAGGGGGAGGAGACGCGCTACCACGTGGGCCAGTACCTGCTCAATGAGTCTTTCCCCATGCAGGCGGTCACACGCGGGCTGCTGGGCATCTCCCAGGAGCTGCTGGGGCTGACCTTCGACCTGGAGGAGGGCACCAGCATGTGTCACGAAGACGTGAGGCTCTAAACGGTCTGGGACGCGGCCTCGGGCAAGGTCATCCATCGGCAAGTTCTACCTGACCTCTATCCTCGGTGCGTGCGTGGGGGAACCTGTCGGCCGTGGGCCGGGGCTCCTCTGTGGAAGCGGGGCCCCATCCACGTCCCTCCGCAGGGTGGGGAAGTCCGGGCACGCGGCCTGCTTCGGCCTGCCTACAGCACGATGGGAGCTGCCAGATCGCCATCGCGGCCATGGTGGCCAACTTCACCAAGCCTACGCCCAACCTGCCCTCCCTGCTGCGGCATGATGAGCGGGAGACCAACTTCCACGACGTCGGGCATGCGATGCACCAGCTCCGCTCCCAGGCGCAGGGCTGCAGGCAGGGGGCGGGGAGGGCCCGGGCATGCGTGGTCCTCAGGCAGGCCCTCGCCACGGGATTCTTTCACTGACATCACCCCACACGTGGTGACGCCCTCGGTGTCAGCTTCCATCATCAAACCCCAGGCACTGGGCGCGTAAATAACGGAAATGGATGTCCTCGAGGCTCTAGAGGCTGGAAGACCCAGATCAAGGAGTCAGGGCTGGTTCCCTGCATGTTAAATACATGTACTCAAGAGTTGCCTTTAAAAAAGACAAAAGAAAAGAAAGGAACGTTGCCTGCAAGTCTGCTGACAGCCGGTGATGAGAACCAGAGGGAAGGCTCTGGGGCCGGGGGCGCAGTGCCCTGTGAGCTCGGGGGCTGCTGCCAGTCTCCGTGGAGGCTCAGCAAGTCCCAGTGACTTCCCCACGTGGGGGGCGCCAGCTGAGAGTCTGGGCCCAGGACCCACTGCTCGTTCGGTCTTCCTGTGGTCAGCCCTTCATCCTGAGAGCGATGCTCTCACAGGCTGCACTGGGGCGTGTGGGTACAGTTTACTGAGCCGTACAGACGTCACTACTGCTTTGGACCATTTCCATCATCCCGAAAATGTCCCTCACGCCCTTAGCTATCACTCCGTCCCCTCGCCAGCCCCTGACAACCAGGAACCCACTCGCTGACTCTGTGGATCTACCTGCTCTGGATGTTTCTCCTCAGTGGGGTCACGCCCTGTGTGTCCTTCTGTGTATGACTTCTCTCGCTGAGCATCGTGTTCTCAGGGTGTACCGACGTGGCAGCGAGCGTCAGGGCTTCACCGCATTGCGTGGCTGAGGGACGTAAAGAAGACAAGAGAAAAGAAAAGCACGTTGCATGCAAGTCTGCTGACAGCCGGTGATGAGAGCCAGAGGGAAGGCTCTGGGGCCGGGGGCGCCGTGCCCTGTGAGGCCCTGGCGCTGCTGCCAGTCTTGGTGGGGCACGGGCAGCACCGTCCCTCAGGAGCTGCTGGACAAGCTCATCAAGTCCCGGGAGGCCAACCCAGATGCGGCCGGACCGAGGGAAGGGAAGGGGGCTTCCGGTCTGCCCGGCTGGCAAGCGTGGCCTGGACACGGTGCCAGCCCCCCGTCTCCTTCCTCCCACGCCCCAGGCCTCTTCAACCTGTGCCAGATCGTCCTGGCCAAGGTGGTTCAGGCCCTGCACACGCAGACGCCCGCGGACCCGGCCCAGGAGAATGCCCGCCTCTGCCAGGAGATCCTGGGGTTCCCAGCCATGCCAGGTAGCCAAGCGCGCGCCGGGCTCACCTTAGCGGTCGGTTGGCGGCTACTGCCCAGGTCAAGAGGATCGTCTGGTGGTGTGTGAATGGGGACTGACTGACGGGCTCCGGCCGAGGCCCGCTGCCCTCTGGCCTCCTCCTGCCACGGCTCCTTGGCTGGTCCCTCCAGCTGTGGCCCACGGAGTCCGAGGGTGGAGTGGGAGGCTCTGCACATGCTTTCTAGAGAGCCTGGAAGAGGCAGGAGAGGGCTTCATACCCCGGACAGAAGGCATCGACGAGGTCTGCCCATGCGTGTCGGTGCGGACACGCGGTTCACTCCCTCGTGAGCGCTTTAACCAGCGATCTCCCCGTGGTGGAGGGAGAGCCCTGACTCATCTCTCGCAGCCTCGGCAGCTGGCCTTGTAAGAGGCTTAGGAGTGAGCCCTCGTGAGCTTCAGCAGAAAGTCGGCAAAGATTTATTTGTGTCCCTCCACTGAACTGCCAGCAAGGTCCCCGTTTTCTACAAGTGTTGGGCCAATACTCTCTCTAGTGGCAGGGGACTCAGACAAGGCTGCTTTGAGGCCCCCACCCCCGCTCTGGGGCAGGGGCACTGAGCGGCCAGGGGGCCGGCCAGGAGCCCCTCCGCGTGTGTCCCAGTGACCCACCTGCCTGCGACCTTCGGCCGCCTGGCAGGAAGCTACGACGCCCAGTCCTATGGCCAGTCATTCCTGCAAGAAACACTGGAACCAGTTTCTGCCAACCCACCAAAAAAAACGACTTCAAAGGCAACGTGGTGTCACAGGAAGGGCTTGTTTCTGTGTTGGTTTGTTTTTAGTTCATCAGGCCTCACTTAAAATTCTGATTCCACAATGCACTTGCTTTGGGATCTTGAACAACACTCATAACCTCTGCAAGTTTCAGTATAGTAAGTTTATGTGATTACCTTCATCTGTAATATCCCTGTGTTGCAATCTTAATTAATTCAGATTAATTCATCTTAATCTTAATCTCAAGTTCAGATCAATGACTAGTTCCTCTGTGACTTCTCCTCTGAACGGATTCAAAAGCCGCCTCTGCCATCCTCATTTGGCTTCTCTTCTCTTCGGGAATCTCATAAGAACTTCTATGACCTCTTTGGGTTTTTGTTGTTGCTGTTGTCTGTTTGTTTGTTTTTTAATTGAAATATAGTTGATTTACAATGTCGTGTCCGTTTCAGGTGTACGGCGCAGTGATTCCGTTTTCAGATTCTTTTCCCTTATAAGTTATTACAAAATATTGAGTACAGTTCCCTGTGCCATAGGGGAGATCCTTGTTGTATCTATTCTATGCCTTCTTTGAATGACCGTAGCACTTGTTGTCTGTATCATTTTTATGTCTGTTGTGGCTTTGTGACTGAAAATGAAAATTTTCTATTTGTTCATGCCCTGGCCCTTCCTTAAAAATGTGTTCATTTACCTATTTCATATTTATTGACTACATCTTAGACACCGTGTTAGCTGCTTGTTCTAGATGTTAGTAAAACACAGACCTTCCTGCTCAAAGGGTCACAGTATTTGTGGGAAAACAAAAAAATGAACAACTTACGTCTCAAATAGCTTTGTACTTCCCAAAGAGAGCACACCTCGTAGGTACAATAAATATATGTATTATACATAAATGTATAAAGAGTTAATGGCATTAAAAACGTGAGATAACTGCTTTTCTATTCTGAGGAAATGAGGATTACATTTCACCAGGAGCTCAATACCACTCTGAGAATGAGGGCTTAACCCCCGACCTGGCTCACTGCATCGCTTTCGTATATGAAAATAGACAAGTCTGTACACGCTCTCTACAAAAAGGCTTATCTGGCATGAATTTCAGATAGCAAGAAGAAAAATTCAAGAGGTTCAGAGAAGCATCCAGAAGCTCAGATGATTGTCTGGCACTGATACAACTTGCTTGACAGGAAAATAGAGCTGTAAATCTCACAAAATTCGATGATCTTCTAAGAATTTCAAAACCGCCTGCTATTAATTAGAAATCCTAGAAGAACCGCTTCTTTTAAAGCACACTGATAATATGCTTTACAGCTTAATATTCAGAAGCCTATGTTTTGGCTAAGTGAGCTTCAGGAATGAAGGAAACTTGTGGTTCAGTTCCCTCTACTCTGGAACCTCTGGTCAAAACACCTACTTCTGTGCTCAGCCATCTTATCATCTGAAAAATGGAGGCAACTCTAAGAAAACATAGTTACAGAGATGTTGCACAGTTTCCTGTGTCACTGTCTTCATTTGTTTCAGAAAACCAATAACGTCTAAGCTACTACTGCAAAGAGCGCAGTGTTACTTGGGGTCATCTAGTGCAGCTCTGTCAAAGTAAAGAAAAGGAAAGGGGCCTAGAACAACTATAATTTTCCCAAGAGGACACTATTATTTTATGGTAAATCTGAGTCAAGAACCCTGATCTCTTTGATGCCATTCCATTGTTCTTTCGTTGGGTTCTCAAGAACCCAGAGAAAGAAAGAGAAATAAAACTCCTATGTGCTGTGTCACTGGTACAGGACGTGGCAAGACTGGAATCGGAGAACTACATATTAACAGGTATTTGGGAAATTCTTCAAACTGGTTAAGATATACACCAGGTACCTAAAAAACAGTATGTTTTCCCAAGATGATTCTGTGGAGTGAACAGAACTGGTAACTGAAGGTGCCTGTGTGCTGCACTTCCAAACAGGATGGGTGAATGCTTGTTTTCTGGCACCTTTAAGACTCCACCCCAATATACACATTAAAATAAAATTAACATTTCAACTGGGTCATATTTAATTCTGCATGCTCTTCTAAGTCAGCAAAATATTCCATATATCATTTAAGTTGTCACTCACTCTCTTTTCTTTTTCTTTTTTTTTTTTTTGCGGTACACGGGCCTCTCACTGCTGTGGCCTCTCCCGTTGCGGAGCGCAGGCTCAGCGGCCACGGCTCACGGGCCTAGCCGCTCCGCGGCATGTGGGATCTTCGCGGACCGGAGCACGAACCCGTGTCCCCTGCATCGGCAGGCGGACTCTCAACCACTGAGCCACCAGGGAAGCCCGTCACTCACTTTTTAACTTGAGTTTTAATTTCTAAAAGTCTTTCCAAACACAAAACAGAGGTGGGAAAATGGTATATGGGAAGCTGCAGAGATGAAATAAGCTTACTTCATTCGGCATAAAGATGAATACCCAAACAACTTCTGCATAGCTGCAAGTGTCCAAATCTACTATCTTCGTTTCGTAGTCAAGGCTTCCGGAAAAATATGCTAACGGATTCCTAATTACCCAAATGCCCCATATCCGTTTCAGTAAGTATCGTTATACATTACGGAAAATTTTCTCAGTGACACAGAAAGACATCCTGGCCGAGCATCCCCCTTCCCATGACACAGAGATGATGGGTCTCAAGCTACGTTGAAGGCGTTGGAGCCCACTTTATCCATTACTAATATTAATGGAGGACAAACCTTCATATTCTGTTTGTTTGCTCTGTGTTTGCTAAATCACTTCTTCCCTTCATTAAAATGGATGACACATAATTGAGTCTGTAGTGTGTGTATCACTGGAACCTGAACACATTTTTGCTGGTTTTATTAACGTCATAGGTTTCTAGGGAGGGTCTACTAAATAACTAAGTCTAGTTTCACAGTTACAAATAAATTAGGATGTAATTTTGAATAAATTAAGCTCATCATAAAGGAAGGATACTGATAGTTGCTACTACCCCTTCCTTGAGGGGCTCTTGTAAAGCACTAAATAAAGTAACAGAGGTTTATATGCATGCATATATTTTCAATGATATTTGAACACACTCGAAAAGAACTCTACAGAATGCATTATAAAACCTCGATGCTGTGTGTCCCTAGTTCCCAGCTCTCTCGTTAAAACTATTTAAATGAACAAAATGTTATCTATTAGGAGAGCTATCAGAGTACTCCAAATACTACTTCTTGCAGTACCCTGTCCCAACCATTTGCCTTCCTCTTCCCATTAGTCCTTAATTCAGAAACCCCAGAGATTTGTTCATTAATTTATGAGCATATTTCTTCATTCAGCCAAGAAAACTGATGGCTCCCTTACCAAATTTCAGGCACCCTTCTTCAGTATGTTTTCTAGGCATGTTCAGGAAACACAGCAGTGATTAACACACATGAATATAGCCTCTCTCGAGCTGAGGGGAGAGACAAAAGTAAAGAAGCAAATATAAAATCGTAAGTGTAAATACGTAAATAAAAATGGAATAAATGGGTAGAATAACTAGTATATCAGGTAAGTGCTGGAGAAAAACAGCAAGCAGGGAAGGGGGATGGAGATTGTTAGCTGGTAGGAGGAGGCTGCGATCTGAAACTAAGTGATCACTGAGGGCTTTCTGGGGAAGATAAAATTTAAGAGGGAACCTAAGGTTGTGAGAGGGAGCAAGGTGCATATCTGGGAAGTGAATAGTACAAGCAGAGGGAACAGTCAGATGGAAAGGCAATGAGGCAAGAGTGGGCTTGGAGTATCCAAGGAGCAGAAAGGATGTCAGTGTGTGGAAAACAGAGGGAGCAAAGTGGAGAGGAGAAGGAAACAGTCAGAGAGGAAACAGAGGCCCAGATTTCTAGGGCTGTGGAGGCACTTTGAGGACTTTGCTTTTCCTGTGAAGAAGCCACTGAAGAGCCTGGAGTGACATGATCTGACTTACGTTTTAACAGGATCTCTCTGGATGCCATGTTGATTAGAGACTGCAGGAGAATAAGGACAAGCCCCAGAAGACCAATAGTTGATTCAAATGTCAAGAAACATTTATGCCTTCACCCTTCAACTTCACAAATGATGCCATTTCCATTGAGCTATTGAAAAATATAATCTGGCTTTCAAAACAATAAACCAGAAGGCATTTTCTCACATAAGCAAGGTCACAAACAACTGTCAGCTAAAGTTGAAATAGCAACAAATCAAATAATAACAAAAAACATTTTTTATAGCTTTTAAAACCTTACCAAGCATTTTCTTGTCCATTATCTAAGTTAATCCTCAAATCAACGCCATGAGATAGTTACTATTTTCCCATTAGAAGTGACCGCATATTAAATCCTTAGTGATTGCTCAAGAAAAGCTGAAATCTTGAGTGTACATCTATTAATGGCCAAGGTTGGGTTTTTTACCCATGGGAACATTGGATGCTAAAATCCACAGGGATTTTCAGCTCAAGATGGCAGACTAGGAAATATATTTACTTTCTGGTCCTCCTGAAACCAGGTTTAAATAAAACTGTAGAAATACCCAAATTAATCAACCAATAAGAGCCAAGACATTGTGGAAGTCATCAACCACAGAAAGACTTCAACACATTTCGAGAAGGCAAACAATGAAATGGAGGGGCCGTGAATAAAATAATGAAGAAAAGACTACCCTAAGTAGGGTCTGCACAAAGCCAGTCAGCTTTTGCTGAGCCCTGGTTATAGTAAAGGACAGAGGAAAGAAGAGGGGCTGAAAACAAGGAGACAAAAGTCATTTTAGGAAAACACGTTCATTTAATGAGCTCCAGGGAACACTCGGCCTGCTGCCATACTCACTCACGTATTACAGTGGATTGTTGGCACGCAAGACAAGAAAACAGGGAACCAACGAACAAAACTCAAGACACTGTTTCTTACTGAACTCTTCTCAAACGAGATCAAGAAATTATGGTTCAATGCCATAGCTGTAAATCATTTCTGCTCCTGGAGAGGTTAGAAAGGGCTTATAATAGTTACCCTTTTTTTTTCAGACAGAATTTAGGTCTGAGCAAAAGCTTTTGTGTCCTCCAACCTCAAAGTTTATTGGGGATGGAAGTCCAAATTTGCTTCGACATACCATAAAAAGAATCTCATGAGCAGAGGGTCAAACTACTTTTGGAATATATGAATTATGCCCAGTGTGATTTTAAATAGATTTTAAACAAAAATATATAGATTTTTACTGATCTATATGATTCTGGGTTCTGAAACTTCTACATGTCACATGCCTGATACAGAACACACAATGTCAGTCCCAGGAGAGAGAAAACACTCCAATGAAGCAAGCCAAAGAAACAAGATTCGGACAAGGTAAAGTGACGTGTAGACCAAGACCAGGATTTTTCAATTCTTTCCTGTCATGCTGTAGCTTCCAGCTCCTGAATAACAACACATGTTTCCCTTGTCCTAGACACACAAGAGTATGTCTCCTCTATGGGGCATAAGAAGCTCTAGAGTTACATATGTGTAGTAAAGAGTGGACCCAGCCGGCATACTCACAATGACCAAATTGTGTTGCTCGTACTTTATTTTAAACCAATACATCGCTCCACGCTGAAGTTGCAATAAATGATATATTTGCTTTCTAGACATGAATGAGATGCCTTACTGGATATACTCCAGGAAGGCCAGAGAAACTGGCTTCTAATCCATACAGAATAATTCATTGATGAATTCCTTTCAGGATAGCCCATGATTTATCTAGAATATAAGCTTTACATACCTGGATCCTTCAAACTAGACCAAAGGGAAAAATCTAGGCTCCAAGCCTCAATTAGAAATGTGGGATGGTGCTATGCTGACAACTGGTGGTCCCTGACCTATCTTCTGAGATTAGAACCCAGTGTGGTGGATGACCAATTCACGCGTTGAACAAAGGAACACCTCCTACAGGGCAGTGGATGTGTTCATTACAGGTATGGCACTTAGGGCTAAGTATCATAAGGACTTCAAGAAACAAAAGAAAAAGTAACACATGAAGCATATATGATAAGGAGGCGCCAGAGTCCAGAGCACGAGCTCTGGAATCACACAGGCTTGCTTCGAATCCCGGCTAAGCCACTACCATCTGTATACCCTGAAGAACAGTCGAAGGTTGAAATGTTCTTTTACCAAATTTCGAAAAACAAGTGAAGAAAGAACCTACCTGCCAGGAAGGGACATCGTGGGGTGCAGCATCCAGTCGGGTCAGGGCTCTGCATCCCCTGCTCAGAAACCTTCACCGCCTGGCTCACGGTGATGCTGGCAGCTCAGCAGCCCTGGAGAAGGCGCTCCTGCTCCTGTCTCCAGGGCTCGCGGACAAGCTGGGGAGGTCCACGGAGGAGGCGGGCCACAGCCTGGCAAGCTCTGGGTGCCTCCTGCACTCAGCTCTGGGCAGGCTCTGGCCTCTGGGCCCCGTTGCGGGGAAGGGCTGGCCGATACATACCCAGGGCTGAGGGGTCTGCAGAGCCGGTGCCCAGGCAGCGTGAGCTCTGGAGGACAAGGCTTCCACAGTCCCCAACAGTCTCCGCATGGTGGCCCATCCGGTGCCAAACACCTGCCACCCACAGCGACAAGTCCCAGCCGCTAGAAAGTCCAGAAGGGCTCGGGCTCTTTGCCCTCGGGCCGGGTTTCTCCAGGGGCTGGGCTTGTGTGGGGCCCCCAGCCCACCCCCTGACCCGCCCGCCCTTGCTCTGTGACACGTACAATGCAATGGCAACACCCAGGCTGAGCCGGCAGGCCAGTGTTCAGTGCGTGCTAGACCTTGAGAAGAGTTAGCAGCTAGGGAGAAGCTCTCCCACTTTCACTCGCTTTTCTCAGATCAGCCAGGCAGCCCATCTCACCCCAAAGCGATGGACACCACACCTCCTTCCCAGGCTATCGTTTTCCGTTCTGCCCCTGTTTTCCCTTTCCATTCTGCCCCTCTTTTCCCCAGCACCCCATCTACGGCTTCGGGTGTCATCGGTGCTGCAGCAGGCAGCACCTCTGACCCCGAAGCTATGGACACCACACCACCTTCCCGGGCTTTCGTTTTCCGTTCTGCCCCTGTTGTCCCTTTCCATTCTGCCCCTCTTTTCCCCAGCACCCCATCTACGGCTTCGGGTGTCATCGGTGCTGCAGCAGGCAGCACCTCTGACCCCGAAGCTATGGACACCACACCACCTTCCCGGGCTTTCGTTTTCCGTTCTGCCCCTGTTGTCCCTTTCCATTCTGCCCCTCTTTTCCCCAGCACCCCATCTACGGCTTCGGGTGTCATCGGTGCTGCAGCAGGCAGCACCTCTGACCCCGAAGCTATGGACACCACACCACCTTCCCGGGCTTTCGTTTTCCGTTCTGCCCCTGTTGTCCCTTTCCATTCTGCCCCTCTTTTCCCCAGCACCCCATTTACGGCTTCGGGTGTCATTGGTGCTGCTCCCGGCAGCACCTCTGACCCCGAAGCTATGGACACCACACCACCTTCCCGGGCTTTCGTTTTCCGTTCTGCCCCTGTTGTCCCTTTCCATTCTGCCCCTCTTTTCCCCAGCACCCCATCTACGGCTTCGGGTGTCATTGGTGCTGCTCCCGGCAGCACCTCTGACCCCGAAGCTATGGACACCACACCACCTTCCCGGGCTTTCGTTTTCCGTTCTGCCCCTGTTGTCCCTTTCCATTCTGCCCCTCTTTTCCCCAGCACCCCATCTACGGCTTCGGGTGTCATTGGTGCTGCTCCCGGCAGCACCTCTGACCCCGAAGCTATGGACACCACACCACCTTCCCGGGCTTTCGTTTTCCGTTCTGCCCCTGTTTTCCCTTTCCATTCTGCCCCTCTTTTCCCCAGCCCCCCATCTACGGCTTCGGGTGTCATCGGTGCTGCAGCAGGCAGCACCTCTGACCCCGAAGCTATGGACACCACACCTCCTCCCTAGGCTATCTTTTTCCGTTCTTCCCCTATTTTCCCTTTCCATTCTGCCCCTGTTTTCCCCAGCGCCCCCCCCATTTACGGCTTAGGCCGGCATCAGTGCTTCAGCAGGCAGCAGCTCTGACACCAAACCTATGGACACACCTCCAGGGCTGTCATTTTCCAGTCTGCCCCGTCTCCAAGTAGAACCACTACCTATTTCACACGGCTGTTCCTAGTTCTGGGAACACACCACGCACTGGTAGCAATGCCTCAGCCCATGCCTCGACTCATTTCCCTGCAACGCTGGCCAACAGATAGACCAACACTTCAAAGTTATGACAGAAAGTTGAGTAAGTTATACGCTTGGAATTGCATTTATTATTATTAACAAGCACAACTGTAGTGCTTAGACTATAACAAGTAATATTCTAAGTGCTTAGCAAATATTAACTCACTTAATCCTCATAATGGCAACCCTATAGGTAGGTAATGTTCATAATATTCACCTTTTTGGGGGGAAACTGAGGCCCAGGGGGGTTGAATAGCTTGCCTAATGCCACACAGTAAGTAGCGGGCAGAAACCCAGGATGAAAACCAGACCGTCTAGACTTTCATCACTTTGCTGTGTCACCTTAATAGATGTTGTGGTTTGGGAAGGGACTAAACTGACAAGACTCTGAACTTGAGAAGGGAGAAATTAGAAAGTGACTGATCCTAGAAACTAGAGAGGATTTCAGCTCAGAAATTTCTGGTGGTGAGACCCAGAAGAACAAAAACATGGCTGGAATATTAACTTGGGGTAGTATCTGAATCCATTGAGAAATGGTTTTGTTTTGTTTTGTTTTTTTAACTTAGAAAGGCCAGCTGGATGAAGATTAATGAAACAAAAAGTAGAAAGGGAAAGAGGAAGGTGCCTGAAGTGAGACATAACCTCTTCCCTGTAAGTACTAGGGGTGGGCGTCCTGTGGGAAAGGATGGAGCTCTCTCTACAGCTTTGTCACCAGGATGAACAAGGAGAAACATGGCAACCATTGTACTGGTTTTGATGATTCCTCAAAAACCAAGGCTTTACTTTCCAAGAACTACCCACAGTAGCATACCTACCGTGTGTCAGACATGCCACCAAGTGTGTTTCCAGTCACACATTTTAACTGGAGAAATAGTTCCTATGAGGTACGCATTAGTTCCCTATGGCTGCTGTAACAAATGACTACCAATGAGCTTGCGTAAAACAAAACACACTCATTCTCTTATGGTTCTGGAAGACAGAGGTCCAAAACCAGTTTCCCTGGGCTGGAACCAGGAGTTGACAAGGCCGTCCATCCACCTTCTAGAGGCTCTAAGGGAGAATCTGTTTCCTTGACAGCATTCCTTGACTTCCGGCCACATCAATCCAACCCCAACTTCATCATCACATTCTCTCTGGAGTAAACACTCCCTCTGCCTCTCTCTTACGAGAACACCAGTGGTTACATCTGGGTCCATCCAGGTAGTCCAGAAGAATCTCCCCATCTCAAAACCCTTACTTTCATCCCATTGGCAAAGTCCCTTCTGCCATTTAAGGTGACATTCATAGGTTCTGGGGATTAGAAGGTGGACATTTGGGGGCAATGGTACTATTCAGTCTACTACAAGGTAGATACTATTATCTTTCTCAGATGTAGGAAATGAAGTTTAGGGAAGTAATTTGTCTCAGGTCTACAATTTCCAGAGGAGAGATTTAAATTCTGCCAGGGAGACTTTAGGACACACTCTAAACAACTTTAACCTGTGTCCTTAATTACTGCATAATCCTTGGTTAAGAGTCACACTTAGGTATCAAGACCCAACTGAATATAACACAAGTACTGTCTCCTCTTTCACTATGTTTGCCTGGTGTATTTATGAATCTTGCCCAGAGCAGAAGAGTTCAGAAAATCGTTATACACGTTTCCTAGGAGAAAGCATTTACCGTTTGATGTGCACGGAGTAATGGAAGGCTATTTAAAATAAAATAAAGTAAAATATGCCACCAAATCGTCAAGTGTCACAACAGAGGTAACCCCGTGGGAGTCTTGAGGAGACTAAAATTATCTCCAATTGTGCAGGTGAGAAAAGTGTCACTAAAGGCAGTTGTAGTTCAGCCAAGCCCTACGGCACAGAAGTAGGAATCTGGATATGTACGAATGGGAAAAAAGACATTTTAGGCATGGGAAAGAGTTGAATGCTGAATGGATGAGAAATATGCATTAGACCTTTCTAAATCAACTGGCTTATTCACTCAGTAAATCAGATTTGGTCAGTCAAACTAGCTTTAGCTGATTACTTATCCAGGGCATAGCTGTTGAGAGTCATTTTTGTCATAGAACAGTAAATAAAATTGTTGAACTATAGCTTTAGGCTTGCTAAGTGATAACAGATTGCTCTAGCTGATGTTCAAGTGACTTACTTGGTACTATTCACGAAATTGGGGGTTAACAACTGCTTAAGACAACATAGAGAATTGATCTTAAATAGTACTTGAAGTAGTTACTCTGTAAAGTATCTGTTCAGTAGCTCATGGTAAATGGATGTTTATAATCCCCGTTGGACAACCAACTGCTTTTTTGCAAATGGTAATGTGAATTGCTGTTGCATAAACTATAGTAACGACCACCTATCTAATCTGTTGTCCAAACCAGAAATCTTCTAACAATACTGGTCTCCTAATAAAAAGTAAGCATGAAGCTAACACACACTGGGTGTCTCCCGTGTGCCTGTGCATGCATCTATAGCTCACTGAACCCCCATAACAGCCCCCAAGAGAGGGACTCTGAGTGTCCCCATGCTGCTGGTGGAGAAACAGGCACAGGAAGGTTCAATAGTCTATCTACCTAAGATAACACAGAGGGCGGGAGAGCCTGTTTTTAAACCATCTGCCTCCAATTCCAGGTGCCAGGAGCCAGATTCAGCCTACAGGCCTCTTCTGCTCATCTGGAGGTGAAACCATGTGTAAGGATTAGTCAAATCCTGTCTTCACTCCTCAAGGTAGCTTGAACACTTGCACGTCCTCCAAATAGCACGTAGCATAAGCAATAAGATGTTTGCCCCGGGTATTGTCCAGGAACTTGGAATCAGCTGTGTCTAGTTAGGCTGAGCTGGTTAAGACTGGAGAGGACCACCGATCTTCCACCTGGCCCAGTGCCTTTTGACCTCCTGCCATCAGAGGGCCGAAAACTACAGCCTGAGAATGTGCTGAGCCCCGCAGCCTAGTTACGCCAGCTCAGGACAATGAGGAGCACACCTTTTCCCAATCACCTTTCCTCATGCTCCCCATGCCTCATACTGCCCTGCTTCTTTATTCTTTATCCCATAGATACCCCAAGCCCCTTGCCTTTGGGGAGGCGGATTTGAGAGCTATTGTCACGTCACTTCCTCGCTTGGCTGCCTTGTGAATAAACCTCCTCTTTGCTGCAAACCTCAGCATGTCAGTGTTTTGGCTTGCTGCGCCTCAGACAAAATGGTAGGGAGCAGTGGTAAAGGTCCCTTGCCTGTGAGGGAAGCTGGTTGCTAGTAGTCACGTTGCAGATGTTTTCTCCTCCCGGGGGGGCAGACGTCCTGCTCTTCCAGAAAGAAGGGAGAAAGGCAGGAGCTGGACCCTTGCTCTCAGGGTCACCGTCACCTAGGAGCTCGTTAGAAACACAGAATCCAGGCCCCACCCAGAACTACTGAATTACAGCCTGCATTTAACAAGATCCACAGGAGAGGCATACCCATATTAAAGTTGGAGAGGCACCAAGCTGGAGTCCACGTAGCAGAGAAGCAGACAGGATTCTAGACCACGCAGAGTGTTAAAGGCCAACAGTTTGTTTTCTATTCTCAAAACAATGTTTTTGAGCCATGTTTATGAGCAATGTCCCAACTTGCTTCTAAGGTTTCTTGTGTGAAGAATGGATTGGAAGGAAACAAGATATATGGACACTAGTTAGGACCTCACTGCAACAGACAGGCAAGTTCAGTATTAGGATGTTGAGGACGAGTTGACAGATTCAGAAGAAATTCAGGAGATAAACTGAAGCGGGCTTAATGGGGTATGAGACGGAGGAAAGGAAGGTCTTAGGGAATTTAAGGGTTTACTCCACGTATGAGCAAAGCCTCAAAATTCATCATTTGAACGTACAGAGGTAGAGCTCTCAAAGGACACTGGTTAGGAAGCAACAGTACGCCCTTTATAATTCCAAGAGACAACACGGATCAACTGTCTCGATGGAAAACTCGGCGGTACCGGTGCGTTTTTTCACTCAAACTTAGTTCCAGTGCCTATTACTCACATTTTCTGTGCCTAAACAACACAGCTTGAGGAACTGAAGGGGATTCCATCCTGGTAATTAAGGAGGGTCCCCAACACTGACAGTCCCATCTTAAAAAGCAGTCCCGCTGCATTTTACCCAAGGAGCAATGGCCAGAGCCTCCCTTTTAAAACGATGGGGAGAAATCAGAACATCACACACTGTCCCTTTCAGCTACTATGAACTGAGCCGCGAGACGACCAGCACCCCCTAGCACAGCGCCGGGGGCCACTGTGACAGGCGACAGCACAAGAGACGGAAGCCCAGGCCCAGGGGCTCCGAGCTCCACCGGCAACGCCCAGGGGCCAAGGCGCATTACCTTTCCGGGATGTGCTTTCCGCCCTTCCTCGTGGCCGACGAACTGGCTCATGTCACCCCCGCCAGGAGTGCCAAAGTCGCCAACCCGGCATCCCCGGTGCCAGCACAAGGCCACGAACCACAGGCGCCTAGGCACAAGCCCACGCAGCTCGCGGACCTCCTTCTACCGCGCATGCGCCACCGCGTGGCGTGTCGAGATGACTGTCATCACGCAGGCGGATTAACGCGCTTGATCGGTAAAGAGGATTCTGATGCCTGCAATTTCCCTCCTTAGCCGGAGGCTGGGAGCACACGTCCATTAGTTCGTGTGTGTACCCTTCAGCATTCCAATCATACGGGACATGGAAAGTTGTCCGACTCTCCCAGTTTCTTGTGTGGTTCTTTCAGATATTTCCCAAGTGCTTACATTCACACTTGTATCTTGTATGTAAGTATTTGTACGTAACAGGTATCCTGTAGTTTATAGAAGAGCAGCACACTATACACGTACTACATACCTAGTCTACAATGTGTCTTGGATAGTGACGCTGTTATCTTTCTAAAATATAAACTTGGCTGGATTGCTCTGTCGCTTGAACATCTTCACTTAGCACAGAATACAGCCCAGGTTGTTAGCACAGCATTGAGAACTCTTTATAAACAAATATCAGTCTGTCTCTCCAACTGAATTATAAGTTCAAACTATGACTTACAAGGACCTACATCATCCACCTCCCTCCTTTGCCCTGCCAGCCTCCCCTGATCTCATTCTCTACTGCCCTGCCCTCACTCACTTTCCCCTGTCCAGCCACACTGGCTTCCTTACTATTCCTCAAACATGCCAAGCACAGGCGTGCCTCAGGGACTTTGCACCTACTATTCCTTCTGCTTCAGAACACACCCTCCCACCCCATCTCCACTCTCCCAGAACACACCCTCCCACCCCATCTCCACTCTCCCAGATATCCAATGGCTTGTTTCTCACTGCAAGGCTCTGCTCAATCGACATCTTAATAGAGGGGACTTCCCTGATCACCTACCACATTCCCTCACCTCTTCATCTTCTTTTGTTATTCTCCAAAGCATTTACCACCGCTTGACACTCCACATATTGACTTATTTATTCATCTCTCTCCCCCACTAGAATGGAAAGTACGTAAGGGCAAGAGCTTTGTTCTCTTCCTACTTCCTAGAACAGTGCCTTCAACTTAGAAGGTGTTATACAAATATTTGCTGAAAATGAATGTATGACTTCTTTGCCCTTTCACACTACCCTCTAGTCACACCAGAGGCTGCCCCTCCAGAGCACAAGTTCAAGCCCTGGGCCTTTTGTACCTGTCCCCAATACCTGGGCTGTCCTTTCCTCATTCCGGCAAAATCCTCTTCCCCCAAGCCCAGCTCAAACGCTGTCTCCTCAGTCAGGCCTTCCTCAATTTCTCCTCTATATTCCTGCTGCACTTGATTCTTTTATCATAATTAACCCACTTAGACTCACTACATGTTTCTCTTCCTAGACAACTGGAAGTTGCTACTGAACAAAGACTTCTACTCACCTCTGTATCCCCGTGCCCTAACAACAAACCTATAAGGCTCTCGGTGTTTACTGAAACAATTCATTTTCTGAGTCTCTACCCATTCTAGGGAGTGCGTAGTATAGTCTCCTCCTCATTATCAGTGAGCCTGGCATCTGTGGGAGGGCCTTACAGCAGAGGAAGTCACCAATGGATCATAACTAAGGTCCTGAGACTGCAATGGCAGACAGCATGGTGAAGTTAGCCCACTGCATGCAGAAGACCCACAGAGGAGTCAGCATATGCAATGGACTACACTTGGTATAACATGTGAACAATCAAGGTTTACAAACGTGTTCTCATGCACTTGTAAGGATCTTCTAGCCCACGCGGAACAGACAGAACACACACAAAGGAGCCTGGAGGAAGTGAGTAGGCCGGCAGCTGCGCCCTAATGTCTTAAGAGGTAACATTTCTGTGACTACAGTTTAAACACATCAGATAATTTGCCTCCTTTCTAGACACCCTGGTTATCACAGGACAGGCCAAGCCTCTCAAGTTTTAAAGCTAAAGTACACGGAAGATCTGTGAATAGGGCTGAAGATATTTAAGAGCTAGTACCTGCATTAAGCAACCAGGTTATAGAATGAACATTTATCTTGAAATTCCAGTCTCTCCCTCTCTCTCTCGCCTCCTATCCCCTATCTTCCCACCTCCATCTCTATTCCCTCTCCCCTACTCCCTGTTTTATGTATATACGTGCATCATTTTATATATACACGGAATATTTACTGTCTGTTACATTGATTTAATAAAGTGCACACTCCTCAGGCTAAATTTAGAAAGAGGACAAAATGAACACTTTCACATGGGCGTCAGTGGTGTTCCAAAGACAAAAGATTCCTCAGTCTTAAAACATGGTGAACACCATGTTCCTTCTGATAGTTAGATGCTAGAAAAAGGCAAGTGGATCCTTAAAATTCACACGCTATTAACACCTACTATCAACAGAGTAGATCTTAAAGCGGAAACAAGAAAACACCAGCCTTTTAAGTTCTTCCTGTCTGAAGATAAGAGTAAGAGGTGGTAGTGTTCTTCCTCACTTGCACCCGAAGGGTAAAAGCAGCAAAAATATCTTAAACACATATATGATGAGGAAGCCACTCTACCTGGTCCACTCTGTTTTGTTTTGCTTCTAGGGATCTGTCTCACTCTGAACCTTTGCTTTTTGTTTTCTCTTTTATGTACGCTAAGAACCTGAGAGTCTAAACCTTTTCTTCCACCTCTCAACCAATAAACAGGACAAAAGAACATTTTTATGTTTTTATGTATTTTCCATTCAAATTTTTAAAAAAGAGATAAGTAAGCTAGCTCAGTTCATATTTCTCACAAAGATCACTTTCCAAACTAAACTCAATTGTTTGTGACCATAAACAGGAAAAACACCGTACTCTAGTAGCACCATCTGACATTTCCACCTTAATGTTACCAAACACAACTTGACACGAATGTCAGAACTATTAAAAATGTTAAAAATCCCCAACCCCACTCAAAATGCATACCAAAGTTCAGGTAAAGGAAAAACAAAAACAAACACAAAAGCAACTCACCGTTATCTTTATGTTCTTTCAGAAACCCATTAACAGCACACTGGAATTTAAAACTAGTGTCGTCATCTGACACCTGATGCCCAATTGTACACATTTTTAAATAAGGAAGAGTTTCTGGTAAGTCCTATAAGGCAAAACCATGAAAATATGTATTATTTCCTTTGTAGGGAAAGAATAAAAAATTAATTAGAGAAGGCAGAATATAAACCAGGAGAGTACATTAAACTTTGTATGTCAGTCATTCTGATGAGAGCCATTTTTTCCAAAGCTGCTTTAACCAGTAATTATCACTTGATTTTCATTCAAACTGCAGAACGGACAGTTACCAGGCATGCAAAAGGAAAAGCAAATCTATGTGAATGAATGCACATGTAACTCAAAATGATATAAACAGTTCTGCCTACATTTATGTTCTATCTTACATTTCAAGGGCCATAAAGCGGCTGTGATTTAAGGAGAGTAGTAGAATAGAGTCAGAAGAACTTGGATTCGAATTAGGAAACAGAGGCAATTTCAGGCATTGTTGAGAACTGGTATTCTTGAGGTGGGAGAAAGTAGACTATCAATAGAAGACAGAAAAGGATAAGTGAAAATTCTCTAGTTCTGAATTTAAATGGAAAGTAGCAGTAGGAACCTATGACATATTTTAAAAATATTAAAAACAAACGTACATATTTCCTAGCTCTGACCACTGAAAAAGTCTAGAAACAACTGATGTCATGTCCAAAGGACTCAGGAGTCACCGAGAAGCTCCAACTGGCCAAAGATAGGGCCTCAGTTAGAATAATAACTGTAACGGAGTCCACGGTGAGAGGAATAAATGAAATTTTACAAAACTGGTCAACACTGGAGGATATTTGTGAATCAACTCATTATTTTGAAAACTGTTAAATAAAAGAAGAGAATCATGCCTCTACAACTGAGCAACCAAACAGCTGATGAGGGGAATCTTCTCCTCGTACAAATATACCCAGCTAATAAGTGAAAAAAAGAACAACAGAATCCACCATTCTTTGAAGCCTCAACTGAATTAATGGATGTAGGCATGAATCATCAGTGACTGCTAATACCACAGAAAGACACAACTATATACGTCTCCATGGAAGAACACATCATCACCCATGAAACTGTCTTGCCAAAACAAAACATGCAAGCTTCATTCAGATCGACTACCGATTTACAGGAAATAAAAGGACTGAAGAATATGTTACCAACACATGGAATGTAATCATCGGCATCTAGATGGGACAAATTACCTGGTTTCTTTAAAAACAAAATTCAAGGAGGAAAAAAAAAGTGAGAGAGACATGGAGGGAGAACCTATAGATTAAACAAGACTTCAGAGACCTAACAATCCACGGCAAAGTGTGGACCTTATTTGGATCTAATTCAAAATTCTTATAGACAATTTTTTATGACGTTTAGGAGACAACTGCAAATTTGAGCACTCCCTGGGTATTTAATATTAAAAAATGATATTAAGGAATAAAAGTCCTATATTTTAAATGCACGTACCAAAAACGTACAGGTGTAATTTACATGTTGTCTCGGAGCTGCTTCAAGATAATACGGAATGGGGTGAAACAGGTGGGGGTATAGATAAAACATGACAGCCATCAGTTGGTAAATAAGAAAGCTGGATGAGTTCCTGGGTATACAAGGAACACTCACAGTAGTTTTATACTTTTGTATATGCTTAAAATTTGTGATAATTGTTTAAAAACAAGACGACACTGTAGAAAACAGTTTGGCACTTTCTCACAGGTTAAGCGTAGAGCTTAGTATTTGGCAGTAGGCTATGATCCAACAACTCTGCTACTACCTACGCTGCACATCTAACAGAACTGAAAGCAGGGATTTGAACAAATATCTGTACACCAATGATCACAGCAGCATGATTCACAATACCTACAAGGTGGAAAACAACCAAGTGTCAATCAACCGTTGAATAACAAACTGTGGTCTATGTACACACAATGGGATTTTCTAAGCCAAAAAAGAAATGGCATTTCGTTACGTGCTATAACATGGATGAACCTTGAAAACACGACGTTTAGTGCAATAAGCCAGACACAGAAGGACAAATACTGCAGATTCCACTGACACGAGGTACCTAGAATAGGCCAATTCACAGAGACAGAAAATAGAATAGAGGTTACCAAGGGTTGGTGGGAGGGAAAATGGGGTTGTTACTGTTTGATGGTTACAGAGTTTTTGTTGAGGATGATGAAAAAGTTTTGGTTCTAGACAGCGGTGATGGTTACACAGCACTGTGACTGTACTTAATGCCACTGAACTGCATATTTATAAACGGTTAAAAGAAATATGATTTCTCTATATTTTACCACAATAAAAAAAAAGCAATAACAGAGCTGAAATTTCAATTCTTCCTTTTCCGAGAGTCAGTTTCATCGTCTGTAAAATTAGTAATTGTAGTTGTCTATCCTCTGAGCTTAGTGCAGGGTAAGCACTCAGTAGGAGATATCAGTACTACTTCCACTTCAAGAGCAAAGGATTGCTGTGAAGATTAACTAAGTCAATGGATATGAAAGAACTTTCTAAATGGCAAACTGCTCTACAAATATTAAAAGACATTAGGTGTTACTGTCTCCCAAGGCCATGGAACAGGTCAGAAGGAGGATAATTCTTTTGCACTGGAATGTCCTACATGGGCCAAGAGAATAGGTGGGTTTCTGTACTATATCAGAAGGCATCAGGAAAAGGAAGCATAAAACTTAGAGAACAATTGTCTTTTACACTGATGCTTAAACATGCTCAGGCAACTGCTTAACATAAGTGCTAAAGACATAATGGACATACCTTTCTTTCTTTTTAGGATACTACTGTAACTACTAAAAGTTTACTTCATTTTCAAAATGTAGAACATGGAAGCTTATAGAATTTCTTAAGCATATCTAGAGCCTACTGCCAAATACTATAGTTCAATTCATATCTTTCATCTCATTTTGAAACAGCAATTACAAATGTGTATTTAAGGAAACCACTAGCTTCCCTTTTTGAACCCACGAGAGAAGGCCAGGACTCACCTTAGCATAAGATGATAACTACTGAACTACTATGAATTATTACAGTATCAGAAAGAAGGTCATTTTCAATTACGCCTTCCATTTACCTCTGGCTTGTAAGAGCGGCGAGTATTTGCTAAGTCAATAATCAGCCCAAGTTCTTCATTCTGTCCTTGGATTTTGTTAAGAGATCCAAGGGGGAGAAACGTTCTTCTGGAGCAAGATTCTTTTCAAAACTCTGTCAGAAAGAATAAAATAAGGAAGAACATATGTTTAAAATCCTTTACTATGTTATCCATTTATTCAAACCCTGGGATGCTAACATATGAGATTCAAAGTCAAGTTTCCTCCTCTGCAGCTTACAAGCGATATTACAATCCTTTCTTCCAGAGAGATTAGACGGAAGAAAATAAGCTCACTTCTATATAGTTATTTCTATGTTTGTTTATTTCATGTTGGTCTCCTAACCTGACTCTAAACTCCCAGAAGGCAGGGACCACATCAATTTTGCCTACCACTGTATTGCCAGCTCCAAGCGGAGTGCCTGAAAATAGACACAGAAATAAATACTTCTTGAATATCTACATATAGGAAGGATGGCTTTCACTGCTAAATATTCTTTCATGTATTTGGCTTATACATGTACCCTGTTCCATTGATCTCTTTGGTTATTCAAGTGTCAGCAACACACACTTTTTTTCTTCATTAGTAGACTAGTTTTAGAGCAGTTTGAGATTCACAGCAAAACTGAGCAAAATGTACACAGTTCCCACTTACACCCTCTCTCCTTCATCCCACACAGCCTTCCCCATTATCAACATGCCATACCAGTGTGCTTCATTTGTTAGAATTCATGAACCAACACTGACACATCGTTATCAATCAAAGTCCACAGTTTATTGCATTCATGGTACAAGTAACCGACTATTTCTTTATTTCTAGTATAGTCATCCCCAAACATTTACATACTGAGATACATATTACTTTCTTATAAATTACTTTATTCTTTATTTATAGTTAGGGCATTGCATTGTTTTTTTTTTGTTTTTTAATTAAGTACAAAAGTTGGTTGTATTTGTCTATGAATCCCATTTCTGGATAGTAAAAGAGGTATTAAAAAGTATTTGCTATAAAAAGGGAAAATGGAGTACGACGGGGTTGAGAGCCAGGGCTCTATATGGTGAATTCAGATTTCTGGAAGAATACGGTATTAACTTTTGCTCACCTTTTTTAAAGGAACTTTGAAAGCAATGAAACGAGTCCCAGGCATCCGCTGTTCAACTGGGAGATAGTCTTTCCACATGTTAATATAGTTTTTGTTAGGCAAATTTTATGTTAGGCTGTCTCCCTGCACAGGATGAATGCGCCTTGAAAATGGAAATCATATCCCTCTACATCGGCTCCCAGGTGGTCCCAGCGTCCCGACCCCGACCCCGGCCGCGCGCGACACACTTTCCACAAACTGACACACACGGAGCCCGCGCGAGGGCCGGGTCGCGCGGGCTTCCCCGCCGGGTCGCCTGGAGGCCGGTCCCCCGCAAGCCGAGCGCACGAAAGGGCGCCCCAAAGGTGCCGGCCCAAGGCGCCCGCTGCGCTTTCCCTTTGGAAGCTGGGCTGCGGGGCCCAAGCGTAAACCCTGAGACAAGGAACACGCGCACCACGCCGCCACGGGGGACGACAGGCCGGGCGCCCACCTAGCCGGACACCCTGCATTTCTGGAATCACCGGACGCCTGTGTAAATTTCCGTCTGGCCTGTCATTTTCCAAAGGCCACTCAAGATCAGGGGACAGAACGCCTCCTCTCCAAGTGTCCTGCCAGCCCACCCACTCAAGATCAGAGGGACAAAATGCCTCACTAAAACAAAACAAAACAGAAACACAAAAAAACTGGAGAGAGGGAGGAAAGGGTGCCCTGAAAAATAAAAAAAAATTAAAAAAACTAAGCACGTTGACAGCGCTAAGAATAAACTACCAGGAAAAAGAAACGCTACATGTCAGATCCTAAAGCACAGAAGGGCAAGCCCGCCGACATTCCAGGACCGGGGGGACCGGGGTCCCCAGCCCTGCAGAGCCAACCGCAGACCGGCTCGGGCGCCCCTCGGAAGCGCGGGATCCCCGCGGCCGAGTCTGTGACCCCCGGCCGGCGCCGGCTCCCCTCTGCCCACCCTGCGCGCGGGGGCTGGAAACTGCCGCGGAGAACCACGGCGGGGCGGGAAGGGGGGCTCCAAAGAGGGTCTGGCGACTCGAGTCGCTCCGTTTCCCGGTGGGCTCAGCGCGCGCCGTGGGGGAACAGGAGCGGGGGTCCGGGAGGAGGGGACGGACGGCACTTACGTAGACCGGCAGCGGCCACGGGTAGACGGCGGGCTCGGTCCCCAAGAGCGACTCCAGCCTCAGCTCCAGCTTCTCCCCCATGTCTTCGCGCGCGGGCCCCGCACCGCGCTAGTCTGGCGGTTGGGGGAGGGGCGCGGCGCCGCCGGCGGGGGCGGGGCAGACGGGCAGGCGGGAGGCTGAGGGGGGCCTGGTCTGGGCCTCAGCTGCCGCCGCAGCGCTCCCGTCCGACCCCCGGCTCCCTCTTTGTGGTCACAGGCCCGGGGCCTCCAGCGCTGCTGCGAACTCGGGCCGGCGTGAGGCGACCACAATGAGCCGGGGGCCGGGCTGAAACACTCCCGGCGCGCGCGGCCCGCCCCGTGGACTCGCAGGCTCGGACGCACGCACGCACGCACGCACGCACGTCTTCGGCTGCCCCTGGCCACCCCCACCGGCCTGAAGTGGGGACCCGGGAAAACCCCTCATGGACAGTCGTGGCGGGTTTGACTCCCGACCTTGACGTAGCGTGACACACCCCCTCCCCCCCCCAATAAAAGAAAAGGAGCATAGGAGGCAATCTCATACATTATTGATAAACACATACAAAGACACTATTGGTACAAAACTATTTCTCCATACAGCAACTTTGAATTTTAATAATAAATACATATATGTATCAAACATTAATAAAAGAATAAAATTATCCAATATGAGTACATTTGCTCTTGTTTTGCAATTAGTTCCAGGATTCTATTTTAGATTACTACTTCATATCTGAGAGAGTTGGGTGTGTGTTTGGTTTTGTGGAAGCTGCATTGTGCTAAATTTTACCTTTCTTTCTTGAATTAAATGGCTTTTGTTATCCCTTGGGAATACTGAAGACAGCAACAGCAGATTACTACCTACCAGTGGAAAAGTATAAATAGCAATTTTAGCCACTAGTGATTCTGAAATTGCCCTTAACTTTGTCCTTATAAAAATGCTCCAAGAATTACGTTTTGCAAATCCACAGATTTACTATCCATATTCAAGTCATTTATGTGGAGAAAATGTAGCCAGCCTTATCAGTAACACAGGATGTTATAGCCATCAAGCCATCAGCCACTGAAGCCACACCCAAAGCCGCACCCTGAGGGGATTCAGGATAGAGAAAACAGGATACTGGCCCTAGATAATTAAAGTGCAAATCAAGGGAATGATTTCCAGGAGACCAGATTCTTGCATCTCACCATATATAGAAAAGTGCTACATTTATTAACTTAAGATGTCTAGTTTCTTTAATTAACAGTAATCTTTTGATGTTCCAACTACCTGTCTTTTTTTTTTTTTTGCAAGAACCTCTAAATACCCTGTGCCCTCCCTTAGCTCTTCAGAACAGTCCCTCAGAGCTATCTGAGAGGCTGTCTCCTGATTTCAGTCCTCAGTATGTCTTCCACATAAAACATAATTCTCAACTTCTAGGTTGTGCATTGTTTTTCAGTCAACATTTAATTGTATGGCTCATGTAGGTACTATGCCTAAATGTAATGGGATGAGCTGTAAATTATTAAAACTAGATAAATCCTGTCAGCTCTACCACTAGCTGAGATCCAGGCTTTCACCTCTGGATACCTCTGGCAGATATGGGGTCTGTGTTGGTCTTAAAATTATTCTTAGAATAGTGGGGACTCATTCATTCTTTCAACACATTTTATTGCTTATATTCTATGTGTCAGTTACAGTGCTGGGTCTTGAAATACAGAAGTCAACACACGAAAATACAAGGATAAAACACATTTTCTACCATATTAACTTTTTTCATTCATCAATTCATCCCTAAATCATTCAACACGCATCTTCTTATTGAATACTGATGAGGGGTCAAATGCTATGCTAAACACTCAGTATATAGCTGCAAACGAGATGGACAGGCCCTGATTTTGATGTCACTACTATCTTTTGTCCTGCCATATAATGGGACAGCTTCATTATTCCCTTTACCCTAAGTTTTTATCACAAATTGCTAATGAAAATAAAGCTGTTAGTGGAGTTTCAACATGCATAGGTAAATGAGAACACAGAACTCCCCTTTCTCATGTCCCGTTCTCCTCCTTCTAACTCCCTATGTGAAGTCACTTTGTGCCAAGGCCAAGAAGCTGTGCCCCAATAAGAACCAAGCTGATTTCCTCACACTGACTGGGGCTATTGCACACTTAGAAGGCTTGATGCTTAATTTTGATAAGCAACTAGAAGACCATGGAGACAACCTATAAAAATGATTTGTCTTGGGAGAAAATACTAAAGAGGGTTAATGTGCTGTTCCACCTGTCTAACCCCCTGGATTAAACCACAGGCACCAAGGTCACCAAGTGTACTTGGCAACAATGAGCTAATAATAAAAAAAAGCATCATACTGTTATTGTATTCATTTTCCCCCAAGGCGCTCTCTGATAAACACCACAACCTCTAAGAGAATTGAGAACAGCTTCCTTGTGGGGTAGGTCATATAATATATATGCATCTTTTTCCAAGCAGTTAAATCATATCCAGCTATCAGCACACCTTACTTAAGGCGATCGTAATGTATGAGATTAAATGTTCCTACCTGATCGGAAAACTTCTTATCCTCAATTCATTGGCTGTACTGGATTTTTTCTTCTTGGGTCAGACCTTCAGACTTCTACCAGAAATCCTTCCTTTGGGGAAACCAGGCCTTCCCAGAAACTCAGGAAACTGAAATGGAGACAGCAAGAGAGAAGGAAATTATTTGGACACATAGACCTCAATTGTTTGGTTTTAAGTAAATGTCCAAGCAAACATCTTCTAGATGGTATAATAACTTTAGGGAAATTCACGGTTTATAAGTTTGGGTACTCATAAACTGAACATATTATGATAAGAGTACAGGTTGCATTTTGTGTCTTCAACTCAAGCAAAGGCTTCAAAAAAGGCCCAGTTATCCTTTGTTCATTAAGACACAAAGAGAGGGCGAAAAGGGCAAGTTTCGAAGTCTTTTTCTTTACAATTTACTTCCTTTTTTCAGTCTTCAACAAGATCTTCAGGAAATTAACTTTACTAAAGTTAATTATTCATAAAATAAACATAGGAACCTGCAGAAGACTATTTCACAGAGACCTGTAATGTACAATATCCATTGCATACATGCACCATGAGCTTGTCTTTTCTAGCACTGGCATACACAAAACTCTGTGTGTGTGTGTGTGTGTGCGCGCGCGTGTGTGTGTGTGCACGTGTGTGTCTTTTTCTGTGATGGAGCCATAGGGAGAAAATAAATCTATTGGCTGCAATTCAGTGATGTACGAAGATTTAAAGGTAAAGGAGAAGGTTACATCAAGTGAAACTATAAAGTCATGAGGTTGTGGTTCCATAATAATAACAATAGCAGTCTTCTGTAACCAAGGGAGCAGGCTCCTCAAATTATAGTCACACCTGTTAGACCATCTGCCCATACATTTCACACTATCATTAATGGAAAACAAATGGCACTGTCCCTCCTTCCCTTTATCCATTGGCCATCCTCATATGAACTCTTTTTCTCTTCAAGGTCATGCTCTTTCCTATCTGTTTAAAAATATTAGGATTTAGGAGGAGTGATACGTAATGTGCCGTGCCTTGGTACTTGTACCAGTGACGGCTCTGTAAGGAGCACTGGGTTGTTAGGAGGCTATCAACTGAGTTCCCCTAGAAGCAGAACTTGAGGCGATAATTTGAGTGCAAACTGCTCATCTGGGAGGTGCTTCCAGAAAACTCAGAAGTGGAGTGGGAATTGAGAATGGAGGCATGGAAGGAAGCCAACAGAGGTGTATTACCGAATAAATTACTCCTGCAGGGAACTGCTGCCAGTACTTCAGGCGAGCTCTGTGAAACTCTACAGAACATGTCTCAGAGTTATCCCAAGAATCGGTGAGAAACTTGAAGTACTTATCTTCCAGTCCCCTCTGTCCTTGGTTGAAAGCTACACCCAGATACATTAACTCCTGTACACTTCTGGCCTGCCCTAAGGTGGATAATTGCAGGCGGCAGCATGATTCTATCAGCATATACTGGAATGATGAGTGCTGGGGAGATATGAGTGGAGCATCGAAACCATCTAATACAGTCGGGGCAGGAGATATTAATTATTGGCTTGAAAGTCCAAATGGATAACCTTAAATTCCTGGGTTTATGGTTTTACTTTGAGGTATTTAAGCATGATGTATGAGTAAAAATTTCCTCTGTTAAATCAAGTTTAAGGTCCTAACTCCCTAATCTTCTGGAAAACTGTGGTATCTTGTAACAGATTTTTGAAAAGTAACATGATTAAGATTTCAAATTGACCATTCATTCATTCACTCATTCAACACACATTTATTGAACACCTAAAGTATGTCATGGGATAAACTAGGCACCAGTGTTACTGTTACTAAAATCATTATAGTGCCACCTACAATTCAATGTATTGTGACACTCAAGTAAGAAAATCCATAGTTACCGTAAAAGATATTACAGAGTGCTATAGGAAGACACAGTAAGACCTTAATTCATGCTGTGGACAGTAGTATATGGGCGATATCAGTAGGGCTTCCTGTAGAAGGCAATTGAAATGGATATGTAACATGAAGGAAGGGTGAAGTTTTGAGGAAAAGAGAAGATAAATTCACAGTTGCCAGAAAATGAATGGTTAAGGATCAGTCCAGAAAGGAGTTCCATTCATAATCAGTATAAGAAATGCTCACTAGGGCTTCCCTCGTGGCGCAGTGGTTGAGAGGCCACCTGCCGATGCAGGGGACACGGGTTCGTGTCCCGGTCCAGGAAGATCCCACATGCCGCGGAGCGGCTAGGCCCCGTGAGCCATGGACACTGAGCCTGCGCGTCCGGAGCCTGTGCTCTGCAACGGGAGAGGCCACAACAGTGAGAGGCCCGCGTACCGCCAAAAAAAAGAAAAAAAAAAAAAAGAGAAATGCTCACTGGCGTGTAGAAAAAGAAGACAATGGAGAGGGGGGTAGACGCCAGATCATGCATAGTCCGTGTATGTATAGTAAGTGCTATGGTCTAGTCTTTGTGTTCCCCTCCAAATTCATACGTTGAAATCTTAATTTCCGTAGCTGATAGTATTAGTAGGTGGGGCCTTTGGGAAATGATTATGGTATTAGTGCTCTTATAAAAGAGACCCCACAGAGCTCCCTAAGCTCTTCTGCCATGTGAGGATACAATGAGAAGTCTGTGATTCAGAAGAGGGCCCTCATCTGACCATACTGGCAACCTATTCTTGAACTCGCAGCCTCCGGAGCCGTGAGAAAAAAAATTCCTGGTGTTTATGAGCCACCCAACCTGCAGTATAATCTTACAGCAGCCCAAAAGGACAAAGAGAGTTTGGATGTGAGATTTTCCTCCAAGAAAGATGGGAATCCATTGAAGGATTTTACCTGGTAACTTAGAAGAGAGAAAAGTTTCATAACACAATCAGGTACTTTTATAAGAAAAATTTGTTTCTTTTTCAGAAAGATCACTCTGGAAATACTGTGACTAGATTTTTGGAGAAGTCTGATGGCAGGCCCGGATATAGAAAGATGAGTTGGTAGTCCATTAATATAAGTCAAACAAGAAAGTGGATATAAAAAGTGTGAATTTGTGGCTGAGAGTTCTTTTCTTTTACTACTTGAAAAATGTTATGTCAATGCTTCTGACTCCATAATTTTAGACAAGAAATATGCTGTCATTGGAATTGGTTTCTCAATAAGTGATGCATCGTTTCTGCCTGTCCACTTTCGAGATTTGTTTTGTCTCTACTTTTCAGAAGTTTAATTATGACGCGTCTTGACAAGGATACCTTTGTGTTTTTCCTCTTTGGATTTGCTCAGATCCTTGGATGTGTGCTTATGTCTTCTAAAAAATTGGGAACGTTTCAGTCATTATTTCTCTGAATACTTTGTCAGTCCTACGTGCTCTCTGTTTTCATTCTGGAACCTTGATGATATGAATGTTAGTGCTTTTGTTACTGTTTACAGGTTCTTGAGATCCTGTTCTTTCTCCCATCTCTACCCCTCAGCCTATTTTTCTCTGTACATGTGGTACATTGTATTGATCTCTTCTAAGTTCATGATTCTGTGCTTTGTAATCTCCACTCTACTCTTGAGCAAAGTTTTTTGATTGTTGTATTTTTCAGTTCTACTGTTCTCATTTGTTTTTATTCTTATAACTTCTAGTTCTTTGTTCACATTTTCTATTTTTCCCCTTTCCGTCAAGGAACACATAATTGCTAATTGAAGCATTTATGTGACAGCTTATTTAAAACCCCTGTCTGATAATTTCAATAGATGTTTTATCTCAGTGCTGGTGTAGGTCTATTGTCTTTTCTCATTTATTCTGTGATTTCCTGCTTCTTGGTGCCATGAGTATTTTTCAATTGGATTCTAAACATTGTGAGTTATTATATGACTCTGTATCCCATTTAATTTTATTATTACTTTTTAGAAGGAAGTCATCCTATTGGAGGTGGAGTATGAGGACTGGGGGGTTACGTACAGATTTCCACTGGGCCCTACTGTCAAAACCCCAGCAAAAGTGGGCACTTACATTCTCTCACTGCAGACAGGTCAAGTAGAAGTTCAGCTATCCTACTGGCCCTTCTGACACCTTCCCCCCAAAAGTGGGAACATTAATATCATTCTGTTGCCTTTTAGTAGGAGTGGAAGTTCATCTCCCCAGTAGATTTCTTCACACCAGGGGAGGGGAGAGGTGAAGTGTTTGCTGTGTTTGCTGTCCTTCCTCCCACTTCATTCCTTCTTGTTGATGCCGGGTGTGGGTAGAGGGTCAGCTACCTGCTGGCCCCACTGACACCAGGGTAAGAGGAAGAGAACTGCCAACTAGCCCTGCTTGTGCCATCTCATTCTGTCTTACTGCCTCAGGACGGTTATGGGGATTCAGCACCCCATTGGGTCTCACTGACACCATGTGTTGGGGGTTAGTGGGGTGCCTACTCCCTCCAACCTGTAACATCCTATTCTTATCGATGTCAGGGAGAGACGGAGGCTAGGTCCCACCATTGGACCCCACGACTGTGTGAGGGCAGCCCAGTGTTAACTAGCCTGTCAGGCACCACCTTTGAAAGTCTCTTTGCTAATGCAAAGGGGTGGAGGCTCAGCTCCCCACTGCACCACACTGAAACAGCCCTGGTGGCGAATCAGAGCGCTGCCTCTTCTGGAGGGCAGGAGTGGGGTGGTGTGGAAGATCAAATCCTAGCTTGGCCCAACTGAAACCACAGGACATAGGGGATGGGTGCAATATTCCACTGGCACTTGGCTCGAGTAGTGTGTATATTATCGCCCAAATGGTTTTCTGTCTTTGACAACCCCTTTCCTCATACCTTGGCTAGGGGGAACGGGGGTTTTGTGTTTTCTTTTTTGAAGCTTTTTTGTCTGTTGTTCTGTTGGTGGTTATTGATTGGGGGTTCCTGTAATACCCTCTCCAGGATGTATGGGAAGCAACAGGAAACACAGGGGACTCATCACCATGTTATTCCTCAAGTCCCAAAGTCCCTAGTTAAGTCTGCCTTCTCATTTCCACCTTTCAGTGTCTTCCTATGTTTGTCTGTTGTTATGTTCAGGGTTTTAGTTTTAAGTGGAAGAACCTGGGAGAAATGGGCTACTTCCTCTTCTTGGAAGCAGAGGTCTGGAGGCCTATGGATGTTACAAAGTACTGCTGACTGTAAATTAAAATTTGATGATATACACCTTGCCCTTTAAGAATTCTTCTGCTAGATGATGTGGCTTCCCAAAGTAGCTACAATTTGACTTTCATACTTCTAAAAGTCAAGTGTTTTGCCGCAGTTGAAATTTAAAGATAAGCAAGAGATGAGGCTAAGATGATCTATGTGGTAACAGATTAAAGTTGGAAACATCAATATACATTCATGCTTAGCTTAATATTGCTTCATATTACCTTAACACACATGGTTATGTAGAGAGATACTTATAGATATGTCCATATACGTGGGGAATGTACACACATGTTATCTCTTTGCTCTGTCAGCTGAGAAGATCTAGAAGCAATGACATCCGGGCAGCAATTAGCACACCCCACACCCAGATCCTGCTGTCTAATGCTGTTCTCCACTAAAAAGACCTAGTTATCCTTGAAGAAATAGCTGATTCTAGGACTGGGGCAGTAAATATACAAGATTTATATACAAGGCCATCTTATAGTGTCAGAAAGTAAGGAAGTTCCAAAAAAATATATAGCATGGGGATACCTCAGAGTGGCACACGAGCCACTGAACTGAAAAGAGTTCACAAGGGTCAGGACTAGAGCAATTTGAGGAACAAAGTAACTAACGTAGAATTAGATTATGACCCAAAGTATAAAATAAAAATCCGTGAGTTCTTCTGATATAAATAAATAATTGGATACATAAATAAATGCGGGAGAATAGATAAATCTCCAGTGCAAAAGAATTCCAAATAGTTTATGTAGTACTCCATCTTAAGCATAACTCTCTATTCCTTAGTTGTGGGCTGAGCATATTGACTTCCTTCCAAAAAGTACAATATGGAGAAGGGAAAACAGTAATTTTACAATGGAGAAACCTGAAAAACACTACCTCAGCCTGGTGATCAAGGTCGACCTCAGCATTCATAATGCATATTGATACTTTGTACACTTGATGTGATCTGACAAAATAACCCTTCTACTCTTGTGGTCTTCCTCCCCCAAACACATAATCCCAATATTATCAATGAAACATGCATCAAACAAATTCTAGTAGCGGGCATCCTACACAAGCCTAACCACTCAAAATTGCCAAGGTCATGCAAGGAAAATCTGAGAAGCTATCAAACCCAAGAGGAGCCTAAGGAAACATGGCAACTAAATGTAATGTGATGTTTTGGATGAAATCCTGGAATAGAAAAAGGACATTAGGTAAAAACTAAGGAACTGGACTAATGTATGGACTATAGTAAACAATAATGTATCAATATTTGTTCACTGATTGTAACAATGTAACATACTAATATAAGTTGATCGTCACAGAGGGAAATGGGTATAGTGTATATGGAAACACTTTATACTATCTTCTCAATTTTTCTGGAAAATTAAAACACTTCTAAAAAATAAAGTCTATAAAAACGTTGTGTTTTCTTGTTTTATGATTATGTGCCTGTATTTCCTAATAAATATGTAAATTTGCTTTGCCTTCCTTGATACTGATATTAAAGAAAATACTAAGTAACTCTGAAAGAATTTGTAACTCCAATTTAACAAGCAATAATTCTGGGTATTAACTTTTTAGGAGAACCCACTGAATCAATCAAAGCAAATTGTCTTTAAAGGCTGAATTTCTTTTCAGTGTTTAATCTTTTCTATGATTAATGCATACCACAAGCATGGTTCTCTTTCAAAGGGCAGAAAACATTGCTCGTAGGCAAGGTCTAAAATACAGTGAAATATTCATGTATGATGCTATAACAACTTTAATGTATTTTATGTTTTCAAAATGATGAAGTGTTATTTCAGTCAATAAAGTATTCACTTTTATACATTTCCTACCCACCTTTTCCCAGAACACCCACAAGGAAATGATACTATCATCTGATATTAGGCTCATCAATTTAAATTGGAGTTTTTGGTAGCTGTGGTTGCCAACGGTACTGGAATGTGTGATACTTTTACAAATCCTCTCCATGGCAAAATCTGATCTTCACAAGGTAGATCACAGTACGTGCCTAAGGCCAATGACATAGAGCTTTGTAGCTAGATTACCAAGCATTTTACTTAGAGGCACAATAGAATGTAGAAAAGGCCATTTCTCCTTCTGTCTTTTTCTGCTCAAAGGTCACTCACCATCTCAGAAGTTTTCCATAAACTCAGACTATATAATGTCACTTAATGTGAATGTAGCTCAACATTCTGTTTTAGTACAGCTAATCTCACATTATTTTATTGGTCCTAAATATGTAAATCATCAGCAAAGTTTTGTACTTAACTTTTTTTTTGGATGTGGACCATTTGTTAAAGTCTTCATTGAATTTGTTACAATACTGCTTCTGTTTTATGTTCTGGTTTTTTGGCTGCGAGGCATGTGGGACCATAGCTCCCCGACTAGGGATTGAACCCACACCCCCCTGCATTGGAAGGCGAAGTCTTAACCACTGGACCGCCAGGGAAGTCCCTGTACTTAACTTTTAAAAATAATTAAAATAAGCTATTCAACACATTTTTCCTAAAAAAAAAAAAAAAAAAAAAAGTAATTCCTCTTAGGCTGGCCCTGGACACATACATGACTTTGCCATTTTTTCCATGGATTATTTTCTTATCTGTTCTACTGTGTCACATTTGTTCTACCTTCTCAAAAAGAAGCATTTAAAAATTCATCTACGCGTTCATGCATTCATACATTTATTAAATAAATCTACTGAACACCTACATACGGCACAGAAAAGGAGGCAGAAAACTAATCTGGGTTGCACAGAAAGTAATGAACTCAGTTAAAATTTTTGGTGAAAACAGGTGTTACTCAATCTACTGGAAATTACATTTCATTATGGGGACTCACACACTCAAGGAAAACCAAGACCTAAATAATAATAAAGTAATAAAAGCACTAGCCATTTACTGAGTGCCTGCTTTTACCTGACTCTGAAACTCTAAAATCATTACGGATGTTTTGAGGATTGTCTGATATAATTGTAATTTCTATTTTACAGATGAAAATAACAAGGTTCAGAGACATTAGGTTACTTGCCTAAAGTGAAGTGGCCCAGAAACTACACAACTGGAAATTGAACCTTAGATTTCATAATGCCAAAATCTGTGCTTTTAATCACAATGTGTGTGTGTGTGTGTGTGTGTGTGTGAGAGAGAGAGAGAGAGACAGAGAGAGAGAGAGACAGAGAGAGACAGAGAGAGACAGAGAGATAGAGAGAGAGAAAGAGAGAGAATGTGTTTAATAGAGAACTTCTGAGAAATGGCAAGAAAACTGCCAGGTACCCATAAAACACTAATTTAGGAGCTTCTTACTATACAAGTAATTGTTAATCATATGGCTGAACTAAGGATCTCTCACTTTTGAACTAAGAAATCAAAAGCTTCCAGAAGTTGAGTCTAAATTTTACACTTACATAAGATACTTCATACAGAATGCTAAAGTATACTAACTAAAGAGTTCTGAAAATACTGGAAGCATTCATACTAGTATGATTTCATAATGTGGATAATAGAGGATTTAAGAAATTGGCAGAGGCAACTGCAGACTCATTTCTTATCATTTCTGTGAAGGGCAAGATAAATCAATAAAATGAGAAAAATGAAAAAAGAATGGCTAGCAATTTTAGGTAGTTTGCTTCATCTCCATACTAGGAAAGACTAAGCAAAAAAAAAAACTTGTCGAAATTTTATTTTGAAAGCACCTACAAGTGTATATGGTCTTTTTATACCAAATAACTTGGAATTATGAACTGTCCAATAAGTCTAATCTTCTCTGATGATAAAATTGCTGGCTTTATTTGAAACTATGAAATGAAAACTGAGGTAATAATCAGAAATTCTTAAGAAAAGGAGTAGACAAAACAAAATACTAAGAGTTGTGTCAAAAAATATTTTGAAACGAACATAAAATCCCCATTACTGGTACAGAGCTTTTAAAACTTTATCTTGGTTTTAAGCTTTAATAAACATTGATATGTTTACATAATTACTGTCATAAGGAAGACACAATTTTAGGTCAGCTTTCTTCATTCTTTCTTTATTAAGCATTATTTTATTTTGCTCCATCATCTTGTAATTATAATATAGTAACTGTGTCACTTTCTACTAAGTGGATATAATTTCCTAAACTGTTTTCCTATTCTTAACAATTAAAGGTGTTTCCAATGTTTTGTTATTACAAATGACATGACAATGAGCATCTTCATATAATAATTTTCTGGATTATAAATTATTTATCGGCATAAGCTTCCAGAATTAGAATTAATGTGTAAAAAGCTATTAACATTTTTATCTTGCTAGACATTGCCAAATTACTTGTCAAAAGATGGAACCAAATTATATTGCAAAAATCTTTGCCAACAGAAAACATTATATACAATTTTTGATTTTGCTGAATTATTAAGTTGGAAACCTATGTTCCATTTCTTTGAATTCTTTGATAACAGCGTGCTGCTGCAGGCTGCGAGGGCAGCCATGTCCATGAAGGCTCCCCAGAGTTGGAGCGGGGAAGTGGAAAAAGGTAAAAAAAAAAAATACTAATTGTATTTTCCCTCGATTGTTATCTCTCATTCTTTTCTGCCTCTGTGTAACTTATATCCAGGTAGCTGGAGAAACATCATGTGGCAGGGAAAATTGGTATTCCAATAAATTAATAAACACCAACTTCAAATGGATTTTCAAGACTGGAAATATTGCTCTGACTTACAGTAAGTTCTTTCTAATTCTCCTTAAGGACTATTTTCTTAGAAGCTTTCCCTACCCTCCTCAAATTTTCCTCCATCCTCTCTACTTCCTTCACTCTGAGCTGGTGAGGCGCTTCCCAACTCATTAGGAACACAGAAGTCAGTAAATAGTCCACTGCCAAATCCGTTAATTCATTAGCATTTGCATTGATCTTTGTATTCCCTTGCACTACAGGAGTTCAAGTTCAAAGGCCACGTGCACTACAGATAGCATTTCATTTTCTCTCATCTTCTCAAGTACTTCACAGCACTGCATTTTCTACAACCCATCTACTCCTTATGAATGATTCTTGCCAAAATTCAACCTCATTCTAGACTAGTAACTCCAACTTAAAATGTTAAAAACTATACGTGTAACACGAAAGCCTCCCTCCTCCTCTAATCCCTGCATATCTTCTTTAGCCAATTCATGTCTGAACTTTTCAAAATTGGTATCATCATATATTGTTTCCATTTCCTCACGTCCCATCTACTCTATAATTTACATCCATCTGACTTCCCTCACCGTAATCTCTCTGCCCACTGTCCTGAAATTTTACTTATGAAGGTCACCAGCGATCTCCATGTCAGTATAGCCTATGAATAGTTTTTCTCCTATTTCTAGGCTCTTTCCTTCTTTAAAAAAGAAAAAGAAAAACAAAAACCATTTTTTTTCCTCTATCCTTTCACACTCTCATCATCTTCTGTCCTGGTATATTTTACTGGCTTTCCGTGTTTAATCTGATTTCTAACATTCTATGAGTTTCCTTTATCTTCAGTGGAATAAACCCCTATATGAAGGATTATTCTCAACAGTTAGTTCTCATAATAACAGTACTAGTAGCAGCAGTCAATACTTCTATAATGCTTATCATGTGCCAGACACTATTCTAAGACACTGTTTAAATACATATATATAGACACACACACACACACACACACACACACGAAGTTTTCCTCCTCATAGGCGTATGAAATAAGCCGATTATTATACCCATGTTACAAATGAGAAAACGGAGGCAATGAGAGGCCAAGGTCACATGATCAGTACTTGGTGAAGCCCCGCCTGAGTTAATGCTGGAACTTTAGAGGAGACAAGTTAAATAATGTCTCACAGATTGGCCTTAAAAGTGAGCAACACTTAATTAATGACTTATGAAAGTATCAGAAAAAAAGGGGACATTTTAAATTGAATGGGATCTACTAAGTCATGGATCAGTAACTAAGAATGACTCTTATTGAATGAAATTAGTTTTCATTATTCTTTTGAAAGAAGAATAATCTTGTGTTAGTGTTTCACAGTTTTTTTTTTCATTCACATATTTATTCTTTATTAGACACACATTTCCTACACACCTACGTGCCAGTGTCCGCTGCAAGCCTTGGAAGCAAAAAATTACAAAGTCCCTGCTCTTAAGCAAATGTCCAGTGGTGGAGGAAGACAGAGTAAACATGTAAATAAATGTTGTACAGTGACAGAAATACGACTGGACAAAGGGATGGAGAGGCACTGAGGAGGCAGGTCTCTTTGGTCAAGATAGTAGTGGTGGCGTTTGAACCGAGACCTTAACGATAAGAGGGAAATTGGTCTGGGTAGATGGATTAGCCCATCTAAAGCTGGGAGAGCAAGAAGTAGAGCTTGTTGCATCTGAGGGACTGAAAAGGACAACTGTGCCTCGAGCCCCATGAAGGTCAGGGAAAGATGTAGTAAGTGACCAGAGCACACGGTCCCTGTGAGCCTGGCTAAGTAGTTGAAAATTTCATCTCTTTACAATAGATAGCCTTTAGAGGTTAGAAGCAGTGCAATAATAGCGTCTGATTTGTGCTTTTTAAAAGACTACTTTGACTGTTGAATGTCCTACAAAAGCAAAATACCTGTGTCTCTATGAAGCGCAGATAGTAAATTTTAAAAAGCCCAATGAGCTCATAAGCAGTTGGTTGACTAACTGTTATCATTTATCTTAACTAGACTTCATTAATAGAAGCTTGGTGACCTGTGGGGTCTAATGATTAGGGCAACCCAGCTATTTTCAAATAGTGTGATTTGAAAAATCCTTGAAATTGTTAGGGTCCAGGAAGATTATTTTATTGCTGGGGCTGGATGGGAACTTTAGAATAAGAAAAGAAAGTATGATGGCTGGCTTCCATCTATTCTCCCTTTCTCTGGGAGAAATGATGGTGGGGTGACTACTTTGCTGTTGACCCAATGCTTCAATTTCAGAGCTGGTTCAATCCAGTAACTATTTGCTGAACAACTATTATATGTTAGGCACCCAGCTGCAACTGGGAATATAAAGAGAATAATTAATAAGAAAAGCAGGTATTACTAACAAGAGACAGGCACTGTGCTAATGCTTAACACGCACCATCTCAAGTTACATTAATTTACACACTAACCATATGAGGTAGATGCATTTATTATACCATTTTCCAGGTGAGAAATCTAATCCCTTTAAGGGGCTTAAGTTACTTCTCCAAGGTTACACAGCTAGTTAGGGGCATAGGCGGTATTTGGACTCAGGTCTGGTATCAGCACCAATTCTCTTAGCCATTATGCTCTCTAAGGACCTTACTTGAGAAGTTCAGATTATACATATATGGGTACAACCAACCCTAAGACCATCTGGCAAAACTGGCTGCTTGAGAAGTCCTGGATTTATGTAACATGCTCTTGGAATGGAGAAGATCGTGAAGGAGGGTCCCCAAAACACACTCTCTATACTAAGGGGCAACAGAAGAGAGAAAGAATTAGCCTACAGCAGTATGATATTGAGGACCAAGAAACAGTGTTTCTCTCTTTTGTGAACAGTTATTAAATTATTTCTACTTCAGAATATCAGAAAGAAATCACAGGACTATGGACAGTTTGCTGAGCCACCCTATCTATCTTAGCGTGAATCCTGGCAGGTGTAGAGCTCATAGTATGACCCTGGCACCTAAGTGTAGTTAAGTAAGCTTTCATTTTTCTTCGGCCTTAAAGCAAAGCAGCTTTCTGATAGGTATAATTTAGGAAAGTCTTCCAAGAAAATAGTTAAAGTCCACTTTAAATATCTCAGAGAAAAGCAATTTTGCAAAAGATCTATCAGCAAAAGCAAGGCCAAACACACCAATTATTTAGTGAGACTTGTATTGTTATATCATTGCTCATGTTGTTTCTTTATGCATTTACCTGGAAGAAGGCTTTTAATGTTCAACAATTCTCAAAGAGATAAAGACCCACACTGATGTGCCAGAAAGAGCTTTGCCCTGGAATTAGATCAGTTTAGGTTTGGCTACTTACTAGAATTAGGTAACATTCTTAATCTTTCTGAGCCTGTCTCCTATCTGCAAATAGGGATACCACTATCTATTACAGAGGGATGTGCTTAAATTAAATGACACATGTAAGTGAAATATATCCTTCCAGGCTGAGAACATACCGAGTAAATGTTAAGTGATCTGCAAATATTCTGCTTTCTTGAAACGGATGAAACCTGTTATCATGATTTTAACCAATGGTCTAAATATCAAGACAATATTTAGTTAAAAGTTATAGTTGTTCTTTCACTGTCCACCTGCATTTTAACATATTCTAACATAATCTCCTTGATAAATTGTGTCAATATTAGTAACATTTGTCATTTCAGCTATTACTGTTCATATGTTTAAAATATTTCAATGTGATATAAGTCGTTACTCAAAGGGATGCCTAGCTGGCTTTGTCAAAGATTTATTTTAAGTAAAAATAAAAGACTCATTTTCACCAAGTTTGACTGAACAGTGTATTCATTAACTGTATGAACTTTCTGGCCAACCCAATACAGTAGCCAAGACATGGAAACAACCTCAGTGTTTTCTTGTGGATGAATGGATGAAGAAAATGGGGGTGCATACGACCTACTATTATTCAGCCATGATAAAGAAGGAAATCTGGCTATTTGTGACCACATGGGTGGGTTTGGGGGGCATTATGCTAAATGAAATGTCAGACAGAGGAAGATAAATACTTTATGATCTCATATGTGAAATCTAAAATACTGAACTCATGATAGAAAGAATGGAATGACGGTTGCCAGAGCTGGGGGTTGGAGGTGACGAAAATGAGGGAAGATGATCAAAAGGTAAAAACTTCTAGTTATAAGACAAGTGAGTAACGGTGATGTAATGTACAGCTCGGTCACTACAGTTGACAATACCGTATTTTATGTTTGAAAGTTGCTAAGAGAGTAGATCTTGAAAGTTCTCATCACAAAGATAACATTTGTAATTATGTGAATTAAGGTTAACTAAACTTATTGTGGTAATCATTTCACACACACTATATATATATTAATCATCACATTGTACACCTTGGACGGATACAATATTATATTTCAATTAAATGTAATTTCCGTCTGGCCCGTCATTTTCCAAAGGCCACTCAAGATCAGGGGACAGAACGCCTCCTCTCCAAGTGTCCTGCCAGCCCACCCACTCAAGATCAGAGGGACAAAATGCCTAACTAAAACAAAACAAAAGAGAAACACAAAAAAACTGGAGAGAGGGAGGAAAGGGTGCCCTGAAAAAGAAAAAAAAATTTTTAAAGCTAAGTACGTTGACAGAGCTAAGAAGAAACTACCAGGAAAAAGAAACCCTACGTGTCAGATCCTAAAGTACAGAAGGGCAAGCCCGCCGGCAGTCCAGGCCCGGGGGGGCCGGGGTCCCCAGCCCTGCAGAGCCAACCGCAGACCGGCTCAGGCGCCCCTCGGAAGCGCGGGGTCCCCGCGGCCGAGTCGGCGCCCCCGGCCGGCGCCGGCTCCCCTCTGCCCACCCTGCGCGCGGGGGCTGGAAACTGCCGCGGAGAACCACGGCGGGGCGGGAAGGGGGGCTCCAAAGAGGGTCTGGCGACTCGAGTCGCTCCGTTTCCCGGTGGGCTCAGCGCGCGCCGTGGGGGAACAGGAGCGGGGGTCCGGGAGGAGGGGACGGACGGCACTTACGTAGACCGGCAGCGGCCACGGGTAGACGGCGGGCTCGGTCCCCAAGAGCGACTCCAGCCTCAGCTCCAGCTTCTCCCCCATTCCTTCGCGCGCGGCACCCACACCGCGCTAGTCTGGCGGTTGGGGGAGGGGCGCGGCGCCACC
The DNA here is from genome assembly GCF_059928025.1 of Delphinapterus leucas. Taxonomy (NCBI): domain Eukaryota; kingdom Metazoa; phylum Chordata; class Mammalia; order Artiodactyla; family Monodontidae; genus Delphinapterus; species Delphinapterus leucas. Next base: position 535,766 of record NW_028322294.1, on the reverse strand, counting down.
GCCGGGGGCGGGGCAGACGGGCAGGCGGGAGGCTGAGGGGAGGGGGCCTGGCCTGGGCCTCAGCTGCCGCCGCCGCACTCCCGTCCGGCCCCCGGCTCCCTCTTTGCGCTCACAGGCCCGGGGCCTCCAGCGCTGCTGCGAACTCGGGCCGGCGTGAGGCGACCACAATGAGCCGGGGGCCGGGCTGAAACACTCCCGGCGCGCGCGGCCCGCCCCGTAGACTCGCACGCTCTCACGCACGCACGCACGTACGCACGCACATACGCACGTCATCGGCTGCCCCTGGCCACACCCACCGGCCCGAAGTGGGGACCCGGCAAAACCTCTCAGGGCCAGTGGTGGCGAGTTCGACTCTCGACCTCGACGTACCGTGACACAACCCCTCCCCCCCAATAATAAGACTATAATTCCTATTAAATATGACAGCTGGAATCCCGGCTTCTGTTCACAAAATTGCCGTGTATTTAGCCTATGCTAGGCACCAGACCGCGGACGCTCAGTACTGGCCAAAAAGGAAATGCCCTGCCCTCATAGCACTGCCATTTTAATTGGAATAGTAGTGACAATGGTCAAGGGAGAAAATAAAGTGTCATCATCGCCACGGGGATGGTTAATCTCATGTGCGCACTGCGTGGGGCCCCGGCAACCACAAACATTATTCCAGATGTGGCCAGGAAGGGATTTTTCAGAAGAGATTAACACTGAAATTGGTCCACTTTGCGTAAAGGAGGAACGAATACAAGGAATTTATATATGCAGTACATATATATTTTTATTCTACATGCTTTTCTATGTAGGTGTATATGCGTGTCTATATGTATGTACGTGTATGTATTGCATATATTATATGTGTATGTATGTATACTGTATATATACACACCTAAATATCTTTCTATGTGTGTATATATGTATGATATAGACGTACCTAGGTGTGTACATTGCATATGTTATACGTATGTGTACATACTGTATATACACAAACGATGCATTTCATATGTGTGTATGTATAGTGTATCTGTATGTGTCTATTGTATATATTACGTGTATATGTGTGTATACATACTGTATATATACAAACTATGCATTTTATATATATGTGTGTATATATGTATTTGCGTATTGTATATACTATATGTGTATATGTCTGTATGCGTACTGCATATATACACAGCTGTATATTTTTGTATGCGTGTACATATGTACGTGTGTGTGTATATACACACACACCCTATGGATTCTGTTTGTCTGGAGAACCCTCACTGATACGGCCACTTATGACAATTGAGCACCTGCTCTTTGCCAGCCAGGGAGCCAAACGCTTGTCCTTTCTGTGTCTCCCTTAAGTGTCACAAGTCCCGGGAGGGAAGGTGATGCCGCTCCTACCAGTTGAGGTGCCTCAGGGTCAGAGAGGTGCACAGGGCGGGGGGCTGGAGCCTGGTGGAGCCCAGGTGCAGTTCTAGCAGCAGTACAGCCTAGCAGTCCCACTTCCCCGGGTGCCTCTCACAAAGACGCCGAGGGAGAGACGGGGTCTGAAGGAGGGGATGAGGAAGCTTCCGTGGGTCTGCAAGCCCAGACCAAGGCTGACTCGTCAAGGGTGTTAGAGGTCAGGACTCTGGTTACCCTGGGGATGGGGTTACACAGAGCCATTCCCATTCGGAAAAAGTATCCATTCTGCTCTTGTTTGTATGTTTACCCCCCTCCCCCAAATCTTTTAAAAACAGATTCTCTTGGTTGCTGGGAGCACACACGGGGAAGTTGTGTGTGAGGGGGTGTGATCCAGGGGACAGGGAGGATAAGCCCCCCACTCGTAGGGCCGGGAGTGGCTCAGCTTTGTGAGCTAAGGATGGCCTGCGAGGTCCCAGAGAGAAGGGTCCCTGCTCCGTCCCTGCTCCGTCCTTGCTCCGTGCACCCCATTCCCAGCCTGAGAAGTCCAGAGCCCCCCGCCCCCGCACACACACACACCAGGGAGGAGAGCCAGTCACAATGGCTCCCAGGCTCCGGCTCCAGGGCTCCCGGCACTAGGAGCTATTTTCAGCTTTCATGCCCTAGGACACGGCCAGAGCTATTGTCTCCGGAAACTCTCTGTCTGTCTCTCGCCCGCCCGCCATCCCTCCCTCCCTCCCTCCTCCGCCTTTTCCCCTCCCGCTCCAGCTGTCCTGCCCTCCACCCTGCATTTCTACACAGGATGGCTCACAGACAGCTGCTCCCCGTGCCCACCCGCCACCATTCGATGGATGTCAAAGCAAGCCCTGGGGACTTCCCTGGAGGTCCAGCGATTAAGACTCCGAGCTTCCACTGCAAGGGGTGCGGGTTCAAAGCCTGGTCAGGGAAATAAGATCCCACATGCCGCCCAGCACGGCCAAAGAAATAAATGAGTAAAAAATAAAGTTATAGTGATGAAACAGCCCTAGTGGTGCAAGGATGGGACGTATAGCTCTATGGTAGAGAATAAAGGTCCAGAAACAGATAGATGAGAACTTGATATGACAGAAAGTGAGGAAATTAAGGAGTTTTCAATAAATGGCATTAGGACAATTGCTTATCCATGTGGGGAAAAGTAAATTAGAAAAAAAGAAAACAAGCAAGCCGTGGTCAGGTGTGACCTTGGGCCCACGGCCATTGGCACACGTTGTCGTGTGGGACGTTCTTCCTTAGACTCCTCCCTCCCTCCTGTGTCACTGTCACTTCCTCCAGAACCTTCCTGGACTCCCCTACACAAGCCCGGGGTGTGTCCTCACCCGCCCACCCTGGATCACCGGAATTCCAATCCCGGCCCACCCTTCCCCGCCAGGTGAAGAACTGTGCCTGGTCAGTAAGACCGTAGAGGTCCTTGGCCATTGCTATTGCAGTTGGAATTGTTACTGTGTTTACACAGGGTGACCAACACCCGCCCCCACTTTGCCCAGGACCGCTCAGGTTTGAGCGCTGGAACTATGGGGAAACCCTCATTTCTGGGGGAACCCAGAAGGCTGGTCAGCCTATTTAGGATGAATCTTTCACTTGATATCCCAACCCCCGAGAGCCAGAAAGGAAATCTCCCCCCTCCTTCCATGGTAACCTTCATTCATTCATCCACTCATCCCTTTATTCAACTCCTTTATTCAGCAAGTATTTATGAAGCATCTACTACATAGCAGACACTCTTCTAGGTGCTGGGGACAGTAAACTGAGAAGGTGTGATTTCTTACATGGGGATGATGTCTCGGAGACCACTGCAGGGCATGGGAGGTGGGAGAGGGAAGGGGCAGTTCTAAATGCAGGCTCTGATGGGATTGGGGCAGACCTTGCCCTAAGCCAGGCTGGTTGCTTCAACACAGCTGTCCTCACTCAGGACCATCCTGCTTCCGCCTCACCCAGTTCTTCGGTGATGTCTGCGGAAAATCTGTGGTTGTCACAACTGGGGGGGAGGGGACCCTGGAATCAAATGGCTGGGGACAGGGATGCTGCTGAACCCCACACAGTGCCCAGGAAGGGCCCCCAGCAAAGAATGTCCCGCCCCAAATAACCCCAGTGCCATGGGCGAGACCCTGCACTAATATTATTCAGACCCGCTGGGGCCCCGAGATTCCTGCACAGGCTGGGACTCTAACCGGGTCACCTCTGTATCCCGAGGTGACCTAGAGTGGGGCAGCCAGGAGGGCTGAGTATCAGGGATGAAATGACCAATCTCTGTGCCCACTCTCCCCGCCACACCCCAGGGTCGATGGCCTCTATCTCCTCCCTGTGCAGCTAGCTTTTCCCTGAGCCATTTCTTCTTGTCAAGGTCCCTGTCGCAGGTTGTGTTCCCCGAAGATGACGTTGAGAGCAAGGATTGGAGTGCAGGTTGATGATGTGAGACGTGCAGAGAACAGATACAGCTGCCATAGGGTCCCGCAATTCCACTCCTGGGCATAGATCTGGAGAAAACTCTAATTCAAAAATATACATACACCCCTGGGATTTCCCTGGTGGTCTAGTGGTTAAGACTCTGTGCTTCCAGTGCAGGGAGCATGGGTTCCATCTCTGGCCAGGGAACTAAGATCCCACATGCTGTGTAACAAAAAAATAAAGAAAGAGAGAGAGAAAGAAAGAAAGAAAAAGAAAGAAAGAAAGAAAAAGAAAGAAAAAAGAAAGAAAAAAAGAAAGAAAAAGAAAGAAAAGATACATGTACCCCAATGTTCATTGCATCACTATTTATAATAGGCAAGATGTGGAAGCTGCCTAAATGTCCACTGATGGGTGAATGGATAAAGAAGATGTGGTACATATATACAATGGAATATATTCAGCCATAAAAAGAATGAAATAATGCTATTTGCAGCAACGTCGTGGATGGACCTTGAGATTATCATACTAAGTGAAGTCAGTCAGAAGAGAAAGACACATATATGATCTCTCTTATATGTGAAATCTAAAATACGACACAAATGAACTTGTCTACGAAGCAAAAACAGACTCACAGACATAGAGAACAGACTTGTGGTTGCCAAGGGGGAGAAAGAGTGAGGGAGGGTTGGATTGGGAGTTTGGGGTTAGCAGACGCAAACTATTAAATATAGGATGGATAAGCTACAAGGTCCTACTGTCTAGCACAGGGAACTATATTCAATATCCTGTGATAAGCCATAATGGAAAAGAAAAAGTTTTATTTATAGGTTCCATCCCTAACTGAGCTGGCCCATCCCCTCCCATGGTTCTAAGTGCAGCCCGAGGCTGCAGACTTCCCACCATGGTCTTCAGCTCCAGAGCAAGCCACCTGCAAACCAGCCGCATCTTCCCAGGGGCTGGCAACTCTCCTTTGCTACTGATTCCAAGACACATCCAGATAGCACAAATGTGACCATGAAAACAAACTCAGCCATGTTCAAATCAGGGAAATAACATTATCTGTTTAGTAGTTGCTTAATTTTAGAATAGCTTAGAGTTACAAAAAAGTTGCAAAGATCTGTACAGAGTGTACAGAGTGCTGTGGACCCCCGACCCAGTACCCCTATTTCCAACACGTTAGTACGACATGCTTATCCAACTAAGGAACCGAGATGGATACGTTATTATTAACTAAAGTCCACACTTTATTAGAATTTCCCTAGCTTTCCCCTAACATCCTTTTTCTGTCCCAGTCTCCTCTGGGCTGTGACATTTCTCAGACGTCCCTGGGTTTTGATACCTTGAAAGTATTGAGGACGACTGGTCAGGTATTTTGTCCCTCAATTTGTTGGTTTTCTGATGTTTTTCTTATGGTTGGGCTGGAGTTATGGGGTTTGGGGCGGAAGATCCAGAGATAAAAATGTCATTCTCCTCGGGTCACATCATCAAGGATACACACCATCAAGGATACACACATCAAGGATACACACCATCAACGGGACTTGTGACAAACAATTTTACCCTTGATCACCTGGCCAGTAGCGTCTTTTTTTTTTTTTTTTTTGCTGCGTTGGGTCTTCATTGCTGCACACGGGCTTTCTCTAGTTGCGGCGAGCAGGGGCTCCTCTTTGTTGCGGGCACGTGCTTCTCATTACAGTGGCTTCTTTTGTTTGGGAGCACGGGCTCTAGATGTGCGGGCTTCTGTAGTTGTGGCATGGGGGCTCAGTACTTGTGGCTCCCAGGATCTAGAGCGCAGGCTCAATAGTTGTGGCCCACGGGCTTAGTTGATCTGCGGCACATGGGATCTTCCCGGACCAGGGCTCGAACCCGGGTCCCCTGCATTGGCAGGTGGATCCTTTTTTTGTTTTCTTTGTTCCGTTTGGAACCAAAACTTTAATCCCAAGGAGTCTCACAAAACATATTACAAATGACAGCATGAAAAAAAAATTGCACAGTAACTCAAAGTTCAGCTCTACAATATACTCTTAATCTGGCAGGACACTGGTGTCTTGATAATCTCAACTTCCAAAAAACTTTACAAAGAGCTATGTATTCATGTACAGCAATCACAGAGGGGACTTATGACCTAACTCAAAGGTTAACTAACTTCCTTGAAACTTCTTAGATGCTAAACTCACTGGACAACCTCTTGTCCAGTGTGAAGACTAGTGGAATTCTTAAACCTCTAATCTAGGGTAAGGGTGCGGCTTTCATTTCTACCTGCTGGCTTGTGTTCACAGTACCTTTTAAAGACTGCTTGCTTGACTACAGCTGCATACCACATCCCAGCTACAGAAAGTCTTTTTAATGTTTGCCAGTGTTGTTTCCATAATAATAAACATCACACTTTAGGTGGGCAGGAGTTAGAGTTTTATTATCAGTCTAGGCAAGACCAAAAATTCAAAGCAAATTCAATTCTGCTTAAGAGAACATTGTAAAGAAACAATTCTTCATATTACATGCCTCATATGACCCATTTCAAACCACAGAGAATGACACCTTTATGTGTCACTGTCCCAAGAGACAGACAAACGGGAACAGCTAGAACATTTAAAAGGTGCATCAAGCTTCTGAAGTCTCAAACGAAACTTGAATTTTCTGTACATACTCCTGTCAAATGAAGGTATTTCCTGTGCACCACTCCTCTTGCAAAGTGGTCTACTATTTCCTTTCATTTGACCTGGATCGGCTAGGAGACCTAGAGAAAGATCGGGACGGCTTGCGATTTCTCTCCTCAGTGATCTCTCTCTTCTCCTATATCTACTAAAGGGACCTGCTCCGGCTGCGGGAGAAGCTTCTCCGTCTTGGAGATCTGTGGTGAGGGGGAGGACTCCTCCTCCGATAATCATCTCGAGGGCGACGACCCCAAGAAGGAGGCGGCCACGATTTCGACTTCTCCCTTCCCCATTCGACAGGTCCACTCTTACTCGGCAGCCACAGAGTGTTCTCCCGTCTACTTCTCAGACAGCATCCGCTGCATCTCGGGGATCTTCATTTTCAACAAGAGTGAAGCCGGGAGGGTTTTTAGCAACCCACACACTTCGGAGTGGTCCATAATATCCTAAAGCTCGTTCGAATTCAGTCTTCTTACCACTGTTTCCAAGACTCCTTACATAAACGTTCCAGTCCAACGGACAGGAATCCCGATGCAAGACCCTCCTGGCTCCTGGCTTTCATGGGCCACAGGGTGATCCCGGGCCTCTAGAATCTGGCAGCTGAATCGGCTCGCACAAGCTGGCCTGTGGGGATGCTTTTCTCCCTATGTGTCCAGCCCGGGGCCATGCTGTCTAGGCCCGACCTCCAGGGTGACAGGGTGAACCCCAGGTCCCTGGAGCAAACACTCAGAGACCTGGTGACCAGACTCAGGGGGCTGGGGCGGCAGCTGGACATGTGTGGCCACCCTGGTGGTGTTTGGCCCCATCTGCAGTTCCAGTTCCAGCTGAGAAAGAGCCTCGCTGTCTTATTTTCTCCTGGTTGTGTAAGGATCCCCGGTGTCATTTGACAGAAATGTAGATGGTGTGTTCTTTCTCTCTTTTCTCCCTGCTTCCTCTCGTCCCTCTCCTCCTCCCTCTCTCCCTCTCCCTCTGTCCCTCTCTCTCTTTCCCTCTCTCCCTCCCCCCTCCCTCTCCCCCCTCCCCGTCCCTCTCCCAACTCCCTCTCCACCTCCGTCTCCCCCTTGCTCTCCCCCATCCCTCTCCCCCTCCCCTCCCCCTCCTCGCTCTCCCCCGTCTCTCTCCCTCCTCCCCCCTCCCTCTTCCCTCCTCCCCCCTCCCTCTTCCCTCCTCCCCCCTCCCTCTTCCCTCCTCCCCCCTCCCTCTTCCCTCCTCCCCCCTCCCTCTTCCCTCCTCCCCCGTCCCTCTTCCCTCTCCTTCTCTTCCTTCCTCTCTCCCTGTCCCTGTTTCCCTGTTCCGCACGCTCTCCCTCTACCTCTTTCCCTCTCCCTGTCCCTCCACCTCCTTCCCTCTCCGGAGAGGGAAGGAGGTGGAGGGACAGGGAGAGAGAGCAGGAGAGGGAGGGGGGAGAGGGAGAGAGAGGGGTGAGAGGGAGAGAGGGAGAGAGGGAGGGAGCGAAAGACCGTCTCTCCCTCCCTCCCTCTCTCCCTCCCTCCATCCCTCTAGCTCCCTCCCTCTATCCCTCTCGCTCCCTCCCTCTATCCCTCTCTCCCTCCCTCTCTCTATCCCTCTCCCTCCCTCCCTCTATCCCTCTCTCGCTCCCTCCCTCTATCCCTCTCTCCCTCCCTCCCTCTCACCCTCTCCCTCCCTCCAACTCTCCCGCTCCCTCCATCTCTCCATCTCCCTCACTCCCTCCCAGAGAGGGAGAGATAGAGAGGCAGAGACAAGGGAGAGGGAGAGAGGGAGAGGGGGAGATGGAGGGAGAGGGAGAGGGAGGGAGAGGAAGAGAGGGAGAGAGATATGGAGAGGAGGGGGGGAGAGGGAGATGGAAAGAGGTCTCTTCCTCCCTCCCTCTCCCTCCCTCTCTCCCTGTCCCTGTTTCCCTGTTCCGCTCTCCCTCTCCCAACACCTCCTTCCCTCTCCAGAGAGGGAAGGAGGTGGAGGGAGAGGGAGAGGGAAAGAGGGAGAGGGAGAGCAGGAGAGGGAGGGGGAGAGGGAGAGAGAGGGGGGAAAGGGAGAGAGGGATAGAGGGAGGGAGCGAAGACGTCTCTCCCTCTCTCCCTCTACACCTCTCTCCCTCCCTCTCTCCTTCTCCTCCCTCTCCCTCCATGTCTCCATCTCCCTCACTCTTTCCCAGAAAGGGAGAGATGGAGGGAGAGGGAGAGAGGGAGAGGGAGAGATGGAGGGAGAGGGAGAGAAGAAGAGAGAGAGGGACAGAGGGAGACCGGAACAGGGAAACAGGGACAGGGAGAGAGAGAGGGAGAGGGAGAGAGGGAGAGAAGGAGGAGAGAGGGAGAGGGAGGGAGGAAGAGACCTATTTCCCTCTCCCTCTCTCTCTCCCTCTCCCTCTCCCTCTCTCCCTCTCCCTCCCTCTCCCTCTCCCTCCATCTCTCCCTCTTCCTCTCTCCCTCTGCCTTATCTCTGCCTCTCTGGGAGGGAGTGAGGGAGAGGGAGAGATGGAGGGAGGAGAGTTGGAGCCAGAGGGAGAGGGAGGAGAAGGAGGGAGGGAGAGGGAGAGAGGGAGGGAGAGAGGGAGGGAGGGAGAGACATCTTTCGCTCCCTCCATCACTCTCTCCCTCTCCACCCTCTCTCTCCCTCTCCCCCCTCCCTCTCCATCTCTCTCTCCCTCTCCCCCCTCCCTCTCCATCTCTCTCTCCCTCTCCCTCCACCTCCTTCCCTCTCCAGAGAGGGAAGGAGGTGGAGGGAGAGGGAGAGGGAAAGAGGTAGAGCCAGAGCGTGCGGAACAGGGAAACAAGGACAGGGAGAGAGGAAGGGAGAGAGGGAGAAGGGGAGACGGAGAGGGAAAGGGGGAGAGGGAGATGGGGAGGGAAAGAGGGAGAGAGAGAGACGGACAGGGAAAGAGGGACAGGGAGAGAGGGAGGGAGAGAGGCAGAGGGAGAGATGGAGGCAGAGGGAGAGTGAGAGGCAGCGAGGTAGAGGGAGAGAGGGAGAAAGGGAGAGAGAGAGAGAGAGAGGGAGAGCGGTAGAAGTGCTGAGGAGGGGGGCTCCCTCCCCCTCCCACTCCCATCCTCTCCCTACTGCTTTCTCTTTTTTCTGCTTCAACAAACCCCAGGCGCCTTTTAGATCAGCCCTGAAGTCAACGTTGATGCTTGGACAGCCTGACCTCCCCGCTGACTTCCAGCCCAGGACCACCGCTGGGAGATGAAGTCTGCGGGGCCCTGGGCGCAGGCTGCACAGGCACCTCCTCTGATGCCCAATCTCTCCTCGTTTACGAGGCAGCCGACACTCCCCTCCCTGACTCCCCAAGATTTGGGGCCTTTTTAGTATGTGTCGATAATGCCATGAGCGACTATTTAACTCTTCCACGAGGACCCATCTCCCAAAATGCAGTGGTTTTCAGCCTTGGCTGCACTAGAGAACCCCCAGGGAAGGGAGAGACGTCTCTCCCTCCCTCTCTCTCTCCCTCTGTACGTCTGTCTACCTCTCTCCCTCTCCCTCTCCCTCTGGGGTGATGCCCGATGAGCTCAGAATCGCAGATGGACCCCCCCATCCCCTCTCTGTGGCTTGCATGGGGGATGCACCTTCTCACTGTGGCCCGGGCATGGCCTTGACATTCAGACATCGGGTCCTGCATGGACACTTGTGTTTGTTCCATAGCGCATGTGGCTGCAGTCTGTGCTTCTGTAGATGCGGGCTGTGCGTGAGCCCTTCATCTTCCCCGCAGACACCACTGGTGCTCGCTCGGCCTCGCGGGGGATGCGGGGGGCACGGGGGACAGTCTTGTGTCCCCACCTTCTTGGGCTGCAGACAGGCCACGCTGGTGCTGTGGTGACTGGGGGCTCCCAGGAGAACCCCGCTGCAGACCGGAGAGGTGGCCCCCGAGAAGGTGGCGTACGCCTGGGGCCGGGCCTCATCAGTGAGCCACGGGCCACCTGCAGCAACAGGTGTCTCACCGTCCAGGGGCTGGGTGTTCGGGCGCCGTGGGGTTGAGCTACTGTCTGCACGGCAGCCGTGTTTGTCTTGTTGAGCCCGGGGAGGCCCCTTGGTGGCTCCTGGAGAGCCTGGCCGCATTTCTTCCTGCCCTTGGCCTTAGAGCCCATCACGTTCATGACGTTTCTGCTTCCAAAAGGACCTGTGTTAATAAAGACCACGTGTTAGGACAGCACCAAAGTGTCTAGAAATCTGGGCCAGGAGGAGGAGGGAGGGGGATTGGCTGTGCCCGCCAGTGGCCTGGGAGCCCTGCCCGCCTGCAGGGACCTGGCCCGGGGCCCGTGGGGAGGGCGTGGCCCTCGGTCCCCAGCGCCTTCCGTCTCTGGCTTCCGGGAGAACTGCGTGATCCTCAGGGAGCTGGTGAGGCTGCAGGCCCTGAAGTCCCGCCTGCTGGGGTTCCGCACCATGCCGACTCCGTGCTGGAGATGAACACGGACAAGACCAGCCAGGTGGTGGCCACTGTCCTAGGTAACACCGCCTTCCCCTGAGTCCCAGTGGGGACGGGGTCAGGCGGACCTTGACCGGACGTGGTGCTGCCTGAGACCCCACTGTGTCAGCCCTTGGGGGTCACCTTCCCAGACCCTTCATTCTGCCTCGAGGGGCACAGGGTCGGGGGTGGCTGGGGGGCCGCCCCAGGGACGTAGCCGAGCCTCTCCCCTCCGCCCGCAGGTGAGCTGGCCCAGAAGCTGAAGCCCCTCGGGGAGCAGGAGCGGCCGTGATCCTGGAGCTAAAGAAGGCCGAGTGCCAGAGGCGGGGCCTGCACTTTGACGGCCCCATCAACGCCTGGGACCTGCGCTACTACGTGAACCAGGGGGAGGAGACGCGCTACCACGTGGGCCAGTACCTGCTCAATGAGTCTTTCCCCATGCAGGCGGTCACACGCGGGCTGCTGGGCATCTCCCAGGAGCTGCTGGGGCTGACCTTCGACCTGGAGGAGGGCACCAGCATGTGTCACGAAGACGTGAGGCTCTAAACGGTCTGGGACGCGGCCTCGGGCAAGGTCATCCATCGGCAAGTTCTACCTGACCTCTATCCTCGGTGCGTGCGTGGGGGAACCTGTCGGCCGTGGGCCGGGGCTCCTCTGTGGAAGCGGGGCCCCATCCACGTCCCTCCGCAGGGTGGGGAAGTCCGGGCACGCGGCCTGCTTCGGCCTGCCTACAGCACGATGGGAGCTGCCAGATCGCCATCGCGGCCATGGTGGCCAACTACACCAAGCCTACGCCCAACCTGCCCTCCCTGCTGCGGCATGATGAGCGGGAGACCAACTTCCACGACGTCGGGCATGCGATGCACCAGCTCCGCTCCCAGGCGCAGGGCTGCAGGCAGGGGGCGGGGAGGGCCCGGGCATGCGTGGTCCTCAGGCAGGCCCTCGCCACGGGATTCTTTCACTGACATCACCCCACACGTGGTGACGCCCTCGGTGTCAGCTTCCATCATCAAACCCCAGGCACTGGGCGCGTAAATAACGGAAATGGATGTCCTCGAGGCTCTAGAGGCTGGAAGACCCAGATCAAGGAGTCAGGGCTGGTTCCCTGCACGTTAAATACATGTACTCAAGAGTTGCCTTTAAAAAAGACAAAAGAAAAGAAAGGAACGTTGCCTGCAAGTCTGCTGACAGCCGGTGATGAGAACCAGAGGGAAGGCTCTGGGGCCGGGGGCGCAGTGCCCTGTGAGCTCGGGGGCTGCTGCCAGTCTCCGTGGAGGCTCAGCAAGTCCCAGTGACTTCCCCACGTGGGGGGCGCCAGCTGAGAGTCTGGGCCCAGGACCCACTGCTCGTTCGGTCTTCCTGTGGTCAGCCCTTCATCCTGAGAGCGATGCTCTCACAGGCTGCACCGGGGCGTGTGGGTACAGTTTACTGAGCCGTACAGACGTCACTACTGCTTTGGACCATTTCCATCATCCCGAAAATGTCCCTCACGCCCTTCGCTATCACTCCGTCCCCTCGCCAGCCCCTGACAACCAGGAACCCACTCGCTGACTCTGTGGATCTACCTGCTCTGGATGTTTCTCCTCAGTGGGGTCACGCCCTGTGTGTCCTTCTCTGTATGACTTCTCTCGCTGAGCATCGTGTTCTCAGGGTGTACCGACGTGGCAGCGAGCGTCAGGGCTTCACCGCATTGCGTGGCTGAGGGACGTAAAGAAGACAAGAGAAAAGAAAAGCACGTTGCATGCAAGTCTGCTGACAGCCGGTGATGAGAGCCAGAGGGAAGGCTCCGGGGCCGGGGGCGCCGTGCCCTGTGAGGCCCTTGGCGCTGCTGCCAGTCTTGGTGGGGCACGGGCAGCACCGTCCCTCAGGAGCTGCTGGACAAGCTCATCAAGTCCCGGGAGGCCAACCCAGATGCGGCCGGACCGAGGGAAGGGAAGGGGGCTTCCGGTCTGCCCGGCTGGCAAGCGCGGCCTGGACACGGTGCCAGCCCCCCGTCTCCTTCCTCCCACGCCCCAGGCCTCTTCAACCTGTGCCAGATCGTCCTGGCCAAGGTGGTTCAGGCCCTGCACACGCAGACGCCCGCGGACCCGGCCCAGGAGAATGCCCGCCTCTGCCAGGAGATCCTGGGGCTCCCAGCCATGCCAGGTAGCCAAGCGCGCGCCGGGCTCACCTTAGTGGTCGGTTGGCGGCTACTGCCCAGGTCAAGAGGATCGTCTGGTGGTGTGTGAATGGGGACCGACTGACGGGCTCCGGCCGAGGCCCGCTGCCCTCTGGCCTCCTCCTGCCACGGCTCCTTGGCTGGTCCCTCCAGCTGTGGCCCACGGAGTCCGAGAGTGGAGTGGGAGGCTCTGCACATGCTTTCTAGAGAGCCTGGAAGAGGCAGGAGAGGGCTTCATACCCCGGACAGAAGGCATCGACGAGGTCTGCCCATGCGTGTCGGTGCGGACACGCGGTTCACTCCCTCGTGAGCGCTTTAACCAGCGATCTCCCCGTGGTGGAGGGAGAGCCCTGACTCATCTCTCGCAGCCTCGGCAGCTGGCCTTGTAAGAGGCTTAGGAGTGAGCCCTCGTGAGCTTCAGCAGAAAGTCGGCAAAGATTTATTTGTGTCCCTCCACTGAACTGCCAGCAAGGTCCCCGTTTTCTACAAGTGTTGGGCCAATACTCTCTCTAGTGGCAGGGGACTCAGACAAGGCTGCTTTGAGGCCCCCACCCCCGCTCTGGGGCAGGGGCACTGAGCGGCCAGGGGGCCGGGCAGGAGCCCCTCCGCGTGTGTCCCAGTGACCCACCTGCCTGCGACCTTCGGTCGCCTGGCAGGAAGCTACGACGCCCAGTCCTATGGCCAGTCATTCCTGCAAGAAACACTGGAACCAGTTTCTGCCAACCCACCAAAAAAAACGACTTCAAAGGCAACGTGGTGTCACAGGAAGGGCTTGTTTCTGTGTTGGTTTGTTTTTAGTTCATCAGGCCTCACTTAAAATTCTGATTCCACAATGCACTTGCTTTGGGATCTTGAACAACACTCATAACCTCTGCAAGTTTCAGTATAGTAAGTTTATGTGATTACCTTCATCTGTAATATCCCTGTGTTGCAATCTTAATTAATTCAGATTAATTCATCTTAATCTTAATCTCAAGTTCAGATCAATGACTAGTTCCTCTGTGACTTCTCCTCTGAACGGATTCAAAAGCCGCCTCTGCCATCCTCATTTGGCTTCTCTTCTCTTCGGGAATCTCATAAGAACTTCTACGACCTCTTTGGGTTTTTGTTGTTGCTGTTGTCTGTTTGTTTGTTTTTTAATTGAAATATAGTTGATTTACAATGTCGTGTCCGTTTCAGGTGTACGGCGCAGTGATTCCGTTTTCAGATTCTTTTCCCTTATAAGTTATTACAAAATATTGAGTACAGTTCCCTGTGCCATAGGGGAGATCCTTGTTGTATCTATTCTATGCCTTCTTTGAATGACCGTAGCACTTGTTGTCTGTATCATTTTTATGTCTGTTGTGGCTTTGTGACTGAAAATGAAAATTTTCTATTTGTTCATGCCCTGGCCCTTCCTTAAAAATGTGTTCATTTACCTATTTCATATTTATTGACTACATCTTAGACACCGTGTTAGCTGCTTGTTCTAGATGTTAGTAAAACACAGACCTTCCTGCTCAAAGGGTCACAGTATTTGTGGGAAAACAAAAAAATGAACAACTTACGTCTCAAATAGCTTTGTACTTCCCAAAGAGAGCACACCTCGTAGGTACAATAAATATATGTATTATACATAAATGTATAAAGAGTTAATGGCATTAAAAACGTGAGATAACTGCTTTTCTATTCTGAGGAAATGAGGATTACATTTCACCAGGAGCTCAATACCACTCTGAGAATGAGGGCTTAACCCCCGACCTGGCTCACTGCATCGCTTTCGTATATGAAAATAGACAAGTCTGTACACGCTCTCTACAAAAAGGCTTATCTGGCATGAATTTCAGATAGCAAGAAGAAAAATTCAAGAGGTTCAGAGAAGCATCCAGAAGCTCAGATGATTGTCTGGCACTGATACAACTTGCTTGACAGGAAAATAGAGCTGTAAATCTCACAAAATTCGATGATCTTCTAAGAATTTCAAAACCGCCTGCTATTAATTAGAAATCCTAGAAGAACCGCTTCTTTTAAAGCACACTGATAATATGCTTTACAGCTTAATATTCAGAAGCCTATGTTTTGGCTAAGTGAGCTTCAGGAATGAAGGAAACTTGTGGTTCAGTTCCCTCTACTCTGGAACCTCTGGTCAAAACACCTACTTCTGTGCTCAGCCATCTTATCATCTGAAAAATGGAGGCAACTCTAAGAAAACATAGTTACAGAGATGTTGCACAGTTTCCTGTGTCACTGTCTTCATTTGTTTCAGAAAACCAATAACGTCTAAGCTACTACTGCAAAGAGCGCAGTGTTACTTGGGGTCATCTAGTGCAGCTCTGTCAAAGTAAAGAAAAGGAAAGGGGCCTAGAACAACTATAATTTTCCCAAGAGGACACTATTATTTTATGGTAAATCTGAGTCAAGAACCCTGATCTCTTTGATGCCATTCCATTGTTCTTTCGTTGGGTTCTCAAGAACCCAGAGAAAGAAAGAGAAATAAAACTCCTATGTGCTGTGTCACTGGTACAGGACGTGGCAAGACTGGAATCGGAGAACTACATATTAACAGGTATTTGGGAAATTCTTCAAACTGGTTAAGATATACACCAGGTACCTAAAAAACAGTATGTTTTCCCAAGATGATTCTGTGGAGTGAACAGAACTGGTAACTGAAGGTGCCTGTGTGCTGCACTTCCAAACAGGATGGGTGAATGCTTGTTTTCTGGCACCTTTAAGACTCCACCCCAATATACACATTAAAATAAAATTAACATTTCAACTGGGTCATATTTAATTCTGCATGCTCTTCTAAGTCAGCAAAATATTCCATATATCATTTAAGTTGTCACTCACTCTCTTTTCTTTTTCTTTTTTTTTTTTTGCGGTACACGGGCCTCTCACTGCTGTGGCCTCTCCCGTTGCGGAGCGCAGGCTCAGCGGCCACGGCTCACGGGCCTAGCCGCTCCGCGGCATGTGGGATCTTCGCGGACCGGAGCACGAACCCGTGTCCCCTGCATCGGCAGGCGGACTCTCAACCACTGAGCCACCAGGGAAGCCCGTCACTCACTTTTTAACTTGAGTTTTAATTTCTAAAAGTCTTTCCAAACACAAAACAGAGGTGGGAAAATGGTATATGGGAAGCTGCAGAGATGAAATAAGCTTACTTCATTCGGCATAAAGATGAATACCCAAACAACTTCTGCATAGCTGCAAGTGTCCAAATCTACTATCTTCGTTTCGTAGTCAAGGCTTCCGGAAAAATATGCTAACGGATTCCTAATTACCCAAATGCCCCATATCCGTTTCAGTAAGTATCGTTATACATTACGGAAAATTTTCTCAGTGACACAGAAAGACATCCTGGCCGAGCATCCCCCTTCCCATGACACAGAGATGATGGGTCTCAAGCTACGTTGAAGGCGTTGGAGCCCACTTTATCCATTACTAATATTAATGGAGGACAAACCTTCATATTCTGTTTGTTTGCTCTGTGTTTGCTAAATCACTTCTTCCCTTCATTAAAATGGATGACACATAATTGAGTCTGTAGTGTGTGTATCACTGGAACCTGAACACATTTTTGCTGGTTTTATTAACGTCATAGGTTTCTAGGGAGGGTCTACTAAATAACTAAGTCTAGTTTCACAGTTACAAATAAATTAGGATGTAATTTTGAATAAATTAAGCTCATCATAAAGGAAGGATACTGATAGTTGCTACTACCCCTTCCTTGAGGGGCTCTTGTAAAGCACTAAATAAAGTAACAGAGGTTTATATGCATGCATATATTTTCAATGATATTTGAACACACTCGAAAAGAACTCTACAGAATGCATTATAAAACCTCGATGCTGTGTGTCCCTAGTTCCCAGCTCTCTCGTTAAAACTATTTAAATGAACAAAATGTTATCTATTAGGAGAGCTATCAGAGTACTCCAAATACTACTTCTTGCAGTACCCTGTCCCAACCATTTGCCTTCCTCTTCCCATTAGTCCTTAATTCAGAAACCCCAGAGATTTGTTCATTAATTTATGAGCATATTTCTTCATTCAGCCAAGAAAACTGATGGCTCCCTTACCAAATTTCAGGCACCCTTCTTCAGTATGTTTTCTAGGCATGTTCAGGAAACACAGCAGTGATTAACACAGATGAATATAGCCTCTCTCGAGCTGAGGGGAGAGACAAAAGTAAAGAAGCAAATATAAAATCGTAAGTGTAAATACGTAAATAAAAATTGAATAAATGGGTAGAATAACTAGTATATCAGGTAAGTGCTGGAGAAAAACAGCAAGCAGGGAAGGGGGATGGAGATTGTTAGCTGGTAGGAGGAGGCTGCGATCTGAAACTAAGTGATCACTGAGGGCTTTCTGGGGAAGATAAAATTTAAGAGGGAACCTAAGGTTGTGAGAGGGAGCAAGGTGCATATCTGGGAAGTGAATAGTACAAGCAGAGGGAACAGTCAGATGGAAAGGCAATGAGGCAAGAGTGGGCTTGGAGTATCCAAGGAGCAGAAAGGATGTCAGTGTGTGGAAAACAGAGGGAGCAAAGTGGAGAGGAGAAGGAAACAGTCAGAGAGGAAACAGAGGCCCAGATTTCTAGGGCTGTGGAGGCACTTTGAGGACTTTGCTTTTCCTGTGAAGAAGCCACTGAAGAGCCTGGAGTGACATGATCTGACTTACGTTTTAACAGGATCTCTCTGGATGCCATGTTGATTAGAGACTGCAGGAGAATAAGGACAAGCCCCAGAAGACCAATAGTTGATTCAAATGTCAAGAAACATTTATGCCTTCACCCTTCAACTTCACAAATGATGCCATTTCCATTGAGCTATTGAAAAATATAATCTGGCTTTCAAAACAATAAACCAGAAGGCATTTTCTCACATAAGCAAGGTCACAAACAACTGTCAGCTAAAGTTGAAATAGCAACAAATCAAATAATAACAAAAAACATTTTTTATAGCTTTTAAAACCTTACCAAGCATTTTCTTGTCCATTATCTAAGTTAATCCTCAAATCAACGCCATGAGATAGTTACTATTTTCCCATTAGAAGTGACCGCATATTAAATCCTTAGTGATTGCTCAAGAAAAGCTGAAATCTTGAGTGTACATCTATTAATGGCCAAGGTTGGGTTTTTTACCCATGGGAACATTGGATGCTAAAATCCACAGGGATTTTCAGCTCAAGATGGCAGACTAGGAAATATATTTACTTTCTGGTCCTCCTGAAACCAGGTTTAAATAAAACTGTAGAAATACCCAAATTAATCAACCAATAAGAGCCAAGACATTGTGGAAGTCATCAACCACAGAAAGACTTCAACACATTTCGAGAAGGCAAACAATGAAATGGAGGGGCCGTGAATAAAATAATGAAGAAAAGACTACCCTAAGTAGGGTCTGCACAAAGCCAGTCAGCTTTTGCTGAGCCCTGGTTATAGTAAAGGACAGAGGAAAGAAGAGGGGCTGAAAACAAGGAGACAAAAGTCATTTTAGGAAAACACGTTCATTTAATGAGCTCCAGGGAACACTCGGCCTGCTGCCATACTCACTCACGTATTACAGTGGATTGTTGGCACGCAAGACAAGAAAACAGGGAACCAACGAACAAAACTCAAGACACTGTTTCTTACTGAACTCTTCTCAAACGAGATCAAGAAATTATGGTTCAATGCCATAGCTGTAAATCATTTCTGCTCCTGGAGAGGTTAGAAAGGGCTTATAATAGTTACCCTTTTTTTTTCAGACAGAATTTAGGTCTGAGCAAAAGCTTTTGTGTCCTCCAACCTCAAAGTTTATTGGGGATGGAAGTCCAAATTTGCTTCGACATACCATAAAAAGAATCTCATGAGCAGAGGGTCAAACTACTTTTGGAATATATGAATTATGCCCAGTGTGATTTTAAATAGATTTTAAACAAAAATATATAGATTTTTACTGATCTATATGATTCTGGGTTCTGAAACTTCTACATGTCACATGCCTGATACAGAACACACAATGTCAGTCCCAGGAGAGAGAAAACACTCCAATGAAGCAAGCCAAAGAAACAAGATTCGGACAAGGTAAAGTGACGTGTAGACCAAGACCAGGATTTTTCAATTCTTTCCTGTCATGCTGTAGCTTCCAGCTCCTGAATAACAACACATGTTTCCCTTGTCCTAGACACACAAGAGTATGTCTCCTCTATGGGGCATAAGAAGCTCTAGAGTTACATATGTGTAGTAAAGAGTGGACCCAGCCGGCATACTCACAATGACCAAATTGTGTTGCTCGTACTTTATTTTAAACCAATACATCGCTCCACGCTGAAGTTGCAATAAATGATATATTTGCTTTCTAGACATGAATGAGATGCCTTACTGGATATACTCCAGGAAGGCCAGAGAAACTGGCTTCTAATCCATACAGAATAATTCACTGATGAATTCCTTTCAGGATAGCCCATGATTTATCTAGAATATAAGCTTTACATACCTGGATCCTTCAAACTAGACCAAAGGGAAAAATCTAGGCTCCAAGCCTCAATTAGAAATGTGGGATGGTGCTATGCTGACAACTGGTGGTCCCTGACCTATCTTCTGAGATTAGAACCCAGTGTGGTGGATGACCAATTCACGCGTTGAACAAAGGAACACCTCCTACAGGGCAGTGGATGTGTTCATTACAGGTATGGCACTTAGGGCTAAGTATCATAAGGACTTCAAGAAACAAAAGAAAAAGTAACACATGAAGCATATATGATAAGGAGGCGCCAGAGTCCAGAGCACGAGCTCTGGAATCACACAGGCTTGCTTCGAATCCCGGCTAAGCCACTACCATCTGTATACCCTGAAGAACAGTCGAAGGTTGAAATGTTCTTTTACCAAATTTCGAAAAACAAGTGAAGAAAGAACCTACCTGCCAGGAAGGGACATCGTGGGGTGCAGCATCCAGTCGGGTCAGGGCTCTGCATCCCCTGCTCAGAAACCTTCACCGCCTGGCTCACGGTGATGCTGGCAGCTCAGCAGCCCTGGAGAAGGCGCTCCTGCTCCTGTCTCCAGGGCTCGCGGACAAGCTGGGGAGGTCCACGGAGGAGGCGGGCCACAGCCTGGCAAGCTCTGGGTGCCTCCTGCACTCAGCTCTGGGCAGGCTCTGGCCTCTGGGCCCCGTTGCGGGGAAGGGCTGGCCGATACATACCCAGGGCTGAGGGGTCTGCAGAGCCGGTGCCCAGGCAGCGTGAGCTCTGGAGGACAAGGCTTCCACAGTCCCCAACAGTCTCCGCATGGTGGCCCATCCGGTGCCAAACACCTGCCACCCACAGCGACAAGTCCCAGCCGCTAGAAAGTCCAGAAGGGCTCGGGCTCTTTGCCCTCGGGCCGGGTTTCTCCAGGGGCTGGGCTTGTGTGGGGCCCCCAGCCCACCCCCTGACCCGCCCGCCCTTGCTCTGTGACACGTACAATGCAATGGCAACACCCAGGCTGAGCCGGCAGGCCAGTGTTCAGTGCGTGCTAGACCTTGAGAAGAGTTAGCAGCTAGGGAGAAGCTCTCCCACTTTCACTCGCTTTTCTCAGATCAGCCAGGCAGCCCATCTCACCCCAAAGCGATGGACACCACACCTCCTTCCCAGGCTATCGTTTTCCGTTCTGCCCCTGTTTTCCCTTTCCATTCTGCCCCTCTTTTCCCCAGCACCCCATCTACGGCTTCGGGTGTCATCGGTGCTGCAGCAGGCAGCACCTCTGACCCCGAAGCTATGGACACCACACCACCTTCCCGGGCTTTCGTTTTCCGTTCTGCCCCTGTTGTCCCTTTCCATTCTGCCCCTCTTTTCCCCAGCACCCCATCTACGGCTTCGGGTGTCATCGGTGCTGCAGCAGGCAGCACCTCTGACCCCGAAGCTATGGACACCACACCACCTTCCCGGGCTTTCGTTTTCCGTTCTGCCCCTGTTGTCCCTTTCCATTCTGCCCCTCTTTTCCCCAGCACCCCATCTACGGCTTCGGGTGTCATTGGTGCTGCTCCCGGCAGCACCTCTGACCCCGAAGCTATGGACACCACACCACCTTCCCGGGCTTTCGTTTTCCGTTCTGCCCCTGTTGTCCCTTTCCATTCTGCCCCTCTTTTCCCCAGCACCCCATTTACGGCTTCGGGTGTCATTGGTGCTGCTCCCGGCAGCACCTCTGACCCCGAAGCTATGGACACCACACCACCTTCCCGGGCTTTCGTTTTCCGTTCTGCCCCTGTTGTCCCTTTCCATTCTGCCCCTCTTTTCCCCAGCACCCCATCTACGGCTTCGGGTGTCATTGGTGCTGCTCCCGGCAGCACCTCTGACCCCGAAGCTATGGACACCACACCACCTTCCCGGGCTTTCGTTTTCCGTTCTGCCCCTGTTGTCCCTTTCCATTCTGCCCCTCTTTTCCCCAGCCCCCCATCTACGGCTTCGGGTGTCATTGGTGCTGCTCCCGGCAGCACCTCTGACCCCGAAGCTATGGACACCACACCACCTTCCCGGGCTTTCGTTTTCCGTTCTGCCCCTGTTTTCCCTTTCCATTCTGCCCCTCTTTTCCCCAGCCCCCCATCTACGGCTTCGGGTGTCATCGGTGCTGCTCCCGGCAGCACCTCTGACCCCGAAGCTATGGACACCACACCTCCTCCCTAGGCTATCTTTTTCCGTTCTTCCCCTATTTTCCCTTTCCATTCTGCCCCTGTTTTCCCCAGCGCCCCCCCCATTTACGGCTTAGGCCGGCATCAGTGCTTCAGCAGGCAGCAGCTCTGACACCAAACCTATGGACACACCTCCAGGGCTGTCATTTTCCAGTCTGCCCCGTCTCCAAGTAGAACCACTACCTATTTCACACGGCTGTTCCTAGTTCTGGGAACACACCACGCACTGGTAGCAATGCCTCAGCCCATGCCTCGACTCATTTCCCTGCAACGCTGGCCAACAGATAGACCAACACTTCAAAGTTATGACAGAAAGTTGAGTAAGTTATACGCTTGGAATTGCATTTATTATTATTAACAAGCACAACTGTAGTGCTTAGACTATAACAAGTAATATTCTAAGTGCTTAGCAAATATTAACTCACTTAATCCTCATAATGGCAAACCTATAGGTAGGTAATGTTCATAATATTCACCTTTTTGGGGGGAAACTGAGGCCCAGGGGGGTTGAATAGCTTGCCTAATGCCACACAGTAAGTAGCGGGCAGAAACCCAGGATGAAAACCAGACCGTCTAGACTTTCATCACTTTGCTGTGTCACCTTAATAGATGTTGTGGTTTGGGAAGGGACTAAACTGACAAGACTCTGAACTTGAGAAGGGAGAAATTAGAAAGTGACTGATCCTAGAAACTAGAGAGGATTTCAGCTCAGAAATTTCTGGTGGTGAGACCCAGAAGAACAAAAACATGGCTGGAATATTAACTTGGGGTAGTATCTGAATCCATTGAGAAATGGTTTTGTTTTGTTTTGTTTTTTTAACTTAGAAAGGCCAGCTGGATGAAGATTAATGAAACAAAAAGTAGAAAGGGAAAGAGGAAGGTGCCTGAAGTGAGACATAACCTCTTCCCTGTAAGTACTAGGGGTGGGCGTCCTGTGGGAAAGGATGGAGCTCTCTCTACAGCTTTGTCACCAGGATGAACAAGGAGAAACATGGCAACCATTGTACTGGTTTTGATGATTCCTCAAAAACCAAGGCTTTACTTTCCAAGAACTACCCACAGTAGCATACCTACCGTGTGTCAGACATGCCACCAAGTGTGTTTCCAGTCACACATTTTAACTGGAGAAATAGTTCCTATGAGGTACGCATTAGTTCCCTATGGCTGCTGTAACAAATGACTACCAATGAGCTTGCGTAAAACAAAACACACTCATTCTCTTATGGTTCTGGAAGACAGAGGTCCAAAACCAGTTTCCCTGGGCTGGAACCAGGAGTTGACAAGGCCGTCCATCCACCTTCTAGAGGCTCTAAGGGAGAATCTGTTTCCTTGACAGCATTCCTTGACTTCCGGCCACATCAATCCAACCCCAACTTCATCATCACATTCTCTCTGGAGTAAACACTCCCTCTGCCTCTCTCTTACGAGAACACCAGTGGTTACATCTGGGTCCATCCAGGTAGTCCAGAAGAATCTCCCCATCTCAAAACCCTTACTTTCATCCCATTGGCAAAGTCCCTTCTGCCATTTAAGGTGACATTCATAGGTTCTGGGGATTAGAAGGTGGACATTTGGGGGCAATGGTACTATTCAGTCTACTACAAGGTAGATACTATTATCTTTCTCAGATGTAGGAAATGAAGTTTAGGGAAGTAATTTGTCTCAGGTCTACAATTTCCAGAGGAGAGATTTAAATTCTGCCAGGGAGACTTTAGGACACACTCTAAACAACTTTAACCTGTGTCCTTAATTACTGCATAATCCTTGGTTAAGAGTCACACTTAGGTATCAAGACCCAACTGAATATAACACAAGTACTGTCTCCTCTTTCACTATGTTTGCCTGGTGTATTTATGAATCTTGCCCAGAGCAGAAGAGTTCAGAAAATCGTTATACACGTTTCCTAGGAGAAAGCATTTACCGTTTGATGTGCACGGAGTAATGGAAGGCTATTTAAAATAAAATAAAGTAAAATATGCCACCAAATCGTCAAGTGTCACAACAGAGGTAACCCCGTGGGAGTCTTGAGGAGACTAAAATTATCTCCAATTGTGCAGGTGAGAAAAGTGTCACTAAAGGCAGTTGTAGTTCAGCCAAGCCCTACGGCACAGAAGTAGGAATCTGGATATGTACGAATGGGAAAAAAGACATTTTAGGCATGGGAAACAGTTGAATGCTGAATGGATGAGAAATATGCATTAGACCTTTCTAAATCAACTGGCTTATTCACTCAGTAAATCAGATTTGGTCAGTCAAACTAGCTTTAGCTGATTACTTATCCAGGGCATAGCTGTTGAGAGTCATTTTTGTCATAGAACAGTAAATAAAATTGTTGAACTATAGCTTTAGGCTTGCTAAGTGATAACAGATTGCTCTAGCTGATGTTCAAGTGACTTACTTGGTACTATTCACGAAATTGGGGGTTAACAACTGCTTAAGACAACATAGAGAATTGATCTTAAATAGTACTTGAAGTAGTTACTCTGTAAAGTATCTGTTCAGTAGCTCATGGTAAATGGATGTTTATAATCCCCGTTGGACAACCAACTGCTTTTTTGCAAATGGTAATGTGAATTGCTGTTGCATAAACTATAGTAACGACCACCTATCTAATCTGTTGTCCAAACCAGAAATCTTCTAACAATACTGGTCTCCTAATAAAAAGTAAGCATGAAGCTAACACACACTGGGTGTCTCCCGTGTGCCTGTGCATGCATCTATAGCTCACTGAACCCCCATAACAGCCCCCAAGAGAGGGACTCTGAGTGTCCCCATGCTGCTGGTGGAGAAACAGGCACAGGAAGGTTCAATAGTCTATCTACCTAAGATAACACAGAGGGCGGGAGAGCCTGTTTTTAAACCATCTGCCTCCAATTCCAGGTGCCAGGAGCCAGATTCAGCCTACAGGCCTCTTCTGCTCATCTGGAGGTGAAACCATGTGTAAGGATTAGTCAAATCCTGTCTTCACTCCTCAAGGTAGCTTGAACACTTGCACGTCCTCCAAATAGCACGTAGCATAAGCAATAAGATGTTTGCCCCGGGTATTGTCCAGGAACTTGGAATCAGCTGTGTCTAGTTAGGCTGAGCTGGTTAAGACTGGAGAGGACCACCGATCTTCCACCTGGCCCAGTGCCTTTTGACCTCCTGCCATCAGAGGGCCGAAAACTACAGCCTGAGAATGTGCTGAGCCCCGCAGCCTAGTTACGCCAGCTCAGGACAATGAGGAGCACACCTTTTCCCAATCACCTTTCCTCATGCTCCCCATGCCTCATACTGCCCTGCTTCTTTATTCTTTATCCCATAGATACCCCAAGCCCCTTGCCTTTGGGGAGGCGGATTTGAGAGCTATTGTCACGTCACTTCCTCGCTTGGCTGCCTTGTGAATAAACCTCCTCTTTGCTGCAAACCTCAGCATGTCAGTGTTTTGGCTTGCTGCGCCTCAGACAAAATGGTAGGGAGCAGTGGTAAAGGTCCCTTGCCTGTGAGGGAAGCTGGTTGCTAGTAGTCACGTTGCAGATGTCTTCTCCTCCCGGGGGGGCAGACGTCCTGCTCTTCCAGAAAGAAGGGAGAAAGGCAGGAGCTGGACCCTTGCTCTCAGGGTCACCGTCACCTAGGAGCTCGTTAGAAACACAGAATCCAGGCCCCACCCAGAACTACTGAATTACAGCCTGCATTTAACAAGATCCACAGGAGAGGCATACCCATATTAAAGTTGGAGAGGCACCAAGCTGGAGTCCACGTAGCAGAGAAGCAGACAGGATTCTAGACCACGCAGAGTGTTAAAGGCCAACAGTTTGTTTTCTATTCTCAAAACAATGTTTTTGAGCCATGTTTATGAGCAATGTCCCAACTTGCTTCTAAGGTTTCTTGTGTGAAGAATGGATTGGAAGGAAACAAGATATATGGACACTAGTTAGGACCTCACTGCAACAGACAGGCAAGTTCAGTATTAGGATGTTGAGGACGAGTTGACAGATTCAGAAGAAATTCAGGAGATAAACTGAAGCGGGCTTAATGGGGTATGAGACGGAGGAAAGGAAGGTCTTAGGGAATTTAAGGGTTTACTCCACGTATGAGCAAAGCCTCAAAATTCATCATTTGAACGTACAGAGGTAGAGCTCTCAAAGGACACTGGTTAGGAAGCAACAGTACGCCCTTTATAATTCCAAGAGACAACACGGATCAACTGTCTCGATGGAAAACTCGGCGGTACCGGTGCGTTTTTTCACTCAAACTTAGTTCCAGTGCCTATTACTCACATTTTCTGTGCCTAAACAACACAGCTTGAGGAACTGAAGGGGATTCCATCCTGGTAATTAAGGAGGGTCCCCAACACTGACAGTCCCATCTTAAAAAGCAGTCCCGCTGCATTTTACCCAAGGAGCAATGGCCAGAGCCTCCCTTTTAAAACGATGGGGAGAAATCAGAACATCACACACTGTCCCTTTCAGCTACTATGAACTGAGCCGCGAGACGACCAGCACCCCCTAGCACAGCGCCGGGGGCCACCGTGACAGGCGACAGCACAAGAGACGGAAGCCCAGGCCCAGGGGCTCCGAGCTCCACCGGCAACGCCCAGGGGCCAAGGCGCATTACCTTTCCGGGATGTGCTTTCCGCCCTTCCTCGTGGCCGACGAACTGGCTCATGTCACCCCCGCCAGGAGTGCCAAAGTCGCCAACCCGGCATCCCCGGTGCCAGCACAAGGCCACGAACCACAGGCGCCTAGGCACAAGCCCACGCAGCTCGCGGACCTCCTTCTACCGCGCATGCGCCACCGCGTGGCGTGTCGAGATGACTGTCATCACGCAGGCGGATTAACGCGCTTGATCGGTAAAGAGGATTCTGATGCCTGCAATTTCCCTCCTTAGCCGGAGGCTGGGAGCACACGTCCATTAGTTCGTGTGTGTACCCTTCAGCATTCCAATCATACGGGACATGGAAAGTTGTCCGACTCTCCCAGTTTCTTGTGTGGTTCTTTCAGATATTTCCCAAGTGCTTACATTCACACTTGTATCTTGTATGTAAGTATTTGTACGTAACAGGTATCCTGTAGTTTATAGAAGAGCAGCACACTATACACGTACTACATACCTAGTCTACAATGTGTCTTGGATAGTGACGCTGTTATCTTTCTAAAATATAAACTTGGCTGGATTGCTCTGTCGCTTGAACATCTTCACTTAGCACAGAATACAGCCCAGGTTGTTAGCACAGCATTGAGAACTCTTTATAAACAAATATCAGTCTGTCTCTCCAACTGAATTATAAGTTCAAACTATGACTTACAAGGACCTACATCATCCACCTCCCTCCTTTGCCCTGCCAGCCTCCCCTGATCTCATTCTCTACTGCCCTGCCCTCACTCACTTTCCCCTGTCCAGCCACACTGGCTTCCTTACTATTCCTCAAACATGCCAAGCACAGGCGTGCCTCAGGGACTTTGCACCTACTATTCCTTCTGCTTCAGAACACACCCTCCCACCCCATCTCCACTCTCCCAGAACACACCCTCCCACCCCATCTCCACTCTCCCAGATATCCAATGGCTTGTTTCTCACTGCAAGGCTCTGCTCAATCGACATCTTAATAGAGGGGACTTCCCTGATCACCTACCACATTCCCTCACCTCTTCATCTTCTTTTGTTATTCTCCAAAGCATTTACCACCGCTTGACACTCCACATATTGACTTATTTATTCATCTCTCTCCCCCACTAGAATGGAAAGTACGTAAGGGCAAGAGCTTTGTTCTCTTCCTACTTCCTAGAACAGTGCCTTCAACTTAGAAGGTGTTATACAAATATTTGCTGAAAATGAATGTATGACTTCTTTGCCCTTTCACACTACCCTCTAGTCACACCAGAGGCTGCCCCTCCAGAGCACAAGTTCAAGCCCTGGGCCTTTTGTACCTGTCCCCAATACCTGGGCTGTCCTTTCCTCATTCCGGCAAAATCCTCTTCCCCCAAGCCCAGCTCAAACGCTGTCTCCTCAGTCAGGCCTTCCTCAATTTCTCCTCTATATTCCTGCTGCACTTGATTCTTTTATCATAATTAACCCACTTAGACTCACTACATGTTTCTCTTCCTAGACAACTGGAAGTTGCTACTGAACAAAGACTTCTACTCACCTCTGTATCCCCGTGCCCTAACAACAAACCTATAAGGCTCTCGGTGTTTACTGAAACAATTCATTTTCTGAGTCTCTACCCATTCTAGGGAGTGCGTAGTATAGTCTCCTCCTCATTATCAGTGAGCCTGGCATCTGTGGGAGGGCCTTACAGCAGAGGAAGTCACCAATGGATCATAACTAAGGTCCTGAGACTGCAATGGCAGACAGCATGGTGAAGTTAGCCCACTGCATGCAGAAGACCCACAGAGGAGTCAGCATATGCAATGGACTACACTTGGTATAACATGTGAACAATCAAGGTTTACAAACGTGTTCTCATGCACTTGTAAGGATCTTCTAGCCCACGCGGAACAGACAGAACACACACAAAGGAGCCTGGAGGAAGTGAGTAGGCCGGCAGCTGCGCCCTAACGTCTTAAGAGGTAACATTTCTGTGACTACAGTTTAAACACATCAGATAATTTGCCTCCTTTCTAGACACCCTGGTTATCACAGGACAGGCCAAGCCTCTCAAGTTTTAAAGCTAAAGTACACGGAAGATCTGTGAATAGGGCTGAAGATATTTAAGAGCTAGTACCTGCATTAAGCAACCAGGTTATAGAATGAACATTTATCTTGAAATTCCAGTCTCTCCCTCTCTCTCTCGCCTCCTATCCCCTATCTTCCCACCTCCATCTCTATTCCCTCTCCCCTACTCCCTGTTTTATGTATATACGTGCATCATTTTATATATACACGGAATATTTACTGTCTGTTACATTGATTTAATAAAGTGCACACTCCTCAGGCTAAATTTAGAAAGAGGACAAAATGAACACTTTCACATGGGCGTCAGTGGTGTTCCAAAGACAAAAGATTCCTCAGTCTTAAAACATGGCGAACACCATGTTCCTTCTGATAGTTAGATGCTAGAAAAAGGCAAGTGGATCCTTAAAATTCACACGCTATTAAGACCTACTATCAACAGAGTAGATCTTAAAGCGGAAACAAGAAAACACCAGCCTTTTAAGTTCTTCCTGTCTGAAGATAAGAGTAAGAGGTGGTAGTGTTCTTCCTCACTTGCACCCGAAGGGTAAAAGCAGCAAAAATATCTTAAACACATATATGATGAGGAAGCCACTCTACCTGGTCCACTCTGTTTTGTTTTGCTTCTAGGGATCTGTCTCACTCTGAACCTTTGCTTTTTGTTTTCTCTTTTATGTACGCTAAGAACCTGAGAGTCTAAACCTTTTCTTCCACCTCTCAACCAATAAACAGGACAAAAGAACATTTTTATGTTTTTATGTATTTTCCATTCAAATTTTTAAAAAAGAGATAAGTAAGCTAGCTCAGTTCATATTTCTCACAAAGATCACTTTCCAAACTCAACTCAATTGTTTGTGACCATAAACAGGAAAAACACCGTACTCTAGTAGCACCATCTGACATTTCCACCTTAATGTTACCAAACACAACTTGACACGAATGTCAGAACTATTAAAAATGTTAAAAATCCCCAACCCCACTCAAAATGCATACCAAAGTTCAGGTAAAGGAAAAACAAAAACAAACACAAAAGCAACTCACCGTTATCTTTATGTTCTTTCAGAAACCCATTAACAGCACACTGGAATTTAAAACTAGTGTCGTCATCTGACACCTGATGCCCAATTGTACACATTTTTAAATAAGGAAGAGTTTCTGGTAAGTCCTATAAGGCAAAACCATGAAAATATGTATTATTTCCTTTGTAGGGAAAGAATAAAAAATTAATTAGAGAAGGCAGAATATAAACCAGGAGAGTACATTAAACTTTGTATGTCAGTCATTCTGATGAGAGCCATTTTTTCCAAAGCTGCTTTAACCAGTAATTATCACTTGATTTTCATTCAAACTGCAGAACGGACAGTTACCAGGCATGCAAAAGGAAAAGCAAATCTATGTGAATGAATGCACATGTAACTCAAAATGATATAAACAGTTCTGCCTACATTTATGTTCTATCTTACATTTCAAGGGCCATAAAGCGGCTGTGATTTAAGGAGAGTAGTAGAATAGAGTCAGAAGAACTTGGATTCGAATTAGGAAACAGAGGCAATTTCAGGCATTGTTGAGAACTGGTATTCTTGAGGTGGGAGAAAGTAGACTATCAATAGAAGACAGAAAAGGATAAGTGAAAATTCTCTAGTTCTGAATTTAAATGGAAAGTAGCAGTAGGAACCTATGACATATTTTAAAAATATTAAAAACAAACGTACATATTTCCTAGCTCTGACCACTGAAAAAGTCTAGAAACAACTGATGTCATGTCCAAAGGACTCAGGAGTCACCGAGAAGCTCCAACTGGCCAAAGATAGGGCCTCAGTTAGAATAATAACTGTAACGGAGTCCACGGTGAGAGGAATAAATGAAATTTTACAAAACTGGTCAACACTGGAGGATATTTGTGAATCAACTCATTATTTTGAAAACTGTTAAATAAAAGAAGAGAATCATGCCTCTACAACTGAGCAACCAAACAGCTGATGAGGGGAATCTTCTCCTCGTACAAATATACCCAGCTAATAAGTGAAAAAAAGAACAACAGAATTCACCATTCTTTGAAGCCTCAACTGAATTAATGGATGTAGGTATGAATCATCAGTGACTGCTAATACCACAGAAAGACACAACTATATACGTCTCCATGGAAGAACACATCATCACCCATGAAACTGTCTTGCCAAAACAAAACATGCAAGCTTCATTCAGATCGACTACCGATTTACAGGAAATAAAAGGACTGAAGAATATGTTACCAACACATGGAATGTAATCATCGGCATCTAGATGGGACAAATTACCTGGTTTCTTTAAAAACAAAATTCAAGGAGGAAAAAAAAAGTGAGAGAGACATGGAGGGAGAACCTATAGATTAAACAAGACTTCAGAGACCTAACAATCCACGGCAAAGTGTGGACCTTATTTGGATCTAATTCAAAATTCTTATAGACAATTTTTTATGACGTTTAGGAGACAACTGCAAATTTGAGCACTCCCTGGGTATTTAATATTAAAAAATGATATTAAGGAATAAAAGTCCTATATTTTAAATGCACGTACCAAAAACGTACAGGTGTAATTTACATGTTGTCTCGGAGCTGCTTCAAGATAATACGGAATGGGGTGAAACAGGTGGGGGTATAGATAAAACATGACAGCCATCAGTTGGTAAATAAGAAAGCTGGATGAGTTCCTGGGTATACAAGGAACACTCACAGTAGTTTTATACTTTTGTATATGCTTAAAATTTGTGATAATTGTTTAAAAACAAGACGACACTGTAGAAAACAGTTTGGCACTTTCTCACAGGTTAAGCGTAGAGCTTAGTATTTGGCAGTAGGCTATGATCCAACAACTCTGCTACTACCTACGCTGCACATCTAACAGAACTGAAAGCAGGGATTTGAACAAATATCTGTACACCAATGATCACAGCAGCATGATTCACAATACCTACAAGGTGGAAAACAACCAAGTGTCAATCAACCGTTGAATAACAAACTGTGGTCTATGTACACACAATGGGATTTTCTAAGCCAAAAAAGAAATGGCATTTCGTTACGTGCTATAACATGGATGAACCTTGAAAACACGATGTTTAGTGCAATAAGCCAGACACAGAAGGACAAATACTGCAGATTCCACTGACACGAGGTACCTAGAATAGGCCAATTCACAGAGACAGAAAATAGAATAGAGGTTACCAAGGGTTGGTGGGAGGGAAAATGGGGTTGTTACTGTTTGATGGTTACAGAGTTTTTGTTGAGGATGATGAAAAAGTTTTGGTTCTAGACAGCGGTGATGGTTACACAGCACTGTGACTGTACTTAATGCCACTGAACTGCATATTTATAAACGGTTACAAGAAATATGATTTCTCTATATTTTACCACAATAAAAAAAAAGCAATAACAGAGCTGAAATTTCAATTCTTCCTTTTCCGAGAGTCAGTTTCATCGTCTGTAAAATTAGTAATTGTAGTTGTCTATCCTCTGAGCTTAGTGCAGGGTAAGCACTCAGTAGGAGATATCAGTACTACTTCCACTTCAAGAGCAAAGGATTGCTGTGAAGATTAACTAAGTCAATGGATATGAAAGAACTTTCTAAATGGCAAACTGCTCTACAAATATCAAAAGACATTAGGTGTTACTGTCTCCCAAGGCCATGGAACAGGTCAGAAGGAGGATAATTCTTTTGCACTGGAATGTCCTACATGGGCCAAGAGAATAGGTGGGTTTCTGTACTATATCAGAAGGCATTAGGAAAAGGAAGCATAAAACTTAGAGAACAATTGTCTTTTACACTGATGCTTAAACATGCTCAGGCAACTGCTTAACATAAGTGCTAAAGACATAATGGACATACCTTTCTTTCTTTTTAGGATACTACTGTAACTACTAAAAGTTTACTTCATTTTCAAAATGTAGAACATGGAAGCTTATAGAATTTCTTAAGCATATCTAGAGCCTACTGCCAAATACTATAGTTCAATTCATATCTTTCATCTCATTTTGAAACAGCAATTACAAATGTGTATTTAAGGAAACCACTAGCTTCCCTTTTTGAACCCACGAGAGAAGGCCAGGACTCACCTTAGCATAAGGTGATAACTACTGAACTACTATGAATTATTACAGTATCAGAAAGAAGGTCATTTTCAATTACGCCTTCCATTTACCTCTGGCTTGTAAGAGCGGCGAGTATTTGCTAAGTCAATAATCAGCCCAAGTTCTTCATTCTGTCCTTGGATTTTGTTAAGAGATCCAAGGGGGAGAAACGTTCTTCTGGAGCAAGATTCTTTTCAAAACTCTGTCAGAAAGAATAAAATAAGGAAGAACAGATGTTTAAAATCCTTTACTATATTATCCATTTATTCAAACCCTGGGATGCTAACATATGAGATTCAAAGTCAAGTTTCCTCCTCTGCAGCTTACAAGCGATATTACAATCCTTTCTTCCAGAGAGATTAGACGGAAGAAAATAAGCTCACTTCTATATAGTTATTTCTATGTTTGTTTATTTCATGTTGGTCTCCTAACCTGACTCTAAACTCCCAGAAGGCAGGGACCACATCAATTTTGCCTACCACTGTATTGCCAGCTCCAAGCGGAGTGCCTGAAAATAGACACAGAAATAAATACTTCTTGAATATCTACATATAGGAAGGATGGCTTTCACTGCTAAATATTCTTTCATGTATTTGGCTTATACATTGTACCCTGTTCCACTGATCTCTTTGGTTATTCAAGTGTCAGCAACACACACTTTTTTTCTTAATTAGTAGACTAGTTTTAGAGCAGTTTGAGATTCACAGCAAAACTGAGCAAAATGTACACAGTTCCCACTTATACCCTCTCTCCTTCATCCCACACAGCCTTCCCCATTATCAACATGCCATACCAGTGTGCTTCATTTGTTAGAATTCATGAACCAACACTGACACATCGTTATCAATCAAAGTCCACAGTTTATTGCATTCATGGTACAAGTAACCGACTATTTCTTTATTTCTAGTATAGTCATCCCCAAACATTTACATACTGAGATACATATTACTTTCTTATAAATTACTTTATTCTTTATTTATAGTTAGGGCATTGCATTGTTTTTTTTTTGTTTTTTAATTAAGTACAAAAGTTGGTTGTATTTGTCTATGAATCCCATTTCTGGATAGTAAAAGACGTATTAAAAACTATTTGCTATAAAAAGGGAAAATGGAGTACGACGGGGTTGAGAGCCAGGGCTCTATATGGTGAATTCAGATTTCTGGAAGAATATGGTATTAACTTTTGCTCACCTTTTTTAAAGGAACTTTGAAAGCAATGAAACGAGTCCCAGGCATCCGCTGTTCAACTGGGAGATAGTCTTTCCACCTGTTAATATAGTTTTTGTTAGGCAAATTTTATGTTAGGCTGTCTCCCTGCACAGGATGAATGCGCCTTGAAAATGGAAATCATATCCCTCTACATCGGCTCCCAGGTGGTCCCAGCGTCCCGACCCCGACCCCGGCCGCGCGCGACACACTTTCCACAAACTGACACACACGGAGCCCGCGCGAGGGCCGGGTCGCGCGGGCTTCCCCGCCGGGTCGCCTGGAGGCCGGTCCCCCGCAAGCCGAGCGCACGAAAGGGCGCCCCATAGGCGCCGGCCCAAGGCGCCCGCTGCGCTTTCTCTTTGGAAGCTGGGCTGCGGGGCCCAAGCGTAAACCCTGAGACAAGGAACACGCGCACCACGCCGCCACGGGGGACGACAGGCCGGGCGCCCACCTAGCCGGACACCCTGCATTTCTGGAATCACCGGACGCCTGTGTAAATTTCCGTCTGGCCTGTCATTTTCCAAAGGCCACTCAAGATCAGGGGACAGAACGCCTCCTCTCCAAGTGTCCTGCCAGCCCACCCACTCAAGATCAGAGGGACAAAATGCCTGACTAAAACAAAACAAAACAGAAACACAAAAAAACTGGAGAGAGGGAGGAAAGGGTGCCCTGAAAAATAAAAAAAAAATTAAAAAAACTAAGCACGTTGACAGCGCTAAGAATAAACTACCAGGAAAAAGAAACCCTACGTGTCAGATCCTAAAGTACAGAAGGGCAAGCCCGCCGACATTCCAGGACCGGGGGGACCGGGGTCCCCAGCCCTGCAGAGCCAACCGCAGACCGGCTCGGGCGCCCCTCGGAAGCGCGGGATCCCCGCGGCCGAGTCTGTGCCCCCCGGCCGGCGCCGGCTCCCCTCTGCCCACCCTGCGCGCGGGGGCTGGAAACTGCCGCGGAGAACCACGGCGGGGCGGGAAAGGGGGCTCCAAAGAGGGTCTGGCGACTCGAGTCGCTCCGTTTCCCGGTGGGCTCAGCGCGCGCCGTGGGGGAACAGGAGCGGGGGTCCGGGAGGAGGGGACGGACGGCACTTACGTAGACCGGCAGCGGCCACGGGTAGACGGCGGGCTCGGTCCCCAAGAGCGACTCCAGCCTCAGCTCCAGCTTCTCCCCCATGTCTTCACGCGTGGGCCCCGCACCGCGCTAGTCTGGCGGTTGGGGGAGGGGCGCGGCGCCGCAGGCGGGGGCGGGGCAGACGGGCAGCCGGGAGGCTGAGGGGGGCCTGGTCTGGGCCTCAGCTGCCGCCGCAGCGCTCCCGTCCGACCCCCGGCTCCCTCTTTGTGGTCACAGGCCCGGGGCCTCCAGCGCTGCTGCGAACTCGGGCCGGCGTGAGGCGACCACAATGAGCCGGGGGCCGGGCTGAAACACTCCCGGCACGCGCGATCCGCCCCGTGGACTCGCAGGCTCGCACGCACGCACGTACGCACGTCTTCGGCTGCCCCTGGCCACCCCCACCGGCCTGAAGTGGGGACCCGGGAAAACCCCTCATGGACAGTCGTGGCGGGTTTGACTCCCGACCTTGATGTAGCGTGACACACCCCCTCCCCCCCCAATAAAAGAAAAGGAGCATAGGAGGCAATCTCATACATTATTGATAAACACATACAAAGACACTATTGGTACAAAACTATTTCTCCATATAGCAACTTTGAATTTTAATAATAAATACATATATGTATCAAACATTAATAAAAGAATAAAATTATCCAATATGAGTACATTTGCTCTTGTTTTGCAATTAGTTCCAGGATTCTATTTTAGATTACTACTTCATATCTGAGAGAGTTGGGTGTGTGTTTGTGTGTTTGGTTCTGTGGAAGCTGCATTGTGCTAAATTTTACCTTTCTTTCTTGAATTAAATGGCTTTTGTTATCCCTTGGGAATACTGAAGACAGCAACAGCAGATTACTACCTACCAGTGGAAAAGTATAAATAGCAATTTTAGCCACTAGTGATTCTGAAATTGCCCTTAACTTTGTCCTTATAAAAATGCTCCAAGAATTACGTTTTGCAAATCCACAGATTTACTATCCATATTCAAGTCATTTATGTAGACAAAGAATGTAGCCAGCCTTATCAGTAACACAGGATGTTATAGCCATCAAGCCATCAGCCACTGAAGCCACACCCAAAGCCGCACCCTGAGGGGATTCAGGATGGAGAAAACAGGATACTGGCCCTAGATAATTAAAGTGCAAATCAAGGGAATGATTTCCAGGAGACCAGATTCTTGCATCTCACCATATATAGAAAAGTGCTACATTTATTAACTTAAGATGTCTAGTTTCTTTAATTAACAGTAATCTTTTGATGTTCCAACTACCTGTCTTTTTTTTTTTTGCAAGAACCTCTAAATACCCTGTGCCCTCCCTTAGCTCTTCAGAACAGTCCCTCAGAGCTATCTGAGAGGCTGTCTCCTGATTTCAGTCCTCAGTATGTCTTCCACATAAAACATAATTCTCAACTTCTAGGTTGTGCATTGTTTTTCAGTCAACATTTAATTGTATGGCTCATGTAGGTACTATGCCTAAATGTAATGGGATGAGCTGTAAATTATTAAAACTAGATAAATCCTGTCAGCTCTACCACTAGCTGAGATCCAGGCTTTCACCTCTGGATACCTCTGGCAGATATGGGGTCTGTGTTGGTCTTAAAATTATTCTTAGAATAGTGGGGACTCATTCATTCTTTCAACACATTTTATTGCTTATATTCTATGTGTCAGTTACAGTGCTGGGTCTTGAAATACAGACGTCAACACACGAAAATACAAGGATAAAACACATTTTCTACCATATTAACTTTTTTCATTCATCAATTCATCCCTAAGTCATTCAACACGCATCTTCTTATTGAATACTGATGAGGGGTCAAATGCTATGCTAAACACTCAGTATATAACTGCAAACGAGATGGATAGGCCCTGATTTTGATGTCACTACTATCTTTTGTCCTGCCATATAATGGGACAGCTTCATTATTCCCTTTACCCTAAGTTTTTATCACAAATTGCTAATGAAAATAAAGCTGTTAGTGGAGTTTCAACATGCATAGGTAAATGAGAACACAGAACTCCCCTTTCTCATGTCCCGTTCTCCTCCTTCTAACTCCCTATGTGAACTCACTTTGTGCCAAGGCCAAGAAGCTGTGCCCCAATAAGAACCAAGCTGATTTCCTCACACTGACTGGGGCTATTGCACACTTAGAAGACTTGATGCTTAATTTTGATAAGCAACTAGAAGACCATGGAGACAACCTATAAAAATGATTTGTCTTGGGAGAAAATACTAAAGAGGGTTAATGTGCTGTTCCACATGTCTAACCCCCTGGATTAAACCACAGGCACCAAGGTCACCAAGTGTACTTGGCAACAATGAGCTAATAAGAAAAAAAAAGCATCATACTGTTATTGTATTCATTTTCCCCCAAGGCACTCTCTGATAAACACCACAACCTCTAAGAGAATTGAGAACAGCTTCCTTGTGGGGTAGGTCATATAATATATATACATCTTTTTCCAAGCAGTTAAATCATATCCAGCTATCAGCACACCTTACTTAAGGCGATCGTAATGTATGAGATTAAATGTTCCTACCTGATCGGAAACCTTCTTGTCCTCAATTCATTGGCTGTACTGGATTTTTTTTTCTTGGGTCAGACTTTCAGACTTCTACCAGAAATCCTCCCTTTGGGGAAACCAGGCCTTCCCAGAAACTCAGGAAACTGAAATGGAGACAGCAAGAGAGAAGGAAATTATTAGGACACATAGACCTCAATTGTTTGGTTTTAAGTAAACATGCAAGCAAACATCTTCTAAACGGTATAATAACTTTAGGGAAATTCACGGTTTATAAGTTTGGGTACTCATAAACTGAACATATTATGATAAGAGTACAGGTTGCAAAAAAAAAAAAAAAAGAGTATAGGTTGCATTTTGTGTCTTCAACTCAAGCAAAGGCTTCAAAAAAGGCCCAGTTATCCTTTGTTCATTAAGACACAAAGAGAGGGCAAAAAGGGCAAGTTTCGAAGTCGTTTTCTTTACAATTTACTTCCTTTCTTCAGTCTTCAACAAGATCTTCAGGAAATTAACTTTACTAAAGTTAATTATTCA
Source organism: Delphinapterus leucas (assembly GCF_059928025.1). Taxonomy (NCBI): domain Eukaryota; kingdom Metazoa; phylum Chordata; class Mammalia; order Artiodactyla; family Monodontidae; genus Delphinapterus; species Delphinapterus leucas. Next base: position 498,021 of record NW_028322294.1, on the reverse strand, counting down.
TAAAATAAACATAGGAACCTGCAGAAGACTATTTCACAGAGACCTGTAATGTACAATATCCATTGCATACATGCACCATGAGCTTGTCTTTTCTAGCACTGGCATACACAAAACTCTGTGTGTGTGTGTGTGCGCGCGCGTGTGTGTGTGTGTGTGTTTGCACGTGTGTGTCTTTCTCTGTGATGGAGCCATAGGGAGAAAATAAATCTATTGGCTGCAATTCAGTGATGTACGAAGATTTAAAGGTAAAGGAGAAGGTTACATCAAGTGAAACTATAAAGTCATGAGGTTGTGGTTCCATAATAATAACAATAGCAGTCTTCTGTAACCAAGGGAGCAGGCTCCTCAAATTATAGTCACACCTGTTAGACCATCTGCCCATACATTTCACACTATCATTAATGGAAAACAAATGGCACTGTCTCTCCTTCCCTTTATCCATTGGCCATCCTCATATGAACTCTTTTTCTCTTCAAGGTCATGCTTTTTCCTATCTGTTTAAAAATATTAGGATTTAGGAGGAGTGATACGTAATGTGCCGTGCCTTGGTACTTGTACCAGTGACGGCTCTGTAAGGAGCACTGGGTTGTTAGGAGGCTATCAACTGAGTTCCCCTAGAAGCAGAACTTGAGGCGATAATTTGAGTGCAAACTGCTCATCTGGGAGGTGCTTCCAGAAAACTCAGAAGTGGAGTGGGAATTGAGAATGGAGGCATGGAAGGAAGCCAACAGAGGTGTATTACCGAATAAATTACTCCTGCAGGGAACTGCTGCCAGTACTTCAGGCGAGTTCTGTGAAACTCTACAGAACATGTCTCAGAGTTATCCCAAGAATCGGTGAGAAACTTGAAGTACTTATCTTCCAGTCCCCTCTGTCCTTGGTTGAAAGCTACACCCAGATACATTAACTCCTGTACACTTCTGGCCTGCCCTAAGGTGGATAATTGCAGGCGGCAGCATGATTCTATCAGCATATACTGGAATGATGAGTGCTGGGGAGATATGAGTGGAGCATCGAAACCATCTAATACAGTCGGGGCAGGAGATATTAATTATTGGCTTGAAAGTCCAAATGGATAACCTTAAATTCCTGGGTTTATGGTTTTACTTTGAGGTATTTAAGCATGATGTATGAGTAAAAATTTCCTCTGTTAAATCAAGTTTAAGGTCCTAACTCCCTAATCTTCTGGAAAACTGTGGTATCTTGTAACAGATTTTTGAAAAGTAACATGATTAAGATTTCAAATTGACCATTCATTCATTCACTCATTCAACACACATTTATTGAACACCTAAAGTATGTCATGGGATAAACTAGGCACCAGTGTTACTGTTACTAAAATCATTATAGTGCCACCTACAATTCAATGTATTGTGACACTCAAGTAAGAAAATCCATAGTTACCGTAAAAGATATTACAGAGTGCTATAGGAAGACACAGTAAGACCTTAATTCATGCTGTGGACAGTAGTATATGGGCGATATCAGTAGGGCTTCCTGTAGAAGGCAATTGAAATGGATATGTAACATGAAGGAAGGGTGAAGTTTTGAGGAAAAGAGAAGATAAATTCACAGTTGCCAGAAAATGAATGGTTAAGGATCAGTCCAGAAAGGAGTTCCATTCATAATCAGTATAAGAAATGCTCACTAGGGCTTCCCTCGTGGCGCAGTGGTTGAGAGGCCACCTGCCGATGCAGGGGACACGGGTTCGTGTCCCGGTCCGGGAAGATCCCACATGCCGCGGAGCGGCTAGGCCCCGTGAGCCATGGACACTGAGCCTGCGCATCCGGAGCCTGTGCTCCGCAACGGGAGAGGCCACAACAGTGAGAGGCCCGCGTACCGCAAAAAAAAAGAAAAAAAAAAAAAGAGAAATGCTCACTGGCGTGTAGAAAAAGAAGACAATGGAGAGGGGGGTAGACGCCAGATCATGCATAGTCCATGTATGTATAGTAAGTGCTATGGTCTAGTCTTTGTGTTCCCCTCCAAATTCATACGTTGAAATCTTTATTTCCGTAGCTGATAGTATTAGTAGGTGGGGCCTTTGGGAAATGATTATGGTATTAGTGCTCTTATAAAAGAGACCCCACAGAGCTCCCTAAGCTCTTCTGCCATGTGAGGATACAATGAGAAGTCTGTGATTCAGAAGAGGGCTCTCATCTGACCATACTGGCAACCTATTCTTGAACTCACAGCCTCCGGAGCCGTGAGAAAAAAAATTCCTGGTGTTTATGAGCCACCCAACCTGCAGTATAATCTTACAGCAGCCCAAAAGGACAAAGAGAGTTTGGATGTGAGATTTTACTCCAAGAAAGATGGGAATCCATTGAAGGATTTTACCTGGTAACTTAGAAGAGAGAAAAGTTTCATAACACAATCAGGTACTTTTATAAGAAAAATTTGTTTCTTTTTCAGAAAGATCACTCTGGAAATACTGTGACTAGATTTTTGGAGAAGTGTGATGGCAGGCCCGGATATAGAAAGATGAGTTAGTAGTCCATTAATATAAGTCAAACAAGAAAGTGGATATAAAAAGTGTGAATTTGTGGCTGAGAGTTCTTTTCTTTTACTACTTGAAAAATGTTATGTCAATGCTTCTGACTCCATAATTTTAGACAAGAAATATGCTGTCATTGGAATTGGTTTCTCAATAAGTGATGCATCGTTTCTGCCTGTCCACTTTCGAGATTTGTTTTGTCTCTACTTTTCAGAAGTTTAATTATGACGCGTCTTGACAAGGATACCTTTGTGTTTTTCCTCTTTGGATTTGCTCAGATCCTTGAATGTGTGCTTATGTCTTCTAAAAAATTGGGAACGTTTCAGTCATTATTTCTCTGAATACTTTGTCAGTCCTACGTGCTCTCTGTTTTCATTCTGGAACCTTGATGATATGAATGTTAGTGCTTTTGTTACTGTTTACAGGTTCTTGAGATCCTCCTGTTCTTTCTCCCATCTCTACCCCTCAGCCTATTTTTCTCTGTACATTTGGTACATTGTATTGATCTCTTCTAAGTTCATGATTCTGTGCTTTGTAATCTCCACTCTACTCTTGAGCAAAGTTTTTTGATTGTTGTATTTTTCAGTTCTACTGTTCTCATTTGTTTTTATTCTTATAACTTCTAGTTCTTTGTTCACATTTTCTATTTTTCCCATTTCCGTCAAGGAACACATAATTGCTAATTGAAGCATTTATGTGACAGCTTATTTAAAACCCCTGTCTGATAATTTCAATAGATGTTTTATCTCAGTGCTGGTGTAGGTCTATTGTCTTTTCTCATTTATTCTGTGATTTCCTGCTTCTTGGTGCCATGAGTATTTTTCAATTGGATTCTAAACATTGTGAGTTATTATATGACTCTGTATCCCATTTAATTTTATTATTACTTTTTAGAAGGAAGTCATCCTATTGGAGGTGGAGTATGAGGACTGGGGGGTTACGTACAGATTTCCACTGGGCCCTACTGTCAAAACCCCAGCAAAAGTGGGCACTTACATTCTCTCACTGCAGACAGGTCAAGTAGAAGTTCAGCTATCCTACTGGCCCTTCTGACACCTTCTCCCCAAAAGTGGGAACATTAATATCATTCTGTTGCCTTTTAGTAGGAGTGGAAGTTCATCTCCCCAGTAGATTTCTTGACACCAGGGGAGGGGAGAAGTGAAGTGTTTGCTGTGTTTGCTGTCCTTCCTCCCACTTCATTCCTTCTTGTTGATGCCGGGTGTGGGTAGAGGGTCAGCTACCTGCTGGCCCCACTGACACCAGGGTAAGAGGAAGAGAACTGCCAACTAGCCCTGCTTGTGCCATCTCATTCTGTCTTACTGCCTCAGGACGGTTATGGGGATTCAGCACCCCATTGGGTCTCACTGACACCATGTGTTGGGGGTTAGTGGGGTGCCTACTCCCTCCAACCTGTAACATCCTATTCTTATCGATGTCAGGGAGAGACGGAGGCTAGGTCCCACCATTGGACCCCACGACTGTGTGAGGGCAGCCCAGTGTTAACTAGCCTGTCAGGCACCACCTTTGAAAGTCTCTTTGCTAATGCAAAGGGGTGGAGGCTCAGCTCACCACTGCACCACACTGAAACAGCCCTGGTGGCCAATCAGAGCGCTGCCTCTTCTGGAGGGCAGGAGTGGGGTGGTGTGGAAGATCAAATCGTAGCTTGGCCCAACTGAAACCACAGGACATAGGGGATGGGTGCAATATTCCACTGGCACTTGGCTCGAGTAGTGTGTATATTATTGCCCAAATGGTTTTCTGTCTTTGACAACCCCTTTCCTCATACCTTGGCTAGGGGGAACGGGGGTTTTGTGTTTTCTTTTTTGAAGCTTTTTTGTCTGTTGTTCTGTTGGTGGTTATTGATTGGGGGTTCCTGTAATACCCTCTCCAGGATGTATGGGAAGCAACAGGAAACACAGGGGACTCATCACCATGTTATTCCTCAAGTCCCAAAGTCCCTAGTTAAGTCTGCCTTCTCATTTCCACCTGTCAGTGTCTTCCTATGTTTGTCTGTTGTTATGTTCAGGGTTTTAGTTTTAAGTGGAAGAACCTGGGAGAAATGGGCTACTTCATCTTCTTGGAAGCAGAGGTCTGGAGGCCTATGGATGTTACAAAGTACTGCTGACTGTAAATTAAAATTTGATGATATACACCTTGCCCTTTAAGAATTCTTCTGCTAGATGATGTGGCTTCCCAAAGTAGCTACAATTTGATTTTCATACTTCTAAAAGTCAAGTGTTTTGCCGCAGTTGAAATTTAAAGATAAGCAAGAGATGAGGCTAAGATGATCTATGTGGTAACAGATTAAAGTTGGAAACATCAATATACATTCATGCTTAGCTTAATATTGCTTCATATTACCTTAACACACATGGTTATGTAGAGAGATACTTATAGATATGTCCATATACGTGGGGAATGTACACACATGTTATCTCTTTGCTCTGTCAGCTGAGAAGATCTAGAAGCAATGACATCCGGGCAGCAATTAGCACACCCCACACCCAGATCCTGCTGTCTAATGCTGTTCTCCACTAAAAAGACCTAGTTATCCTTGAAGAAATAGCTGATTCTAGGACTGGGGCAGTAAATATACAAGATTTATATACAAGGCCATCTTATAGTGTCAGAAAGTAAGGAAGTTCCAAAAAAATATATAGGATGGGGATACCTCAGAGTGGCACACGAGCCACTGAACTGAAAAGAGTTCACAAGGGTCAGGGCTAGAGCAATTTGAGGAACAAAGTAACTAACGTAGAATTAGATTATGACCCAAAGTATAAAATAAAAATCCGTGAGTTCTTCTGATATAAATAAATAATTGGATACATAAATAAATGCGGGAGAATGGATAAATCTCCAGTGCAAAAGAATTCCAAATAGTTTATGTAGTACTCCATCTTAAGCATAACTCTCTATTCCTTAGTTGTGGGCTGAGCATATTGACTTCCTTCCAAAAAGTACAATATGGAGAAGGGAAAACAGTAATTTTACAATGGAGAAACCTGAAAAACACTACCTCAGCCTGGTGATCAAGGTCGACCTCAGCATTCATAATGCATATTGATACTTTGTACACTTGATGTGATCTGACAAAATAACCCTTCTACTCTTGTGGTCTTCCTCCCCCAAACACATAATCCCAATATTATCATGAAACATGCATCAAACAAATTCTAGTAGCGGGCATTCTACACAAGCCTAACTACTCAAAATTGCCAAGGTCATGCAAGGAAAATCTGAGAAGCTATCAAACCCAAGAGGAGCCTAAGGAAACATGGCAACTAAATGTAATGTGATGTTTTGGATGAAATCCTGGAATAGAAAAAGGACATTAGGTAAAAACTAAGGAACTGGACTAATGTATGGACTATAGTAAACAATAATGTATCAATATTTGTTCACTGATTGTAACAATGTAACATACTAATATAAGTTGATCGTCACAGAGGGAAATGGGTATAGTGTATATGGAAACACTTTATACTATCTTCTCAATTTTTCTGTAAAATTAAAACACTTCTAAAAAATAAAGTCTATAAAAACGTTGTGTTTTCTTGTTTTATGATTATGTGCCTGTATTTCCTAATAAATATGTAAATTTGCTTTGCCTTCCTTGATACTGATATTAAAGAAAATACTAAGTAACTCTGAAAGAATTTGTAACTCCAATTTAACAAGCAATAATTCTGGGTATTAACTTTTTAGGAGAACCCACTGAATCAATCAAAGCAAATTGTCTTTAAAGGCTGAATTTCTTTTCAGTGTTTAATCTTTTCTATGATTAATGCATACCACAAGCATGGTTCTCTTTCAAAGGGCAGAAAACATTGCTCGTAGGCAAGGTCTAAAATACAGTGAAATATTCATGTATGATGCTATAACAACTTTAATGTATTTTATGTTTTCAAAATGATGAAGTGTTATTTCAGTCAATAAAGTATTCACTTTTATACATTTCCTACCCACCTTTTCCCAGAACACCCACAAGGAAATGATACTATCATCTGATATTAGGCTCATCAATTTAAATTGGAGTTTTTGGTAGCTGTGGTTGCCAACGGTACTGGAATGTGTGATACTTTTACAAATCCTCTCCATGGCAAAATCTGATCTTCACAAGGTAGATCACAGTACGTGCCTAAGGCCAATGACATAGAGCTTTGTAGCTAGATTACCAAGCATTTTACTTAGAGGCACAATAGAATGTAGAAAAGGCCATTTCTCCTTCTGTCTTTTTCTGCTCAAAGGTCACTCACCATCTCAGAAGTTTTCCATAAACTCAGACTATATAATGTCACTTAATGTGAATGTAGCTCAACATTCTGTTTTAGTACAGCTAATCTCACATTATTTTATTGGTCCTAAATATGTAAATCATCAGCAAAGTTTTGTACTTAACTTTTTTTTTGGATGTGGACCATTTGTTAAAGTCTTCATTGAATTTGTTACAATACTGCTTCTGTTTTATGTTCTGGTTTTTTGGCTGCGAGGCATGTGGGACCATAGCTCCCCGACTAGGGATTGAACCCACACCCCCCTGCATTGGAAGGCGAAGTCTTAACCACTGGACCGCCAGGGAAGTCCCTGTACTTAACTTTTAAAAATAATTAAAATAAGCTATTCAACACATTTTTCCTAAAAAAAAAAAAAAAAAGTAATTCTTCTTAGGCTGGCCCTGGGCACATACATGACTTTGCCATTTTTTCCATGGATTATTTTCTTATCTGTTCTACTGTGTCACATTTCTTCTACCTTCTCAAAAAGAAGCATTTAAAAATTCATCTACGCGTTCATGCATTCATACATTTATTAAATAAATCTACCGAACACCTACATACGGCACAGAAAAGGAGGCAGAAAACTAATCTGGGTTGCACAGAAAGTAATGAACTCAGTTAAAATTTTTGGTGAAAACAGGTGTTACTCAATCTACCGGAAATTACATTTCATTATGGGGACTCACACACTCAAGGAAAACCAAGACCTAAATAATAATAAAGTAATAAAAGCACTAGCCATTTACTGAGTGCCTGCTTTTACCTGACTCTGAAACTCTAAAATCATTACGGATGTTTTGAGGATTGTCTGATATAATTGTAATTTCTATTTTACAGATGAAAATAACAAGGTTCAGAGACATTAGGTTACTTGCCTAAAGTGAAGTGGCCCAGAAACTACACAACTGGAAATTGAACCTTAGATTTCATAATGCCACAATCTGTGCTTTTAATCACAATGTGTGTGTGTGTGTGTGTGTGTGTGTGTGAGAGAGAGAGAGAGAGAGAGAGAGACAGAGAGAGACAGAGAGATAGAGAGAGAATGTGTTTAATAGAGAACTTCTGAGAAATGGCAAGAAAACTGCCAGGTACCCATAAAACAATAATTTAGGAGCTTCTTACTATACAAGTAATTGTTAATCATATGGCTGAACTAAGGATCTCTCACTTTTGAACTAAGAAATCAAAAGCTTCCAGAAGTTGAGTCTAAATTTTACACTTACATAAGATACTTCATACAGAATGCTAAAGTATACTAACTAAAGAGTTCTGAAAATACTGGAAGCATTCATACTAGTATGATTTCATAATGTGGATAATAGAGGATTTAAGAAATTGGCAGAGGCAACTGCAGACTCATTTCTTATCATTTCTGTGAAGGGCAAGATAAATCAATAAAATGAGAAAAATGAAAAAAGAATGGCTAGCAATTTTAGGTAGTTTGCTTCATCTCCATACTAGAAAAGACTAAGCAAAAAAAAAAAAACTTCTCGAAATTTTATTTTGAAAGCACCTACAAGTGTATATGGTCTTTTTATACCAAATAACTTGGAATTATGAACTGTCCAATAAGTCTAATCTTCTCTGATGATAAAATTGCTGGCTTTATTTGAAACTATGAAATGAAAAGTGAGGTAATAATCAGAAATTCTTAAGAAAAGGAGTAGACAAAACAAAATTCTAAGAGTTGTGTCAAAAAATATTTTGAAACGAACATAAAATCCCCATTACTGGTACAGAGCTTTTAAAACTTTATCTTGGTTTTAAGCTTTAATAAATATTGATATGTTTACATAATTACTGTCATAAGGAAGACACAATTTTAGGTCAGCTTTCTTCATTCTTTCTTTATTAAGCATTATTTTATTTTGCTCCATCATCTTGTAATTATAATATAGTAACTGTGTCACTTTCTACTAAGTGGATATAATTTCCTAAACTGTTTTCCTATTCTTAACAATTAAAGGTGTTTCCAATGTTTTGTTATTACAAATGACATGACAATGAGCATCTTTATATAATAATTTTCTGGATTATAAATTATTTATCGGCATAAGCTTCCAGAATTAGAATTAATGTGTAAAAAGCTATTAACATTTTTATCTTGCTAGACATTGCCAAATTACTTGTCAAAAGATGGAACCAAATTATATTGCAAAAATCTTTGCCAACAGAAAACATTATATACAATTTTTGATTTTGCTGAATTATTAAGTTGGAAACCTATGTTCCATTTCTTTGAATTCTTTGATAACAGCGTGCTGCTGCAGGCTGCGAGGGCAGCCATGTCCATGAAGGCTCCCCAGAGTTGGAGCGGGGAAGTGGAAAAAGGTAAAAAACAAATACTAATTGTATTTTCCCTCGATTGTTCTCTCTCATTCTTTTCTGCCTCTGTGTAACTTATATCCAGGTAGCTGGAGAAACATCATGTGGCAGGGAAAATTGGTATTCCAATAAATTAATAAACACCAACTTCAAATGGATTTTCAAGACTGGAAATATTGCTCTGACTTACAGTAAGTTCTTTCTAATTCTCCTTAAGGACTATTTTCTTAGAAGCTTTCCCTACCCTCCTCAAATTTTCCTCCATCCTCTCTACTTCCTTCACTCTGAGCTGGTGAGGCGCTTCCTAACTCATTAGGAACACAGAAGTCAGTAAATAGTCCACTGCCAAATCCGTTAATTCATTAGCATTTGCATTGATCTTTGTATTCCCTTGCACTACAGGAGTTCAAGTTCAAAGGCCACGTGCACTACAGATAGCATTTCATTTTCTCTCATCTTCTCAGCACTGCATTTTCTACAACCCATCTACTCCTTATGAATGATTCTTGCCAAAATTCAACCTCATTCTAGACTAGTAACTCCAACTTAAAATGTTAAAAACTATACGTGTAACACGAAAGCCTCCCTCCTCCTCTAATCCCTGCATATCTTCTTTAGCCAATTCATGTCTGAACTTTTCAAAATTGGTATCATCATATATTGTTTCCATTTCCTCACGTCCCATCTACTCTATAATTTACATCCATCTGACTTCCCTCACCGTAATCTCTCTGCCCACTGTCCTGAAATTTTACTTATGAAGGTCACCAGCGATCTCCATGTCAGTATAGCCAATGAATAGTTTTTCTCCTATTTCTAGGCTCTTTCCTTCTTTAAAAAAGAAAAAGAAAAACAAAAACCATTTTTTTTCCTCTATCCTTTCACACTCTCATCATCTTCTGTCCTGGTATATTTTACTGGCTTTCCGTGTTTAATCTGATTTCTCACATTCTATGAGTTTCCTTTATCTTCAGTGGAATAAACCCCTATATGAAGGATTATTCTCAACAGTTAGTTCTCATAATAACAGTACTAGTAGCAGCAGTCAATACTTCTATAATGCTTATCATGTGCCAGACACTATTCTAAGACACTGTTTAAATACATATATATAGACACACACACACACACACACACACACACACACACGAAGTTTTCCTCCTCATAGGCGTATGAAATAAGCCGATTATTATACCCATGTTACAAATGAGAAAACGGAGGCAATGAGAGGCCAAGGTCACATGATCAGTACTTGGTGAAGCCCCGCCTGAGTTAATGCTGGAACTTTAGAGGAGACAAGTTAAATAATGTCTCACAGATTGGCCTTAAAAGTGAGCAACACTTAATTAATGACTTGTGAAAGTATCAGAAAAAAAGGGGACATTTTAAATTGAATGGGATCTACTAAGTCATGGATCAGTAACTAAGAATGACTCTTATTGAATGAAATTAGTTTTCATTATTCTTTTGAAAGAATAATCTTGTGTTAGTGTTTCACAGTTTTTTTTTTCATTCACATATTTATTCTTTATTAGACACACATTTCCTACACACCTATGTGCCAGTGCCTGCTGCAAGCCTTGGAAGCAAAAAATTACAAAGTCCCTGCTCTTAAGCAAATGTCCAGTGGTGGAGGAAGACAGAGTAAACATGTAAATAAATGTTGTACAGTGACAGAAATACGACTGGACAAAGGGATGGAGAGGCACTGAGGAGGCAGGTCTCTTTGGTCAAGATAGTAGTGGTGGCGTTTGAACCGAGGCCTTAACGGTAAGAGGGAAATTGGTCCGGGTAGATGGATTAGCCAATCTAAAGCTGGGAGAGCAAGAAGTAGAGCTTGTTGCATCTGAGGGACTGAAAAGGACAACTGTGCCTCGAGCCCCATGAAGGTCAGGGAAAGATGTAGTAAGTGACCAGAGCACATGGTCTCTGTGAGCCTGGCTAAGTAGTTGAAAATTTCATCTCTTTACAATAGATAGCCTTTAGAGGTTAGAAGCAGTGCAATAATAGCGTCTGATTTGTGCTTTTTAAAAGACTACTTTGACTGTTGAATGTCCTACAAAAGCAAAATACCTGTGTCTCTATGAAGCGCAGATAGTAAATTTTAAAAAGCCCAATGAGCTCATAAGCAGTTGGTTGACTAACTGTTATCATTTATCTTAACTAGACTTCATTAATAGAAGCTTGGTGACCTGTGGGGTCTAATGATTAGGGCAACCCAGCTATTTTCAAATAGTGTGATTTGAAAAATCCTTGAAATTGTTAGGGTCCAGGAAGATTATTTTATTGCTGGGGCTGGATGGGAAGTTTAGAATAAGAAAAGAAAGTATGATGGCTGGCTTCCATCTATTCTCCCTTTCTCTGGGAGAAATGATGGTGGGGTGACTACTTTGCTGTTGACCCAATGCTTCAATTTCAGAGCTGGTTCAATCCAGTAACTATTTGCTGAACAACTATTATATGTTAGGCACCCAGCTGCAACTGGGAATATAAAGAGAATAATTAATAAGAAAAGCAGGTATTACTAACAAGAGACAGGCACTGTGTTAATGCTTAACATGCACCATCTCAAGTTACATTAATTTACACACTAACCATATGAGGTAGATGCATTTATTATACCATTTTCCAGGTGAGAAATCTAATCCCTTTAAGGGGCTTAAGTTACTTCTCCAAGGTTACACAGCTAGTTAGGGGCATAGGCGGTATTTGGACTCAGGTCTGGTATCAGCACCAATTCTCTTAGCCATTATGCTCTCTAAGGACCTTACTTGAGAAGTTCAGATTATACATATATGGGTACAACCAACCCTAAGACCATCTGGCAAAACTGGCTGCTTGAGAAGTCCTGGATTTATGTAAGATGCTCTTGGAATGGAGAAGATCGTGAAGGAGGGTCCCCAAAACACACTCTCTATACTAAGGGGCAACAGAAGAGAGAAAGAATTAGCCTACAGCAGTATGATATTGAGGACCAAGAAACAGTGTTTCTCTCTTTTGTGAACAGTTATTAAATTATTTCTACTTCAGAATATCAGAAAGAAGTCACAGGACTATGGACAGTTTGCTGAGCCACCCTATCTATCTTAGCGTGAATCCTGGCAGGTGTAGAGCTCATAGTATGACCCTGGCACCTAAGTGTAGTTAAGTAAGCTTTCATTTTTCTTCGGCCTTAAAGCAAAGCAGCTTTCTGATAGGTATAATTTAGGAAAGTCTTCCAAGAAAATAGTTAAAGTCCACTTTAAATATCTCAGAGAAAAGCAATTTTGCAAAAGATCTATCAGCAAAAGCAAGGCCAAACACACCAATTATTTAGTGAGACTTGTATTGTTATATCATTGCTCATGTTGTTTCTTTATGCATTTACCTGGAAGAAGGCTTTTAATGTTCAACAATTCTCAAAGAGATAAAGACCCACACTGATGTGCCAGAAAGAGCTTTGCCCTGGAATTAGATCAGTTTAGGTTTGGCTACTTACTAGAATTAGGTAACATTCTTAATCTTTCTGAGCCTGTCTCCTATCTGCAAATAGGGATACCACTATCTATTACAGAGGGATGTGCTTAAATTAAATGACACATGTAAGTGAAATATATCCTTCCAGACTGAGAACATACCTAGTAAATGTTAAGTGATCTGCAAATATTCTGCTTTCTTGAAACGGATGAAACCTGTTATCATGATTTTAACCAATGGTCTAAATATCAAGACAATATTTAGTTAAAAGTTATAGTTGTTCTTTCACTGTCCACCTGCATTTTAACATATTCTAACATATTCTCCTTGATAAATTGTGTCAATATTAGTAACATTTGTCATTTCAGCTATTACTGTTCGTATGTTTAAAATATTTCAATGTGATATAAGTCGTTACTCAAAGGGATGCCTAGCTGGCTTTGTCAAAGATTTATTTTAAGTAAAAATAAAAGACTCATTTCCACCAAGTTTGATTGAACAGTGTATTCATTAACTGTATGAACTTTCTGGCCAACCCAATACAGTAGCCAAGACATGGAAACAACCTCAGTGTTTTCTTGTGGATGAATGGATGAAGAAAATGGGGGTGCATACGACCTACTATTATTCAGCCATGATAAAGAAGGAAATCTGGCTATTTGTGACCACATGGGTGGGTTTGGGGGGCATTATGCTAAATGAAATGTCAGACAGAGAAAGATAAATACTTTATGATCTCATATGTGAAATCTAAAATACTGAACTCATGATAGAAAGAATGGAATGACGGTTGCCAGAGCTGGGGGTTGGAGGTGACGAAAATGAGGGAAGATGATCAAAAGGTAAAAACTTCTAGTTATAAGACAAGTGAGTAATGGTGATGTAATGTACAGCTCGGTCACTACAGTTGACAATACCGTATTTTATGTTTGAAAGTTGCTAAGAGAGTAGATCTTGAAAGTTCTCATCACAAAGATAACATTTGTAATTATGTGAATTAAGGTTAACTAAACTTATTGTGGTAATCATTTCACACACACTATATATATATTAATCATCACATTGTACACCTTGGACGGATACAATATTATATTTCAATTAAATTTAATTTCCGTCTGGCCCGTCATTTTCCAAAGGCCACTCAAGATCAGGGGACAGAACGCCTCCTCTCCAAGTGTCCTGCCAGCCCACCCATTCAAGATCAGAGGGACAAAATGCCTAACTAAAACAAAACAAAAGAGAAACACAAAAAAACTGGAGAGAGGGAGGAAAGGGTGCCCTGAAAAAGAAAAAAAAATTTTAAAAACTAAGTACGTTGACAGAGCTAAGAAGAAACTACCAGGAAAAAGAAACCCTACGTGTCAGATCCTAAAGTACAGAAGGGCAAGCCCGCCGGCAGTCCAGGCCCGGGGGGACCGGGGTCCCCAGCCCTGCAGAGCCAACCGCAGACCGGCTCAGGCGCCCCTCGGAAGCGCGGGGTCCCCGCGGCCGAGTCGGCGCCCCCGGCCGGCGCCGGCTCCCCTCTGCCCACCCTGCGCGCGGGGGCTGGAAACTGCCGCGGAGAACCACGGCGGGGCGGGAAGGGGGGCTCCAAAGAGGGTCTGGCGACTCGAGTCGCTCCGTTTCCCGGTGGGCTCAGCGCGCGCCGTGGGGGAACAGGAGCGGGGGTCCGGGAGGAGGGGACGGGCGGCACTTACGTAGACCGGCAGCGGCCACGGGTAGACGGCGGGCTCGGTCCCCAAGAGCGACTCCAGCCTCAGCTCCAGCTTCTCCCCCATTCCTTCGCGCGCGGCACCCGCACCGCGCTAGTCTGGCGGTTGGGGGAGGGGCGCGGCGCCACCGCCGGGGGCGGGGCAGACGGGCAGGCGGGAGGCTGAGGGGAGGGGGCCTGGCCTGGGCCTCAGCTGCCGCCGCCGCACTCCTGTCCGGCCCCCGGCTCCCTCTTTGCGCTCACAGGCCCGGGGCCTCCAGCGCTGCTGCGAACTCGGGCCGGCGGGAGGCGACCACAATGAGCCGGGGGCCGGGCTGAAACACTCCCGGCGCGCGCGGCCCGCCCCGTGGACTCGCACGCTCTCACGCACGCACGCACGTACGCACGCACATACGCACGTCATCGGCTGCCCCTGGCCACACCCACCGGCCCGAAGTGGGGACCCGGCCAAACCTCTCAGGGCCAGTGGTGGCGAGTTCGACTCTCGACCTCGACGTACCGTGACACAACCCCTCCCCCCCAATAATAAGACTATAATTCCTATTAAATATGACAGCTGGAATCCCGGCTTCTGTTCACAAAATTGCCGTGTATTTAGCCTATGCTAGGCACCAGACCGCGGACGCTCAGTACTGGCCAAAAAGGAAATGCCCTGCCCTCATAGCACTGCCATTTTAATTGGAATAGTAGTGACAATGGTCAAGGGAGAAAATAAAGTGTCATCATCGCCACGGGGATGGTTAATCTCATGTGCGCACTGCGTGGGGCCCCGGCAACCACAAACATTATTCCAGATGTGGCCAGGAAGGGATTTTTCAGAAGAGATTAACACTGAAATTGGTCCACTTTGCGTAAAGGAGGAACGAATACAAGGAATTTATATATGCAGTACATATATATTTTTATTCTACATGCTTTTCTATGTAGGTGTATATGCGTGTCTATATGTATGTACGTGTATGTATTGCATATATTATATGTGTATGTATGTATACTGTATATATACACACCTAAATATCTTTCTATGTGTGTATATATGTATGATATAGACGTACCTAGGTGTGTACATTGCATATGTTATACGTATGTGTACATACTGTATATACACAAACGATGCATTTCATATGTGTGTATGTATAGTGTATCTGTATGTGTCTATTGTATATATTACGTGTATATGTGTGTATACATACTGTATATATACAAACTATGCATTTTATATATATGTGTGTATATATGTATTTGCGTATTGTATATACTATATGTGTATATGTCTGTATGCGTACTGCATATATACACAGCTGTATATTTTTGTATGCGTGTACATATGTACGTGTGTGTGTATATACACACACACCCTATGGATTCTGTTTGTCTGGAGAACCCTCACTGATACGGCCACTTATGACAATTGAGCACCTGCTCTTTGCCAGCCAGGGAGCCAAACGCTTGTCCTTTCTGTGTCTCCCTTAAGTGTCACAAGTCCCGGGAGGGAAGGTGATGCCGCTCCTACCAGTTGAGGTGCCTCAGGGTCAGAGAGGTGCACAGGGCGGGGGGCTGGAGCCTGGTGGAGCCCAGGTGCAGTTCTAGCAGCAGTACAGCCTAGCAGTCCCACTTCCCCGGGTGCCTCTCACAAAGACGCCGAGGGAGAGACGGGGTCTGAAGGAGGGGATGAGGAAGCTTCCGTGGGTCTGCAAGCCCAGACCAAGGCTGACTCGTCAAGGGTGTTAGAGGTCAGGACTCTGGTTACCCTGGGGAAGGGGTTACACAGAGCCATTCCCATTCGGAAAAAGTATCCATTCTGCTCTTGTTTGTATGTTTACCCCCCTCCCCCAAATCTTTTAAAAACAGATTCTCTTGGTTGCTGGGAGCACACACGGGGAAGTTGTGTGTGAGGGGGTGTGATCCAGGGGACAGGGAGGATAAGCCCCCCACTCGTAGGGCCGGGAGTGGCTCAGCTTTGTGAGCTAAGGATGGCCTGCGAGGTCCCAGAGAGAAGGGTCCCTGCTCCGTCCCTGCTCCGTCCTTGCTCCGTGCACCCCATTCCCAGCCTGAGAAGTCCAGAGCCCCCCGCCCCCGCACACACACACACCAGGGAGGAGAGCCAGTCACAATGGCTCCCAGGCTCCGGCTCCAGGGCTCCCGGCACTAGGAGCTATTTTCAGCTTTCATGCCCTAGGACACGGCCAGAGCTATTGTCTCCGGAAACTCTCTGTCTGTCTCTCGCCCGCCCGCCATCCCTCCCTCCCTCCCTCCTCCGCCTTTTCCCCTCCCGCTCCAGCTGTCTGCCCTCCACCCTGCATTTCTACACAGGATGGCTCACAGACAGCTGCTCCCCGTGCCCACCCGCCACCATTCGATGGATGTCAAAGCAAGCCCTGGGGACTTCCCTGGAGGTCCAGCGATTAAGACTCCGAGCTTCCACTGCAAGGGGTGCGGGTTCAAAGCCTGGTCAGGGAAATAAGATCCCACATGCCGCCCAGCACGGCCAAAGAAATAAATGAGTAAAAAATAAAGTTATAGTGATGAAACAGCCCTAGTGGTGCAAGGATGGGACGTATAGCTCTATGGTAGAGAATAAAGGTCCAGAAACAGATAGATGAGAACTTGATATGACAGAAAGTGAGGAAATTAAGGAGTTTTCAATAAATGGCATTAGGACAATTGCTTATCCATGTGGGGAAAAGTAAATTAGAAAAAAAGAAAACAAGCAAGCCGTGGTCAGGTGTGACCTTGGGCCCACGGCCATTGGCACACGTTGTCGTGTGGGACGTTCTTCCTTAGACTCCTCCCTCCCTCCTGTGTCACTGTCACTTCCTCCAGAACCTTCCTGGACTCCCCTACACAAGCCCGGGGTGTGTCCTCACCCGCCCACCCTGGATCACCGGAATTCCAATCCCGGCCCACCCTTCCCCGCCAGGTGAAGAACTGTGCCTGGTCAGTAAGACCGTAGAGGTCCTTGGCCATTGCTATTGCAGTTGGAATTGTTACTGTGTTTACACAGGGTGACCAACACCCGCCCCCACTTTGCCCAGGACCGCTCAGGTTTGAGCGCTGGAACTATGGGGAAACCCTCATTTCTGGGGGAACCCAGAAGGCTGGTCAGCCTATTTAGGATGAATCTTTCACTTGATATCCCAACCCCCGAGAGCCAGAAAGGAAATCTCCCCCCTCCTTCCATGGTAACCTTCATTCATTCATCCACTCATCCCTTTATTCAACTCCTTTATTCAGCAAGTATTTATGAAGCATCTACTACATAGCAGACACTCTTCTAGGTGCTGGGGACAGTAAACTGAGAAGGTGTGATTTCTTACATGGGGATGATGTCTCGGAGACCACTGCAGGGCATGGGAGGTGGGAGAGGGAAGGGGCAGTTCTAAATGCAGGCTCTGATGGGATTGGGGCAGACCTTGCCCTAAGCCAGGCTGGTTGCTTCAACACAGCTGTCCTCACTCAGGACCATCCTGCTTCCGCCTCACCCAGTTCTTCGGTGATGTCTGCGGAAAATCTGTGGTTGTCACAACTGGGGGGGAGGGGACCCTGGAATCAAATGGCTGGGGACAGGGATGCTGCTGAACCCCACACAGTGCCCAGGAAGGGCCCCCAGCAAAGAATGTCCCGCCCCAAATAACCCCAGTGCCATGGGCGAGACCCTGCACTAATATTATTCAGACCCGCTGGGGCCCCGAGATTCCTGCACAGGCTGGGACTCTAACCGGGTCACCTCTGTATCCCGAGGTGACCTAGAGTGGGGCAGCCAGGAGGGCTGAGTATCAGGGATGAAATGACCAATCTCTGTGCCCACTCTCCCCACCACACCCCAGGGTCGATGGCCTCTATCTCCTCCCTGTGCAGCTAGCTTTTCCCTGAGCCATTTCTTCTTGTCAAGGTCCCTGTCGCAGGTTGTGTTCCCCGAAGATGACGTTGAGAGCAAGGATTGGAGTGCAGGTTGATGATGTGAGACGTGCAGAGAACAGATACAGCTGCCATAGGGTCCCGCAATTCCACTCCTGGGCATAGATCTGGAGAAAACTCTAATTCAAAAATATACATACACCCCTGGGATTTCCCTGGTGGTCTAGTGGTTAAGACTCTGTGCTTCCAGTGCAGGGAGCATGGGTTCCATCTCTGGCCAGGGAACTAAGATCCCACATGCTGTGTAACAAAAAAATAAAGAAAGAGAGAGAGAAAGAAAGAAAGAAAAAGAAAGAAAGAAAGAAAAAGAAAGAAAAAAGAAAGAAAAAAAGAAAGAAAAAGAAAGAAAAGATACATGTACCCCAATGTTCATTGCATCACTATTTATAATAGGCAAGATGTGGAAGCTGCCTAAATGTCCACTGATGGGTGAATGGATAAAGAAGATGTGGTACATATATACAATGGAATATATTCAGCCATAAAAAGAATGAAATAATGCTATTTGCAGCAACGTCGTGGATGGACCTTGAGATTATCATACTAAGTGAAGTCAGTCAGAAGAGAAAGACACATATATGATCTCTCTTATATGTGAAATCTAAAATACGACACAAATGAACTTGTCTACGAAGCAAAAACAGACTCACAGACATAGAGAACAGACTTGTGGTTGCCAAGGGGGAGAAAGAGTGAGGGAGGGTTGGATTGGGAGTTTGGGGTTAGCAGACGCAAACTATTAAATATAGGATGGATAAGCTACAAGGTCCTACTGTCTAGCACAGGGAACTATATTCAATATCCTGTGATAAGCCATAATGGAAAAGAAAAAGTTTTATTTATAGGTTCCATCCCTAACTGAGCTGGCCCATCCCCTCCCATGGTTCTAAGTGCAGCCCGAGGCTGCAGACTTCCCACCATGGTCTTCAGCTCCAGAGCAAGCCACCTGCAAACCAGCCGCATCTTCCCAGGGGCTGGCAACTCTCCTTTGCTACTGATTCCAAGACACATCCAGATAGCACAAATGTGACCATGAAAACAAACTCAGCCATGTTCAAATCAGGGAAATAACATTCTTATCTCTGTTTAGTAGTTGCTTAATTTTAGAATAGCTTAGAGTTACAAAAAAGTTGCAAAGATCTGTACAGAGTGTACAGAGTGCTGTGGACCCCCGACCCAGTACCCCTATTTCCAACACGTTAGTACTTTAGTACGTTAGTACGACATGCTTATCCAACTAAGGAACCGAGATGGATACGTTATTATTAACTAAAGTCCACACTTTATTAGAATTTCCCTAGCTTTCCCCTAACATCCTTTTTCTGTCCCAGTCTCCTCTGGGCTGTGACATTTCTCAGACGTCCCTGGGTTTTGATACCTTGAAAGTTTTGAGGAGGACTGGTCAGGTATTTTGTCCCTCAATTTGTCTGTCTGTTGGTTTTCTGATGTTTTTCTTATGGTTGGGCTGGAGTTATGGGGTTTGGGGCGGAAGATGCAGACAGAGATAAAAATGTCATTCTCCTCAGGTCACATCATCAAGGATACACACCATCAAGGATACACACATCAAGGATACACACCATCAACGGGACTTGTGACAAACAATTTTACCCTTGATCACCTGGCCAGTAGCGTCTTTTTTTTTTTTTTTTTTTTTTTTGCTGCGTTGGGTCTTCATTGCTGCACACGGGCTTTCTCTAGTTGCGGCGAGCAGGGGCTCCTCTTTGTTGCGGGCACGTGCTTCTCATTACAGTGGCTTCTTTTGTTTCGGAGCACGGGCTCTAGATGTGCGGGCTTCTGTAGTTGTGGCATGGGGGCTCAGTAGTTGTGGCTCCCAGGATCTAGAGCGCAGGCTCAATAGTTGTGGCCCACGGCCTTAGTTGATCTGCGGCACATGGGATCTTCCCGGACCAGGGCTCGAACCCGGGTCCCCTGCATTGGCAGGTGGATCCTTTTTTTGTTTTCTTTGTTCCGTTTGGAACCAAAACTTTAATCCCAAGGAGTCTCACAAAACATATTACAAATGACAGCATGGAAAAAAAATTGCACAGTAACTCAAAGTTCAGCTCTACAGTATACTCTTTATCTGGCAGGACATTGGTATCTTGATAATCTCAACTTCCAAAAAACTTTACAAAGAGCTATGTATTCATGTACAGCAATCACAGAGGGGACTTATGACCTAACTCAAAGGTAAACTAACTTCCTTGAAACTTCTTAGATGCTAAACTCACTGGACAAGCTCTTGTCCAGTGTGAAGACTAGTGGAATTCTTAAACCTCTAATCTAGGGTAAGGGTGCGGCTTTCATTTCTACCTGCTGGCTTGTGTTCACAGTACCTTTTAAAGACTGCTTGCTTGACTACAGCTGCATACCACATCCCAGCTACAGAAAGTCTTTTTAATGTTTGCCAGTGCTGTTTCCATAATAATAAACATCACACTTTAGGTGGGCAGGAGTTAGAGTTTTATTATCAGTCTAGGCAAGACCAAAAATTCAAAGCAAATTCAATTCTGCTTAAGAGAACATTGTAAAGAAACAATTCTTCATATTACATGCCTCATATGACCCATTTCAAACCATAGAGAATGACACCTTTATGTGTCACTGTCCCAAGAGACAAACAAACGGGAACAGCTAAAACATTTAAAAGGTGCATCAAGCTTCGGAAGTCTCAAACGAAACTTGAATTTTCTGTACATACTCCTGTCAAATGAAGGTATTTCCTGTGCACCACTCCTCTTGCAAAGTGGTCTGCTATTTCCTTTCATTTGACCTGGATCGGCTAGGAGACCTAGAGAAAGATCGGGACGGCTTGCGATTTCTCTCCCGGGACAGTGATCTCTCTCTTCTCCTATATCTACTAAAGGGACCTGCTCCGGCTGCGGGAGAAGCTTCTCCGTCTTGGAGATCTGTGGTGAGGGGGAGGACTCCTCCTCCGATAATCATCTCGAGGGCGACGACCCCAAGAAGGAGGCGGCCACGATTTCGACTTCTCCCTTCCCCATTCGACAGGTCCACTCTTACTCGGCAGCCACAGAGTGTTCTCCCGTCTACTTCTCAGACAGCATCCGCTGCATCTCGGGGATCTTCATTTTCAACAAGAGTGAAGCCGGGAGGGTTTTTAGCAACCCACACACTTCGGAGTGGTCCATAATATCCTAAAGCTCGTTCGAATTCAGTCTTCTTACCACTGTTTCCAAGGCTCCTTACATAAACGTTCCAGTCCAACGGACAGGAATCCCGATGCAAGACCCTCCTGGCTCCTGGCTTTCATGGGCCACAGGGTGATCCCGGGCCTCTAGAATCTGGCAGCTGAATCGGCTCGCACAAGCTGGCCTGTGGGGATGCTTTTCCCCCTATGTGTCCAGCCCGGGGCCATGCTGTCTAGGCCCGACCTCCAGGGTGACAGGGTGAACCCCAGGTCCCTGGAGCAAACACTCAGAGACCTGGTGACCAGACTCAGGGGCCTGGGGCGGCAGCTGGACATGTGTGGCCACCCTGGTGGTGTTTGGCCCCATCTGCAGTTCCAGTTCCAGCTGAGAAAGAGCCTCGCTGTCTTATTTTCTCCTGGTTGTGTAAGGATCCCCGGTGTCATTTGACAGAAATGTAGATGGTGTGTTCTTTCTCTCTTTTCTCCCTGCTTCCTCTCGTCCCTCTCCTCCTCCCTCTCTCCCTCTCCCTCTGTCCCTCTCTCTCTTCCCTCTCCCTCTTTCCTCTGCGTCTCTCTCTTTCCCTCTCTCCCTCCCCCCTCCCTCTCCCCCCTCCCCGTCCCTCTCCCAACTCCCTCTCCACCTCCGTCTCCCCCTTGCTCTCCCCCATCCCTCTCCCCCTCCCCTCCCCCTCCTCGCTCTCCCCCGTCTCTCTCCCTCCTCCCCCCTCCCTCTTCCCTCCTCCCCCCTCCCTCTTCCCTCCTCCCCCGTCCCTCTTCCCTCTCCTTCTCTTCCTTCCTCTCTCCCTGTCCCTGTTTCCCTGTTCCGCACGCTCTCCCTCTACCTCTTTCCCTCTCCCTGTCCCTCCACCTCCTTCCCTCTCCGGAGAGGGAAGGAGGTGGAGGGACAGGGAGAGAGAGCAGGAGAGGGAGGGGGGAGAGGGAGAGAGAGGGGTGAGAGGGAGAGAGGGAGAGAGAGAGGGAGAGAGGGAGGGAGCGAAAGACCGTCTCTCCCTCCCTCCCTCTCTCCCTCCCTCCCTCTCTCCCTCCCTCCCTCTCTCCCTCCCTCCCTCTCTCCCTCCCTCCCTCTCTCCCTCCCTCCCTCTCTCCCTCCCTCCCTCTCTCTCCCTCCCTCCATCCCTCTCTCCCTCCCTCCATCCCTCTAGCTCCCTCCCTCTATCCCTCTCGCTCCCTCCCTCTATCCCTCTCTCCCTCCCTCTCTCTATCCCTCTCCCTCCCTCCCTCTATCCCTCTCTCGCTCCCTCCCTCTATCCCTCTCTCCCTCCCTCCCTCTCACCCTCTCCCTCCCTCCAACTCTCCCGCTCCCTCCATCTCTCCATCTCCCTCACTCCCTCCCAGAGAGGGAGAGATAGAGAGGCAGAGACAAGGGAGAGGGAGAGAGGGAGAGGGGGAGATGGAGGGAGAGGGAGAGGGAGGGAGAGGAAGAGAGGGAGAGAGATATGGAGAGGAGGGGGGGGAGAGGGAGATGGAAAGAGGTCTCTTCCTCCCTCCCTCTCCCTCCCTCTCTCCCTGTCCCTGTTTCCCTGTTCCGCTCTCCCTCTCCCAACACCTCCTTCCCTCTCCAGAGAGGGAAGGAGGTGGAGGGAGAGGGAGAGGGAAAGAGGGAGAGGGAGAGCAGGAGAGGGAGGGGGAGAGGGAGAGAGAGGGGGGAAAGGGAGAGAGGGATAGAGGGAGGGAGCGAAGACGTCTCTCCCTCTCTCCCTCTACACCTCTCTCCCTCCCTCTCTCCTTCTCCTCCCTCTCCCTCCATGTCTCCATCTCCCTCACTCTTTCCCAGAAAGGGAGAGATGGAGGGAGAGGGAGAGAGGGAGAGGGAGAGATGGAGGGAGAGGGAGAGTGAGAGGCAGCGAGGTAGAGGGAGAGAGGGAGAAAGGGAGAGAGAGAGAGAGAGAGAGGGAGAGCGGTAGAAGTGCTGAGGAGGGGGGCTCCCTCCCCCTCCCACTCCCATCCTCTCCCTACTGCTTTCTCTTTTTTCTGCTTCAACAAACCCCAGGCGCCTTTTAGATCAGCCCTGAAGTCAACGTTGATGCTTGGACAGCCTGACCTCCCCGCTGACTTCCAGCCCAGGACCACCGCTGGGAGATGAAGTCTGCGGGGCCCTGGGCGCAGGCTGCACAGGCACCTCCTCTGATGCCCAATCTCTCCTCGTTTACGAGGCAGCCGACACTCCCCTCCCTGACTCCCCAAGATTTGAGGCCTTTTTAGTATGTGTCGATAATGCCATGAGCGACTATTTAACTCTTCCACGAGGACCCATCTCCCAAAATGCAGTGGTTTTCAGCCTTGGCTGCACTAGAGAACCCCCAGGGAAGGGAGAGACGTCTCTCCCTCCCTCTCTCTTTCTCTCCCTCTGTACGTCTGTCTACCTCTCTCCCTCTCCCTCTCCCTCTGGGGTGATGCCCGATGAGCTCAGAATCGCAGATGGACCCCCCCATCCCCTCTCTGTGGCTTGCATGGGGGATGCACCTTCTCACTGTGGCCCGGGCATGGCCTTGACATTCAGACATCGGGTCCTGCATGGACACTTGTGTTTGTTCCATAGCGCATGTGGCTGCAGTCTGTGCTTCTGTAGATGCGGGCTGTGCGTGAGCCCTTCATCTTCCCCGCAGACACCACTGGTGCTCGCTCGGCCTCGCGGGGGATGCGGGGGGCACGGGGGACAGTCTTGTGTCCCCACCTTCTTGGGCTGCAGACAGGCCACGCTGGTGCTGTGGTGACTGGGGGCTCCCAGGAGAACCCCGCTGCAGACCGGAGAGGTGGCCCCCGAGAAGGTGGCGTACACCTGGGGCCGGGCCTCATCAGTGAGCCACGGGCCACCTGCAGCAACAGGTGTCTCACCGTCCAGGGGCTGGGTGTTCGGGCGCCGTGGGGTTGAGCTACTGTCTGCACGGCAGCCGTGTTTGTCTTGTTGAGCCCGGGGAGGCCCCTTGGTGGCTCCTGGAGAGCCTGGCCGCATTTCTTCCTGCCCTTGGCCTTAGAGCCCATCACGTTCATGCCGTTTCTGCTTCCAAAAGGACCTGTGTTAATAAAGACCACGTGTTAGGACAGCACCAAAGTGCCTAGAAATCCGGGCCAGGAGGAGGAGGGAGGGGGATTGGCTGTGCCCGCCAGTGGCCTGGGAGCCCTGCCCGCCTGCAGAGACCTGGCCCGGGGCCCGTGGGGAGGGCGTGGCCCTCGGTCCCCAGCGCCTTCCGTCTCTGGCTTCCGGGAGAACTGCGTGATCCTCAGGGAGCTGGTGAGGCTGCAGGCCCTGAAGTCCCGCCTGCTGGGGTTCCGCACCATGCCGACTCCGTGCTGGAGATGAACACGGACAAGACCAGCCAGGTGGTGGCCACTGTCCTAGGTAACACCGCCTTCCCCTGAGTCCCAGTGGGGACGGGGTCAGGCGGACCTTGACCGGACGTGGTGCTGCCTGAGACCCCACTGTGTCAGCCCTTGGGGGTCACCTTCCCAGACCCTTCATTCTGCCTCGAGGGGCACAGGGTCGGGGGTGGCTGGGGGGCCGCCCCAGGGACGTAGCCGAGCCTCTCCCCTCCGCCCGCAGGTGAGCTGGCCCAGAAGCTGAAGCCCCTCGGGGAGCAGGAGCGGCCGTGATCCTGGAGCTAAAGAAGGCCGAGTGCCAGAGGCGGGGCCTGCACTTTGACGGCCCCATCAACGCCTGGGACCTGCGCTACTACGTGAACCAGGGGGAGGAGACGCGCTACCACGTGGGCCAGTACCTGCTCAATGAGTCTTTCCCCATGCAGGCGGTCACACGCGGGCTGCTGGGCATCTCCCAGGAGCTGCTGGGGCTGACCTTCGACCTGGAGGAGGGCACCAGCATGTGTCACGAAGACGTGAGGCTCTAAACGGTCTGGGACGCGGCCTCGGGCAAGGTCATCCATCGGCAAGTTCTACCTGACCTCTATCCTCGGTGCGTGCGTGGGGGAACCTGTCGGCCGTGGGCCGGGGCTCCTCTGTGGAAGCGGGGCCCCATCCACGTCCCTCCGCAGGGTGGGGAAGTCCGGGCACGCGGCCTGCTTCGGCCTGCCTACAGCACGATGGGAGCTGCCAGATCGCCATCGCGGCCATGGTGGCCAACTTCACCAAGCCTACGCCCAACCTGCCCTCCCTGCTGCGGCATGATGAGCGGGAGACCAACTTCCACGACGTCGGGCATGCGATGCACCAGCTCCGCTCCCAGGCGCAGGGCTGCAGGCAGGGGGCGGGGAGGGCCCGGGCATGCGTGGTCCTCAGGCAGGCCCTCGCCACGGGATTCTTTCACTGACATCACCCCACACGTGGTGACGCCCTCGGTGTCAGCTTCCATCATCAAACCCCAGGCACTGGGCGCGTAAATAACGGAAATGGATGTCCTCGAGGCTCTAGAGGCTGGAAGACCCAGATCAAGGAGTCAGGGCTGGTTCCCTGCATGTTAAATACATGTACTCAAGAGTTGCCTTTAAAAAAGACAAAAGAAAAGAAAGGAACGTTGCCTGCAAGTCTGCTGACGGCCGGTGATGAGAACCAGAGGGAAGGCTCTGGGGCCGGGGGTGCAGTGCCCTGTGAGCTCGGGGGCTGCTGCCAGTCTCCGTGGAGGCTCAGCAAGTCCCAGTGACTTCCCCACGTGGGGGGCGCCAGCTGAGAGTCTGGGCCCAGGACCCACTGCTCGTTCGGTCTTCCTGTGGTCAGCCCTTCATCCTGAGAGCGATGCTCTCACAGGCTGCACTGGGGCGTGTGGGGACAGTTTACTGAGCCGTACAGACGTCACTACTGCTTTGGACCATTTCCATCATCCCGAAAATGTCCCTCACGCCCTTAGCTATCACTCCGTCCCCTCGCCAGCCCCTGACAACCAGGAACCCACTCGCTGACTCTGTGGATCTACCTGCTCTGGATGTTTCTCCTCAGTGGGGTCACGCCCTGTGTGTCCTTCTGTGTATGACTTCTCTCGCTGAGCATCGTGTTCTCAGGGTGTACCGACGTGGCAGCGAGCGTCAGGGCTTCACCGCATTGCGTGGCTGAGGGACGTAAAGAAGACAAGAGAAAAGAAAAGCACGTTGCATGCAGGTCTGCTGACAGCCGGTGATGAGAGCCAGAGGGAAGGCTCTGGGGCCGGGGGCGCCGTGCCCTGTGAGGCCCTGGCGCTGCTGCCAGTCTTGGTGGGGCACGGGCAGCACCGTCCCTCAGGAGCTGCTGGACAAGCTCATCAAGTCCCGGGAGGCCAACCCAGATGCGGCCGGACCGAGGGAAGGGAAGGGGGCTTCCGGTCTGCCCGGCTGGCAAGCGTGGCCTGGACACGGTGCCAGCCCCCCGTCTCCTTCCTCCCACGCCCCAGGCCTCTTCAACCTGTGCCAGATCGTCCTGGCCAAGGTGGTTCAGGCCCTGCACACGCAGACGCCCGCGGACCCGGCCCAGGAGAATGCCCGCCTCTGCCAGGAGATCCTGGGGTTCCCAGCCATGCCAGGTAGCCAAGCGCGCGCCGGGCTCACCTTAGCGGTCGGTTGGCGGCTACTGCCCAGGTCAAGAGGATCGTCTGGTGGTGTGTGAATGGGGACCGACTGACGGGCTCCGGCCGAGGCCCACTGCCCTCTGGCCTCCTCCTGCCACGGCTCCTTGGCTGGTCCCTCCAGCTGTGGCCCACGGAGTCCGAGGGTGGAGTGGGAGGCTCTGCACATGCTTTCTAGAGAGCCTGGAAGAGGCAGGAGAGGGCTTCATACCCCGGACAGAAGGCATCGACGAGGTCTGCCCATGCGTGTCGGTGCGGACACGCGGTTCACTCCCTCGTGAGCGCTTTAACCAGCGATCTCCCCGTGGTGGAGGGAGAGCCCTGACTCATCTCTCGCAGCCTCGGCAGCTGGCCTTGTAAGAGGCTTAGGAGTGAACCCTCGTGAGCTTCAGCAGAAAGTCGGCAAAGATTTATTTGTGTCCCTCCACTGAACTGCCAGCAAGGTCCCCATTTTCTACAAGTGTTGGGCCAATACTCTCTCTAGTGGCAGGGGACTCAGACAAGGCTGCTTTGAGGCCCCCACCCCCGCTCTGGGGCAGGGGCACTGAGCGGCCAGGGGGCCGGCCAGGAGCCCCTCCGCGTGTGTCCCAGTGACCCACCTGCCTGCGACCTTCGGCCGCCTGGCAGGAAGCTACGACGCCCAGTCCTATGGCCAGTCATTCCTGCAAGAAACACTGGAACCAGTTTCTGCCAATCCACCAAAAAAAACGACTTCAAAGGCAACGTGGTGTCACAGGAAGGGCTTGTTTCTGTGTTGGTTTGTTTTTAGTTCATCAGGCCTCACTTAAAATTCTGATTCCACAATGCACTTGCTTTGGGATCTTGAACAACACTCATAACCTCTGCAAGTTTCAGTATAGTAAGTTTATGTGATTACCTTCATCTGTAATATCCCTGTGTTGCAATCTTAATTAATTCAGATTAATTCATCTTAATCTTAATCTCAAGTTCAGATCAATGACTAGTTCCTCTGTGACTTCTCCTCTGAACGGATTCAAAAGCCGCCTCTCCCGTCCTCATTTGGCTTCTCTTCTCTTCGGGAATCTCATAAGAACTTCTATGACCTCTTTGGGTTTTTGTTGTTGCTGTTGTCTGTTTGTTTGTTTTTTAATTGAAATATAGTTGATTTACAATGTCGTGTCCGTTTCAGGTGTACGGCGCAGTGATTCCGTTTTCAGAGTCTTTTCCCTTATAAGTTATTACAAAATATTGAGTACAGTTCCCTGTGCCATAGGGGAGATCCTTGTTGTATCAATTCTATGCCTTCTTTGAATGACCGTAGCACTTGTTGTCTGTATCATTTTTATGTCTGTTGTGGCTTTGTGACTGAAAATGAAAATTTTCTATTTGTTCATGCCCTGGCCCTTCCTTAAAAAATGTGTTCATTTACCTATTTCATATTTATTGACTACATCTTAGACACCGTGTTAGCTGCTTGTTCTAGATGTTAGTAAAACACAGACCTTCCTGCTCAAAGGGTCACAGTATTTGTGGGAAAACAAAAAAATGAACAACTTACGTCTCAAATAGCTTTGTACTTCCCAAAGAGAGCACACCTCGTAGGTACAATAAATATATGTATTATACATAAATGTATAAAGAGTTAATGGCATTAAAAACGTGAGATAACTGCTTTTCTATTCTGAGGAAATGAGGATTACATTTCACCAGGAGCTCAATACCACTCTGAGAATGAGGGCTTAACCCCCGACCTGGCTCACTGCATCGCTTTCTTATATGAAAATAGACAAGTCTGTACATGCTCTCTACAAAAAGGCTTATCTGGCATGAATTTCAGATAGCAAGAAGAAAAATTCAAGAGGTTCAGAGAAGCATCCAGAAGCTCAGATGATTGTCTGGCACTGATACAACTTGCTTGACAGGAAAATAGAGCTGTAAATCTCACAAGATTCGATGATCTTCTAAGAATTTCAAAACCGCCTGCTATTAAATAGAAATCCTAGAAGAACCGCTTCTTTTAAAGCACACTGATAATATGCTTTACAGCTTAATATTCAGAAGCCTATGTTTTGGCTAAGTGAGCTTCAGGAATGAAGGAAACTTGTGGTTCAGTTCCATCTACTCTGGAACCTCTGGTCAAAACACCTACTTCTGTGCTCAGCCATCTTATCATCTGAAAAATGGAGGCAACTCTAAGAAAACATCGTTACAGAGATGTTGCACAGTTTCCTGTGTCACTGTCTTCATTTGTTTCAGAAAACCAATAACGTCTAAGCTACTACTGCAAAGAGCACAGTGTTACTTGGGGTCATCTAGTGCAGCTCTGTCAAAGTAAAGAAAAGGAAAGGGGCCTAGAACAACTATAATTTTCCCAAGAGGACACTATTATTTTATGGTAAATCTGAGTCAAGAACCCTGATCTCTTTGATGCCATTCCATTGTTCTTTCGTTGGGTTCTCAACAACCCAGAGAAAGGAAGAGAAATAAAACTCCTATGTGCTGTGTCACTGGTACAGAACGTGGCAAGATTGGAATCGGAGAACTACATATTAACAGGTATTTGGGAAATTCTTCAAACTGGTTAAGATATACACCAGGTACATAAAAAACAGTATGTTTTCCCAAGATGATTCTGTGGAATGAACAGAACTGGTAACTGAAGGTGCCTGTGTGCTGCAGTTCCAAACAGGATGGGTGAATGCTTGTTTTCTGGCACCTTTAAGACTCCACCCCAATATACACATTAAAATAAAATTAACATTTCAACTGGGTCATATTTAATTCTGCATGCTCTTCTAAGTCAGCAAAATATTCCATATATCATTTAAGTTGTCACTCACTCTCTTTTCTTTTCTTTCTTTTTCTCTTTTTTTTTTTTTTTGCAGTACACGGGCCTCTCACTGCTGTGGCCTCTCCCGTTGCGGAGCGCAGGCTCAGCGGCCATGGCTCACGGGCCTAGCCGCTCCGCGGCATGTGGGATCTTCCCGGACCGGAGCGCGAACCCGCGTCCCCTGCATCGGCAGGCGGACTCTCAACCACTGAGCCACCAGGGAAGCCCGTCACTCACTTTTTAACTTGAGTTTTAATTTCTAAAAGTCTTTCCAAACACAAAACAGAGGTGGGAAAATGGTATATGGGAAGCTGCAGAGATGAAATAAGCTTACTTCATTCGGCATAAAGATGAATACCCAAACAACTTCTGCATGGCTGCAAGTGTCCAAATCTACTATCCTCGTTTCGTAGTCAAGGCTTCCGGAAAAATATGCTAACGGATTCCTAATTACCCAAATGCCCCATATCCGTTTCAGTAAGTATCGTTATATATTATGGAAATTTTTCTCAGTGACACAGAAAGACATCCTGGCCGAGCATCCCCCTTCCCATGACACAGAGATGATGGGTCTCAAGCTACCTTGAAGGCGTTGGAGCCCACTTTATCCATTACTAATATTAATGGAGGACAAACCTTCATATTCTGTTTGTTTGCTCTGTGTTTGTTAAATCACTTCTTCCCTTCATTAAAATGGATGACACATAATTGAGTCTGTAATGTGTGTATCACTGGAACCTGAACACAGTTTTGTTGGTTTTATTAACGTCATAGGTTTCTAGGGAGGGTCTACTAAATAACTAAGTCTAGTTTCACAGTTACAAATAAATTAGCATGTAATTTTGAATAAATTAAGCTCATCATAAAGGAAGGATACTGATAGTTGCTACTACCCCTTCCTTGAGGGGCTCTTGTAAAGCACTAAATAAAGTAACAGAGGTTTATATGCATGCATATATTTTCAATGATATTTGAACACACTCGAAAAGAACTCTACAGAATGCATTATAAAACCTCGATGCTGTGTGTCCCGAGTTCCCAGCTCTCTCGTTAAAACTATTTAAATGAACAAAATGTTATCTATTAGGAGAGCTATCAGAGTACTCCAAATACTCCTTCTTGCAGTACCCTGTCCCAACCATTTGCCTTCCTCTTCCCATTAGTCCTTAATTCAGAAACCCCAGAGATTTGTTCATTAATTTATGAGCATATTTCTTCATTCAGCCAAGAAAATTGATGGCTCCCTTACCAAATTTCAGGCACCCTTCTTCAGTATGTTTTCTAGGCATGTTCAGGAAACACAGCAGT
This sequence comes from Delphinapterus leucas, assembly GCF_059928025.1. Taxonomy (NCBI): domain Eukaryota; kingdom Metazoa; phylum Chordata; class Mammalia; order Artiodactyla; family Monodontidae; genus Delphinapterus; species Delphinapterus leucas. The sequence goes on along the minus strand of NW_028322294.1, from coordinate 467,078 downwards.
GATTAACACAGATGAATATAGCCTCTCTCGAGCTGAGGGGAGAGACAAAAGTAAAGAAGCAAATATAAAATCGTAAGTGTAAATACGTAAATAAAAATTGAATAAATGGGTAGAATAACTAGTATATCAGGTAAGTGCTGGAGAAAAACAGCAAGCGGGGAAGGGGGATGGAGATTGTTAGCTGGTAGGAGGAGGCTGCGATCTGAAACTAAGTGATCACTGAGGGCTTTCTGGGGAAGATAAAATTTAAGAGGGAACCTAAGGTTGTGAGAGGGAGCAAGGTGCATATCTGGGAAGTGAATAGTACAAGCAGAGGGAACAGTCAGATGGAAAGGCAATGAGGCAAGAGTGGGCTTGGAGTATCCAAGGAGCAGAAAGGATGTCAGTGTGTGGAAAACAGAGGGAGCAAAGTGGAGAGGAGAAGGAAACAGTCAGAGAGGAAACAGAGGCCCAGATTTCTAGGGCTGTGGAGGCACTTTGAGGACTTTGCTTTTCCTGTGAAGAAGCCACTGAAGAGCCTGGAGTGACATGATCTGACTTACGTTTTAACAGGATCTCTCTGGATGCCATGTTGATTAGAGACTGCAGGAGAATAAGGACAAGCCCCAGAAGACCAATAGTTGATTCAAATGTCAAGAAACATTTATGCCTTCACCCTTCAACTTCACAAATGATGCCATTTCCATTGAGCTATTGAAAAATATAATCTGGCTTTCAAAACAATAAACCAGAAGGCATTTTCTCACATAAGCAAGGTCACAAACAACTGTCAGCTAAAGTTGAAATAGCAACAAATCAAATAATAACAAAAAACATTTTTTATAGATTTTAAAACCTTACCAAGCATTTTCTTGTCCATTATCTAAGTTAATCCTCAAATCAACGCCATGAGATAGTTACTATTTTCCCATTAGAAGTGACCGCATATTAAATCCTTAGTGATTGCTCAAGAAAAGCTGAAATCTTGAGTGTACATCTATTAATGCCAAGGTTGGGTTTTTTACCCATGGGAACATTGGATGCTAAAATCCACAGGGATTTTCAGCTCAAGATGGCAGACTAGGAAATATATTTACTTTCTGGTCCTCCTGAAACCAGGTTTAAATAAAACTGTAGAAATACCCAAATTAATCAACCAATAAGAGCCAAGACATTGTGGAAGTCATCAACCACAGAAAGATTTCAACACATTTCGAGAAGGCAAACAATGAAATGGAGGGGCCGTGAATAAAATAATGAAGAAAAGACTACCCTAAGTAGGGTCTGCACAAAGCCAGTCAGCTTTTGCTGAGCCCTGGTTATAGTAAAGGACAGAGGAAAGAAGAGGGGCTGAAAACAAGGAGACAAAAGTCATTTCAGGAAAACACGTTCATTTAACGAGCTCCAGGGAACACTCGGCCTGCTGCCATACTCACTCACGTATTACAGTGGATTGTTGGCACGCAAGACAAGAAAACAGGGAACCAACGAACAAAACTCAAGACACTGTTTCTTACTGAACTCTTCTCAAACGAGATCAAGAAATTATGGTTCAATGCCATAGCTGTAAATCATTTCTGCTCCTGGAGAGGTTAGAAAGGGCTTATAATAGTTACCCTTTTTTTTTCAGACAGAATTTAGGTCTGAGCAAAAGCTTTTGTGTCCTCCAACCTCAAAGTTTATTGGGGATGGAAGTCCAAATTTGCTTCGACATACCATAAAAAGAATCTCATGAGCAGAGGGTCAAACTACTTTTGGAATATATGAATTATGCCCAGTGTGATTTTAAATAGATTTTAAACAAAAATATATAGATTTTTACTGATCTATATGATTCTGGGTTCTGAAACTTCTACATGTCACATGCCTGATACAGAACACACAATGTCAGTCCCAGGAGAGAGAAAACACTCCAATGAAGCAAGCCAAAGAAACAAGATTCGGACAAGGTAAAGTGACGTGTAGACCAAGACCAGGATTTTTCAATTCTTTCCTGTCATGCTGTAGCTTCCAGCTCCTGAATAACAACACATGTTTCCCTTGTCCTAGACACACAAGAGTATGTCTCCTCTATGGGGCATAAGAAGCTCTAGAGTTACATATGTGTAGTAAAGAGTGGACCCAGCCGGCATACTCACAATGACCAAATTGTGTTGCTCGTACTTTATTTTAAACCAATACATCGCTCCACGCTGAAGTTGCAATAAATGATATATTTGCTTTCTAGACATGAATGAGATGCCTTACTGGATATACTCCAGGAAGGCCAGAGAAACTGGCTTCTAATCCATACAGAATAATTCACTGATGAATTCCTTTCAGGATAGCCCATGATTTATCTAGAATATAAGCTTTACCTACCTGGATCCTTCAAACTAGACCAAAGGGAAAAATCTAGGCTCCAAGCCTCAATTAGAAATGTGGGATGGTGCTATGCTGACAACTGGTGGTCCCTGACCTATCTTCTGAGATTAGAACCCAGTGTGGTGGATGACCAATTCACGCGTTGAACAAAAGAACACCTCCTACAGGGCAGTGGATGTGTTCATTACAGGTATGGCACTTAGGGCTAAGTATCATAAGGACTTCAAGAAACAAAAGAAAAAGTAACACATGAAGCATATATGATAAGGAGGCGCCAGAGTCCAGAGCACGAGCTCTGGAATCACACAGGCTTGCTTCGAATCCCGGCTAAGCCACTACCATCTGTATACCCTGAAGAACAGTCGAAGGTTGAAATGTTCTTTTACCAAATTTCGAAAAACAAGTGAAGAAAGAACCTACCTGCCAGGAAGGGACATCGTGGGGTGCAGCATCCAGTCGGGTCAGGGCTCTGCATCCCCTGCTCAGAAACCTTCACCGCCTGGCTCACGGTGATGCTGGCAGCTCAGCAGCCCTGGAGAAGGCGCTCCTGCTCCTGTCTCCAGGGCTCGCGGACAAGCTGGGGAGGTCCACGGAGGAGGCGGGCCACAGCCTGGCAAGCTCTGGGTGCCTCCTGCACTCAGCTCTGGGCAGGCTCTGGCCTCTGGGCCCCGTTGCGGGGAAGGGCTGGCCGATACATACCCAGGGCTGAGGGGTCTGCAGAGCCGGTGCCCAGGCAGCGTGAGCTCTGGAGGACAAGGCTTCCACAGTCCCCAACAGTCTCCGCATGGTGGCCCATCCGGTGCCAAACACCTGCCACCCACAGCGACAAGTCCCAGCCGCTAGAAAGTCCAGAAGGGCTCGGGCTCTTTGCCCTCGGGCCGGGTTTCTCCAGGGGCTGGGCTTGTGTGGGGCCCCCAGCCCACCCCCTGACCCGCCCGCCCTTGCTCTGTGACACGTACAATGCAATGGCAACACCCAGGCTGAGCCGGCAGGCCAGTGTTCAGTGCGTGCTAGACCTTGAGAAGAGTTAGCAGCTAGGGAGAAGCTCTCCCACTTTCACTCGCTTTTCTCAGATCAGCCAGGCAGCCCATCTCACCCCAAAGCGATGGACACCACACCTCCTTCCCAGGCTATCGTTTTCCGTTCTGCCCCTGTTTTCCCTTTCCATTCTGCCCCTCTTTTCCCCAGCACCCCATCTACGGCTTCGGGTGTCGTCGGTGCTGCAGCAGGCAGCACCTCTGACCCCGAAGCTATGGACACCACACCTCCTTCCCGGGCTATCGTTTTCCGTTCTGCCCCTGTTGTCCCTTTCCATTCTGCCCCTCTTTTCCCCAGCACCCCATCTACGGCTTCGGGTGTCATCGGTGCTGCAGCAGGCAGCACCTCTGACCCCGAAGCTATGGACACCACACCACCTTCCCGGGCTTTCGTTTTCCGTTCTGCCCCTGTTGTCCCTTTCCATTCTGCCCCTCTTTTCCCCAGCACCCCATCTACGGCTTCGGGTGTCATTGGTGCTGCTCCCGGCAGCACCTCTGACCCCGAAGCTATGGACACCACACCACCTTCCCGGGCTTTCGTTTTCCGTTCTGCCCCTGTTGTCCCTTTCCATTCTGCCCCTCTTTTCCCCAGCACCCCATTTACGGCTTCGGGTGTCATTGGTGCTGCTCCCGGCAGCACCTCTGACCCCGAAGCTATGGACACCACACCACCTTCCCGGGCTTTCGTTTTCCGTTCTGCCCCTGTTGTCCCTTTCCATTCTGCCCCTCTTTTCCCCAGCACCCCATTTACGGCTTCGGGTGTCATTGGTGCTGCTCCCGGCAGCACCTCTGACCCCGAAGCTATGGACACCACACCACCTTCCCGGGCTTTCGTTTTCCGTTCTGCCCCTGTTGTCCCTTTCCATTCTGCCCCTCTTTTCCCCAGCACCCCATCTACGGCTTCGGGTGTCATTGGTGCTGCTCCCGGCAGCACCTCTGACCCCGAAGCTATGGACACCACACCACCTTCCCGGGCTTTCGTTTTCCGTTCTGCCCCTGTTTTCCCTTTCCATTCTGCCCCTCTTTTCCCCAGCCCCCCATCTACGGCTTCGGGTGTCATCGGTGCTGCAGCAGGCAGCACCTCTGACCCCGAAGCTATGGACACCACACCTCCTCCCTAGGCTATCTTTTTCCGTTCTTCCCCTATTTTCCCTTTCCATTCTGCCCCTGTTTTCCCCAGCCCCCCCCCCATATACGGCTTAGGCCGGCATCAGTGCTTCAGCAGGCAGCAGCTCTGACACCAAACCTATGGACACACCTCCAGGGCTGTCATTTTCCAGTCTGCCCCGTCTCCAAGTAGAACCACTACCTATTTCACACGGCTGTTCCTAGTTCTGGGAACACACCACGCACTGGTAGCAATGCCTCAGCCCATGCCTCGACTCATTTCCCTGCAACGCTGGCCAACAGATAGACCAACACTTCAAAGTTATGACAGAAAGTTGAGTAAGTTATACGCTTGGAATTGCATTTATTATTATTAACAAGCACAACTGTAGTGCTTGGACTATAACAAGTAATATTCTAAGTGCTTAGCAAATATTAACTCACTTAATCCTCATAATGGCAACCCTATAGGTAGGTAATGTTCATAATATTCACCTTTTTGGGGGGAAACTGAGGCCCAGGGGGGTTGAATAGCTTGCCTAATGCCACACAGTAAGTAGCGGGCAGAAACCCAGGATGAAAACCAGACCGTCTAGACTTTCATCACTTTGCTGTGTCACCTTAATAGATGTTGTGGTTAGGGAAGGGACTAAACTGACAAGACTCTGAACTTGAGAAAGGAGAAATTAGAAAGTGACTGATCCTAGAAACTAGAGAGGATTTCAGCTCAGAAATTTCTGGTGGTGAGACCCAGAAGAACAAGAACATGGTTGGAATATTAACTTGGGGTAGTATCTGAATCCATTGAGAAATGGTTTTGTTTTGTTTTGTTTTTTTAACTTAGAAAGGCCAGCTGGATGAAGATTAATGAAACAAAAAGTAGAAAGGGAAAGAGGAAGGTGCCTGAAGTGAGACATAACCTCTTCCCTGTAAGTACTAGGGGTGGGCGTCCTGTGGGAAAGGATGGAGCTCTCTCTACAGCTTTGTCACCAGGATGAACAAGGAGAAACATGGCAACCATTGTACTGGTTTTGATGATTCCTCAAAAACCAAGGCTTTACTTTCCAAGAACTACCCACAGTAGCATACCTACCGTGTGTCAGACATGCCACCAAGTGTGTTTCCAGTCACACATTTTAATTGGAGAAATAGTTCCTATGAGGTACGCATTAGTTCCCTATGGCTGCTGTAACAAATGACTACCAATGAGCTTGCGTAAAACAAAACACACTCATTCTCTTATGGTTCTGGAAGACAGAGGTCCAAAACCAGTTTCCCTGGGCTGGAACCAGGAGTTGACAAGGCCGTCCATCCACCTTCTAGAGGCTCTAAGGGAGAATCTGTTTCCTTGACAGCATTCCTTGACTTCTGGCCACATCAATCCAACCCCAACTTCATCATCACATTCTCTCTGGAGTAAACACTCCCTCTGCCTCTCTCTTACGAGAACACCAGTGGTTACATCTGGGTCCATCCAGGTAGTCCAGAAGAATCTCCCCATCTCAAAACCCTTACTTTCATCCCATTGGCAAAGTCCCTTCTGCCATTTAAGGTGACATTCATAGGTTCTGGGGATTAGAAGGTGGACATTTGGGGGCAATGGTACTATTCAGTCTACTACAAGGTAGATACTATTATCTTTCTCAGATGTAGGAAATGAAGTTTAGGGAAGTAATTTGTCTCAGGTCTACAATTTCCAGAGGAGAGATTTAAATTCTGCCAGGGAGACTTTAGGACACACTCTAAACAACTTTAACCTGTGTCCTTAATTACTGCATAATCCTTGGTTAAGAGTCACACTTAGGTATCAAGACCCAACTGAATATAACACAAGTACTGTCTCCTCTTTCACTATGTTTGCCTGGTGTATTTATGAATCTTGCCCAGAGCAGAAGAGTTCAGAAAATCGTTATACACGTTTCCTAGGAGAAAGCATTTACCGTTTGATGTGCACGGAGTAATGGAAGGCTATTTAAAATAAAATAAAGTAAAATATGCCACCAAATCGTCAAGTGTCACAACAGAGGTAACCCCGTGGGAGTCTTGAGGAGACTAAAATTATCTCCAATTGTGCAGGTGAGAAAAGTGTCACTAAAGGCAGTTGTAGTTCAGCCAAGCCCTACGGCACAGAAGTAGGAATCTGGATATGTACGAATGGGAAAAAAGACATTTTAGGCATGGGAAACAGTTGAATGCTGAATGGATGAGAAATATGCATTAGACCTTTCTAAATCAACTGGCTTATTCACTCAGTAAATCAGATTTGGTCAGTCAAACTAGCTTTAGCTGATTACTTATCCAGGGCATAGCTGTTGAGAGTCATTTTTGTCATAGAACAGTAAATAAAATTGTTGAACTATAGCTTTAGGCTTGCTAAGTGATAACAGATTGCTCTAGCTGATGTTCAAGTGACTTACTTGGTACTATTCACGAAATTGGGGGGTTAACAACTGCTTAAGACAACATAGAGAATTGATCTTAAATAGTACTTGAAGTAGTTACTGTGTAAAGTATCTGTTCAGTAGCTCATGGTAAATGGATGTTTATAATCCCCGTTGGACAACCAACTGCTTTTTTGCAAATGGTAATGTGAACTGCTGTTGCATAAACTATAGTAATGACCACCTATCTAATTTGTTGTCCAAACCAGAAATCTTCTAACAATACTGGTCTCCTAATAAAAAGTAAGCATGAAGCTAACACACACTGGGTGTCTCCCGTGTGCCTGTGCATGCATCTATAGCTCACTGAACCCCCATAACAGCCCCCAAGAGAGGGACTCTGAGTGTCCCCATGCTGCTGGTGGAGAAACAGGCACAGGAAGGTTCAATAGTCTATCTACCTAAGATAACACAGAGGGCGGGAGAGCCTGTTTTTAAACCATCTGCCTCCAATTCCAGGTGCCAGGAGCCAGATTCAGCCTACAGGCCTCTTCTGCTCATCTGGAGGTGAAACCATGTGTAAGGATTAGTCAAATCCTGTCTTCACTCCTCAAGGTAGCTTGAACACTTGCACGTCCTCCAAATAGCACGTAGCATAAGCAATAAGATGTTTGCCCCGGGTATTGTCCAGGAACTTGGAATCAGCTGTGTCTAGTTAGGCTGAGCTGGTTAAGACTGGAGAGGACCACCGATCTTCCACCTGGCCCAGTGCCTTTTGACCTCCTGCCATCAGAGGGCCGAAAACTACAGCCTGAGGATGTGCTGAGCCCCGTAGCCTAGTTACGCCAGCTCAGAACAATGAGGAGCACACCTTTTCCCAATCACCTTTCCTCATGCTCCCCATGCCTCATACTGCCCTGCTTCTTTATTCTTTATCCCATAGATACCCCAAGCCCCTTGCCTTTGGGGAGGCGGATTTGAGAGCTATTGTCACGTCACTTCCTCGCTTGGCTGCCTTGTGAATAAACCTCCTCTTTGCTGCAAACCTCAGCATGTCAGTGTTTTGGCTTGCTGCGCCTCAGACAAAATGGTAGGGAGCAGTGGTAAAGGTCCCTTGCCTGTGAGGGAAGCTGGTTGCTAGTAGTCACGTTGCAGATGTCTTCTCCTCCCGGGGGGGCAGACGTCCTGCTCTTCCAGAAAGAAGGGAGAAAGGCAGGAGCTGGACCCTTGCTCTCAGGGTCACCGTCACCTAGGAGCTCGTTAGAAACACAGAATCCAGGCCCCACCCAGAACTACTGAATTACAGCCTGCATTTAACAAGATCCACAGGAGAGGCATACCCATATTAAAGTTGGAGAGGCACCAAGCTGGAGTCCACGTAGCAGAGAAGCAGACAGGATTCTAGACCACGCAGAGTGTTAAAGGCCAACAGTTTGTTTTCTATTCTCAAAACAATGTTTTTGAGCCGTGTTTATGAGCAATGTCCCAACTTGCTTCTAAGGTTTCTTGTGTGAAGAATGGATTGGAAGGAAACAAGATATATGGACACTAGTTAGGACCTCATTGCAACAGACAGGCAAGTTCAGTATTAGGATGTTGAGGAAGAGTTGACAGATTCAGAAGAAATTCAGGAGATAAACTGAAGCGGGCTTAATGGGGTATGAGACGGAGGAAAGGAAGGTCTTAGGGAATTTAAGGGTTTACTCCACGTATGAGCAAAGCCTCAAAATTCATCATTTGAACGTACAGAGGTAGAGCTCTCAAAGGACACTGGTTAGGAAGCAACAGTACGCCCTTTATAATTCCAAGAGACAACACGGATCAACTGTCTCGATGGAAAACTCGGCGGTACCGGTGCGTTTTTTCACTCAAACTTAGTTCCAGTGCCTATTACTCACATTTTCTGTGCCTAAACAACACAGCTTGAGGAACTGAAGGGGATTCCATCCTGGTAATTAAGGAGGGTCCCCAACACTGACAGTCCCATCTTAAAAAGCAGTCCCGCTGCATTTTACCCAAGGAGCAATGGCCAGAGCCTCCCTTTTAAAACGATGGGGAGAAATCAGAACATCACACACTGTCCCTTTCAGCTACTATGAACTGAGCCGCGAGACGACCAGCACCCCCTAGCACAGCGCCGGGGGCCACTGTGACAGGCGACAGCACAAGAGACGGAAGCCCAGGCCCAGGGGCTCCGAGCTCCACCGGCAACGCCCAGGGGCCAAGGCGCATTACCTTTCCGGGATGTGCTTTCCGCCCTTCCTCGTGGCCGACGAACTGGCTCATGTCACCCCCGCCAGGAGTGCCAAAGTCGCCAACCCGGCATCCCCGGTGCCAGCACAAGGCCACGAACCACAGGCGCCTAGGCACAAGCCCACGCAGCTCGCGGACCTCCTTCTACCGCGCATGCGCCACCGCGTGGCGTGTCGAGATGACTGTCATCACGCAGGCGGATTAACGCGCTTGATCGGTAAAGAGGATTCTGATGCCTGCAATTTCCCTCCTTAGCCGGAGGCTGGGAGCACACGTCCATTAGTTCGTGTGTGTACCCTTCAGCATTCCAATCATACGGGACATGGAAAGTTGTCCGACTCTCCCAGTTTCTTGTGTGGTTCTTTCAGATATTTCCCAAGTGCTTACATTCACACTTGTATCTTGTATGTAAGTATTTGTACGTAACAGGTATCCTGTAGTTTATAGAAGAGCAGCACACTATACACGTACTACATACATAGTCTACAATGTGTCTTGGATAGTGACGCTGTTATCTTTCTAAAATATAAACTTGGCTGGATTGCTCTGTTGCTTGAACATCTTCACTTAGCACAGAATACAGCCCAGGTTGTTAGCACAGCATTGAGAACTCTTTATAAACAGATATCAGTCTGTCTCTCCAACTGAATTATAAGTTCAAACTATGACTTACAAGGACCTACATCATCCACCTCCCTCCTTTGCCCTGCCAGCCTCCCCTGATCTCATTCTCTACTGCCCTGCCCTCACTCACTTTCCCCTGTCCAGCCACACTGGCTTCCTTACTATTCCTCAAACATGCCAAGCACAGGCGTGCCTCAGGGACTTTGCACCTACTATTCCTTCTGCTTCAGAACACACCCTCCCACCCCATCTCCACTCTCCCAGAACACACCCTCCCACCCCATCTCCACTCTCCCAGATATCCAATGGCTTGTTTCTCACTGCAAGGCTCTGCTCAATCGACATCTTAATAGAGGGGACTTCCCTGATCACCTACCACATTCCCTCACCTCTTCATCTTCTTTTGTTATTCTCCAAAGCATTTACCACCGCTTGACACTCCACATATTGACTTATTTATTCATCTCTCTCCCGCACTAGAATGGAAAGTACGTAAGGGCAAGAACTTTGTTCTCTTCCTACTTCCTAGAACAGTGCCTTCAACTTAGAAGGTGTTATACAAATATTTGCTGAAAATGAATGTATGACTTCTTTGCCCTTTCACACTACCCTCTAGTCACACCAGAGGCTGCCCCTCCAGAGCACAAGTTCAAGCCCTGGGCCTTTTGTACCTGTCCCCAATACCTGGGCTGTCCTTTCCTCATTCCGGCAAAATCCTCTTCCCCCAAGCCCAGCTCAAACGCTGTCTCCTCAGTCAGGCCTTCCTCAATTTCTCCTCTATATTCCTGCTGCACTTGATTCTTTTATCATAATTAACCCACTTAGACTCACTACATGTTTCTCTTCCTAGACAACTGGAAGTTGCTACTGAACAAAGACTTCTACTCACCTCTGTATCCCCGTGCCCTAACAACAAACCTATAAGGCTCTCGGTGTTTACTGAAACAATTCATTTTCTGAGTCTCTACCCATTCTAGGGAGTGCGTAGTATAGTCTCCTCCTCATTATCAGTGAGCCTGGCATCTGTGGGAGGGCCTTACAGCAGAGGAAGTCACCAATGGATCATAACTAAGGTCCTGAGACTGCAATGGCAGACAGCATGGTGAAGTTAGCCCACTGCATGCAGAAGACCCACAGAGGAGTCAGCATATGCAATGGACTACACTTGGTATAACATGTGAACAATCAAGGTTTACAAACGTGTTCTCATGCACTTGTAAGGATCTTCTAGCCCACGCGGAACAGACAGAACACACACAAAGGAGCCTGGAGGAAGTGAGTAGGCCGGCAGCTGCGCCCTAACATCTTAAGAGGTAACATTTCTGTGACTACAGTTTAAACACATCAGATAATTTGCCTCCTTTCTAGACACCCTGGTTATCACAGGACAGGCCAAGCCTCTCAAGTTTTAAAGCTAAAGTACACGGAAGATCTGTGAATAGGGCTGAAGATATTTAAGAGCTAGTACCTGCATTAAGCAACCAGGTTATAGAATGAACATTTATCTTGAAATTCCAGTCTCTCCCTCTCTCTCTCGCCTCCTATCCCCTATCTTCCCACCTCCATCTCTATTCCCTCTCCCCTACTCCCTGTTTTATGTATATACGTGCATCATTTTATATATACACGGAATATTTACTGTCTGTTACATTGATTTAATAAAGTGCACACTCCTCAGGCTAAATTTAGAAAGAGGACAAAATGAACACTTTCACATGGGCGTCAGTGGTGTTCCAAAGACAAAAGATTCCTCAGTCTTAAAACATGGCAAACACCATGTTCCTTCTGATAGTTAGATGCTAGAAAAAGGCAAGTGGATCCTTAAAATTCACACGCTATTAAGACCTACTATCAACAGAGTAGATCTTAAAGCGGAAACAAGAAAACACCAGCCTTTTAAGTTCTTCCTGTCTGAAGATAAGAGTAAGAGGTGGTAGTGTTCTTCCTCACTTGCACCCGAAGGGTAAAAGCAGCAAAAATATCTTAAACACATATATGATGAGGAAGCCACTCTACCTGGTCCACTCTGTTTTGTTTTGCTTCTAGGGATCTGTCTCACTCTGAACCTTTGCTTTTTGTTTTCTCTTTTATGTACGCTAAGAACCTGAGAGTCTAAACCTTTTCTTCCACCTCTCAACCAATAAACAGGACAAAAGAACATTTTTATGTTTTTATGTATTTTCCATTCAAATTTTTAAAAAAGAGATAAGTAAGCTAGCTCAGTTCATATTTCTCACAAAGATCACTTTCCAAACTCAACTAAATTGTTTGTGACCATAAACAGGAAAAACACCGTACTCTAGTAGCACCATCTGACATTTCCACCTTAATGTTACCAAACACAACTTGACACTAATGTCAGAACTATTAAAAATGTTAAAAATCCCCAACCCCACTCAAAATGCATACCAAGGTTCAGGTAAAGGAAAAACAAAAACAAACACAAAAGCAACTCACCGTTATCTTTATGTTCTTTCAGAAACCCATTAACAGCACACTGGAATTTAAAACTAGTGTCGTCATCTGACACCTGATGCCCAATTGTACACATTTTTAAATAAGGAAGAGTTTCTGGTAAGTCCTATAAGGCAAAACCATGAAAATATGTATTATTTCCTTTGTAGGGAAAGAATAAAAAATTAATTAGAGAAGGCAGAATATAAACCAGGAGAGTACATTAAACTTTGTATGTCAGTCATTCTGATGAGAGCCATTTTTTCCAAAGCTGCTTTAACCAGTAATTATCACTTGATTTTCATTCAAACTGCAGAACGGACAGTTACCAGGCATGCAAAAGGAAAAGCAAATCTATGTGAATGAATGCACATGTAACTCAAAATGATATAAACACTTCTGCCTACATTTATGTTCTATCTTACATTTCAAGGGCCATAAAGCGGCTGTGATTTAAGGAGAGTAGTAGAATAGAGTCAGAAGAACTTGGATTCGAATTAGGAAACAGAGGCAATTTCAGGCATTGTTGAGAACTGGTATTCTTGAGGTGGGAGAAAGTAGACTATCAATAGAAGACAGAAAAGGATAAGTGAAAATTCTCTAGTTCTGAATTTAAATGGAAAGTAGCAGTAGGAACCTATGACATATTTTAAAAATATTAAAAACAAACGTACATATTTCCTAGCTCTGACCACTGAAAAAGTCTAGAAACAACTGATGTCATGTCCAAAGGACTCAGGAGTCACCGAGAAGCTCCAACTGGCCAAAGATAGGGCCTCAGTTAGAATAATAACTGTAACGGAGTCCACGGTGAGAGGAATAAATAAAATTTTACAAAACTGGTCAACACTGGAGGATATTTGTGAATCAACTCATTATTTTGAAAACTGTTAAATAAAAGAAGAGAATCATGCCTCTACAACTGAGCAACCAAACAGCTGATGAGGGGAATCTTCTCCTCGTACAAATATACCCAGCTAATAAGTGAAAAAAAGAACAACAGAATTCACCATTCTTTGAAGCCTCAACTGAATTAATGGATGTAGGTATGAATCATCAGTGACTGCTAATACCACAGAAAGACACAACTATATACGTCTCCATGGAAGAACACATCATCACCCATGAAACTGTCTTGCCAAAACAAAACATGCAAGCTTCATTCAGATCGACTACCGATTTACAGGAAATAAAAGGACTGAAGAATATGTTACCAACACATGGAATGTAATCATCGGCATCTAGATGGGACAAATTACCTGGTTTCTTTAAAAACAAAATTCAAGGAGAAAAAAAAAAGTGAGAGAGACATGGAGGGAGAACCTATAGATTAAACAAGACTTCAGAGACCTAACAATCCACGGCAAAGTGTGGACCTTATTTGGATCTAATTCAAAATTCTTACAGACAATTTTTTATGACGTTTAGGAGACAACTGCAAATTTGAGCACTCCCTGGGTATTTAATATTAAAAAATGATATTAAGGAATAAAAGTCCTATATTTTAAATGCACGTACCAAAAACGTACAGGTGTAATTTACATGTTGTCTCGGAGCTGCTTCAAGATAATACGGAATGGGGTGAAACAGGTGGGGGTATAGATAAAACATGACAGCCATCAGTTGGTAAATAAGAAAGCTGGATGAGTTCATGGGTATACAAGGAACACTCACAGTAGTTTTATACTTTTGTATATGCTTAAAATTTGTGATAATTGTTTAAAAACAAGACGACACTGTAGAAAACAGTTTGGCACTTTCTCACAGGTTAAGCGTAGAGCTTAGTATTTGGCAGTAGGCTATGATCCAACAACTCTGCTACTACCTACGCTGCACATCTAACAGAACTGAAAGCAGGGATTTGAACAAATATCTGTACACCAATGATCATAGCAGCATGATTCACAATACCTACAAGGTGGAAAACAACCAAGTGTCAATCAACCGTTGAATAACAAACTATGGTCTATATACACACAATGGGATTTTCTAAGCCAAAAAAGAAATGGCATTTCGTTACGTGCTATAACATGGATGAACCTTGAAAACACGATGTTTAGTGCAATAAGCCAGACACAGAAGGACAAATACTGCAGATTCCACTGACACGAGGTACCTAGAATAGGCCAATTCACAGAGACAGAAAATAGAATAGAGGTTACCAAGGGTTGGTGGGAGGGAAAATGGGGTTGTTACTGTTTGATGGTTACAGAGTTTTTGTTGAGGATGATGAAAAAGTTTTGGTTCTAGACAGCGGTGATGGTTACACAACACTGTGACTGTACTTAATGCCACTGAACTGCATATTTATAAACGGTTACAAGAAATATGATTTCTCTATATTTTACCACAATAAAAAAAAAGCAATAACAGAGCTGAAATTTCAATTCTTCCTTTTCCGAGAGTCAGTTTCATCGTCTGTAAAATTAGTAATTGTAGTTGTCTATCCTCTGAGCTTAGTGCAGGGTAAGCACTCAGTAGGAGATATCAGTACTACTTCCACTTCAAGAGCAAAGGATTGCTGTGAAGATTAACTAAGTCAATGGATATGAAAGAACTTTCTAAATGGCAAACTGCTCTACAAATATCAAAAGACATTAGGTGTTACTGTCTCCCAAGGCCATGGAACAGGTCAGGAGGAGGATAATTCTTTTGCACTGGAATGTCCTACATGGGCCAAGAGAATAGGTGGGTTTCTGTACTATATCAGAAGGCATTAGGAAAAGGAAGCATAAAACTTAGAGAACAATTGTCTTTTACACTGATGCTTAAACATGCTCAGGCAACTGCTTAACATAAGTGCTAAAGACATAATGGACATACCTTTCTTTCTTTTTAGGATACTACTGTAACTACTAAAAGTTTACTTCATTTTCAAAATGTAGAACATGGAAGCTTATAGAATTTCTTAAGCATATCTAGAGCCTACTGCCAAATACTGTAGTTCAATTCATATCTTTCATCTCATTTTGAAACAGCAATTACAAATGTGTATTTAAGGAAACCACTAGCTTCCCTTTTTGAACCCACGAGAGAAGGCCAGGACTCACCTTAGCATAAGGTGATAACTACTGAACTACTATGAATTATTACAGTATCAGAAAGAAGGTCATTTTCAATTACGCCTTCCATTTACCTCTGGCTTGTAAGAGCGGCGAGTATTTGCTAAGTCAATAATCAGCCCAAGTTCTTCATTCTGTCCTTGGATTTTGTTAAGAGATCCAAGGGGGAGAAACGTTCTTCTGGAGCAAGATTCTTTTCAAAACTCTGTCAGAAAGAATAAAATAAGGAAGAACAGATGTTTAAAATCCTTTACTATATTATCCATTTATTCAAACCCTGGGATGCTAACATATGAGATTCAAAGTCAAGTTTCCTCCTCTGCAGCTTACAAGCGATATTACAATCCTTTCTTCCAGAGAGATTAGACGGAAGAAAATAAGCTCACTTCTATATAGTTATTTCTATGTTTGTTTATTTCATGTTGGTCTCCTAACCTGACTCTAAACTCCCAGAAGGCAGGGACCACATCAATTTTGCCTACCACTGTATTGCCAGCTCCAAGCGGAGTGCCTGAAAATAGACACAGAAATAAATACTTCTTGAATATCTACATATAGGAAGGATGGCTTTCACTGCTAAATATTCTTTCATGTATTTGGCTTATACATTGTACCCTGTTCCACTGATCTCTTTGGTTATTCAAGTGTCAGCAACACACACTTTTTTTCTTAATTAGTAGACTAGTTTTAGAGCAGTTTGAGATTCACAGCAAAACTGAGCAAAATGTACACAGTTCCCACTTATACCCTCTCTCCTTCATCCCACACAGCCTTCCCCATTATCAACATGCCATACCAGTGTGCTTCATTTGTTAGAATTCATGAACCAACACTGACACATCGTTATCAATCAAAGTCCACAGTTTATTGCATTCATGGTACAAGTAACCGACTATTTCTTTATTTCTAGTATAGTCATCCCCAAACATTTACATACTGAGATACATATTACTTTCTTATAAATTACTTTATTCTTTATTTATAGTTAGGGCATTGCATTGTTTTTTTTTTGTTTTTTAATTAAGTACAAAAGTTGGTTGTATTTGTCTATGAATCCCATTTCTGGATAGTAAAAGACGTATTAAAAACTATTTGCTATAAAAAGGGAAAATGGAGTACGACGGGGTTGAGAGCCAGGGCTCTATATGGTGAATTCAGATTTCTGGAAGAATATGGTATTAACTTTTGCTCACCTTTTTTAAAGGAACTTTGAAAGCAATGAAACGAGTCCCAGGCATCCGCTGTTCAACTGGGAGATAGTCTTTCCACCTGTTAATATAGTTTTTGTTAGGCAAATTTTATGTTAGGCTGTCTCCCTGCACAGGATGAATGCGCCTTGAAAATGGAAATCATATCCCTCTACATCGGCTCCCAGGTGGTCCCAGCGTCCCGACCCCGACCCCGGCCGCGCGCGACACACTTTCCACAAACTGACACACACGGAGCCCGCGCGAGGGCCGGGTCGCGCGGGCTTCCCCGCCGGGTCGCCTGGAGGCCGGTCCCCCGCAAGCCGAGCGCACGAAAGGGCGCCCCATAGGCGCCGGCCCAAGGCGCCCGCTGCGCTTTCTCTTTGGAAGCTGGGCTGCGGGGCCCAAGCGTAAACCCTGAGACAAGGAACACGCGCACCACGCCGCCACGGGGGACGACAGGCCGGGCGCCCACCTAGCCGGACACCCTGCATTTCTGGAATCACCGGACGCCTGTGTAAATTTCCGTCTGGCCTGTCATTTTCCAAAGGCCACTCAAGATCAGGGGACAGAACGCCTCCTCTCCAAGTGTCCTGCCAGCCCACCCACTCAAGATCAGAGGGACAAAATGCCTGACTAAAACAAAACAAAACAGAAACACAAAAAAACTGGAGAGAGGGAGGAAAGGGTGCCCTGAAAAATAAAAAAAAAATTAAAAAAACTAAGCACGTTGACAGCGCTAAGAATAAACTACCAGGAAAAAGAAACCCTACATGTCAGATCCTAAAGTACAGAAGGGCAAGCCCGCCGACATTCCAGGACCGGGGGGACCGGGGTCCCCAGCCCTGCAGAGCCAACCGCAGACCGGCTCGGGCGCCCCTCGGAAGCGCGGGCTCCCCGCGGCCGAGTCTGTGCCCCCCGGCCGGCGCCGGCTCCCCTCTGCCCACCCTGCGCGCGGGGGCTGGAAACTGCCGCGGAGAACCACGGCGGGGCGGGAAAGGGGGCTCCAAAGAGGGTCTGGCGACTCGAGTCGCTCCGTTTCCCGGTGGGCTCAGCGCGCGCCGTGGGGGAACAGGAGCGGGGGTCCGGGAGGAGGGGACGGACGGCACTTACGTAGACCGGCAGCGGCCACGGGTAGACGGCGGGCTCGGTCCCCAAGAGCGACTCCAGCCTCAGCTCCAGCTTCTCCCCCATGTCTTCACGCGTGGGCCCCGCACCGCGCTAGTCTGGCGGTTGGGGGAGGGGCGCGGCGCCGCAGGCGGGGGCGGGGCAGACGGGCAGCCGGGAGGCTGAGGGGGGCCTGGTCTGGGCCTCAGCTGCCGCCGCAGCGCTCCCGTCCGACCCCCGGCTCCCTCTTTGTGGTCACAGGCCCGGGGCCTCCAGCGCTGCTGCGAACTCGGGCCGGCGTGAGGCGACCACAATGAGCCGGGGGCCGGGCTGAAACACTCCCGGCACGCGCGATCCGCCCCGTGGACTCGCAGGCTCGCACGCACGCACGCACGCACGCACGTACGTACGCACGTCTTCGGCTGCCCCTGGCCACCCCCACCGGCCTGAAGTGGGGACCCGGGAAAACCCCTCATGGACAGTCGTGGCGGGTTTGACTCCCGACCTTGATGTAGCGTGACACACCCCCTCCCCCCCCAATAAAAGAAAAGGAGCATAGGAGGCAATCTCATACATTATTGATAAACACATACAAAGACACTATTGGTACAAAACTATTTCTCCATATAGCAACTTTGAATTTAATAATAAATACATATATGTATCAAACATTAATAAAAGAATAAAATTATCCAATATGAGTACATTTGCTCTTGTTTTGCAATTAGTTCCAGGATTCTATTTTAGATTACTACTTCATATCTGAGAGAGTTGGGTGTGTGTTTGTGTGTTTGGTTCTGTGGAAGCTGCATTGTGCTAAATTTTACCTTTCTTTCTTGAATTAAATGGCTTTTGTTATCCCTTGGGAATACTGAAGACAGCAACAGCAGATTACTACCTACCAGTGGAAAAGTATAAATAGCAATTTTAGCCACTAGTGATTCTGAAATTGCCCTTAACTTTGTCCTTATAAAAATGCTCCAAGAATTACGTTTTGCAAATCCACAGATTTACTATCCATATTCAAGTCATTTATGTAGACAAAGAATGTAGCCAGCCTTATCAGTAACACAGGATGTTATAGCCATCAAGCCATCAGCCACTGAAGCCACACCCAAAGCCGCACCCTGAGGGGATTCAGGATGGAGAAAACAGGATACTGGCCCTAGATAATTAAAGTGCAAATCAAGGGAATGATTTCCAGGAGACCAGATTCTTGCATCTCACCATATATAGAAAAGTGCTACATTTATTAACTTAAGATGTCTAGTTTCTTTAATTAACAGTAATCTTTTGATGTTCCAACTACCTGTCTTTTTTTTTTTGCAAGAACCTCTAAATACCCTGTGCCCTCCCTTAGCTCTTCAGAACAGTCCCTCAGAGCTATCTGAGAGGCTGTCTCCTGATTTCAGTCCTCAGTATGTCTTCCACATAAAACATAATTCTCAACTTCTAGGTTGTGCATTGTTTTTCAGTCAACATTTAATTGTATGGCTCATGTAGGTACTATGCCTAAATGTAATGGGATGAGCTGTAAATTATTAAAACTAGATAAATCCTGTCAGCTCTACCACTAGCTGAGATCCAGGCTTTCACCTCTGGATACCTCTGGCAGATATGGGGTCTGTGTTGGTCTTAAAATTATTCTTAGAATAGTGGGGACTCATTCATTCTTTCAACACATTTTATTGCTTATATTCTATGTGTCAGTTACAGTGCTGGGTCTTGAAATACAGACGTCAACACACGAAAATACAAGGATAAAACACATTTTCTACCATATTAACTTTTTTCATTCATCAATTCATCCCTAAGTCATTCAACACGCATCTTCTTATTGAATACTGATGAGGGGTCAAATGCTATGCTAAACACTCAGTATATAACTGCAAACGAGATGGATAGGCCCTGATTTTGATGTCACTACTATCTTTTGTCCTGCCATATAATGGGACAGCTTCATTATTCCCTTTACCCTAAGTTTTTATCACAAATTGCTAATGAAAATAAAGCTGTTAGTGGAGTTTCAACATGCATAGGTAAATGAGAACACAGAACTCCCCTTTCTCATGTCCCGTTCTCCTCCTTCTAACTCCCTATGTGAACTCACTTTGTGCCAAGGCCAAGAAGCTGTGCCCCAATAAGAACCAAGCTGATTTCCTCACACTGACTGGGGCTATTGCACACTTAGAAGACTTGATGCTTAATTTTGATAAGCAACTAGAAGACCATGGAGACAACCTATAAAAATGATTTGTCTTGGGAGAAAATACTAAAGAGGGTTAATGTGCTGTTCCACATGTCTAACCCCCTGGATTAAACCACAGGCACCAAGGTCACCAAGTGTACTTGGCAACAATGAGCTAATAAGAAAAAAAAAGCATCATACTGTTATTGTATTCATTTTCCCCCAAGGCACTCTCTGATAAACACCACAACCTCTAAGAGAATTGAGAACAGCTTCCTTGTGGGGTAGGTCATATAATATATATACATCTTTTTCCAAGCAGTTAAATCATATCCAGCTATCAGCACACCTTACTTAAGGCGATCGTAATGTATGAGATTAAATGTTCCTACCTGATCGGAAACCTTCTTGTCCTCAATTCATTGGCTGTACTGGATTTTTTTTTCTTGGGTCAGACTTTCAGACTTCTACCAGAAATCCTCCCTTTGGGGAAACCAGGCCTTCCCAGAAACTCAGGAAACTGAAATGGAGACAGCAAGAGAGAAGGAAATTATTAGGACACATAGACCTCAATTGTTTGGTTTTAAGTAAACATGCAAGCAAACATCTTCTAAACGGTATAATAACTTTAGGGAAATTCACGGTTTATAAGTTTGGGTACTCATAAACTGAACATATTATGATAAGAGTACAGGTTGCAAAAAAAAAAAAAAAAAAGAGTATAGGTTGCATTTTGTGTCTTCAACTCAAGCAAAGGCTTCAAAAAAGGCCCAGTTATCCTTTGTTCATTAAGACACAAAGAGAGGGCAAAAAGGGCAAGTTTCGAAGTCGTTTTCTTTACAATTTACTTCCTTTCTTCAGTCTTCAACAAGAT
Source organism: Delphinapterus leucas (assembly GCF_059928025.1). NCBI lineage: Eukaryota > Metazoa > Chordata > Mammalia > Artiodactyla > Monodontidae > Delphinapterus > Delphinapterus leucas. Next base: position 446,461 of record NW_028322294.1, on the reverse strand, counting down.
CTTCAGGAAATTAACTTTACTAAAGTTAATTATTCATAAAATAAACATAGGAACCTGCAGAAGACTATTTCACAGAGACCTGTAATGTACAATATCCATTGCATACATGCACCATGAGCTTGTCTTTTCTAGCACTGGCATACACAAAACTCTGTGTGTGTGTGTGTGCGCGCGCGTGTGTGTGTGTGTGTGTTTGCACGTGTGTGTCTTTCTCTGTGATGGAGCCATAGGGAGAAAATAAATCTATTGGCTGCAATTCAGTGATGTACGAAGATTTAAAGGTAAAGGAGAAGGTTACATCAAGTGAAACTATAAAGTCATGAGGTTGTGGTTCCATAATAATAACAATAGCAGTCTTCTGTAACCAAGGGAGCAGGCTCCTCAAATTATAGTCACACCTGTTAGACCATCTGCCCATACATTTCACACTATCATTAATGGAAAACAAATGGCACTGTCTCTCCTTCCCTTTATCCATTGGCCATCCTCATATGAACTCTTTTTCTCTTCAAGGTCATGCTTTTTCCTATCTGTTTAAAAATATTAGGATTTAGGAGGAGTGATACGTAATGTGCCGTGCCTTGGTACTTGTACCAGTGACGGCTCTGTAAGGAGCACTGGGTTGTTAGGAGGCTATCAACTGAGTTCCCCTAGAAGCAGAACTTGAGGCGATAATTTGAGTGCAAACTGCTCATCTGGGAGGTGCTTCCAGAAAACTCAGAAGTGGAGTGGGAATTGAGAATGGAGGCATGGAAGGAAGCCAACAGAGGTGTATTACCGAATAAATTACTCCTGCAGGGAACTGCTGCCAGTACTTCAGGCGAGTTCTGTGAAACTCTACAGAACATGTCTCAGAGTTATCCCAAGAATCGGTGAGAAACTTGAAGTACTTATCTTCCAGTCCCCTCTGTCCTTGGTTGAAAGCTACACCCAGATACATTAACTCCTGTACACTTCTGGCCTGCCCTAAGGTGGATAATTGCAGGCGGCAGCATGATTCTATCAGCATATACTGGAATGATGAGTGCTGGGGAGATATGAGTGGAGCATCGAAACCATCTAATACAGTCGGGGCAGGAGATATTAATTATTGGCTTGAAAGTCCAAATGGATAACCTTAAATTCCTGGGTTTATGGTTTTACTTTGAGGTATTTAAGCATGATGTATGAGTAAAAATTTCCTCTGTTAAATCAAGTTTAAGGTCCTAACTCCCTAATCTTCTGGAAAACTGTGGTATCTTGTAACAGATTTTTGAAAAGTAACATGATTAAGATTTCAAATTGACCATTCATTCATTCACTCATTCAACACACATTTATTGAACACCTAAAGTATGTCATGGGATAAACTAGGCACCAGTGTTACTGTTACTAAAATCATTATAGTGCCACCTACAATTCAATGTATTGTGACACTCAAGTAAGAAAATCCATAGTTACCGTAAAAGATATTACAGAGTGCTATAGGAAGACACAGTAAGACCTTAATTCATGCTGTGGACAGTAGTATATGGGCGATATCAGTAGGGCTTCCTGTAGAAGGCAATTGAAATGGATATGTAACATGAAGGAAGGGTGAAGTTTTGAGGAAAAGAGAAGATAAATTCACAGTTGCCAGAAAATGAATGGTTAAGGATCAGTCCAGAAAGGAGTTCCATTCATAATCAGTATAAGAAATGCTCACTAGGGCTTCCCTCGTGGCGCAGTGGTTGAGAGGCCACCTGCCGATGCAGGGGACACGGGTTCGTGTCCCGGTCCGGGAAGATCCCACATGCCGCGGAGCGGCTAGGCCCCGTGAGCCATGGACACTGAGCCTGCGCATCCGGAGCCTGTGCTCCGCAACGGGAGAGGCCACAACAGTGAGAGGCCCGCGTACCGCAAAAAAAAAGAAAAAAAAAAAAAGAGAAATGCTCACTGGCGTGTAGAAAAAGAAGACAATGGAGAGGGGGGTAGACGCCAGATCATGCATAGTCCATGTATGTATAGTAAGTGCTATGGTCTAGTCTTTGTGTTCCCCTCCAAATTCATACGTTGAAATCTTTATTTCCGTAGCTGATAGTATTAGTAGGTGGGGCCTTTGGGAAATGATTATGGTATTAGTGCTCTTATAAAAGAGACCCCACAGAGCTCCCTAAGCTCTTCTGCCATGTGAGGATACAATGAGAAGTCTGTGATTCAGAAGAGGGCTCTCATCTGACCATACTGGCAACCTATTCTTGAACTCACAGCCTCCGGAGCCGTGAGAAAAAAAATTCCTGGTGTTTATGAGCCACCCAACCTGCAGTATAATCTTACAGCAGCCCAAAAGGACAAAGAGAGTTTGGATGTGAGATTTTACTCCAAGAAAGATGGGAATCCATTGAAGGATTTTACCTGGTAACTTAGAAGAGAGAAAAGTTTCATAACACAATCAGGTACTTTTATAAGAAAAATTTGTTTCTTTTTCAGAAAGATCACTCTGGAAATACTGTGACTAGATTTTTGGAGAAGTGTGATGGCAGGCCCGGATATAGAAAGATGAGTTAGTAGTCCATTAATATAAGTCAAACAAGAAAGTGGATATAAAAAGTGTGAATTTGTGGCTGAGAGTTCTTTTCTTTTACTACTTGAAAAATGTTATGTCAATGCTTCTGACTCCATAATTTTAGACAAGAAATATGCTGTCATTGGAATTGGTTTCTCAATAAGTGATGCATCGTTTCTGCCTGTCCACTTTCGAGATTTGTTTTGTCTCTACTTTTCAGAAGTTTAATTATGACGCGTCTTGACAAGGATACCTTTGTGTTTTTCCTCTTTGGATTTGCTCAGATCCTTGAATGTGTGCTTATGTCTTCTAAAAAATTGGGAACGTTTCAGTCATTATTTCTCTGAATACTTTGTCAGTCCTACGTGCTCTCTGTTTTCATTCTGGAACCTTGATGATATGAATGTTAGTGCTTTTGTTACTGTTTACAGGTTCTTGAGATCCTCCTGTTCTTTCTCCCATCTCTACCCCTCAGCCTATTTTTCTCTGTACATTTGGTACATTGTATTGATCTCTTCTAAGTTCATGATTCTGTGCTTTGTAATCTCCACTCTACTCTTGAGCAAAGTTTTTTGATTGTTGTATTTTTCAGTTCTACTGTTCTCATTTGTTTTTATTCTTATAACTTCTAGTTCTTTGTTCACATTTTCTATTTTTCCCATTTCCGTCAAGGAACACATAATTGCTAATTGAAGCATTTATGTGACAGCTTATTTAAAACCCCTGTCTGATAATTTCAATAGATGTTTTATCTCAGTGCTGGTGTAGGTCTATTGTCTTTTCTCATTTATTCTGTGATTTCCTGCTTCTTGGTGCCATGAGTATTTTTCAATTGGATTCTAAACATTGTGAGTTATTATATGACTCTGTATCCCATTTAATTTTATTATTACTTTTTAGAAGGAAGTCATCCTATTGGAGGTGGAGTATGAGGACTGGGGGGTTACGTACAGATTTCCACTGGGCCCTACTGTCAAAACCCCAGCAAAAGTGGGCACTTACATTCTCTCACTGCAGACAGGTCAAGTAGAAGTTCAGCTATCCTACTGGCCCTTCTGACACCTTCTCCCCAAAAGTGGGAACATTAATATCATTCTGTTGCCTTTTAGTAGGAGTGGAAGTTCATCTCCCCAGTAGATTTCTTGACACCAGGGGAGGGGAGAAGTGAAGTGTTTGCTGTGTTTGCTGTCCTTCCTCCCACTTCATTCCTTCTTGTTGATGCCGGGTGTGGGTAGAGGGTCAGCTACCTGCTGGCCCCACTGACACCAGGGTAAGAGGAAGAGAACTGCCAACTAGCCCTGCTTGTGCCATCTCATTCTGTCTTACTGCCTCAGGGCGGTTATGGGGATTCAGCACCCCATTGGGTCTCACTGACACCATGTGTTGGGGGTTAGTGGGGTGCCTACTCCCTCCAACCTGTAACATCCTATTCTTATCGATGTCAGGGAGAGACGGAGGCTAGGTCCCACCATTGGACCCCACGACTGTGTGAGGGCAGCCCAGTGTTAACTAGCCTGTCAGGCACCACCTTTGAAAGTCTCTTTGCTAATGCAAAGGGGTGGAGGCTCAGCTCACCACTGCACCACACTGAAACAGCCCTGGTGGCCAATCAGAGCGCTGCCTCTTCTGGAGGGCAGGAGTGGGGTGGTGTGGAAGATCAAATCGTAGCTTGGCCCAACTGAAACCACAGGACATAGGGGATGGGTGCAATATTCCACTGGCACTTGGCTCGAGTAGTGTGTATATTATTGCCCAAATGGTTTTCTGTCTTTGACAACCCCTTTCCTCATACCTTGGCTAGGGGGAACGGGGGTTTTGTGTTTTCTTTTTTGAAGCTTTTTTGTCTGTTGTTCTGTTGGTGGTTATTGATTGGGGGTTCCTGTAATACCCTCTCCAGGATGTATGGGAAGCAACAGGAAACACAGGGGACTCATCACCATGTTATTCCTCAAGTCCCAAAGTCCCTAGTTAAGTCTGCCTTCTCATTTCCACCTGTCAGTGTCTTCCTATGTTTGTCTGTTGTTATGTTCAGGGTTTTAGTTTTAAGTGGAAGAACCTGGGAGAAATGGGCTACTTCATCTTCTTGGAAGCAGAGGTCTGGAGGCCTATGGATGTTACAAAGTACTGCTGACTGTAAATTAAAATTTGATGATATACACCTTGCCCTTTAAGAATTCTTCTGCTAGATGATGTGGCTTCCCAAAGTAGCTACAATTTGATTTTCATACTTCTAAAAGTCAAGTGTTTTGCCGCAGTTGAAATTTAAAGATAAGCAAGAGATGAGGCTAAGATGATCTATGTGGTAACAGATTAAAGTTGGAAACATCAATATACATTCATGCTTAGCTTAATATTGCTTCATATTACCTTAACACACATGGTTATGTAGAGAGATACTTATAGATATGTCCATATACGTGGGGAATGTACACACATGTTATCTCTTTGCTCTGTCAGCTGAGAAGATCTAGAAGCAATGACATCCGGGCAGCAATTAGCACACCCCACACCCAGATCCTGCTGTCTAATGCTGTTCTCCACTAAAAAGACCTAGTTATCCTTGAAGAAATAGCTGATTCTAGGACTGGGGCAGTAAATATACAAGATTTATATACAAGGCCATCTTATAGTGTCAGAAAGTAAGGAAGTTCCAAAAAAATATATAGGATGGGGATACCTCAGAGTGGCACACGAGCCACTGAACTGAAAAGAGTTCACAAGGGTCAGGGCTAGAGCAATTTGAGGAACAAAGTAACTAACGTAGAATTAGATTATGACCCAAAGTATAAAATAAAAATCCGTGAGTTCTTCTGATATAAATAAATAATTGGATACATAAATAAATGCGGGAGAATGGATAAATCTCCAGTGCAAAAGAATTCCAAATAGTTTATGTAGTACTCCATCTTAAGCATAACTCTCTATTCCTTAGTTGTGGGCTGAGCATATTGACTTCCTTCCAAAAAGTACAATATGGAGAAGGGAAAACAGTAATTTTACAATGGAGAAACCTGAAAAACACTACCTCAGCCTGGTGATCAAGGTCGACCTCAGCATTCATAATGCATATTGATACTTTGTACACTTGATGTGATCTGACAAAATAACCCTTCTACTCTTGTGGTCTTCCTCCCCCAAACACATAATCCCAATATTATCATGAAACATGCATCAAACAAATTCTAGTAGCGGGCATTCTACACAAGCCTAACTACTCAAAATTGCCAAGGTCATGCAAGGAAAATCTGAGAAGCTATCAAACCCAAGAGGAGCCTAAGGAAACATGGCAACTAAATGTAATGTGATGTTTTGGATGAAATCCTGGAATAGAAAAAGGACATTAGGTAAAAACTAAGGAACTGGACTAATGTATGGACTATAGTAAACAATAATGTATCAATATTTGTTCACTGATTGTAACAATGTAACATACTAATATAAGTTGATCGTCACAGAGGGAAATGGGTATAGTGTATATGGAAACACTTTATACTATCTTCTCAATTTTTCTGGAAAATTAAAACACTTCTAAAAAATAAAGTCTATAAAAACGTTGTGTTTTCTTGTTTTATGATTATGTGCCTGTATTTCCTAATAAATATGTAAATTTGCTTTGCCTTCCTTGATACTGATATTAAAGAAAATACTAAGTAACTCTGAAAGAATTTGTAACTCCAATTTAACAAGCAATAATTCTGGGTATTAACTTTTTAGGAGAACCCACTGAATCAATCAAAGCAAATTGTCTTTAAAGGCTGAATTTCTTTTCAGTGTTTAATCTTTTCTATGATTAATGCATACCACAAGCATGGTTCTCTTTCAAAGGGCAGAAAACATTGCTCGTAGGCAAGGTCTAAAATACAGTGAAATATTCATGTATGATGCTATAACAACTTTAATGTATTTTATGTTTTCAAAATGATGAAGTGTTATTTCAGTCAATAAAGTATTCACTTTTATACATTTCCTACCCACCTTTTCCCAGAACACCCACAAGGAAATGATACTATCATCTGATATTAGGCTCATCAATTTAAATTGGAGTTTTTGGTAGCTGTGGTTGCCAACGGTACTGGAATGTGTGATACTTTTACAAATCCTCTCCATGGCAAAATCTGATCTTCACAAGGTAGATCACAGTACGTGCCTAAGGCCAATGACATAGAGCTTTGTAGCTAGATTACCAAGCATTTTACTTAGAGGCACAATAGAATGTAGAAAAGGCCATTTCTCCTTCTGTCTTTTTCTGCTCAAAGGTCACTCACCATCTCAGAAGTTTTCCATAAACTCAGACTATATAATGTCACTTAATGTGAATGTAGCTCAACATTCTGTTTTAGTACAGCTAATCTCACATTATTTTATTGGTCCTAAATATGTAAATCATCAGCAAAGTTTTGTACTTAACTTTTTTTTTGGATGTGGACCATTTGTTAAAGTCTTCATTGAATTTGTTACAATACTGCTTCTGTTTTATGTTCTGGTTTTTTGGCTGCGAGGCATGTGGGACCATAGCTCCCCGACTAGGGATTGAACCCACACCCCCCTGCATTGGAAGGCGAAGTCTTAACCACTGGACCGCCAGGGAAGTCCCTGTACTTAACTTTTAAAAATAATTAAAATAAGCTATTCAACACATTTTTCCTAAAAAAAAAAAAAAAAAGTAATTCTTCTTAGGCTGGCCCTGGGCACATACATGACTTTGCCATTTTTTCCATGGATTATTTTCTTATCTGTTCTACTGTGTCACATTTCTTCTACCTTCTCAAAAAGAAGCATTTAAAAATTCATCTACGCGTTCATGCATTCATACATTTATTAAATAAATCTACCGAACACCTACATACGGCACAGAAAAGGAGGCAGAAAACTAATCTGGGTTGCACAGAAAGTAATGAACTCAGTTAAAATTTTTGGTGAAAACAGGTGTTACTCAATCTACCGGAAATTACATTTCATTATGGGGACTCACACACTCAAGGAAAACCAAGACCTAAATAATAATAAAGTAATAAAAGCACTAGCCATTTACTGAGTGCCTGCTTTTACCTGACTCTGAAACTCTAAAATCATTACGGATGTTTTGAGGATTGTCTGATATAATTGTAATTTCTATTTTACAGATGAAAATAACAAGGTTCAGAGACATTAGGTTACTTGCCTAAAGTGAAGTGGCCCAGAAACTACACAACTGGAAATTGAACCTTAGATTTCATAATGCCACAATCTGTGCTTTTAATCACAATGTGTGTGTGTGTGTGTGTGTGTGTGTGTGAGAGAGAGAGAGAGAGAGAGACAGAGAGAGACAGAGAGATAGAGAGAGAATGTGTTTAATAGAGAACTTCTGAGAAATGGCAAGAAAACTGCCAGGTACCCATAAAACAATAATTTAGGAGCTTCTTACTATACAAGTAATTGTTAATCATATGGCTGAACTAAGGATCTCTCACTTTTGAACTAAGAAATCAAAAGCTTCCAGAAGTTGAGTCTAAATTTTACACTTACATAAGATACTTCATACAGAATGCTAAAGTATACTAACTAAAGAGTTCTGAAAATACTGGAAGCATTCATACTAGTATGATTTCATAATGTGGATAATAGAGGATTTAAGAAATTGGCAGAGGCAACTGCAGACTCATTTCTTATCATTTCTGTGAAGGGCAAGATAAATCAATAAAATGAGAAAAATGAAAAAAGAATGGCTAGCAATTTTAGGTAGTTTGCTTCATCTCCATACTAGAAAAGACTAAGCAAAAAAAAAAAAACTTCTCGAAATTTTATTTTGAAAGCACCTACAAGTGTATATGGTCTTTTTATACCAAATAACTTGGAATTATGAACTGTCCAATAAGTCTAATCTTCTCTGATGATAAAATTGCTGGCTTTATTTGAAACTATGAAATGAAAAGTGAGGTAATAATCAGAAATTCTTAAGAAAAGGAGTAGACAAAACAAAATTCTAAGAGTTGTGTCAAAAAATATTTTGAAACGAACATAAAATCCCCATTACTGGTACAGAGCTTTTAAAACTTTATCTTGGTTTTAAGCTTTAATAAATATTGATATGTTTACATAATTACTGTCATAAGGAAGACACAATTTTAGGTCAGCTTTCTTCATTCTTTCTTTATTAAGCATTATTTTATTTTGCTCCATCATCTTGTAATTATAATATAGTAACTGTGTCACTTTCTACTAAGTGGATATAATTTCCTAAACTGTTTTCCTATTCTTAACAATTAAAGGTGTTTCCAATGTTTTGTTATTACAAATGACATGACAATGAGCATCTTTATATAATAATTTTCTGGATTATAAATTATTTATCGGCATAAGCTTCCAGAATTAGAATTAATGTGTAAAAAGCTATTAACATTTTTATCTTGCTAGACATTGCCAAATTACTTGTCAAAAGATGGAACCAAATTATATTGCAAAAATCTTTGCCAACAGAAAACATTATATACAATTTTTGATTTTGCTGAATTATTAAGTTGGAAACCTATGTTCCATTTCTTTGAATTCTTTGATAACAGCGTGCTGCTGCAGGCTGCGAGGGCAGCCATGTCCATGAAGGCTCCCCAGAGTTGGAGCGGGGAAGTGGAAAAAGGTAAAAAACAAATACTAATTGTATTTTCCCTCGATTGTTCTCTCTCATTCTTTTCTGCCTCTGTGTAACTTATATCCAGGTAGCTGGAGAAACATCATGTGGCAGGGAAAATTGGTATTCCAATAAATTAATAAACACCAACTTCAAATGGATTTTCAAGACTGGAAATATTGCTCTGACTTACAGTAAGTTCTTTCTAATTCTCCTTAAGGACTATTTTCTTAGAAGCTTTCCCTACCCTCCTCAAATTTTCCTCCATCCTCTCTACTTCCTTCACTCTGAGCTGGTGAGGCGCTTCCTAACTCATTAGGAACACAGAAGTCAGTAAATAGTCCACTGCCAAATCCGTTAATTCATTAGCATTTGCATTGATCTTTGTATTCCCTTGCACTACAGGAGTTCAAGTTCAAAGGCCACGTGCACTACAGATAGCATTTCATTTTCTCTCATCTTCTCAGCACTGCATTTTCTACAACCCATCTACTCCTTATGAATGATTCTTGCCAAAATTCAACCTCATTCTAGACTAGTAACTCCAACTTAAAATGTTAAAAACTATACGTGTAACACGAAAGCCTCCCTCCTCCTCTAATCCCTGCATATCTTCTTTAGCCAATTCATGTCTGAACTTTTCAAAATTGGTATCATCATATATTGTTTCCATTTCCTCACGTCCCATCTACTCTATAATTTACATCCATCTGACTTCCCTCACCGTAATCTCTCTGCCCACTGTCCTGAAATTTTACTTATGAAGGTCACCAGCGATCTCCATGTCAGTATAGCCAATGAATAGTTTTTCTCCTATTTCTAGGCTCTTTCCTTCTTTAAAAAAGAAATAGAAAAACAAAAACCATTTTTTTTCCTCTATCCTTTCACACTCTCATCATCTTCTGTCCTGGTATATTTTACTGGCTTTCCGTGTTTAATCTGATTTCTCACATTCTATGAGTTTCCTTTATCTTCAGTGGAATAAACCCCTATATGAAGGATTATTCTCAACAGTTAGTTCTCATAATAACAGTACTAGTAGCAGCAGTCAATACTTCTATAATGCTTATCATGTGCCAGACACTATTCTAAGACACTGTTTAAATACATATATATAGACACACACACACACACACACACACACACACGAAGTTTTCCTCCTCATAGGCGTATGAAATAAGCCGATTATTATACCCATGTTACAAATGAGAAAACGGAGGCAATGAGAGGCCAAGGTCACATGATCAGTACTTGGTGAAGCCCCGCCTGAGTTAATGCTGGAACTTTAGAGGAGACAAGTTAAATAATGTCTCACAGATTGGCCTTAAAAGTGAGCAACACTTAATTAATGACTTGTGAAAGTATCAGAAAAAAAGGGGACATTTTAAATTGAATGGGATCTACTAAGTCATGGATCAGTAACTAAGAATGACTCTTATTGAATGAAATTAGTTTTCATTATTCTTTTGAAAGAATAATCTTGTGTTAGTGTTTCACAGTTTTTTTTTTCATTCACATATTTATTCTTTATTAGACACACATTTCCTACACACCTATGTGCCAGTGCCTGCTGCAAGCCTTGGAAGCAAAAAATTACAAAGTCCCTGCTCTTAAGCAAATGTCCAGTGGTGGAGGAAGACAGAGTAAACATGTAAATAAATGTTGTACAGTGACAGAAATACGACTGGACAAAGGGATGGAGAGGCACTGAGGAGGCAGGTCTCTTTGGTCAAGATAGTAGTGGTGGCGTTTGAACCGAGGCCTTAACGGTAAGAGGGAAATTGGTCCGGGTAGATGGATTAGCCAATCTAAAGCTGGGAGAGCAAGAAGTAGAGCTTGTTGCATCTGAGGGACTGAAAAGGACAACTGTGCCTCGAGCCCCATGAAGGTCAGGGAAAGATGTAGTAAGTGACCAGAGCACATGGTCTCTGTGAGCCTGGCTAAGTAGTTGAAAATTTCATCTCTTTACAATAGATAGCCTTTAGAGGTTAGAAGCAGTGCAATAATAGCGTCTGATTTGTGCTTTTTAAAAGACTACTTTGACTGTTGAATGTCCTACAAAAGCAAAATACCTGTGTCTCTATGAAGCGCAGATAGTAAATTTTAAAAAGCCCAATGAGCTCATAAGCAGTTGGTTGACTAACTGTTATCATTTATCTTAACTAGACTTCATTAATAGAAGCTTGGTGACCTGTGGGGTCTAATGATTAGGGCAACCCAGCTATTTTCAAATAGTGTGATTTGAAAAATCCTTGAAATTGTTAGGGTCCAGGAAGATTATTTTATTGCTGGGGCTGGATGGGAAGTTTAGAATAAGAAAAGAAAGTATGATGGCTGGCTTCCATCTATTCTCCCTTTCTCTGGGAGAAATGATGGTGGGGTGACTACTTTGCTGTTGACCCAATGCTTCAATTTCAGAGCTGGTTCAATCCAGTAACTATTTGCTGAACAACTATTATATGTTAGGCACCCAGCTGCAACTGGGAATATAAAGAGAATAATTAATAAGAAAAGCAGGTATTACTAACAAGAGACAGGCACTGTGTTAATGCTTAACATGCACCATCTCAAGTTACATTAATTTACACACTAACCATATGAGGTAGATGCATTTATTATACCATTTTCCAGGTGAGAAATCTAATCCCTTTAAGGGGCTTAAGTTACTTCTCCAAGGTTACACAGCTAGTTAGGGGCATAGGCGGTATTTGGACTCAGGTCTGGTATCAGCACCAATTCTCTTAGCCATTATGCTCTCTAAGGACCTTACTTGAGAAGTTCAGATTATACATATATGGGTACAACCAACCCTAAGACCATCTGGCAAAACTGGCTGCTTGAGAAGTCCTGGATTTATGTAAGATGCTCTTGGAATGGAGAAGATCGTGAAGGAGGGTCCCCAAAACACACTCTCTATACTAAGGGGCAACAGAAGAGAGAAAGAATTAGCCTACAGCAGTATGATATTGAGGACCAAGAAACAGTGTTTCTCTCTTTTGTGAACAGTTATTAAATTATTTCTACTTCAGAATATCAGAAAGAAGTCACAGGACTATGGACAGTTTGCTGAGCCACCCTATCTATCTTAGCGTGAATCCTGGCAGGTGTAGAGCTCATAGTATGACCCTGGCACCTAAGTGTAGTTAAGTAAGCTTTCATTTTTCTTCGGCCTTAAAGCAAAGCAGCTTTCTGATAGGTATAATTTAGGAAAGTCTTCCAAGAAAATAGTTAAAGTCCACTTTAAATATCTCAGAGAAAAGCAATTTTGCAAAAGATCTATCAGCAAAAGCAAGGCCAAACACACCAATTATTTAGTGAGACTTGTATTGTTATATCATTGCTCATGTTGTTTCTTTATGCATTTACCTGGAAGAAGGCTTTTAATGTTCAACAATTCTCAAAGAGATAAAGACCCACACTGATGTGCCAGAAAGAGCTTTGCCCTGGAATTAGATCAGTTTAGGTTTGGCTACTTACTAGAATTAGGTAACATTCTTAATCTTTCTGAGCCTGTCTCCTATCTGCAAATAGGGATACCACTATCTATTACAGAGGGATGTGCTTAAATTAAATGACACATGTAAGTGAAATATATCCTTCCAGACTGAGAACATACCTAGTAAATGTTAAGTGATCTGCAAATATTCTGCTTTCTTGAAACGGATGAAACCTGTTATCATGATTTTAACCAATGGTCTAAATATCAAGACAATATTTAGTTAAAAGTTATAGTTGTTCTTTCACTGTCCACCTGCATTTTAACATATTCTAACATATTCTCCTTGATAAATTGTGTCAATATTAGTAACATTTGTCATTTCAGCTATTACTGTTCGTATGTTTAAAATATTTCAATGTGATATAAGTCGTTACTCAAAGGGATGCCTAGCTGGCTTTGTCAAAGATTTATTTTAAGTAAAAATAAAAGACTCATTTTCACCAAGTTTGATTGAACAGTGTATTCATTAACTGTATGAACTTTCTGGCCAACCCAATACAGTAGCCAAGACATGGAAACAACCTCAGTGTTTTCTTGTGGATGAATGGATGAAGAAAATGGGGGTGCATACGACCTACTATTATTCAGCCATGATAAAGAAGGAAATCTGGCTATTTGTGACCACATGGGTGGGTTTGGGGGGCATTATGCTAAATGAAATGTCAGACAGAGAAAGATAAATACTTTATGATCTCATATGTGAAATCTAAAATACTGAACTCATGATAGAAAGAATGGAATGACGGTTGCCAGAGCTGGGGGTTGGAGGTGACGAAAATGAGGGAAGATGATCAAAAGGTAAAAACTTCTAGTTATAAGACAAGTGAGTAATGGTGATGTAATGTACAGCTCGGTCACTACAGTTGACAATACCGTATTTTATGTTTGAAAGTTGCTAAGAGAGTAGATCTTGAAAGTTCTCATCACAAAGATAACATTTGTAATTATGTGAATTAAGGTTAACTAAACTTATTGTGGTAATCATTTCACACACACTATATATATATTAATCATCACATTGTACACCTTGGACGGATACAATATTATATTTCAATTAAATTTAATTTCCGTCTGGCCCGTCATTTTCCAAAGGCCACTCAAGATCAGGGGACAGAACGCCTCCTCTCCAAGTGTCCTGCCAGCCCACCCATTCAAGATCAGAGGGACAAAATGCCTAACTAAAACAAAACAAAAGAGAAACACAAAAAAACTGGAGAGAGGGAGGAAAGGGTGCCCTGAAAAAGAAAAAAAAATTTTAAAAACTAAGTACGTTGACAGAGCTAAGAAGAAACTACCAGGAAAAAGAAACCCTACGTGTCAGATCCTAAAGTACAGAAGGGCAAGCCCGCCGGCAGTCCAGGCCCGGGGGGACCGGGGTCCCCAGCCCTGCAGAGCCAACCGCAGACCGGCTCAGGCGCCCCTCGGAAGCGCGGGGTCCCCGCGGCCGAGTCGGCGCCCCCGGCCGGCGCCGGCTCCCCTCTGCCCACCCTGCGCGCGGGGGCTGGAAACTGCCGCGGAGAACCACGGCGGGGCGGGAAGGGGGGCTCCAAAGAGGGTCTGGCGACTCGAGTCGCTCCGTTTCCCGGTGGGCTCAGCGCGCGCCGTGGGGGAACAGGAGCGGGGGTCCGGGAGGAGGGGACGGGCGGCACTTACGTAGACCGGCAGCGGCCACGGGTAGACGGCGGGCTCGGTCCCCAAGAGCGACTCCAGCCTCAGCTCCAGCTTCTCCCCCATTCCTTCGCGCGCGGCACCCGCACCGCGCTAGTCTGGCGGTTGGGGGAGGGGCGCGGCGCCACCGCCGGGGGCGGGGCAGACGGGCAGGCGGGAGGCTGAGGGGAGGGGGCCTGGCCTGGGCCTCAGCTGCCGCCGCCGCACTCCTGTCCGGCCCCCGGCTCCCTCTTTGCGCTCACAGGCCCGGGGCCTCCAGCGCTGCTGCGAACTCGGGCCGGCGGGAGGCGACCACAATGAGCCGGGGGCCGGGCTGAAACACTCCCGGCGCGCGCGGCCCGCCCCGTGGACTCGCACGCTCTCACGCACGCACGCACGTACGCACGCACATACGCACGTCATCGGCTGCCCCTGGCCACACCCACCGGCCCGAAGTGGGGACCCGGCCAAACCTCTCAGGGCCAGTGGTGGCGAGTTCGACTCTCGACCTCGACGTACCGTGACACAACCCCTCCCCCCCAATAATAAGACTATAATTCCTATTAAATATGACAGCTGGAATCCCGGCTTCTGTTCACAAAATTGCCGTGTATTTAGCCTATGCTAGGCACCAGACCGCGGACGCTCAGTACTGGCCAAAAAGGAAATGCCCTGCCCTCATAGCACTGCCATTTTAATTGGAATAGTAGTGACAATGGTCAAGGGAGAAAATAAAGTGTCATCATCGCCACGGGGATGGTTAATCTCATGTGCGCACTGCGTGGGGCCCCGGCAACCACAAACATTATTCCAGATGTGGCCAGGAAGGGATTTTTCAGAAGAGATTAACACTGAAATTGGTCCACTTTGCGTAAAGGAGGAACGAATACAAGGAATTTATATATGCAGTACATATATATTTTTATTCTACATGCTTTTCTATGTAGGTGTATATGTGTGTCTATATGTATCTATTGCATATATTATATGTGTATGTATGTATACTGTATATATACACACCTAAATATCTTTCTATGTGTGTATATATGTATGATATAGACGTACCTAGGTGTGTACATTGCATATGTTATACGTATGTGTACATACTGTATATACACAAACGATGCATTTCATATGTGTGTATGTATAGTGTATCTGTATGTGTCTATTGTATATATTACGTGTATATGTGTGTATACATACTGTATATATACAAACTATGCATTTTATATATATGTGTGTATATATGTATTTGCGTATTGTATATACTATATGTGTATATGTCTGTATGCGTACTGCATATATACACAGCTGTATATTTTTGTATGCGTGTACATATGTACGTGTGTGTGTATATACACACACACCCTATGGATTCTGTTTGTCTGGAGAACCCTCACTGATACGGCCACTTATGACAATTGAGCACCTGCTCTTTGCCAGCCAGGGAGCCAAACGCTTGTCCTTTCTGTGTCTCCCTTAAGTGTCACAAGTCCCGGGAGGGAAGGTGATGCCGCTCCTACCAGTTGAGGTGCCTCAGGGTCAGAGAGGTGCACAGGGCGGGGGGCTGGAGCCTGGTGGAGCCCAGGTGCAGTTCTAGCAGCAGTACAGCCTAGCAGTCCCACTTCCCCGGGTGCCTCTCACAAAGACGCCGAGGGAGAGACGGGGTCTGAAGGAGGGGATGAGGAAGCTTCCGTGGGTCTGCAAGCCCAGACCAAGGCTGACTCGTCAAGGGTGTTAGAGGTCAGGACTCTGGTTACCCTGGGGATGGGGTTACACAGAGCCATTCCCATTCGGAAAAAGTATCCATTCTGCTCTTGTTTGTATGTTTACCCCCCTCCCCCAAATCTTTTAAAAACAGATTCTCTTGGTTGCTGGGAGCACACACGGGGAAGTTGTGTGTGAGGGGGTGTGATCCAGGGGACAGGGAGGATAAGCCCCCCACTCGTAGGGCCGGGAGTGGCTCAGCTTTGTGAGCTAAGGATGGCCTGCGAGGTCCCAGAGAGAAGGGTCCCTGCTCCGTCCCTGCTCCGTCCTTGCTCCGTGCACCCCATTCCCAGCCTGAGAAGTCCAGAGCCCCCCGCCCCCGCACACACACACACCAGGGAGGAGAGCCAGTCACAATGGCTCCCAGGCTCCGGCTCCAGGGCTCCCGGCACTAGGAGCTATTTTCAGCTTTCATGCCCTAGGACACGGCCAGAGCTATTGTCTCCGGAAACTCTCTGTCTGTCTCTCGCCCGCCCGCCATCCCTCCCTCCCTCCCTCCTCCGCCTTTTCCCCTCCCGCTCCAGCTGTCCTGCCCTCCACCCTGCATTTCTACACAGGATGGCTCACAGACAGCTGCTCCCCGTGCCCACCCGCCACCATTCGATGGATGTCAAAGCAAGCCCTGGGGACTTCCCTGGAGGTCCAGCGATTAAGACTCCGAGCTTCCACTGCAAGGGGTGCGGGTTCAAAGCCTGGTCAGGGAAATAAGATCCCACATGCCGCCCAGCACGGCCAAAGAAATAAATGAGTAAAAAATAAAGTTATAGTGATGAAACAGCCCTAGTGGTGCAAGGATGGGACGTATAGCTCTATGGTAGAGAATAAAGGTCCAGAAACAGATAGATGAGAACTTGATATGACAGAAAGTGAGGAAATTAAGGAGTTTTCAATAAATGGCATTAGGACAATTGCTTATCCATGTGGGGAAAAGTAAATTAGAAAAAAAGAAAACAAGCAAGCCCTGGTCAGGTGTGACCTTGGGCCCAGGGCCATTGGCACACGTTGTCGTGTGGGACGTTCTTCCTTAGACTCCTCCCTCCCTCCTGTGTCACTGTCACTTCCTCCAGAACCTTCCTGGACTCCCCTACACAAGCCCGGGGTGTGTCCTCACCCGCCCACCCTGGATCACCGGAATTCCAATCCCGGCCCACCCTTCCCCGCCAGGTGAAGAACTGTGCCTGGTCAGTAAGACCGTAGAGGTCCTTGGCCATTGCTATTGCAGTTGGAATTGTTACTGTGTTTACACAGGGTGACCAACACCCGCCCCCACTTTGCCCAGGACCGCTCAGGTTTGAGCGCTGGAACTATGGGGAAACCCTCATTTCTGGGGGAACCCAGAAGGCTGGTCAGCCTATTTAGGATGAATCTTTCACTTGATATCCCAACCCCCGAGAGCCAGAAAGGAAATCTCCCCCCTCCTTCCATGGTAACCTTCATTCATTCATCCACTCATCCCTTTATTCAACTCCTTTATTCAGCAAGTATTTATGAAGCATCTACTACATAGCAGACACTCTTCTAGGTGCTGGGGACAGTAAACTGAGAAGGTGTGATTTCTTACATGGGGATGATGTCTCGGAGACCACTGCAGGGCATGGGAGGTGGGAGAGGGAAGGGGCAGTTCTAAATGCAGGCTCTGATGGGATTGGGGCAGACCTTGCCCTAAGCCAGGCTGGTTGCTTCAACACAGCTGTCCTCACTCAGGACCATCCTGCTTCCGCCTCACCCAGTTCTTCGGTGATGTCTGCGGAAAATCTGTGGTTGTCACAACTGGGGGGGAGGGGACCCTGGAATCAAATGGCTGGGGACAGGGATGCTGCTGAACCCCACACAGTGCCCAGGAAGGGCCCCCAGCAAAGAATGTCCCGCCCCAAATAACCCCAGTGCCATGGGCGAGACCCTGCACTAATATTATTCAGACCCGCTGGGGCCCCGAGATTCCTGCACAGGCTGGGACTCTAACCGGGTCACCTCTGTATCCCGAGGTGACCTAGAGTGGGGCAGCCAGGAGGGCTGAGTATCAGGGATGAAATGACCAATCTCTGTGCCCACTCTCCCCACCACACCCCAGGGTCGATGGCCTCTATCTCCTCCCTGTGCAGCTAGCTTTTCCCTGAGCCATTTCTTCTTGTCAAGGTCCCTGTCGCAGGTTGTGTTCCCCGAAGATGACGTTGAGAGCAAGGATTGGAGTGCAGGTTGATGATGTGAGACGTGCAGAGAACAGATACAGCTGCCATAGGGTCCCGCAATTCCACTCCTGGGCATAGATCTGGAGAAAACTCTAATTCAAAAATATACATACACCCCTGGGATTTCCCTGGTGGTCTAGTGGTTAAGACTCTGTGCTTCCAGTGCAGGGAGCATGGGTTCCATCTCTGGCCAGGGAACTAAGATCCCACATGCTGTGTAACAAAAAAATAAAGAAAGAGAGAGAGAAAGAAAGAAAGAAAAAGAAAGAAAGAAAGAAAAAGAAAGAAAAAAGAAAGAAAAAGAAAGAAAAGATACATGTACCCCAATGTTCATTGCATCACTATTTATAATAGGCAAGATGTGGAAGCTGCCTAAATGTCCACTGATGGGTGAATGGATAAAGAAGATGTGGTACATATATACAATGGAATATATTCAGCCATAAAAAGAATGAAATAATGCTATTTGCAGCAACGTCGTGGATGGACCTTGAGATTATCATACTAAGTGAAGTCAGTCAGAAGAGAAAGACACATATATGATCTCTCTTATATGTGAAATCTAAAATACGACACAAATGAACTTGTCTACGAAGCAAAAACAGACTCACAGACATAGAGAACAGACTTGTGGTTGCCAAGGGGGAGAAAGAGTGAGGGAGGGTTGGATTGGGAGTTTGGGGTTAGCAGACGCAAACTATTAAATATAGGATGGATAAGCTACAAGGTCCTACTGTCTAGCACAGGGAACTATATTCAATATCCTGTGATAAGCCATAATGGAAAAGAAAAAGTTTTATTTATAGGTTCCATCCCTAACTGAGCTGGCCCATCCCCTCCCATGGTTCTAAGTGCAGCCCGAGGCTGCAGACTTCCCACCATGGTCTTCAGCTCCAGAGCAAGCCACCTGCAAACCAGCCGCATCTTCCCAGGGGCTGGCAACTCTCCTTTGCTACTGATTCCAAGACACATCCAGATAGCACAAATGTGACCATGAAAACAAACTCAGCCATGTTCAAATCAGGGAAATAACATTCTTATCTCTGTTTAGTAGTTGCTTAATTTTAGAATAGCTTAGAGTTACAAAAAAGTTGCAAAGATCTGTACAGAGTGTACAGAGTGCTGTGGACCCCCGACCCAGTACCCCTATTTCCAACACGTTAGTACTTTAGTACGTTAGTACGACATGCTTATCCAACTAAGGAACCGAGATGGATACGTTATTATTAACTAAAGTCCACACTTTATTAGAATTTCCCTAGCTTTCCCCTAACATCCTTTTTCTGTCCCAGTCTCCTCTGGGCTGTGACATTTCTCAGACGTCCCTGGGTTTTGATACCTTGAAAGTTTTGAGGAGGACTGGTCAGGTATTTTGTCCCTCAATTTGTCTGTCTGTTGGTTTTCTGATGTTTTTCTTATGGTTGGGCTGGAGTTATGGGGTTTGGGGCGGAAGATGCAGACAGAGATAAAAATGTCATTCTCCTCAGGTCACATCATCAAGGATACACACCATCAAGGATACACACATCAAGGATACACACCATCAACGGGACTTGTGACAAACAATTTTACCCTTGATCACCTGGCCAGTAGCGTCTTTTTTTTTTTTTTTTTTTTTTTTTTTGCTGCGTTGGGTCTTCATTGCTGCACACGGGCTTTCTCTAGTTGCGGCGAGCAGGGGCTCCTCTTTGTTGCGGGCACGTGCTTCTCATTACAGTGGCTTCTTTTGTTTCGGAGCACGGGCTCTAGATGTGCGGGCTTCTGTAGTTGTGGCATGGGGGCTCAGTAGTTGTGGCTCCCAGGATCTAGAGCGCAGGCTCAATAGTTGTGGCCCACGGCCTTAGTTGATCTGCGGCACATGGGATCTTCCCGGACCAGGGCTCGAACCCGGGTCCCCTGCATTGGCAGGTGGATCCTTTTTTTGTTTTCTTTGTTCCGTTTGGAACCAAAACTTTAATCCCAAGGAGTCTCACAAAACATATTACAAATGACAGCATGGAAAAAAAATTGCACAGTAACTCAAAGTTCAGCTCTACAGTATACTCTTTATCTGGCAGGACATTGGTATCTTGATAATCTCAACTTCCAAAAAACTTTACAAAGAGCTATGTATTCATGTACAGCAATCACAGAGGGGACTTATGACCTAACTCAAAGGTAAACTAACTTCCTTGAAACTTCTTAGATGCTAAACTCACTGGACAAGCTCTTGTCCAGTGTGAAGACTAGTGGAATTCTTAAACCTCTAATCTAGGGTAAGGGTGCGGCTTTCATTTCTACCTGCTGGCTTGTGTTCACAGTACCTTTTAAAGACTGCTTGCTTGACTACAGCTGCATACCACATCCCAGCTACAGAAAGTCTTTTTAATGTTTGCCAGTGCTGTTTCCATAATAATAAACATCACACTTTAGGTGGGCAGGAGTTAGAGTTTTATTATCAGTCTAGGCAAGACCAAAAATTCAAAGCAAATTCAATTCTGCTTAAGAGAACATTGTAAAGAAACAATTCTTCATATTACATGCCTCATATGACCCATTTCAAACCATAGAGAATGACACCTTTATGTGTCACTGTCCCAAGAGACAAACAAACGGGAACAGCTAAAACATTTAAAAGGTGCATCAAGCTTCGGAAGTCTCAAACGAAACTTGAATTTTCTGTACATACTCCTGTCAAATGAAGGTATTTCCTGTGCACCACTCCTCTTGCAAAGTGGTCTGCTATTTCCTTTCATTTGACCTGGATCGGCTAGGAGACCTAGAGAAAGATCGGGACGGCTTGCGATTTCTCTCCTGGGACAGTGATCTCTCTCTTCTCCTATATCTACTAAAGGGACCTGCTCCGGCTGCGGGAGAAGCTTCTCCGTCTTGGAGATCTGTGGTGAGGGGGAGGACTCCTCCTCCGATAATCATCTCGAGGGCGACGACCCCAAGAAGGAGGCGGCCACGATTTCGACTTCTCCCTTCCCCATTCGACAGGTCCACTCTTACTCGGCAGCCACAGAGTGTTCTCCCGTCTACTTCTCAGACAGCATCCGCTGCATCTCGGGGATCTTCATTTTCAACAAGAGTGAAGCCGGGAGGGTTTTTAGCAACCCACACACTTCGGAGTGGTCCATAATATCCTAAAGCTCGTTCGAATTCAGTCTTCTTACCACTGTTTCCAAGGCTCCTTACATAAACGTTCCAGTCCAACGGACAGGAATCCCGATGCAAGACCCTCCTGGCTCCTGGCTTTCATGGGCCACAGGGTGATCCCGGGCCTCTAGAATCTGGCAGCTGAATCGGCTCGCACAAGCTGGCCTGTGGGGATGCTTTTCCCCCTATGTGTCCAGCCCGGGGCCATGCTGTCTAGGCCCGACCTCCAGGGTGACAGGGTGAACCCCAGGTCCCTGGAGCAAACACTCAGAGACCTGGTGACCAGACTCAGGGGCCTGGGGCGGCAGCTGGACATGTGTGGCCACCCTGGTGGTGTTTGGCCCCATCTGCAGTTCCAGTTCCAGCTGAGAAAGAGCCTCGCTGTCTTATTTTCTCCTGGTTGTGTAAGGATCCCCGGTGTCATTTGACAGAAATGTAGATGGTGTGTTCTTTCTCTCTTTTCTCCCTGCTTCCTCTCGTCCCTCTCCTCCTCCCTCTCTCCCTCTCCCTCTGTCCCTCTCTCTCTTCCCTCTCCCTCTTTCCTCTGCGTCTCTCTCTTTCCCTCTCTCCCTCCCCCCTCCCTCTCCCCCCTCCCCGTCCCTCTCCCAACTCCCTCTCCACCTCCGTCTCCCCCTTGCTCTCCCCCATCCCTCTCCCCCTCCCCTCCCCCTCCTCGCTCTCCCCCGTCTCTCTCCCTCCTCCCCCCTCCCTCTTCCCTCCTCCCCCCTCCCTCTTCCCTCCTCCCCCGTCCCTCTTCCCTCTCCTTCTCTTCCTTCCTCTCTCCCTGTCCCTGTTTCCCTGTTCCGCACGCTCTCCCTCTACCTCTTTCCCTCTCCCTGTCCCTCCACCTCCTTCCCTCTCCGGAGAGGGAAGGAGGTGGAGGGACAGGGAGAGAGAGCAGGAGAGGGAGGGGGGAGAGGGAGAGAGAGGGGTGAGAGGGAGAGAGGGAGAGAGAGAGGGAGAGAGGGAGGGAGCGAAAGACCGTCTCTCCCTCCCTCCCTCTCTCCCTCCCTCCCTCTCTCCCTCCCTCCCTCTCTCCCTCCCTCCCTCTCTCCCTCCCTCCCTCTCTCCCTCCCTCCCTCTCTCCCTCCCTCCCTCTCTCCCTCCCTCCCTCTCTCCCTCCCTCCCTCTCTCTCCCTCCCTCCATCCCTCTCTCCCTCCCTCCATCCCTCTAGCTCCCTCCCTCTATCCCTCTCGCTCCCTCCCTCTATCCCTCTCTCCCTCCCTCTCTCTATCCCTCTCCCTCCCTCCCTCTATCCCTCTCTCGCTCCCTCCCTCTATCCCTCTCTCCCTCCCTCCCTCTCACCCTCTCCCTCCCTCCAACTCTCCCGCTCCCTCCATCTCTCCATCTCCCTCACTCCCTCCCAGAGAGGGAGAGATAGAGAGGCAGAGACAAGGGAGAGGGAGAGAGGGAGAGGGGGAGATGGAGGGAGAGGGAGAGGGAGGGAGAGGAAGAGAGGGAGAGAGATATGGAGAGGAGGGGGGGGGAGAGGGAGATGGAAAGAGGTCTCTTCCTCCCTCCCTCTCCCTCCCTCTCTCCCTGTCCCTGTTTCCCTGTTCCGCTCTCCCTCTCCCAACACCTCCTTCCCTCTCCAGAGAGGGAAGGAGGTGGAGGGAGAGGGAGAGGGAAAGAGGGAGAGGGAGAGCAGGAGAGGGAGGGGGAGAGGGAGAGAGAGGGGGGAAAGGGAGAGAGGGATAGAGGGAGGGAGCGAAGACGTCTCTCCCTCTCTCCCTCTACACCTCTCTCCCTCCCTCTCTCCTTCTCCTCCCTCTCCCTCCATGTCTCCATCTCCCTCACTCTTTCCCAGAAAGGGAGAGATGGAGGGAGAGGGAGAGAGGGAGAGGGAGAGATGGAGGGAGAGGGAGAGTGAGAGGCAGCGAGGTAGAGGGAGAGAGGGAGAAAGGGAGAGAGAGAGAGAGAGAGAGGGAGAGCGGTAGAAGTGCTGAGGAGGGGGGCTCCCTCCCCCTCCCACTCCCATCCTCTCCCTACTGCTTTCTCTTTTTTCTGCTTCAACAAACCCCAGGCGCCTTTTAGATCAGCCCTGAAGTCAACGTTGATGCTTGGACAGCCTGACCTCCCCGCTGACTTCCAGCCCAGGACCACCGCTGGGAGATGAAGTCTGCGGGGCCCTGGGCGCAGGCTGCACAGGCACCTCCTCTGATGCCCAATCTCTCCTCGTTTACGAGGCAGCCGACACTCCCCTCCCTGACTCCCCAAGATTTGAGGCCTTTTTAGTATGTGTCGATAATGCCATGAGCGACTATTTAACTCTTCCACGAGGACCCATCTCCCAAAATGCAGTGGTTTTCAGCCTTGGCTGCACTAGAGAACCCCCAGGGAAGGGAGAGACGTCTCTCCCTCCCTCTCTCTTTCTCTCCCTCTGTACGTCTGTCTACCTCTCTCCCTCTCCCTCTCCCTCTGGGGTGATGCCCGATGAGCTCAGAATCGCAGATGGACCCCCCCATCCCCTCTCTGTGGCTTGCATGGGGGATGCACCTTCTCACTGTGGCCCGGGCATGGCCTTGACATTCAGACATCGGGTCCTGCATGGACACTTGTGTTTGTTCCATAGCGCATGTGGCTGCAGTCTGTGCTTCTGTAGATGCGGGCTGTGCGTGAGCCCTTCATCTTCCCCGCAGACACCACTGGTGCTCGCTCGGCCTCGCGGGGGATGCGGGGGGCACGGGGGACAGTCTTGTGTCCCCACCTTCTTGGGCTGCAGACAGGCCACGCTGGTGCTGTGGTGACTGGGGGCTCCCAGGAGAACCCCGCTGCAGACCGGAGAGGTGGCCCCCGAGAAGGTGGCGTACACCTGGGGCCGGGCCTCATCAGTGAGCCACGGGCCACCTGCAGCAACAGGTGTCTCACCGTCCAGGGGCTGGGTGTTCGGGCGCCGTGGGGTTGAGCTACTGTCTGCACGGCAGCCGTGTTTGTCTTGTTGAGCCCGGGGAGGCCCCTTGGTGGCTCCTGGAGAGCCTGGCCGCATTTCTTCCTGCCCTTGGCCTTAGAGCCCATCACGTTCATGCCGTTTCTGCTTCCAAAAGGACCTGTGTTAATAAAGACCACGTGTTAGGACAGCACCAAAGTGCCTAGAAATCCGGGCCAGGAGGAGGAGGGAGGGGGATTGGCTGTGCCCGCCAGTGGCCTGGGAGCCCTGCCCGCCTGCAGAGACCTGGCCCGGGGCCCGTGGGGAGGGCGTGGCCCTCGGTCCCCAGCGCCTTCCGTCTCTGGCTTCCGGGAGAACTGCGTGATCCTCAGGGAGCTGGTGAGGCTGCAGGCCCTGAAGTCCCGCCTGCTGGGGTTCCGCACCATGCCGACTCCGTGCTGGAGATGAACACGGACAAGACCAGCCAGGTGGTGGCCACTGTCCTAGGTAACACCGCCTTCCCCTGAGTCCCAGTGGGGACGGGGTCAGGCGGACCTTGACCGGACGTGGTGCTGCCTGAGACCCCACTGTGTCAGCCCTTGGGGGTCACCTTCCCAGACCCTTCATTCTGCCTCGAGGGGCACAGGGTCGGGGGTGGCTGGGGGGCCGCCCCAGGGACGTAGCCGAGCCTCTCCCCTCCGCCCGCAGGTGAGCTGGCCCAGAAGCTGAAGCCCCTCGGGGAGCAGGAGCGGCCGTGATCCTGGAGCTAAAGAAGGCCGAGTGCCAGAGGCGGGGCCTGCACTTTGACGGCCCCATCAACGCCTGGGACCTGCGCTACTACGTGAACCAGGGGGAGGAGACGCGCTACCACGTGGGCCAGTACCTGCTCAATGAGTCTTTCCCCATGCAGGCGGTCACACGCGGGCTGCTGGGCATCTCCCAGGAGCTGCTGGGGCTGACCTTCGACCTGGAGGAGGGCACCAGCATGTGTCACGAAGACGTGAGGCTCTAAACGGTCTGGGACGCGGCCTCGGGCAAGGTCATCCATCGGCAAGTTCTACCTGACCTCTATCCTCGGTGCGTGCGTGGGGGAACCTGTCGGCCGTGGGCCGGGGCTCCTCTGTGGAAGCGGGGCCCCATCCACGTCCCTCCGCAGGGTGGGGAAGTCCGGGCACGCGGCCTGCTTCGGCCTGCCTACAGCACGATGGGAGCTGCCAGATCGCCATCGCGGCCATGGTGGCCAACTTCACCAAGCCTACGCCCAACCTGCCCTCCCTGCTGCGGCATGATGAGCGGGAGACCAACTTCCACGACGTCGGGCATGCGATGCACCAGCTCCGCTCCCAGGCGCAGGGCTGCAGGCAGGGGGCGGGGAGGGCCCGGGCATGCGTGGTCCTCAGGCAGGCCCTCGCCACGGGATTCTTTCACTGACATCACCCCACACGTGGTGACGCCCTCGGTGTCAGCTTCCATCATCAAACCCCAGGCACTGGGCGCGTAAATAACGGAAATGGATGTCCTCGAGGCTCTAGAGGCTGGAAGACCCAGATCAAGGAGTCAGGGCTGGTTCCCTGCACGTTAAATACATGTACTCAAGAGTTGCCTTTAAAAAAGACAAAAGAAAAGAAAGGAACGTTGCCTGCAAGTCTGCTGACAGCCGGTGATGAGAACCAGAGGGAAGGCTCTGGGGCCGGGGGCGCAGTGCCCTGTGAGCTCGGGGGCTGCTGCCAGTCTCCGTGGAGGCTCAGCAAGTCCCAGTGACTTCCCCACGTGGGGGGCGCCAGCTGAGAGTCTGGGCCCAGGACCCACTGCTCGTTCGGTCTTCCTGTGGTCAGCCCTTCATCCTGAGAGCGATGCTCTCACAGGCTGCACCGGGGCGTGTGGGTACAGTTTACTGAGCCGTACAGACGTCACTACTGCTTTGGACCATTTCCATCATCCCGAAAATGTCCCTCACGCCCTTCGCTATCACTCCGTCCCCTCGCCAGCCCCTGACAACCAGGAACCCACTCGCTGACTCTGTGGATCTACCTGCTCTGGATGTTTCTCCTCAGTGGGGTCACGCCCTGTGTGTCCTTCTCTGTATGACTTCTCTCGCTGAGCATCGTGTTCTCAGGGTGTACCGACGTGGCAGCGAGCGTCAGGGCTTCACCGCATTGCGTGGCTGAGGGACGTAAAGAAGACAAGAGAAAAGAAAAGCACGTTGCATGCAAGTCTGCTGACAGCCGGTGATGAGAGCCAGAGGGAAGGCTCCGGGGCCGGGGGCGCCGTGCCCTGTGAGGCCCTTGGCGCTGCTGCCAGTCTTGGTGGGGCACGGGCAGCACCGTCCCTCAGGAGCTGCTGGACAAGCTCATCAAGTCCCGGGAGGCCAACCCAGATGCGGCCGGACCGAGGGAAGGGAAGGGGGCTTCCGGTCTGCCCGGCTGGCAAGCGCGGCCTGGACACGGTGCCAGCCCCCCGTCTCCTTCCTCCCACGCCCCAGGCCTCTTCAACCTGTGCCAGATCGTCCTGGCCAAGGTGGTTCAGGCCCTGCACACGCAGACGCCCGCGGACCCGGCCCAGGAGAATGCCCGCCTCTGCCAGGAGATCCTGGGGCTCCCAGCCATGCCAGGTAGCCAAGCGCGCGCCGGGCTCACCTTAGCGGTCGGTTGGCGGCTACTGCCCAGGTCAAGAGGATCGTCTGGTGGTGTGTGAATGGGGACCGACTGACGGGCTCCGGCCGAGGCCCGCTGCCCTCTGGCCTCCTCCTGCCACGGCTCCTTGGCTGGTCCCTCCAGCTGTGGCCCACGGAGTCCGAGGGTGGAGTGGGAGGCTCTGCACATGCTTTCTAGAGAGCCTGGAAGAGGCAGGAGAGGGCTTCATACCCCGGACAGAAGGCATCGACGAGGTCTGCCCATGCGTGTCGGTGCGGACACGCGGTTCACTCCCTCGTGAGCGCTTTAACCAGCGATCTCCCCGTGGTGGAGGGAGAGCCCTGACTCATCTCTCGCAGCCTCGGCAGCTGGCCTTGTAAGAGGCTTAGGAGTGAGCCCTCGTGAGCTTCAGCAGAAAGTCGGCAAAGATTTATTTGTGTCCCTCCACTGAACTGCCAGCAAGGTCCCCGTTTTCTACAAGTGTTGGGCCAATACTCTCTCTAGTGGCAGGGGACTCAGACAAGGCTGCTTTGAGGCCCCCACCCCCGCTCTGGGGCAGGGGCACTGAGCGGCCAGGGGGCCGGCCAGGAGCCCCTCCGCGTGTGTCCCAGTGACCCACCTGCCTGCGACCTTCGGCCGCCTGGCAGGAAGCTACGACGCCCAGTCCTATGGCCAGTCATTCCTGCAAGAAACACTGGAACCAGTTTCTGCCAACCCACCAAAAAAAACGACTTCAAAGGCAACGTGGTGTCACAGGAAGGGCTTGTTTCTGTGTTGGTTTGTTTTTAGTTCATCAGGCCTCACTTAAAATTCTGATTCCACAATGCACTTGCTTTGGGATCTTGAACAACACTCATAACCTCTGCAAGTTTCAGTATAGTAAGTTTATGTGATTACCTTCATCTGTAATATCCCTGTGTTGCAATCTTAATTAATTCAGATTAATTCATCTTAATCTTAATCTCAAGTTCAGATCAATGACTAGTTCCTCTGTGACTTCTCCTCTGAACGGATTCAAAAGCCGCCTCTGCCATCCTCATTTGGCTTCTCTTCTCTTCGGGAATCTCATAAGAACTTCTACGACCTCTTTGGGTTTTTGTTGTTGCTGTTGTCTGTTTGTTTGTTTTTTAATTGAAATATAGTTGATTTACAATGTCGTGTCCGTTTCAGGTGTACGGCGCAGTGATTCCGTTTTCAGATTCTTTTCCCTTATAAGTTATTACAAAATATTGAGTACAGTTCCCTGTGCCATAGGGGAGATCCTTGTTGTATCTATTCTATGCCTTCTTTGAATGACCGTAGCACTTGTTGTCTGTATCATTTTTATGTCTGTTGTGGCTTTGTGACTGAAAATGAAAATTTTCTATTTGTTCATGCCCTGGCCCTTCCTTAAAAATGTGTTCATTTACCTATTTCATATTTATTGACTACATCTTAGACACCGTGTTAGCTGCTTGTTCTAGATGTTAGTAAAACACAGACCTTCCTGCTCAAAGGGTCACAGTATTTGTGGGAAAACAAAAAAATGAACAACTTACGTCTCAAATAGCTTTGTACTTCCCAAAGAGAGCACACCTCGTAGGTACAATAAATATATGTATTATACATAAATGTATAAAGAGTTAATGGCATTAAAAACGTGAGATAACTGCTTTTCTATTCTGAGGAAATGAGGATTACATTTCACCAGGAGCTCAATACCACTCTGAGAATGAGGGCTTAACCCCCGACCTGGCTCACTGCATCGCTTTCGTATATGAAAATAGACAAGTCTGTACACGCTCTCTACAAAAAGGCTTATCTGGCATGAATTTCAGATAGCAAGAAGAAAAATTCAAGAGGTTCAGAGAAGCATCCAGAAGCTCAGATGATTGTCTGGCACTGATACAACTTGCTTGACAGGAAAATAGAGCTGTAAATCTCACAAAATTCGATGATCTTCTAAGAATTTCAAAACCGCCTGCTATTAATTAGAAATCCTAGAAGAACCGCTTCTTTTAAAGCACACTGATAATATGCTTTACAGCTTAATATTCAGAAGCCTATGTTTTGGCTAAGTGAGCTTCAGGAATGAAGGAAACTTGTGGTTCAGTTCCCTCTACTCTGGAACCTCTGGTCAAAACACCTACTTCTGTGCTCAGCCATCTTATCATCTGAAAAATGGAGGCAACTCTAAGAAAACATAGTTACAGAGATGTTGCACAGTTTCCTGTGTCACTGTCTTCATTTGTTTCAGAAAACCAATAACGTCTAAGCTACTACTGCAAAGAGCGCAGTGTTACTTGGGGTCATCTAGTGCAGCTCTGTCAAAGTAAAGAAAAGGAAAGGGGCCTAGAACAACTATAATTTTCCCAAGAGGACACTATTATTTTATGGTAAATCTGAGTCAAGAACCCTGATCTCTTTGATGCCATTCCATTGTTCTTTCGTTGGGTTCTCAAGAACCCAGAGAAAGAAAGAGAAATAAAACTCCTATGTGCTGTGTCACTGGTACAGGACGTGGCAAGACTGGAATCGGAGAACTACATATTAACAGGTATTTGGGAAATTCTTCAAACTGGTTAAGATATACACCAGGTACCTAAAAAACAGTATGTTTTCCCAAGATGATTCTGTGGAGTGAACAGAACTGGTAACTGAAGGTGCCTGTGTGCTGCACTTCCAAACAGGATGGGTGAATGCTTGTTTTCTGGCACCTTTAAGACTCCACCCCAATATACACATTAAAATAAAATTAACATTTCAACTGGGTCATATTTAATTCTGCATGCTCTTCTAAGTCAGCAAAATATTCCATATATCATTTAAGTTGTCACTCACTCTCTTTTCTTTTTCTTTTTTTTTTTTTGCGGTACACGGGCCTCTCACTGCTGTGGCCTCTCCCGTTGCGGAGCGCAGGCTCAGCGGCCACGGCTCACGGGCCTAGCCGCTCCGCGGCATGTGGGATCTTCGCGGACCGGAGCACGAACCCGTGTCCCCTGCATCGGCAGGCGGACTCTCAACCACTGAGCCACCAGGGAAGCCCGTCACTCACTTTTTAACTTGAGTTTTAATTTCTAAAAGTCTTTCCAAACACAAAACAGAGGTGGGAAAATGGTATATGGGAAGCTGCAGAGATGAAATAAGCTTACTTCATTCGGCATAAAGATGAATACCCAAACAACTTCTGCATAGCTGCAAGTGTCCAAATCTACTATCTTCGTTTCGTAGTCAAGGCTTCCGGAAAAATATGCTAACGGATTCCTAATTACCCAAATGCCCCATATCCGTTTCAGTAAGTATCGTTATACATTACGGAAAATTTTCTCAGTGACACAGAAAGACATCCTGGCCGAGCATCCCCCTTCCCATGACACAGAGATGATGGGTCTCAAGCTACGTTGAAGGCGTTGGAGCCCACTTTATCCATTACTAATATTAATGGAGGACAAACCTTCATATTCTGTTTGTTTGCTCTGTGTTTGCTAAATCACTTCTTCCCTTCATTAAAATGGATGACACATAATTGAGTCTGTAGTGTGTGTATCACTGGAACCTGAACACATTTTTGCTGGTTTTATTAACGTCATAGGTTTCTAGGGAGGGTCTACTAAATAACTAAGTCTAGTTTCACAGTTACAAATAAATTAGGATGTAATTTTGAATAAATTAAGCTCATCATAAAGGAAGGATACTGATAGTTGCTACTACCCCTTCCTTGAGGGGCTCTTGTAAAGCACTAAATAAAGTAACAGAGGTTTATATGCATGCATATATTTTCAATGATATTTGAACACACTCGAAAAGAACTCTACAGAATGCATTATAAAACCTCGATGCTGTGTGTCCCTAGTTCCCAGCTCTCTCGTTAAAACTATTTAAATGAACAAAATGTTATCTATTAGGAGAGCTATCAGAGTACTCCAAATACTACTTCTTGCAGTACCCTGTCCCAACCATTTGCCTTCCTCTTCCCATTAGTCCTTAATTCAGAAACCCCAGAGATTTGTTCATTAATTTATGAGCATATTTCTTCATTCAGCCAAGGAAACTGATGGCTCCCTTACCAAATTTCAGGCACCCTTCTTCAGTATGTTTTCTAGGCATGTTCAGGAAACACAGCAGTGATTAACACAGATGAATATAGCCTCTCTCGAGCTGAGGGGAGAGACAAAAGTAAAGAAGCAAATATAAAATCGTAAGTGTAAATACGTAAATAAAAATGGAATAAATGGGTAGAATAACTAGTATATCAGGTAAGTGCTGGAGAAAAACAGCAAGCAGGGAAGGGGGATGGAGATTGTTAGCTGGTAGGAGGAGGCTGCGATCTGAAACTAAGTGATCACTGAGGGCTTTCTGGGGAAGATAAAATTTAAGAGGGAACCTAAGGTTGTGAGAGGGAGCAAGGTGCATATCTGGGAAGTGAATAGTACAAGCAGAGGGAACAGTCAGATGGAAAGGCAATGAGGCAAGAGTGGGCTTGGAGTATCCAAGGAGCAGAAAGGATGTCAGTGTGTGGAAAACAGAGGGAGCAAAGTGGAGAGGAGAAGGAAACAGTCAGAGAGGAAACAGAGGCCCAGATTTCTAGGGCTGTGGAGGCACTTTGAGGACTTTGCTTTTCCTGTGAAGAAGCCACTGAAGAGCCTGGAGTGACATGATCTGACTTACGTTTTAACAGGATCTCTCTGGATGCCATGTTGATTAGAGACTGCAGGAGAATAAGGACAAGCCCCAGAAGACCAATAGTTGATTCAAATGTCAAGAAACATTTATGCCTTCACCCTTCAACTTCACAAATGATGCCATTTCCATTGAGCTATTGAAAAATATAATCTGGCTTTCAAAACAATAAACCAGAAGGCATTTTCTCACATAAGCAAGGTCACAAACAACTGTCAGCTAAAGTTGAAATAGCAACAAATCAAATAATAACAAAAAACATTTTTTATAGCTTTTAAAACCTTACCAAGCATTTTCTTGTCCATTATCTAAGTTAATCCTCAAATCAACGCCATGAGATAGTTACTATTTTCCCATTAGAAGTGACCGCATATTAAATCCTTAGTGATTGCTCAAGAAAAGCTGAAATCTTGAGTGTACATCTATTAATGGCCAAGGTTGGGTTTTTTACCCATGGGAACATTGGATGCTAAAATCCACAGGGATTTTCAGCTCAAGATGGCAGACTAGGAAATATATTTACTTTCTGGTCCTCCTGAAACCAGGTTTAAATAAAACTGTAGAAATACCCAAATTAATCAACCAATAAGAGCCAAGACATTGTGGAAGTCATCAACCACAGAAAGACTTCAACACATTTCGAGAAGGCAAACAATGAAATGGAGGGGCCGTGAATAAAATAATGAAGAAAAGACTACCCTAAGTAGGGTCTGCACAAAGCCAGTCAGCTTTTGCTGAGCCCTGGTTATAGTAAAGGACAGAGGAAAGAAGAGGGGCTGAAAACAAGGAGACAAAAGTCATTTTAGGAAAACACGTTCATTTAATGAGCTCCAGGGAACACTCGGCCTGCTGCCATACTCACTCACGTATTACAGTGGATTGTTGGCACGCAAGACAAGAAAACAGGGAACCAACGAACAAAACTCAAGACACTGTTTCTTACTGAACTCTTCTCAAACGAGATCAAGAAATTATGGTTCAATGCCATAGCTGTAAATCATTTCTGCTCCTGGAGAGGTTAGAAAGGGCTTATAATAGTTACCCTTTTTTTTTCAGACAGAATTTAGGTCTGAGCAAAAGCTTTTGTGTCCTCCAACCTCAAAGTTTATTGGGGATGGAAGTCCAAATTTGCTTCGACATACCATAAAAAGAATCTCATGAGCAGAGGGTCAAACTACTTTTGGAATATATGAATTATGCCCAGTGTGATTTTAAATAGATTTTAAACAAAAATATATAGATTTTTACTGATCTATATGATTCTGGGTTCTGAAACTTCTACATGTCACATGCCTGATACAGAACACACAATGTCAGTCCCAGGAGAGAGAAAACACTCCAATGAAGCAAGCCAAAGAAACAAGATTCGGACAAGGTAAAGTGACGTGTAGACCAAGACCAGGATTTTTCAATTCTTTCCTGTCATGCTGTAGCTTCCAGCTCCTGAATAACAACACATGTTTCCCTTGTCCTAGACACACAAGAGTATGTCTCCTCTATGGGGCATAAGAAGCTCTAGAGTTACATATGTGTAGTAAAGAGTGGACCCAGCCGGCATACTCACAATGACCAAATTGTGTTGCTCGTACTTTATTTTAAACCAATACATCGCTCCACGCTGAAGTTGCAATAAATGATATATTTGCTTTCTAGACATGAATGAGATGCCTTACTGGATATACTCCAGGAAGGCCAGAGAAACTGGCTTCTAATCCATACAGAATAATTCATTGATGAATTCCTTTCAGGATAGCCCATGATTTATCTAGAATATAAGCTTTACATACCTGGATCCTTCAAACTAGACCAAAGGGAAAAATCTAGGCTCCAAGCCTCAATTAGAAATGTGGGATGGTGCTATGCTGACAACTGGTGGTCCCTGACCTATCTTCTGAGATTAGAACCCAGTGTGGTGGATGACCAATTCACGCGTTGAACAAAGGAACACCTCCTACAGGGCAGTGGATGTGTTCATTACAGGTATGGCACTTAGGGCTAAGTATCATAAGGACTTCAAGAAACAAAAGAAAAAGTAACACATGAAGCATATATGATAAGGAGGCGCCAGAGTCCAGAGCACGAGCTCTGGAATCACACAGGCTTGCTTCGAATCCCGGCTAAGCCACTACCATCTGTATACCCTGAAGAACAGTCGAAGGTTGAAATGTTCTTTTACCAAATTTCGAAAAACAAGTGAAGAAAGAACCTACCTGCCAGGAAGGGACATCGTGGGGTGCAGCATCCAGTCGGGTCAGGGCTCTGCATCCCCTGCTCAGAAACCTTCACCGCCTGGCTCACGGTGATGCTGGCAGCTCAGCAGCCCTGGAGAAGGCGCTCCTGCTCCTGTCTCCAGGGCTCGCGGACAAGCTGGGGAGGTCCACGGAGGAGGCGGGCCACAGCCTGGCAAGCTCTGGGTGCCTCCTGCACTCAGCTCTGGGCAGGCTCTGGCCTCTGGGCCCCGTTGCGGGGAAGGGCTGGCCGATACATACCCAGGGCTGAGGGGTCTGCAGAGCCGGTGCCCAGGCAGCGTGAGCTCTGGAGGACAAGGCTTCCACAGTCCCCAACAGTCTCCGCATGGTGGCCCATCCGGTGCCAAACACCTGCCACCCACAGCGACAAGTCCCAGCCGCTAGAAAGTCCAGAAGGGCTCGGGCTCTTTGCCCTCGGGCCGGGTTTCTCCAGGGGCTGGGCTTGTGTGGGGCCCCCAGCCCACCCCCTGACCCGCCCGCCCTTGCTCTGTGACACGTACAATGCAATGGCAACACCCAGGCTGAGCCGGCAGGCCAGTGTTCAGTGCGTGCTAGACCTTGAGAAGAGTTAGCAGCTAGGGAGAAGCTCTCCCACTTTCACTCGCTTTTCTCAGATCAGCCAGGCAGCCCATCTCACCCCAAAGCGATGGACACCACACCTCCTTCCCAGGCTATCGTTTTCCGTTCTGCCCCTGTTTTCCCTTTCCATTCTGCCCCTCTTTTCCCCAGCACCCCATCTACGGCTTCGGGTGTCATCGGTGCTGCAGCAGGCAGCACCTCTGACCCCGAAGCTATGGACACCACACCACCTTCCCGGGCTTTCGTTTTCCGTTCTGCCCCTGTTGTCCCTTTCCATTCTGCCCCTCTTTTCCCCAGCACCCCATCTACGGCTTCGGGTGTCATCGGTGCTGCAGCAGGCAGCACCTCTGACCCCGAAGCTATGGACACCACACCACCTTCCCGGGCTTTCGTTTTCCGTTCTGCCCCTGTTGTCCCTTTCCATTCTGCCCCTCTTTTCCCCAGCACCCCATCTACGGCTTCGGGTGTCATCGGTGCTGCAGCAGGCAGCACCTCTGACCCCGAAGCTATGGACACCACACCACCTTCCCGGGCTTTCGTTTTCCGTTCTGCCCCTGTTGTCCCTTTCCATTCTGCCCCTCTTTTCCCCAGCACCCCATTTACGGCTTCGGGTGTCATTGGTGCTGCTCCCGGCAGCACCTCTGACCCCGAAGCTATGGACACCACACCACCTTCCCGGGCTTTCGTTTTCCGTTCTGCCCCTGTTGTCCCTTTCCATTCTGCCCCTCTTTTCCCCAGCACCCCATCTACGGCTTCGGGTGTCATTGGTGCTGCTCCCGGCAGCACCTCTGACCCCGAAGCTATGGACACCACACCACCTTCCCGGGCTTTCGTTTTCCGTTCTGCCCCTGTTGTCCCTTTCCATTCTGCCCCTCTTTTCCCCAGCACCCCATCTACGGCTTCGGGTGTCATTGGTGCTGCTCCCGGCAGCACCTCTGACCCCGAAGCTATGGACACCACACCACCTTCCCGGGCTTTCGTTTTCCGTTCTGCCCCTGTTTTCCCTTTCCATTCTGCCCCTCTTTTCCCCAGCCCCCCATCTACGGCTTCGGGTGTCATCGGTGCTGCAGCAGGCAGCACCTCTGACCCCGAAGCTATGGACACCACACCTCCTCCCTAGGCTATCTTTTTCCGTTCTTCCCCTATTTTCCCTTTCCATTCTGCCCCTGTTTTCCCCAGCGCCCCCCCCATTTACGGCTTAGGCCGGCATCAGTGCTTCAGCAGGCAGCAGCTCTGACACCAAACCTATGGACACACCTCCAGGGCTGTCATTTTCCAGTCTGCCCCGTCTCCAAGTAGAACCACTACCTATTTCACACGGCTGTTCCTAGTTCTGGGAACACACCACGCACTGGTAGCAATGCCTCAGCCCATGCCTCGACTCATTTCCCTGCAACGCTGGCCAACAGATAGACCAACACTTCAAAGTTATGACAGAAAGTTGAGTAAGTTATACGCTTGGAATTGCATTTATTATTATTAACAAGCACAACTGTAGTGCTTAGACTATAACAAGTAATATTCTAAGTGCTTAGCAAATATTAACTCACTTAATCCTCATAATGGCAACCCTATAGGTAGGTAATGTTCATAATATTCACCTTTTTGGGGGGAAACTGAGGCCCAGGGGGGTTGAATAGCTTGCCTAATGCCACACAGTAAGTAGCGGGCAGAAACCCAGGATGAAAACCAGACCGTCTAGACTTTCATCACTTTGCTGTGTCACCTTAATAGATGTTGTGGTTTGGGAAGGGACTAAACTGACAAGACTCTGAACTTGAGAAGGGAGAAATTAGAAAGTGACTGATCCTAGAAACTAGAGAGGATTTCAGCTCAGAAATTTCTGGTGGTGAGACCCAGAAGAACAAAAACATGGCTGGAATATTAACTTGGGGTAGTATCTGAATCCATTGAGAAATGGTTTTGTTTTGTTTTGTTTTTTTAACTTAGAAAGGCCAGCTGGATGAAGATTAATGAAACAAAAAGTAGAAAGGGAAAGAGGAAGGTGCCTGAAGTGAGACATAACCTCTTCCCTGTAAGTACTAGGGGTGGGCGTCCTGTGGGAAAGGATGGAGCTCTCTCTACAGCTTTGTCACCAGGATGAACAAGGAGAAACATGGCAACCATTGTACTGGTTTTGATGATTCCTCAAAAACCAAGGCTTTACTTTCCAAGAACTACCCACAGTAGCATACCTACCGTGTGTCAGACATGCCACCAAGTGTGTTTCCAGTCACACATTTTAACTGGAGAAATAGTTCCTATGAGGTACGCATTAGTTCCCTATGGCTGCTGTAACAAATGACTACCAATGAGCTTGCGTAAAACAAAACACACTCATTCTCTTATGGTTCTGGAAGACAGAGGTCCAAAACCAGTTTCCCTGGGCTGGAACCAGGAGTTGACAAGGCCGTCCATCCACCTTCTAGAGGCTCTAAGGGAGAATCTGTTTCCTTGACAGCATTCCTTGACTTCCGGCCACATCAATCCAACCCCAACTTCATCATCACATTCTCTCTGGAGTAAACACTCCCTCTGCCTCTCTCTTACGAGAACACCAGTGGTTACATCTGGGTCCATCCAGGTAGTCCAGAAGAATCTCCCCATCTCAAAACCCTTACTTTCATCCCATTGGCAAAGTCCCTTCTGCCATTTAAGGTGACATTCATAGGTTCTGGGGATTAGAAGGTGGACATTTGGGGGCAATGGTACTATTCAGTCTACTACAAGGTAGATACTATTATCTTTCTCAGATGTAGGAAATGAAGTTTAGGGAAGTAATTTGTCTCAGGTCTACAATTTCCAGAGGAGAGATTTAAATTCTGCCAGGGAGACTTTAGGACACACTCTAAACAACTTTAACCTGTGTCCTTAATTACTGCATAATCCTTGGTTAAGAGTCACACTTAGGTATCAAGACCCAACTGAATATAACACAAGTACTGTCTCCTCTTTCACTATGTTTGCCTGGTGTATTTATGAATCTTGCCCAGAGCAGAAGAGTTCAGAAAATCGTTATACACGTTTCCTAGGAGAAAGCATTTACCGTTTGATGTGCACGGAGTAATGGAAGGCTATTTAAAATAAAATAAAGTAAAATATGCCACCAAATCGTCAAGTGTCACAACAGAGGTAACCCCGTGGGAGTCTTGAGGAGACTAAAATTATCTCCAATTGTGCAGGTGAGAAAAGTGTCACTAAAGGCAGTTGTAGTTCAGCCAAGCCCTACGGCACAGAAGTAGGAATCTGGATATGTACGAATGGGAAAAAAGACATTTTAGGCATGGGAAAGAGTTGAATGCTGAATGGATGAGAAATATGCATTAGACCTTTCTAAATCAACTGGCTTATTCACTCAGTAAATCAGATTTGGTCAGTCAAACTAGCTTTAGCTGATTACTTATCCAGGGCATAGCTGTTGAGAGTCATTTTTGTCATAGAACAGTAAATAAAATTGTTGAACTATAGCTTTAGGCTTGCTAAGTGATAACAGATTGCTCTAGCTGATGTTCAAGTGACTTACTTGGTACTATTCACGAAATTGGGGGTTAACAACTGCTTAAGACAACATAGAGAATTGATCTTAAATAGTACTTGAAGTAGTTACTCTGTAAAGTATCTGTTCAGTAGCTCATGGTAAATGGATGTTTATAATCCCCGTTGGACAACCAACTGCTTTTTTGCAAATGGTAATGTGAATTGCTGTTGCATAAACTATAGTAACGACCACCTATCTAATCTGTTGTCCAAACCAGAAATCTTCTAACAATACTGGTCTCCTAATAAAAAGTAAGCATGAAGCTAACACACACTGGGTGTCTCCCGTGTGCCTGTGCATGCATCTATAGCTCACTGAACCCCCATAACAGCCCCCAAGAGAGGGACTCTGAGTGTCCCCATGCTGCTGGTGGAGAAACAGGCACAGGAAGGTTCAATAGTCTATCTACCTAAGATAACACAGAGGGCGGGAGAGCCTGTTTTTAAACCATCTGCCTCCAATTCCAGGTGCCAGGAGCCAGATTCAGCCTACAGGCCTCTTCTGCTCATCTGGAGGTGA
Source organism: Delphinapterus leucas (assembly GCF_059928025.1). Classification (NCBI taxonomy): domain Eukaryota; kingdom Metazoa; phylum Chordata; class Mammalia; order Artiodactyla; family Monodontidae; genus Delphinapterus; species Delphinapterus leucas. The sequence goes on along the minus strand of NW_028322294.1, from coordinate 408,049 downwards.
AACCATGTGTAAGGATTAGTCAAATCCTGTCTTCACTCCTCAAGGTAGCTTGAACACTTGCACGTCCTCCAAATAGCACGTAGCATAAGCAATAAGATGTTTGCCCCGGGTATTGTCCAGGAACTTGGAATCAGCTGTGTCTAGTTAGGCTGAGCTGGTTAAGACTGGAGAGGACCACCGATCTTCCACCTGGCCCAGTGCCTTTTGACCTCCTGCCATCAGAGGGCCGAAAACTACAGCCTGAGAATGTGCTGAGCCCCGCAGCCTAGTTACGCCAGCTCAGGACAATGAGGAGCACACCTTTTCCCAATCACCTTTCCTCATGCTCCCCATGCCTCATACTGCCCTGCTTCTTTATTCTTTATCCCATAGATACCCCAAGCCCCTTGCCTTTGGGGAGGCGGATTTGAGAGCTATTGTCACGTCACTTCCTCGCTTGGCTGCCTTGTGAATAAACCTCCTCTTTGCTGCAAACCTCAGCATGTCAGTGTTTTGGCTTGCTGCGCCTCAGACAAAATGGTAGGGAGCAGTGGTAAAGGTCCCTTGCCTGTGAGGGAAGCTGGTTGCTAGTAGTCACGTTGCAGATGTTTTCTCCTCCCGGGGGGGCAGACGTCCTGCTCTTCCAGAAAGAAGGGAGAAAGGCAGGAGCTGGACCCTTGCTCTCAGGGTCACCGTCACCTAGGAGCTCGTTAGAAACACAGAATCCAGGCCCCACCCAGAACTACTGAATTACAGCCTGCATTTAACAAGATCCACAGGAGAGGCATACCCATATTAAAGTTGGAGAGGCACCAAGCTGGAGTCCACGTAGCAGAGAAGCAGACAGGATTCTAGACCACGCAGAGTGTTAAAGGCCAACAGTTTGTTTTCTATTCTCAAAACAATGTTTTTGAGCCATGTTTATGAGCAATGTCCCAACTTGCTTCTAAGGTTTCTTGTGTGAAGAATGGATTGGAAGGAAACAAGATATATGGACACTAGTTAGGACCTCACTGCAACAGACAGGCAAGTTCAGTATTAGGATGTTGAGGACGAGTTGACAGATTCAGAAGAAATTCAGGAGATAAACTGAAGCGGGCTTAATGGGGTATGAGACGGAGGAAAGGAAGGTCTTAGGGAATTTAAGGGTTTACTCCACGTATGAGCAAAGCCTCAAAATTCATCATTTGAACGTACAGAGGTAGAGCTCTCAAAGGACACTGGTTAGGAAGCAACAGTACGCCCTTTATAATTCCAAGAGACAACACGGATCAACTGTCTCGATGGAAAACTCGGCGGTACCGGTGCGTTTTTTCACTCAAACTTAGTTCCAGTGCCTATTACTCACATTTTCTGTGCCTAAACAACACAGCTTGAGGAACTGAAGGGGATTCCATCCTGGTAATTAAGGAGGGTCCCCAACACTGACAGTCCCATCTTAAAAAGCAGTCCCGCTGCATTTTACCCAAGGAGCAATGGCCAGAGCCTCCCTTTTAAAACGATGGGGAGAAATCAGAACATCACACACTGTCCCTTTCAGCTACTATGAACTGAGCCGCGAGACGACCAGCACCCCCTAGCACAGCGCCGGGGGCCACTGTGACAGGCGACAGCACAAGAGACGGAAGCCCAGGCCCAGGGGCTCCGAGCTCCACCGGCAACGCCCAGGGGCCAAGGCGCATTACCTTTCCGGGATGTGCTTTCCGCCCTTCCTCGTGGCCGACGAACTGGCTCATGTCACCCCCGCCAGGAGTGCCAAAGTCGCCAACCCGGCATCCCCGGTGCCAGCACAAGGCCACGAACCACAGGCGCCTAGGCACAAGCCCACGCAGCTCGCGGACCTCCTTCTACCGCGCATGCGCCACCGCGTGGCGTGTCGAGATGACTGTCATCACGCAGGCGGATTAACGCGCTTGATCGGTAAAGAGGATTCTGATGCCTGCAATTTCCCTCCTTAGCCGGAGGCTGGGAGCACACGTCCATTAGTTCGTGTGTGTACCCTTCAGCATTCCAATCATACGGGACATGGAAAGTTGTCCGACTCTCCCAGTTTCTTGTGTGGTTCTTTCAGATATTTCCCAAGTGCTTACATTCACACTTGTATCTTGTATGTAAGTATTTGTACGTAACAGGTATCCTGTAGTTTATAGAAGAGCAGCACACTATACACGTACTACATACCTAGTCTACAATGTGTCTTGGATAGTGACGCTGTTATCTTTCTAAAATATAAACTTGGCTGGATTGCTCTGTCGCTTGAACATCTTCACTTAGCACAGAATACAGCCCAGGTTGTTAGCACAGCATTGAGAACTCTTTATAAACAAATATCAGTCTGTCTCTCCAACTGAATTATAAGTTCAAACTATGACTTACAAGGACCTACATCATCCACCTCCCTCCTTTGCCCTGCCAGCCTCCCCTGATCTCATTCTCTACTGCCCTGCCCTCACTCACTTTCCCCTGTCCAGCCACACTGGCTTCCTTACTATTCCTCAAACATGCCAAGCACAGGCGTGCCTCAGGGACTTTGCACCTACTATTCCTTCTGCTTCAGAACACACCCTCCCACCCCATCTCCACTCTCCCAGAACACACCCTCCCACCCCATCTCCACTCTCCCAGATATCCAATGGCTTGTTTCTCACTGCAAGGCTCTGCTCAATCGACATCTTAATAGAGGGGACTTCCCTGATCACCTACCACATTCCCTCACCTCTTCATCTTCTTTTGTTATTCTCCAAAGCATTTACCACCGCTTGACACTCCACATATTGACTTATTTATTCATCTCTCTCCCCCACTAGAATGGAAAGTACGTAAGGGCAAGAGCTTTGTTCTCTTCCTACTTCCTAGAACAGTGCCTTCAACTTAGAAGGTGTTATACAAATATTTGCTGAAAATGAATGTATGACTTCTTTGCCCTTTCACACTACCCTCTAGTCACACCAGAGGCTGCCCCTCCAGAGCACAAGTTCAAGCCCTGGGCCTTTTGTACCTGTCCCCAATACCTGGGCTGTCCTTTCCTCATTCCGGCAAAATCCTCTTCCCCCAAGCCCAGCTCAAACGCTGTCTCCTCAGTCAGGCCTTCCTCAATTTCTCCTCTATATTCCTGCTGCACTTGATTCTTTTATCATAATTAACCCACTTAGACTCACTACATGTTTCTCTTCCTAGACAACTGGAAGTTGCTACTGAACAAAGACTTCTACTCACCTCTGTATCCCCGTGCCCTAACAACAAACCTATAAGGCTCTCGGTGTTTACTGAAACAATTCATTTTCTGAGTCTCTACCCATTCTAGGGAGTGCGTAGTATAGTCTCCTCCTCATTATCAGTGAGCCTGGCATCTGTGGGAGGGCCTTACAGCAGAGGAAGTCACCAATGGATCATAACTAAGGTCCTGAGACTGCAATGGCAGACAGCATGGTGAAGTTAGCCCACTGCATGCAGAAGACCCACAGAGGAGTCAGCATATGCAATGGACTACACTTGGTATAACATGTGAACAATCAAGGTTTACAAACGTGTTCTCATGCACTTGTAAGGATCTTCTAGCCCACGCGGAACAGACAGAACACACACAAAGGAGCCTGGAGGAAGTGAGTAGGCCGGCAGCTGCGCCCTAATGTCTTAAGAGGTAACATTTCTGTGACTACAGTTTAAACACATCAGATAATTTGCCTCCTTTCTAGACACCCTGGTTATCACAGGACAGGCCAAGCCTCTCAAGTTTTAAAGCTAAAGTACACGGAAGATCTGTGAATAGGGCTGAAGATATTTAAGAGCTAGTACCTGCATTAAGCAACCAGGTTATAGAATGAACATTTATCTTGAAATTCCAGTCTCTCCCTCTCTCTCTCGCCTCCTATCCCCTATCTTCCCACCTCCATCTCTATTCCCTCTCCCCTACTCCCTGTTTTATGTATATACGTGCATCATTTTATATATACACGGAATATTTACTGTCTGTTACATTGATTTAATAAAGTGCACACTCCTCAGGCTAAATTTAGAAAGAGGACAAAATGAACACTTTCACATGGGCGTCAGTGGTGTTCCAAAGACAAAAGATTCCTCAGTCTTAAAACATGGTGAACACCATGTTCCTTCTGATAGTTAGATGCTAGAAAAAGGCAAGTGGATCCTTAAAATTCACACGCTATTAACACCTACTATCAACAGAGTAGATCTTAAAGCGGAAACAAGAAAACACCAGCCTTTTAAGTTCTTCCTGTCTGAAGATAAGAGTAAGAGGTGGTAGTGTTCTTCCTCACTTGCACCCGAAGGGTAAAAGCAGCAAAAATATCTTAAACACATATATGATGAGGAAGCCACTCTACCTGGTCCACTCTGTTTTGTTTTGCTTCTAGGGATCTGTCTCACTCTGAACCTTTGCTTTTTGTTTTCTCTTTTATGTACGCTAAGAACCTGAGAGTCTAAACCTTTTCTTCCACCTCTCAACCAATAAACAGGACAAAAGAACATTTTTATGTTTTTATGTATTTTCCATTCAAATTTTTAAAAAAGAGATAAGTAAGCTAGCTCAGTTCATATTTCTCACAAAGATCACTTTCCAAACTAAACTCAATTGTTTGTGACCATAAACAGGAAAAACACCGTACTCTAGTAGCACCATCTGACATTTCCACCTTAATGTTACCAAACACAACTTGACACGAATGTCAGAACTATTAAAAATGTTAAAAATCCCCAACCCCACTCAAAATGCATACCAAAGTTCAGGTAAAAGGGAAAAACAAAAACAAACACAAAAGCAACTCACCGTTATCTTTATGTTCTTTCAGAAACCCATTAACAGCACACTGGAATTTAAAACTAGTGTCGTCATCTGACACCTGATGCCCAATTGTACACATTTTTAAATAAGGAAGAGTTTCTGGTAAGTCCTATAAGGCAAAACCATGAAAATATGTATTATTTCCTTTGTAGGGAAAGAATAAAAAATTAATTAGAGAAGGCAGAATATAAACCAGGAGAGTACATTAAACTTTGTATGTCAGTCATTCTGATGAGAGCCATTTTTTCCAAAGCTGCTTTAACCAGTAATTATCACTTGATTTTCATTCAAACTGCAGAACGGACAGTTACCAGGCATGCAAAAGGAAAAGCAAATCTATGTGAATGAATGCACATGTAACTCAAAATGATATAAACAGTTCTGCCTACATTTATGTTCTATCTTACATTTCAAGGGCCATAAAGCGGCTGTGATTTAAGGAGAGTAGTAGAATAGAGTCAGAAGAACTTGGATTCGAATTAGGAAACAGAGGCAATTTCAGGCATTGTTGAGAACTGGTATTCTTGAGGTGGGAGAAAGTAGACTATCAATAGAAGACAGAAAAGGATAAGTGAAAATTCTCTAGTTCTGAATTTAAATGGAAAGTAGCAGTAGGAACCTATGACATATTTTAAAAATATTAAAAACAAACGTACATATTTCCTAGCTCTGACCACTGAAAAAGTCTAGAAACAACTGATGTCATGTCCAAAGGACTCAGGAGTCACCGAGAAGCTCCAACTGGCCAAAGATAGGGCCTCAGTTAGAATAATAACTGTAACGGAGTCCACGGTGAGAGGAATAAATGAAATTTTACAAAACTGGTCAACACTGGAGGATATTTGTGAATCAACTCATTATTTTGAAAACTGTTAAATAAAAGAAGAGAATCATGCCTCTACAACTGAGCAACCAAACAGCTGATGAGGGGAATCTTCTCCTCGTACAAATATACCCAGCTAATAAGTGAAAAAAAGAACAACAGAATCCACCATTCTTTGAAGCCTCAACTGAATTAATGGATGTAGGCATGAATCATCAGTGACTGCTAATACCACAGAAAGACACAACTATATACGTCTCCATGGAAGAACACATCATCACCCATGAAACTGTCTTGCCAAAACAAAACATGCAAGCTTCATTCAGATCGACTACCGATTTACAGGAAATAAAAGGACTGAAGAATATGTTACCAACACATGGAATGTAATCATCGGCATCTAGATGGGACAAATTACCTGGTTTCTTTAAAAACAAAATTCAAGGAGGAAAAAAAAAGTGAGAGAGACATGGAGGGAGAACCTATAGATTAAACAAGACTTCAGAGACCTAACAATCCACGGCAAAGTGTGGACCTTATTTGGATCTAATTCAAAATTCTTATAGACAATTTTTTATGACGTTTAGGAGACAACTGCAAATTTGAGCACTCCCTGGGTATTTAATATTAAAAAATGATATTAAGGAATAAAAGTCCTATATTTTAAATGCACGTACCAAAAACGTACAGGTGTAATTTACATGTTGTCTCGGAGCTGCTTCAAGATAATACGGAATGGGGTGAAACAGGTGGGGGTATAGATAAAACATGACAGCCATCAGTTGGTAAATAAGAAAGCTGGATGAGTTCCTGGGTATACAAGGAACACTCACAGTAGTTTTATACTTTTGTATATGCTTAAAATTTGTGATAATTGTTTAAAAACAAGACGACACTGTAGAAAACAGTTTGGCACTTTCTCACAGGTTAAGCGTAGAGCTTAGTATTTGGCAGTAGGCTATGATCCAACAACTCTGCTACTACCTACGCTGCACATCTAACAGAACTGAAAGCAGGGATTTGAACAAATATCTGTACACCAATGATCACAGCAGCATGATTCACAATACCTACAAGGTGGAAAACAACCAAGTGTCAATCAACCGTTGAATAACAAACTGTGGTCTATGTACACACAATGGGATTTTCTAAGCCAAAAAAGAAATGGCATTTCGTTACGTGCTATAACATGGATGAACCTTGAAAACACGACGTTTAGTGCAATAAGCCAGACACAGAAGGACAAATACTGCAGATTCCACTGACACGAGGTACCTAGAATAGGCCAATTCACAGAGACAGAAAATAGAATAGAGGTTACCAAGGGTTGGTGGGAGGGAAAATGGGGTTGTTACTGTTTGATGGTTACAGAGTTTTTGTTGAGGATGATGAAAAAGTTTTGGTTCTAGACAGCGGTGATGGTTACACAGCACTGTGACTGTACTTAATGCCACTGAACTGCATATTTATAAACGGTTAAAAGAAATATGATTTCTCTATATTTTACCACAATAAAAAAAAAGCAATAACAGAGCTGAAATTTCAATTCTTCCTTTTCCGAGAGTCAGTTTCATCGTCTGTAAAATTAGTAATTGTAGTTGTCTATCCTCTGAGCTTAGTGCAGGGTAAGCACTCAGTAGGAGATATCAGTACTACTTCCACTTCAAGAGCAAAGGATTGCTGTGAAGATTAACTAAGTCAATGGATATGAAAGAACTTTCTAAATGGCAAACTGCTCTACAAATATTAAAAGACATTAGGTGTTACTGTCTCCCAAGGCCATGGAACAGGTCAGAAGGAGGATAATTCTTTTGCACTGGAATGTCCTACATGGGCCAAGAGAATAGGTGGGTTTCTGTACTATATCAGAAGGCATCAGGAAAAGGAAGCATAAAACTTAGAGAACAATTGTCTTTTACACTGATGCTTAAACATGCTCAGGCAACTGCTTAACATAAGTGCTAAAGACATAATGGACATACCTTTCTTTCTTTTTAGGATACTACTGTAACTACTAAAAGTTTACTTCATTTTCAAAATGTAGAACATGGAAGCTTATAGAATTTCTTAAGCATATCTAGAGCCTACTGCCAAATACTATAGTTCAATTCATATCTTTCATCTCATTTTGAAACAGCAATTACAAATGTGTATTTAAGGAAACCACTAGCTTCCCTTTTTGAACCCACGAGAGAAGGCCAGGACTCACCTTAGCATAAGATGATAACTACTGAACTACTATGAATTATTACAGTATCAGAAAGAAGGTCATTTTCAATTACGCCTTCCATTTACCTCTGGCTTGTAAGAGCGGCGAGTATTTGCTAAGTCAATAATCAGCCCAAGTTCTTCATTCTGTCCTTGGATTTTGTTAAGAGATCCAAGGGGGAGAAACGTTCTTCTGGAGCAAGATTCTTTTCAAAACTCTGTCAGAAAGAATAAAATAAGGAAGAACATATGTTTAAAATCCTTTACTATGTTATCCATTTATTCAAACCCTGGGATGCTAACATATGAGATTCAAAGTCAAGTTTCCTCCTCTGCAGCTTACAAGCGATATTACAATCCTTTCTTCCAGAGAGATTAGACGGAAGAAAATAAGCTCACTTCTATATAGTTATTTCTATGTTTGTTTATTTCATGTTGGTCTCCTAACCTGACTCTAAACTCCCAGAAGGCAGGGACCACATCAATTTTGCCTACCACTGTATTGCCAGCTCCAAGCGGAGTGCCTGAAAATAGACACAGAAATAAATACTTCTTGAATATCTACATATAGGAAGGATGGCTTTCACTGCTAAATATTCTTTCATGTATTTGGCTTATACATGTACCCTGTTCCATTGATCTCTTTGGTTATTCAAGTGTCAGCAACACACACTTTTTTTCTTCATTAGTAGACTAGTTTTAGAGCAGTTTGAGATTCACAGCAAAACTGAGCAAAATGTACACAGTTCCCACTTACACCCTCTCTCCTTCATCCCACACAGCCTTCCCCATTATCAACATGCCATACCAGTGTGCTTCATTTGTTAGAATTCATGAACCAACACTGACACATCGTTATCAATCAAAGTCCACAGTTTATTGCATTCATGGTACAAGTAACCGACTATTTCTTTATTTCTAGTATAGTCATCCCCAAACATTTACATACTGAGATACATATTACTTTCTTATAAATTACTTTATTCTTTATTTATAGTTAGGGCATTGCATTGTTTTTTTTTTGTTTTTTAATTAAGTACAAAAGTTGGTTGTATTTGTCTATGAATCCCATTTCTGGATAGTAAAAGAGGTATTAAAAAGTATTTGCTATAAAAAGGGAAAATGGAGTACGACGGGGTTGAGAGCCAGGGCTCTATATGGTGAATTCAGATTTCTGGAAGAATACGGTATTAACTTTTGCTCACCTTTTTTAAAGGAACTTTGAAAGCAATGAAACGAGTCCCAGGCATCCGCTGTTCAACTGGGAGATAGTCTTTCCACATGTTAATATAGTTTTTGTTAGGCAAATTTTATGTTAGGCTGTCTCCCTGCACAGGATGAATGCGCCTTGAAAATGGAAATCATATCCCTCTACATCGGCTCCCAGGTGGTCCCAGCGTCCCGACCCCGACCCCGGCCGCGCGCGACACACTTTCCACAAACTGACACACACGGAGCCCGCGCGAGGGCCGGGTCGCGCGGGCTTCCCCGCCGGGTCGCCTGGAGGCCGGTCCCCCGCAAGCCGAGCGCACGAAAGGGCGCCCCAAAGGTGCCGGCCCAAGGCGCCCGCTGCGCTTTCCCTTTGGAAGCTGGGCTGCGGGGCCCAAGCGTAAACCCTGAGACAAGGAACACGCGCACCACGCCGCCACGGGGGACGACAGGCCGGGCGCCCACCTAGCCGGACACCCTGCATTTCTGGAATCACCGGACGCCTGTGTAAATTTCCGTCTGGCCTGTCATTTTCCAAAGGCCACTCAAGATCAGGGGACAGAACGCCTCCTCTCCAAGTGTCCTGCCAGCCCACCCACTCAAGATCAGAGGGACAAAATGCCTCACTAAAACAAAACAAAACAGAAACACAAAAAAACTGGAGAGAGGGAGGAAAGGGTGCCCTGAAAAATAAAAAAAAATTAAAAAAACTAAGCACGTTGACAGCGCTAAGAATAAACTACCAGGAAAAAGAAACGCTACATGTCAGATCCTAAAGCACAGAAGGGCAAGCCCGCCGACATTCCAGGACCGGGGGGACCGGGGTCCCCAGCCCTGCAGAGCCAACCGCAGACCGGCTCGGGCGCCCCTCGGAAGCGCGGGATCCCCGCGGCCGAGTCTGTGACCCCCGGCCGGCGCCGGCTCCCCTCTGCCCACCCTGCGCGCGGGGGCTGGAAACTGCCGCGGAGAACCACGGCGGGGCGGGAAGGGGGGCTCCAAAGAGGGTCTGGCGACTCGAGTCGCTCCGTTTCCCGGTGGGCTCAGCGCGCGCCGTGGGGGAACAGGAGCGGGGGTCCGGGAGGAGGGGACGGACGGCACTTACGTAGACCGGCAGCGGCCACGGGTAGACGGCGGGCTCGGTCCCCAAGAGCGACTCCAGCCTCAGCTCCAGCTTCTCCCCCATGTCTTCGCGCGCGGGCCCCGCACCGCGCTAGTCTGGCGGTTGGGGGAGGGGCGCGGCGCCGCCGGCGGGGGCGGGGCAGACGGGCAGGCGGGAGGCTGAGGGGGGCCTGGTCTGGGCCTCAGCTGCCGCCGCAGCGCTCCCGTCCGACCCCCGGCTCCCTCTTTGTGGTCACAGGCCCGGGGCCTCCAGCGCTGCTGCGAACTCGGGCCGGCGTGAGGCGACCACAATGAGCCGGGGGCCGGGCTGAAACACTCCCGGCGCGCGCGGCCCGCCCCGTGGACTCGCAGGCTCGGACGCACGCACGCACGCACGCACGCACGTCTTCGGCTGCCCCTGGCCACCCCCACCGGCCTGAAGTGGGGACCCGGGAAAACCCCTCATGGACAGTCGTGGCGGGTTTGACTCCCGACCTTGACGTAGCGTGACACACCCCCTCCCCCCCCAATAAAAGAAAAGGAGCATAGGAGGCAATCTCATACATTATTGATAAACACATACAAAGACACTATTGGTACAAAACTATTTCTCCATACAGCAACTTTGAATTTTAATAATAAATACATATATGTATCAAACATTAATAAAAGAATAAAATTATCCAATATGAGTACATTTGCTCTTGTTTTGCAATTAGTTCCAGGATTCTATTTTAGATTACTACTTCATATCTGAGAGAGTTGGGTGTGTGTTTGGTTTTGTGGAAGCTGCATTGTGCTAAATTTTACCTTTCTTTCTTGAATTAAATGGCTTTTGTTATCCCTTGGGAATACTGAAGACAGCAACAGCAGATTACTACCTACCAGTGGAAAAGTATAAATAGCAATTTTAGCCACTAGTGATTCTGAAATTGCCCTTAACTTTGTCCTTATAAAAATGCTCCAAGAATTACGTTTTGCAAATCCACAGATTTACTATCCATATTCAAGTCATTTATGTGGAGAAAATGTAGCCAGCCTTATCAGTAACACAGGATGTTATAGCCATCAAGCCATCAGCCACTGAAGCCACACCCAAAGCCGCACCCTGAGGGGATTCAGGATAGAGAAAACAGGATACTGGCCCTAGATAATTAAAGTGCAAATCAAGGGAATGATTTCCAGGAGACCAGATTCTTGCATCTCACCATATATAGAAAAGTGCTACATTTATTAACTTAAGATGTCTAGTTTCTTTAATTAACAGTAATCTTTTGATGTTCCAACTACCTGTCTTTTTTTTTTTTTTGCAAGAACCTCTAAATACCCTGTGCCCTCCCTTAGCTCTTCAGAACAGTCCCTCAGAGCTATCTGAGAGGCTGTCTCCTGATTTCAGTCCTCAGTATGTCTTCCACATAAAACATAATTCTCAACTTCTAGGTTGTGCATTGTTTTTCAGTCAACATTTAATTGTATGGCTCATGTAGGTACTATGCCTAAATGTAATGGGATGAGCTGTAAATTATTAAAACTAGATAAATCCTGTCAGCTCTACCACTAGCTGAGATCCAGGCTTTCACCTCTGGATACCTCTGGCAGATATGGGGTCTGTGTTGGTCTTAAAATTATTCTTAGAATAGTGGGGACTCATTCATTCTTTCAACACATTTTATTGCTTATATTCTATGTGTCAGTTACAGTGCTGGGTCTTGAAATACAGAAGTCAACACACGAAAATACAAGGATAAAACACATTTTCTACCATATTAACTTTTTTCATTCATCAATTCATCCCTAAATCATTCAACACGCATCTTCTTATTGAATACTGATGAGGGGTCAAATGCTATGCTAAACACTCAGTATATAGCTGCAAACGAGATGGACAGGCCCTGATTTTGATGTCACTACTATCTTTTGTCCTGCCATATAATGGGACAGCTTCATTATTCCCTTTACCCTAAGTTTTTATCACAAATTGCTAATGAAAATAAAGCTGTTAGTGGAGTTTCAACATGCATAGGTAAATGAGAACACAGAACTCCCCTTTCTCATGTCCCGTTCTCCTCCTTCTAACTCCCTATGTGAAGTCACTTTGTGCCAAGGCCAAGAAGCTGTGCCCCAATAAGAACCAAGCTGATTTCCTCACACTGACTGGGGCTATTGCACACTTAGAAGGCTTGATGCTTAATTTTGATAAGCAACTAGAAGACCATGGAGACAACCTATAAAAATGATTTGTCTTGGGAGAAAATACTAAAGAGGGTTAATGTGCTGTTCCACCTGTCTAACCCCCTGGATTAAACCACAGGCACCAAGGTCACCAAGTGTACTTGGCAACAATGAGCTAATAATAAAAAAAAGCATCATACTGTTATTGTATTCATTTTCCCCCAAGGCGCTCTCTGATAAACACCACAACCTCTAAGAGAATTGAGAACAGCTTCCTTGTGGGGTAGGTCATATAATATATATGCATCTTTTTCCAAGCAGTTAAATCATATCCAGCTATCAGCACACCTTACTTAAGGCGATCGTAATGTATGAGATTAAATGTTCCTACCTGATCGGAAAACTTCTTATCCTCAATTCATTGGCTGTACTGGATTTTTTCTTCTTGGGTCAGACCTTCAGACTTCTACCAGAAATCCTTCCTTTGGGGAAACCAGGCCTTCCCAGAAACTCAGGAAACTGAAATGGAGACAGCAAGAGAGAAGGAAATTATTTGGACACATAGACCTCAATTGTTTGGTTTTAAGTAAATGTCCAAGCAAACATCTTCTAGATGGTATAATAACTTTAGGGAAATTCACGGTTTATAAGTTTGGGTACTCATAAACTGAACATATTATGATAAGAGTACAGGTTGCATTTTGTGTCTTCAACTCAAGCAAAGGCTTCAAAAAAGGCCCAGTTATCCTTTGTTCATTAAGACACAAAGAGAGGGCGAAAAGGGCAAGTTTCGAAGTCTTTTTCTTTACAATTTACTTCCTTTTTTCAGTCTTCAACAAGATCTTCAGGAAATTAACTTTACTAAAGTTAATTATTCATAAAATAAACATAGGAACCTGCAGAAGACTATTTCACAGAGACCTGTAATGTACAATATCCATTGCATACATGCACCATGAGCTTGTCTTTTCTAGCACTGGCATACACAAAACTCTGTGTGTGTGTGTGTGTGTGCGCGCGCGTGTGTGTGTGTGCACGTGTGTGTCTTTTTCTGTGATGGAGCCATAGGGAGAAAATAAATCTATTGGCTGCAATTCAGTGATGTACGAAGATTTAAAGGTAAAGGAGAAGGTTACATCAAGTGAAACTATAAAGTCATGAGGTTGTGGTTCCATAATAATAACAATAGCAGTCTTCTGTAACCAAGGGAGCAGGCTCCTCAAATTATAGTCACACCTGTTAGACCATCTGCCCATACATTTCACACTATCATTAATGGAAAACAAATGGCACTGTCCCTCCTTCCCTTTATCCATTGGCCATCCTCATATGAACTCTTTTTCTCTTCAAGGTCATGCTCTTTCCTATCTGTTTAAAAATATTAGGATTTAGGAGGAGTGATACGTAATGTGCCGTGCCTTGGTACTTGTACCAGTGACGGCTCTGTAAGGAGCACTGGGTTGTTAGGAGGCTATCAACTGAGTTCCCCTAGAAGCAGAACTTGAGGCGATAATTTGAGTGCAAACTGCTCATCTGGGAGGTGCTTCCAGAAAACTCAGAAGTGGAGTGGGAATTGAGAATGGAGGCATGGAAGGAAGCCAACAGAGGTGTATTACCGAATAAATTACTCCTGCAGGGAACTGCTGCCAGTACTTCAGGCGAGCTCTGTGAAACTCTACAGAACATGTCTCAGAGTTATCCCAAGAATCGGTGAGAAACTTGAAGTACTTATCTTCCAGTCCCCTCTGTCCTTGGTTGAAAGCTACACCCAGATACATTAACTCCTGTACACTTCTGGCCTGCCCTAAGGTGGATAATTGCAGGCGGCAGCATGATTCTATCAGCATATACTGGAATGATGAGTGCTGGGGAGATATGAGTGGAGCATCGAAACCATCTAATACAGTCGGGGCAGGAGATATTAATTATTGGCTTGAAAGTCCAAATGGATAACCTTAAATTCCTGGGTTTATGGTTTTACTTTGAGGTATTTAAGCATGATGTATGAGTAAAAATTTCCTCTGTTAAATCAAGTTTAAGGTCCTAACTCCCTAATCTTCTGGAAAACTGTGGTATCTTGTAACAGATTTTTGAAAAGTAACATGATTAAGATTTCAAATTGACCATTCATTCATTCACTCATTCAACACACATTTATTGAACACCTAAAGTATGTCATGGGATAAACTAGGCACCAGTGTTACTGTTACTAAAATCATTATAGTGCCACCTACAATTCAATGTATTGTGACACTCAAGTAAGAAAATCCATAGTTACCGTAAAAGATATTACAGAGTGCTATAGGAAGACACAGTAAGACCTTAATTCATGCTGTGGACAGTAGTATATGGGCGATATCAGTAGGGCTTCCTGTAGAAGGCAATTGAAATGGATATGTAACATGAAGGAAGGGTGAAGTTTTGAGGAAAAGAGAAGATAAATTCACAGTTGCCAGAAAATGAATGGTTAAGGATCAGTCCAGAAAGGAGTTCCATTCATAATCAGTATAAGAAATGCTCACTAGGGCTTCCCTCGTGGCGCAGTGGTTGAGAGGCCACCTGCCGATGCAGGGGACACGGGTTCGTGTCCCGGTCCAGGAAGATCCCACATGCCGCGGAGCGGCTAGGCCCCGTGAGCCATGGACACTGAGCCTGCGCGTCCGGAGCCTGTGCTCTGCAACGGGAGAGGCCACAACAGTGAGAGGCCCGCGTACCGCCAAAAAAAAGAAAAAAAAAAAAAGAGAAATGCTCACTGGCGTGTAGAAAAAGAAGACAATGGAGAGGGGGGTAGACGCCAGATCATGCATAGTCCGTGTATGTATAGTAAGTGCTATGGTCTAGTCTTTGTGTTCCCCTCCAAATTCATACGTTGAAATCTTAATTTCCGTAGCTGATAGTATTAGTAGGTGGGGCCTTTGGGAAATGATTATGGTATTAGTGCTCTTATAAAAGAGACCCCACAGAGCTCCCTAAGCTCTTCTGCCATGTGAGGATACAATGAGAAGTCTGTGATTCAGAAGAGGGCTCTCATCTGACCATACTGGCAACCTATTCTTGAACTCGCAGCCTCCGGAGCCGTGAGAAAAAAAATTCCTGGTGTTTATGAGCCACCCAACCTGCAGTATAATCTTACAGCAGCCCAAAAGGACAAAGAGAGTTTGGATGTGAGATTTTCCTCCAAGAAAGATGGGAATCCATTGAAGGATTTTACCTGGTAACTTAGAAGAGAGAAAAGTTTCATAACACAATCAGGTACTTTTATAAGAAAAATTTGTTTCTTTTTCAGAAAGATCACTCTGGAAATACTGTGACTAGATTTTTGGAGAAGTCTGATGGCAGGCCCGGATATAGAAAGATGAGTTGGTAGTCCATTAATATAAGTCAAACAAGAAAGTGGATATAAAAAGTGTGAATTTGTGGCTGAGAGTTCTTTTCTTTTACTACTTGAAAAATGTTATGTCAATGCTTCTGACTCCATAATTTTAGACAAGAAATATGCTGTCATTGGAATTGGTTTCTCAATAAGTGATGCATCGTTTCTGCCTGTCCACTTTCGAGATTTGTTTTGTCTCTACTTTTCAGAAGTTTAATTATGACGCGTCTTGACAAGGATACCTTTGTGTTTTTCCTCTTTGGATTTGCTCAGATCCTTGGATGTGTGCTTATGTCTTCTAAAAAATTGGGAACGTTTCAGTCATTATTTCTCTGAATACTTTGTCAGTCCTACGTGCTCTCTGTTTTCATTCTGGAACCTTGATGATATGAATGTTAGTGCTTTTGTTACTGTTTACAGGTTCTTGAGATCCTGTTCTTTCTCCCATCTCTACCCCTCAGCCTATTTTTCTCTGTACATGTGGTACATTGTATTGATCTCTTCTAAGTTCATGATTCTGTGCTTTGTAATCTCCACTCTACTCTTGAGCAAAGTTTTTTGATTGTTGTATTTTTCAGTTCTACTGTTCTCATTTGTTTTTATTCTTATAACTTCTAGTTCTTTGTTCACATTTTCTATTTTTCCCATTTCCGTCAAGGAACACATAATTGCTAATTGAAGCATTTATGTGACAGCTTATTTAAAACCCCTGTCTGATAATTTCAATAGATGTTTTATCTCAGTGCTGGTGTAGGTCTATTGTCTTTTCTCATTTATTCTGTGATTTCCTGCTTCTTGGTGCCATGAGTATTTTTCAATTGGATTCTAAACATTGTGAGTTATTATATGACTCTGTATCCCATTTAATTTTATTATTACTTTTTAGAAGGAAGTCATCCTATTGGAGGTGGAGTATGAGGACTGGGGGGTTACGTACAGATTTCCACTGGGCCCTACTGTCAAAACCCCAGCAAAAGTGGGCACTTACATTCTCTCACTGCAGACAGGTCAAGTAGAAGTTCAGCTATCCTACTGGCCCTTCTGACACCTTCCCCCCAAAAGTGGGAACATTAATATCATTCTGTTGCCTTTTAGTAGGAGTGGAAGTTCATCTCCCCAGTAGATTTCTTCACACCAGGGGAGGGGAGAGGTGAAGTGTTTGCTGTGTTTGCTGTCCTTCCTCCCACTTCATTCCTTCTTGTTGATGCCGGGTGTGGGTAGAGGGTCAGCTACCTGCTGGCCCCACTGACACCAGGGTAAGAGGAAGAGAACTGCCAACTAGCCCTGCTTGTGCCATCTCATTCTGTCTTACTGCCTCAGGACGGTTATGGGGATTCAGCACCCCATTGGGTCTCACTGACACCATGTGTTGGGGGTTAGTGGGGTGCCTACTCCCTCCAACCTGTAACATCCTATTCTTATCGATGTCAGGGAGAGACGGAGGCTAGGTCCCACCATTGGACCCCACGACTGTGTGAGGGCAGCCCAGTGTTAACTAGCCTGTCAGGCACCACCTTTGAAAGTCTCTTTGCTAATGCAAAGGGGTGGAGGCTCAGCTCCCCACTGCACCACACTGAAACAGCCCTGGTGGCGAATCAGAGCGCTGCCTCTTCTGGAGGGCAGGAGTGGGGTGGTGTGGAAGATCAAATCCTAGCTTGGCCCAACTGAAACCACAGGACATAGGGGATGGGTGCAATATTCCACTGGCACTTGGCTCGAGTAGTGTGTATATTATCGCCCAAATGGTTTTCTGTCTTTGACAACCCCTTTCCTCATACCTTGGCTAGGGGGAACGGGGGTTTTGTGTTTTCTTTTTTGAAGCTTTTTTGTCTGTTGTTCTGTTGGTGGTTATTGATTGGGGGTTCCTGTAATACCCTCTCCAGGATGTATGGGAAGCAACAGGAAACACAGGGGACTCATCACCATGTTATTCCTCAAGTCCCAAAGTCCCTAGTTAAGTCTGCCTTCTCATTTCCACCTTTCAGTGTCTTCCTATGTTTGTCTGTTGTTATGTTCAGGGTTTTAGTTTTAAGTGGAAGAACCTGGGAGAAATGGGCTACTTCCTCTTCTTGGAAGCAGAGGTCTGGAGGCCTATGGATGTTACAAAGTACTGCTGACTGTAAATTAAAATTTGATGATATACACCTTGCCCTTTAAGAATTCTTCTGCTAGATGATGTGGCTTCCCAAAGTAGCTACAATTTGACTTTCATACTTCTAAAAGTCAAGTGTTTTGCCGCAGTTGAAATTTAAAGATAAGCAAGAGATGAGGCTAAGATGATCTATGTGGTAACAGATTAAAGTTGGAAACATCAATATACATTCATGCTTAGCTTAATATTGCTTCATATTACCTTAACACACATGGTTATGTAGAGAGATACTTATAGATATGTCCATATACGTGGGGAATGTACACACATGTTATCTCTTTGCTCTGTCAGCTGAGAAGATCTAGAAGCAATGACATCCGGGCAGCAATTAGCACACCCCACACCCAGATCCTGCTGTCTAATGCTGTTCTCCACTAAAAAGACCTAGTTATCCTTGAAGAAATAGCTGATTCTAGGACTGGGGCAGTAAATATACAAGATTTATATACAAGGCCATCTTATAGTGTCAGAAAGTAAGGAAGTTCCAAAAAAATATATAGCATGGGGATACCTCAGAGTGGCACACGAGCCACTGAACTGAAAAGAGTTCACAAGGGTCAGGACTAGAGCAATTTGAGGAACAAAGTAACTAACGTAGAATTAGATTATGACCCAAAGTATAAAATAAAAATCCGTGAGTTCTTCTGATATAAATAAATAATTGGATACATAAATAAATGCGGGAGAATAGATAAATCTCCAGTGCAAAAGAATTCCAAATAGTTTATGTAGTACTCCATCTTAAGCATAACTCTCTATTCCTTAGTTGTGGGCTGAGCATATTGACTTCCTTCCAAAAAGTACAATATGGAGAAGGGAAAACAGTAATTTTACAATGGAGAAACCTGAAAAACACTACCTCAGCCTGGTGATCAAGGTCGACCTCAGCATTCATAATGCATATTGATACTTTGTACACTTGATGTGATCTGACAAAATAACCCTTCTACTCTTGTGGTCTTCCTCCCCCAAACACATAATCCCAATATTATCAATGAAACATGCATCAAACAAATTCTAGTAGCGGGCATCCTACACAAGCCTAACCACTCAAAATTGCCAAGGTCATGCAAGGAAAATCTGAGAAGCTATCAAACCCAAGAGGAGCCTAAGGAAACATGGCAACTAAATGTAATGTGATGTTTTGGATGAAATCCTGGAATAGAAAAAGGACATTAGGTAAAAACTAAGGAACTGGACTAATGTATGGACTATAGTAAACAATAATGTATCAATATTTGTTCACTGATTGTAACAATGTAACATACTAATATAAGTTGATCGTCACAGAGGGAAATGGGTATAGTGTATATGGAAACACTTTATACTATCTTCTCAATTTTTCTGGAAAATTAAAACACTTCTAAAAAATAAAGTCTATAAAAACGTTGTGTTTTCTTGTTTTATGATTATGTGCCTGTATTTCCTAATAAATATGTAAATTTGCTTTGCCTTCCTTGATACTGATATTAAAGAAAATACTAAGTAACTCTGAAAGAATTTGTAACTCCAATTTAACAAGCAATAATTCTGGGTATTAACTTTTTAGGAGAACCCACTGAATCAATCAAAGCAAATTGTCTTTAAAGGCTGAATTTCTTTTCAGTGTTTAATCTTTTCTATGATTAATGCATACCACAAGCATGGTTCTCTTTCAAAGGGCAGAAAACATTGCTCGTAGGCAAGGTCTAAAATACAGTGAAATATTCATGTATGATGCTATAACAACTTTAATGTATTTTATGTTTTCAAAATGATGAAGTGTTATTTCAGTCAATAAAGTATTCACTTTTATACATTTCCTACCCACCTTTTCCCAGAACACCCACAAGGAAATGATACTATCATCTGATATTAGGCTCATCAATTTAAATTGGAGTTTTTGGTAGCTGTGGTTGCCAACGGTACTGGAATGTGTGATACTTTTACAAATCCTCTCCATGGCAAAATCTGATCTTCACAAGGTAGATCACAGTACGTGCCTAAGGCCAATGACATAGAGCTTTGTAGCTAGATTACCAAGCATTTTACTTAGAGGCACAATAGAATGTAGAAAAGGCCATTTCTCCTTCTGTCTTTTTCTGCTCAAAGGTCACTCACCATCTCAGAAGTTTTCCATAAACTCAGACTATATAATGTCACTTAATGTGAATGTAGCTCAACATTCTGTTTTAGTACAGCTAATCTCACATTATTTTATTGGTCCTAAATATGTAAATCATCAGCAAAGTTTTGTACTTAACTTTTTTTTTGGATGTGGACCATTTGTTAAAGTCTTCATTGAATTTGTTACAATACTGCTTCTGTTTTATGTTCTGGTTTTTTGGCTGCGAGGCATGTGGGACCATAGCTCCCCGACTAGGGATTGAACCCACACCCCCCTGCATTGGAAGGCGAAGTCTTAACCACTGGACCGCCAGGGAAGTCCCTGTACTTAACTTTTAAAAATAATTAAAATAAGCTATTCAACACATTTTTCCTAAAAAAAAAAAAAAAAAAAAAGTAATTCCTCTTAGGCTGGCCCTGGACACATACATGACTTTGCCATTTTTTCCATGGATTATTTTCTTATCTGTTCTACTGTGTCACATTTGTTCTACCTTCTCAAAAAGAAGCATTTAAAAATTCATCTACGCGTTCATGCATTCATACATTTATTAAATAAATCTACTGAACACCTACATACGGCACAGAAAAGGAGGCAGAAAACTAATCTGGGTTGCACAGAAAGTAATGAACTCAGTTAAAATTTTTGGTGAAAACAGGTGTTACTCAATCTACTGGAAATTACATTTCATTATGGGGACTCACACACTCAAGGAAAACCAAGACCTAAATAATAATAAAGTAATAAAAGCACTAGCCATTTACTGAGTGCCTGCTTTTACCTGACTCTGAAACTCTAAAATCATTACGGATGTTTTGAGGATTGTCTGATATAATTGTAATTTCTATTTTACAGATGAAAATAACAAGGTTCAGAGACATTAGGTTACTTGCCTAAAGTGAAGTGGCCCAGAAACTACACAACTGGAAATTGAACCTTAGATTTCATAATGCCAAAATCTGTGCTTTTAATCACAATGTGTGTGTGTGTGTGTGTGTGTGTGTGAGAGAGAGAGAGAGAGACAGAGAGAGAGAGAGACAGAGAGAGACAGAGAGAGACAGAGAGATAGAGAGAGAGAAAGAGAGAGAATGTGTTTAATAGAGAACTTCTGAGAAATGGCAAGAAAACTGCCAGGTACCCATAAAACACTAATTTAGGAGCTTCTTACTATACAAGTAATTGTTAATCATATGGCTGAACTAAGGATCTCTCACTTTTGAACTAAGAAATCAAAAGCTTCCAGAAGTTGAGTCTAAATTTTACACTTACATAAGATACTTCATACAGAATGCTAAAGTATACTAACTAAAGAGTTCTGAAAATACTGGAAGCATTCATACTAGTATGATTTCATAATGTGGATAATAGAGGATTTAAGAAATTGGCAGAGGCAACTGCAGACTCATTTCTTATCATTTCTGTGAAGGGCAAGATAAATCAATAAAATGAGAAAAATGAAAAAAGAATGGCTAGCAATTTTAGGTAGTTTGCTTCATCTCCATACTAGGAAAGACTAAGCAAAAAAAAAAACTTGTCGAAATTTTATTTTGAAAGCACCTACAAGTGTATATGGTCTTTTTATACCAAATAACTTGGAATTATGAACTGTCCAATAAGTCTAATCTTCTCTGATGATAAAATTGCTGGCTTTATTTGAAACTATGAAATGAAAACTGAGGTAATAATCAGAAATTCTTAAGAAAAGGAGTAGACAAAACAAAATACTAAGAGTTGTGTCAAAAAATATTTTGAAACGAACATAAAATCCCCATTACTGGTACAGAGCTTTTAAAACTTTATCTTGGTTTTAAGCTTTAATAAACATTGATATGTTTACATAATTACTGTCATAAGGAAGACACAATTTTAGGTCAGCTTTCTTCATTCTTTCTTTATTAAGCATTATTTTATTTTGCTCCATCATCTTGTAATTATAATATAGTAACTGTGTCACTTTCTACTAAGTGGATATAATTTCCTAAACTGTTTTCCTATTCTTAACAATTAAAGGTGTTTCCAATGTTTTGTTATTACAAATGACATGACAATGAGCATCTTCATATAATAATTTTCTGGATTATAAATTATTTATCGGCATAAGCTTCCAGAATTAGAATTAATGTGTAAAAAGCTATTAACATTTTTATCTTGCTAGACATTGCCAAATTACTTGTCAAAAGATGGAACCAAATTATATTGCAAAAATCTTTGCCAACAGAAAACATTATATACAATTTTTGATTTTGCTGAATTATTAAGTTGGAAACCTATGTTCCATTTCTTTGAATTCTTTGATAACAGCGTGCTGCTGCAGGCTGCGAGGGCAGCCATGTCCATGAAGGCTCCCCAGAGTTGGAGCGGGGAAGTGGAAAAAGGTAAAAAAAAAAAATACTAATTGTATTTTCCCTCGATTGTTATCTCTCATTCTTTTCTGCCTCTGTGTAACTTATATCCAGGTAGCTGGAGAAACATCATGTGGCAGGGAAAATTGGTATTCCAATAAATTAATAAACACCAACTTCAAATGGATTTTCAAGACTGGAAATATTGCTCTGACTTACAGTAAGTTCTTTCTAATTCTCCTTAAGGACTATTTTCTTAGAAGCTTTCCCTACCCTCCTCAAATTTTCCTCCATCCTCTCTACTTCCTTCACTCTGAGCTGGTGAGGCGCTTCCCAACTCATTAGGAACACAGAAGTCAGTAAATAGTCCACTGCCAAATCCGTTAATTCATTAGCATTTGCATTGATCTTTGTATTCCCTTGCACTACAGGAGTTCAAGTTCAAAGGCCACGTGCACTACAGATAGCATTTCATTTTCTCTCATCTTCTCAAGTACTTCACAGCACTGCATTTTCTACAACCCATCTACTCCTTATGAATGATTCTTGCCAAAATTCAACCTCATTCTAGACTAGTAACTCCAACTTAAAATGTTAAAAACTATACGTGTAACACGAAAGCCTCCCTCCTCCTCTAATCCCTGCATATCTTCTTTAGCCAATTCATGTCTGAACTTTTCAAAATTGGTATCATCATATATTGTTTCCATTTCCTCACGTCCCATCTACTCTATAATTTACATCCATCTGACTTCCCTCACCGTAATCTCTCTGCCCACTGTCCTGAAATTTTACTTATGAAGGTCACCAGCGATCTCCATGTCAGTATAGCCTATGAATAGTTTTTCTCCTATTTCTAGGCTCTTTCCTTCTTTAAAAAAGAAAAAGAAAAACAAAAACCATTTTTTTTCCTCTATCCTTTCACACTCTCATCATCTTCTGTCCTGGTATATTTTACTGGCTTTCCGTGTTTAATCTGATTTCTAACATTCTATGAGTTTCCTTTATCTTCAGTGGAATAAACCCCTATATGAAGGATTATTCTCAACAGTTAGTTCTCATAATAACAGTACTAGTAGCAGCAGTCAATACTTCTATAATGCTTATCATGTGCCAGACACTATTCTAAGACACTGTTTAAATACATATATATAGACACACACACACACACACACACACACACGAAGTTTTCCTCCTCATAGGCGTATGAAATAAGCCGATTATTATACCCATGTTACAAATGAGAAAACGGAGGCAATGAGAGGCCAAGGTCACATGATCAGTACTTGGTGAAGCCCCGCCTGAGTTAATGCTGGAACTTTAGAGGAGACAAGTTAAATAATGTCTCACAGATTGGCCTTAAAAGTGAGCAACACTTAATTAATGACTTATGAAAGTATCAGAAAAAAAGGGGACATTTTAAATTGAATGGGATCTACTAAGTCATGGATCAGTAACTAAGAATGACTCTTATTGAATGAAATTAGTTTTCATTATTCTTTTGAAAGAAGAATAATCTTGTGTTAGTGTTTCACAGTTTTTTTTTTCATTCACATATTTATTCTTTATTAGACACACATTTCCTACACACCTACGTGCCAGTGTCCGCTGCAAGCCTTGGAAGCAAAAAATTACAAAGTCCCTGCTCTTAAGCAAATGTCCAGTGGTGGAGGAAGACAGAGTAAACATGTAAATAAATGTTGTACAGTGACAGAAATACGACTGGACAAAGGGATGGAGAGGCACTGAGGAGGCAGGTCTCTTTGGTCAAGATAGTAGTGGTGGCGTTTGAACCGAGACCTTAACGATAAGAGGGAAATTGGTCTGGGTAGATGGATTAGCCCATCTAAAGCTGGGAGAGCAAGAAGTAGAGCTTGTTGCATCTGAGGGACTGAAAAGGACAACTGTGCCTCGAGCCCCATGAAGGTCAGGGAAAGATGTAGTAAGTGACCAGAGCACACGGTCCCTGTGAGCCTGGCTAAGTAGTTGAAAATTTCATCTCTTTACAATAGATAGCCTTTAGAGGTTAGAAGCAGTGCAATAATAGCGTCTGATTTGTGCTTTTTAAAAGACTACTTTGACTGTTGAATGTCCTACAAAAGCAAAATACCTGTGTCTCTATGAAGCGCAGATAGTAAATTTTAAAAAGCCCAATGAGCTCATAAGCAGTTGGTTGACTAACTGTTATCATTTATCTTAACTAGACTTCATTAATAGAAGCTTGGTGACCTGTGGGGTCTAATGATTAGGGCAACCCAGCTATTTTCAAATAGTGTGATTTGAAAAATCCTTGAAATTGTTAGGGTCCAGGAAGATTATTTTATTGCTGGGGCTGGATGGGAACTTTAGAATAAGAAAAGAAAGTATGATGGCTGGCTTCCATCTATTCTCCCTTTCTCTGGGAGAAATGATGGTGGGGTGACTACTTTGCTGTTGACCCAATGCTTCAATTTCAGAGCTGGTTCAATCCAGTAACTATTTGCTGAACAACTATTATATGTTAGGCACCCAGCTGCAACTGGGAATATAAAGAGAATAATTAATAAGAAAAGCAGGTATTACTAACAAGAGACAGGCACTGTGCTAATGCTTAACACGCACCATCTCAAGTTACATTAATTTACACACTAACCATATGAGGTAGATGCATTTATTATACCATTTTCCAGGTGAGAAATCTAATCCCTTTAAGGGGCTTAAGTTACTTCTCCAAGGTTACACAGCTAGTTAGGGGCATAGGCGGTATTTGGACTCAGGTCTGGTATCAGCACCAATTCTCTTAGCCATTATGCTCTCTAAGGACCTTACTTGAGAAGTTCAGATTATACATATATGGGTACAACCAACCCTAAGACCATCTGGCAAAACTGGCTGCTTGAGAAGTCCTGGATTTATGTAACATGCTCTTGGAATGGAGAAGATCGTGAAGGAGGGTCCCCAAAACACACTCTCTATACTAAGGGGCAACAGAAGAGAGAAAGAATTAGCCTACAGCAGTATGATATTGAGGACCAAGAAACAGTGTTTCTCTCTTTTGTGAACAGTTATTAAATTATTTCTACTTCAGAATATCAGAAAGAAATCACAGGACTATGGACAGTTTGCTGAGCCACCCTATCTATCTTAGCGTGAATCCTGGCAGGTGTAGAGCTCATAGTATGACCCTGGCACCTAAGTGTAGTTAAGTAAGCTTTCATTTTTCTTCGGCCTTAAAGCAAAGCAGCTTTCTGATAGGTATAATTTAGGAAAGTCTTCCAAGAAAATAGTTAAAGTCCACTTTAAATATCTCAGAGAAAAGCAATTTTGCAAAAGATCTATCAGCAAAAGCAAGGCCAAACACACCAATTATTTAGTGAGACTTGTATTGTTATATCATTGCTCATGTTGTTTCTTTATGCATTTACCTGGAAGAAGGCTTTTAATGTTCAACAATTCTCAAAGAGATAAAGACCCACACTGATGTGCCAGAAAGAGCTTTGCCCTGGAATTAGATCAGTTTAGGTTTGGCTACTTACTAGAATTAGGTAACATTCTTAATCTTTCTGAGCCTGTCTCCTATCTGCAAATAGGGATACCACTATCTATTACAGAGGGATGTGCTTAAATTAAATGACACATGTAAGTGAAATATATCCTTCCAGGCTGAGAACATACCGAGTAAATGTTAAGTGATCTGCAAATATTCTGCTTTCTTGAAACGGATGAAACCTGTTATCATGATTTTAACCAATGGTCTAAATATCAAGACAATATTTAGTTAAAAGTTATAGTTGTTCTTTCACTGTCCACCTGCATTTTAACATATTCTAACATAATCTCCTTGATAAATTGTGTCAATATTAGTAACATTTGTCATTTCAGCTATTACTGTTCATATGTTTAAAATATTTCAATGTGATATAAGTCGTTACTCAAAGGGATGCCTAGCTGGCTTTGTCAAAGATTTATTTTAAGTAAAAATAAAAGACTCATTTTCACCAAGTTTGACTGAACAGTGTATTCATTAACTGTATGAACTTTCTGGCCAACCCAATACAGTAGCCAAGACATGGAAACAACCTCAGTGTTTTCTTGTGGATGAATGGATGAAGAAAATGGGGGTGCATACGACCTACTATTATTCAGCCATGATAAAGAAGGAAATCTGGCTATTTGTGACCACATGGGTGGGTTTGGGGGGCATTATGCTAAATGAAATGTCAGACAGAGGAAGATAAATACTTTATGATCTCATATGTGAAATCTAAAATACTGAACTCATGATAGAAAGAATGGAATGACGGTTGCCAGAGCTGGGGGTTGGAGGTGACGAAAATGAGGGAAGATGATCAAAAGGTAAAAACTTCTAGTTATAAGACAAGTGAGTAACGGTGATGTAATGTACAGCTCGGTCACTACAGTTGACAATACCGTATTTTATGTTTGAAAGTTGCTAAGAGAGTAGATCTTGAAAGTTCTCATCACAAAGATAACATTTGTAATTATGTGAATTAAGGTTAACTAAACTTATTGTGGTAATCATTTCACACACACTATATATATATTAATCATCACATTGTACACCTTGGACGGATACAATATTATATTTCAATTAAATGTAATTTCCGTCTGGCCCGTCATTTTCCAAAGGCCACTCAAGATCAGGGGACAGAACGCCTCCTCTCCAAGTGTCCTGCCAGCCCACCCACTCAAGATCAGAGGGACAAAATGCCTAACTAAAACAAAACAAAAGAGAAACACAAAAAAACTGGAGAGAGGGAGGAAAGGGTGCCCTGAAAAAGAAAAAAAAATTTTTAAAGCTAAGTACGTTGACAGAGCTAAGAAGAAACTACCAGGAAAAAGAAACCCTACGTGTCAGATCCTAAAGTACAGAAGGGCAAGCCCGCCGGCAGTCCAGGCCCGGGGGGGCCGGGGTCCCCAGCCCTGCAGAGCCAACCGCAGACCGGCTCAGGCGCCCCTCGGAAGCGCGGGGTCCCCGCGGCCGAGTCGGCGCCCCCGGCCGGCGCCGGCTCCCCTCTGCCCACCCTGCGCGCGGGGGCTGGAAACTGCCGCGGAGAACCACGGCGGGGCGGGAAGGGGGGCTCCAAAGAGGGTCTGGCGACTCGAGTCGCTCCGTTTCCCGGTGGGCTCAGCGCGCGCCGTGGGGGAACAGGAGCGGGGGTCCGGGAGGAGGGGACGGACGGCACTTACGTAGACCGGCAGCGGCCACGGGTAGACGGCGGGCTCGGTCCCCAAGAGCGACTCCAGCCTCAGCTCCAGCTTCTCCCCCATTCCTTCGCGCGCGGCACCCACACCGCGCTAGTCTGGCGGTTGGGGGAGGGGCGCGGCGCCACCGCCGGGGGCGGGGCAGACGGGCAGGCGGGAGGCTGAGGGGAGGGGGCCTGGCCTGGGCCTCAGCTGCCGCCGCCGCACTCCCGTCCGGCCCCCGGCTCCCTCTTTGCGCTCACAGGCCCGGGGCCTCCAGCGCTGCTGCGAACTCGGGCCGGCGTGAGGCGACCACAATGAGCCGGGGGCCGGGCTGAAACACTCCCGGCGCGCGCGGCCCGCCCCGTAGACTCGCACGCTCTCACGCACGCACGCACGTACGCACGCACATACGCACGTCATCGGCTGCCCCTGGCCACACCCACCGGCCCGAAGTGGGGACCCGGCAAAACCTCTCAGGGCCAGTGGTGGCGAGTTCGACTCTCGACCTCGACGTACCGTGACACAACCCCTCCCCCCCAATAATAAGACTATAATTCCTATTAAATATGACAGCTGGAATCCCGGCTTCTGTTCACAAAATTGCCGTGTATTTAGCCTATGCTAGGCACCAGACCGCGGACGCTCAGTACTGGCCAAAAAGGAAATGCCCTGCCCTCATAGCACTGCCATTTTAATTGGAATAGTAGTGACAATGGTCAAGGGAGAAAATAAAGTGTCATCATCGCCACGGGGATGGTTAATCTCATGTGCGCACTGCGTGGGGCCCCGGCAACCACAAACATTATTCCAGATGTGGCCAGGAAGGGATTTTTCAGAAGAGATTAACACTGAAATTGGTCCACTTTGCGTAAAGGAGGAACGAATACAAGGAATTTATATATGCAGTACATATATATTTTTATTCTACATGCTTTTCTATGTAGGTGTATATGCGTGTCTATATGTATGTACGTGTATGTATTGCATATATTATATGTGTATGTATGTATACTGTATATATACACACCTAAATATCTTTCTATGTGTGTATATATGTATGATATAGACGTACCTAGGTGTGTACATTGCATATGTTATACGTATGTGTACATACTGTATATACACAAACGATGCATTTCATATGTGTGTATGTATAGTGTATCTGTATGTGTCTATTGTATATATTACGTGTATATGTGTGTATACATACTGTATATATACAAACTATGCATTTTATATATATGTGTGTATATATGTATTTGCGTATTGTATATACTATATGTGTATATGTCTGTATGCGTACTGCATATATACACAGCTGTATATTTTTGTATGCGTGTACATATGTACGTGTGTGTGTATATACACACACACCCTATGGATTCTGTTTGTCTGGAGAACCCTCACTGATACGGCCACTTATGACAATTGAGCACCTGCTCTTTGCCAGCCAGGGAGCCAAACGCTTGTCCTTTCTGTGTCTCCCTTAAGTGTCACAAGTCCCGGGAGGGAAGGTGATGCCGCTCCTACCAGTTGAGGTGCCTCAGGGTCAGAGAGGTGCACAGGGCGGGGGGCTGGAGCCTGGTGGAGCCCAGGTGCAGTTCTAGCAGCAGTACAGCCTAGCAGTCCCACTTCCCCGGGTGCCTCTCACAAAGACGCCGAGGGAGAGACGGGGTCTGAAGGAGGGGATGAGGAAGCTTCCGTGGGTCTGCAAGCCCAGACCAAGGCTGACTCGTCAAGGGTGTTAGAGGTCAGGACTCTGGTTACCCTGGGGATGGGGTTACACAGAGCCATTCCCATTCGGAAAAAGTATCCATTCTGCTCTTGTTTGTATGTTTACCCCCCTCCCCCAAATCTTTTAAAAACAGATTCTCTTGGTTGCTGGGAGCACACACGGGGAAGTTGTGTGTGAGGGGGTGTGATCCAGGGGACAGGGAGGATAAGCCCCCCACTCGTAGGGCCGGGAGTGGCTCAGCTTTGTGAGCTAAGGATGGCCTGCGAGGTCCCAGAGAGAAGGGTCCCTGCTCCGTCCCTGCTCCGTCCTTGCTCCGTGCACCCCATTCCCAGCCTGAGAAGTCCAGAGCCCCCCGCCCCCGCACACACACACACCAGGGAGGAGAGCCAGTCACAATGGCTCCCAGGCTCCGGCTCCAGGGCTCCCGGCACTAGGAGCTATTTTCAGCTTTCATGCCCTAGGACACGGCCAGAGCTATTGTCTCCGGAAACTCTCTGTCTGTCTCTCGCCCGCCCGCCATCCCTCCCTCCCTCCCTCCTCCGCCTTTTCCCCTCCCGCTCCAGCTGTCCTGCCCTCCACCCTGCATTTCTACACAGGATGGCTCACAGACAGCTGCTCCCCGTGCCCACCCGCCACCATTCGATGGATGTCAAAGCAAGCCCTGGGGACTTCCCTGGAGGTCCAGCGATTAAGACTCCGAGCTTCCACTGCAAGGGGTGCGGGTTCAAAGCCTGGTCAGGGAAATAAGATCCCACATGCCGCCCAGCACGGCCAAAGAAATAAATGAGTAAAAAATAAAGTTATAGTGATGAAACAGCCCTAGTGGTGCAAGGATGGGACGTATAGCTCTATGGTAGAGAATAAAGGTCCAGAAACAGATAGATGAGAACTTGATATGACAGAAAGTGAGGAAATTAAGGAGTTTTCAATAAATGGCATTAGGACAATTGCTTATCCATGTGGGGAAAAGTAAATTAGAAAAAAAGAAAACAAGCAAGCCCTGGTCAGGTGTGACCTTGGGCCCAGGGCCATTGGCACACGTTGTCGTGTGGGACGTTCTTCCTTAGACTCCTCCCTCCCTCCTGTGTCACTGTCACTTCCTCCAGAACCTTCCTGGACTCCCCTACACAAGCCCGGGGTGTGTCCTCACCCGCCCACCCTGGATCACCGGAATTCCAATCCCGGCCCACCCTTCCCCGCCAGGTGAAGAACTGTGCCTGGTCAGTAAGACCGTAGAGGTCCTTGGCCATTGCTATTGCAGTTGGAATTGTTACTGTGTTTACACAGGGTGACCAACACCCGCCCCCACTTTGCCCAGGACCGCTCAGGTTTGAGCGCTGGAACTATGGGGAAACCCTCATTTCTGGGGGAACCCAGAAGGCTGGTCAGCCTATTTAGGATGAATCTTTCACTTGATATCCCAACCCCCGAGAGCCAGAAAGGAAATCTCCCCCCTCCTTCCATGGTAACCTTCATTCATTCATCCACTCATCCCTTTATTCAACTCCTTTATTCAGCAAGTATTTATGAAGCATCTACTACATAGCAGACACTCTTCTAGGTGCTGGGGACAGTAAACTGAGAAGGTGTGATTTCTTACATGGGGATGATGTCTCGGAGACCACTGCAGGGCATGGGAGGTGGGAGAGGGAAGGGGCAGTTCTAAATGCAGGCTCTGATGGGATTGGGGCAGACCTTGCCCTAAGCCAGGCTGGTTGCTTCAACACAGCTGTCCTCACTCAGGACCATCCTGCTTCCGCCTCACCCAGTTCTTCGGTGATGTCTGCGGAAAATCTGTGGTTGTCACAACTGGGGGGGAGGGGACCCTGGAATCAAATGGCTGGGGACAGGGATGCTGCTGAACCCCACACAGTGCCCAGGAAGGGCCCCCAGCAAAGAATGTCCCGCCCCAAATAACCCCAGTGCCATGGGCGAGACCCTGCACTAATATTATTCAGACCCGCTGGGGCCCCGAGATTCCTGCACAGGCTGGGACTCTAACCGGGTCACCTCTGTATCCCGAGGTGACCTAGAGTGGGGCAGCCAGGAGGGCTGAGTATCAGGGATGAAATGACCAATCTCTGTGCCCACTCTCCCCGCCACACCCCAGGGTCGATGGCCTCTATCTCCTCCCTGTGCAGCTAGCTTTTCCCTGAGCCATTTCTTCTTGTCAAGGTCCCTGTCGCAGGTTGTGTTCCCCGAAGATGACGTTGAGAGCAAGGATTGGAGTGCAGGTTGATGATGTGAGACGTGCAGAGAACAGATACAGCTGCCATAGGGTCCCGCAATTCCACTCCTGGGCATAGATCTGGAGAAAACTCTAATTCAAAAATATACATACACCCCTGGGATTTCCCTGGTGGTCTAGTGGTTAAGACTCTGTGCTTCCAGTGCAGGGAGCATGGGTTCCATCTCTGGCCAGGGAACTAAGATCCCACATGCTGTGTAACAAAAAAATAAAGAAAGAGAGAGAGAAAGAAAGAAAGAAAAAGAAAGAAAGAAAGAAAAAGAAAGAAAAAAGAAAGAAAAAAAGAAAGAAAAAGAAAGAAAAGATACATGTACCCCAATGTTCATTGCATCACTATTTATAATAGGCAAGATGTGGAAGCTGCCTAAATGTCCACTGATGGGTGAATGGATAAAGAAGATGTGGTACATATATACAATGGAATATATTCAGCCATAAAAAGAATGAAATAATGCTATTTGCAGCAACGTCGTGGATGGACCTTGAGATTATCATACTAAGTGAAGTCAGTCAGAAGAGAAAGACACATATATGATCTCTCTTATATGTGAAATCTAAAATACGACACAAATGAACTTGTCTACGAAGCAAAAACAGACTCACAGACATAGAGAACAGACTTGTGGTTGCCAAGGGGGAGAAAGAGTGAGGGAGGGTTGGATTGGGAGTTTGGGGTTAGCAGACGCAAACTATTAAATATAGGATGGATAAGCTACAAGGTCCTACTGTCTAGCACAGGGAACTATATTCAATATCCTGTGATAAGCCATAATGGAAAAGAAAAAGTTTTATTTATAGGTTCCATCCCTAACTGAGCTGGCCCATCCCCTCCCATGGTTCTAAGTGCAGCCCGAGGCTGCAGACTTCCCACCATGGTCTTCAGCTCCAGAGCAAGCCACCTGCAAACCAGCCGCATCTTCCCAGGGGCTGGCAACTCTCCTTTGCTACTGATTCCAAGACACATCCAGATAGCACAAATGTGACCATGAAAACAAACTCAGCCATGTTCAAATCAGGGAAATAACATTATCTGTTTAGTAGTTGCTTAATTTTAGAATAGCTTAGAGTTACAAAAAAGTTGCAAAGATCTGTACAGAGTGTACAGAGTGCTGTGGACCCCCGACCCAGTACCCCTATTTCCAACACGTTAGTACGACATGCTTATCCAACTAAGGAACCGAGATGGATACGTTATTATTAACTAAAGTCCACACTTTATTAGAATTTCCCTAGCTTTCCCCTAACATCCTTTTTCTGTCCCAGTCTCCTCTGGGCTGTGACATTTCTCAGACGTCCCTGGGTTTTGATACCTTGAAAGTATTGAGGACGACTGGTCAGGTATTTTGTCCCTCAATTTGTTGGTTTTCTGATGTTTTTCTTATGGTTGGGCTGGAGTTATGGGGTTTGGGGCGGAAGATCCAGAGATAAAAATGTCATTCTCCTCGGGTCACATCATCAAGGATACACACCATCAAGGATACACACATCAAGGATACACACCATCAACGGGACTTGTGACAAACAATTTTACCCTTGATCACCTGGCCAGTAGCGTCTTTTTTTTTTTTTTTTTTGCTGCGTTGGGTCTTCATTGCTGCACACGGGCTTTCTCTAGTTGCGGCGAGCAGGGGCTCCTCTTTGTTGCGGGCACGTGCTTCTCATTACAGTGGCTTCTTTTGTTTGGGAGCACGGGCTCTAGATGTGCGGGCTTCTGTAGTTGTGGCATGGGGGCTCAGTACTTGTGGCTCCCAGGATCTAGAGCGCAGGCTCAATAGTTGTGGCCCACGGGCTTAGTTGATCTGCGGCACATGGGATCTTCCCGGACCAGGGCTCGAACCCGGGTCCCCTGCATTGGCAGGTGGATCCTTTTTTTGTTTTCTTTGTTCCGTTTGGAACCAAAACTTTAATCCCAAGGAGTCTCACAAAACATATTACAAATGACAGCATGAAAAAAAAATTGCACAGTAACTCAAAGTTCAGCTCTACAATATACTCTTAATCTGGCAGGACACTGGTGTCTTGATAATCTCAACTTCCAAAAAACTTTACAAAGAGCTATGTATTCATGTACAGCAATCACAGAGGGGACTTATGACCTAACTCAAAGGTTAACTAACTTCCTTGAAACTTCTTAGATGCTAAACTCACTGGACAACCTCTTGTCCAGTGTGAAGACTAGTGGAATTCTTAAACCTCTAATCTAGGGTAAGGGTGCGGCTTTCATTTCTACCTGCTGGCTTGTGTTCACAGTACCTTTTAAAGACTGCTTGCTTGACTACAGCTGCATACCACATCCCAGCTACAGAAAGTCTTTTTAATGTTTGCCAGTGTTGTTTCCATAATAATAAACATCACACTTTAGGTGGGCAGGAGTTAGAGTTTTATTATCAGTCTAGGCAAGACCAAAAATTCAAAGCAAATTCAATTCTGCTTAAGAGAACATTGTAAAGAAACAATTCTTCATATTACATGCCTCATATGACCCATTTCAAACCACAGAGAATGACACCTTTATGTGTCACTGTCCCAAGAGACAGACAAACGGGAACAGCTAGAACATTTAAAAGGTGCATCAAGCTTCTGAAGTCTCAAACGAAACTTGAATTTTCTGTACATACTCCTGTCAAATGAAGGTATTTCCTGTGCACCACTCCTCTTGCAAAGTGGTCTACTATTTCCTTTCATTTGACCTGGATCGGCTAGGAGACCTAGAGAAAGATCGGGACGGCTTGCGATTTCTCTCCTCAGTGATCTCTCTCTTCTCCTATATCTACTAAAGGGACCTGCTCCGGCTGCGGGAGAAGCTTCTCCGTCTTGGAGATCTGTGGTGAGGGGGAGGACTCCTCCTCCGATAATCATCTCGAGGGCGACGACCCCAAGAAGGAGGCGGCCACGATTTCGACTTCTCCCTTCCCCATTCGACAGGTCCACTCTTACTCGGCAGCCACAGAGTGTTCTCCCGTCTACTTCTCAGACAGCATCCGCTGCATCTCGGGGATCTTCATTTTCAACAAGAGTGAAGCCGGGAGGGTTTTTAGCAACCCACACACTTCGGAGTGGTCCATAATATCCTAAAGCTCGTTCGAATTCAGTCTTCTTACCACTGTTTCCAAGACTCCTTACATAAACGTTCCAGTCCAACGGACAGGAATCCCGATGCAAGACCCTCCTGGCTCCTGGCTTTCATGGGCCACAGGGTGATCCCGGGCCTCTAGAATCTGGCAGCTGAATCGGCTCGCACAAGCTGGCCTGTGGGGATGCTTTTCTCCCTATGTGTCCAGCCCGGGGCCATGCTGTCTAGGCCCGACCTCCAGGGTGACAGGGTGAACCCCAGGTCCCTGGAGCAAACACTCAGAGACCTGGTGACCAGACTCAGGGGGCTGGGGCGGCAGCTGGACATGTGTGGCCACCCTGGTGGTGTTTGGCCCCATCTGCAGTTCCAGTTCCAGCTGAGAAAGAGCCTCGCTGTCTTATTTTCTCCTGGTTGTGTAAGGATCCCCGGTGTCATTTGACAGAAATGTAGATGGTGTGTTCTTTCTCTCTTTTCTCCCTGCTTCCTCTCGTCCCTCTCCTCCTCCCTCTCTCCCTCTCCCTCTGTCCCTCTCTCTCTTTCCCTCTCTCCCTCCCCCCTCCCTCTCCCCCCTCCCCGTCCCTCTCCCAACTCCCTCTCCACCTCCGTCTCCCCCTTGCTCTCCCCCATCCCTCTCCCCCTCCCCTCCCCCTCCTCGCTCTCCCCCGTCTCTCTCCCTCCTCCCCCCTCCCTCTTCCCTCCTCCCCCCTCCCTCTTCCCTCCTCCCCCCTCCCTCTTCCCTCCTCCCCCCTCCCTCTTCCCTCCTCCCCCCTCCCTCTTCCCTCCTCCCCCGTCCCTCTTCCCTCTCCTTCTCTTCCTTCCTCTCTCCCTGTCCCTGTTTCCCTGTTCCGCACGCTCTCCCTCTACCTCTTTCCCTCTCCCTGTCCCTCCACCTCCTTCCCTCTCCGGAGAGGGAAGGAGGTGGAGGGACAGGGAGAGAGAGCAGGAGAGGGAGGGGGGAGAGGGAGAGAGAGGGGTGAGAGGGAGAGAGGGAGAGAGGGAGGGAGCGAAAGACCGTCTCTCCCTCCCTCCCTCTCTCCCTCCCTCCATCCCTCTAGCTCCCTCCCTCTATCCCTCTCGCTCCCTCCCTCTATCCCTCTCTCCCTCCCTCTCTCTATCCCTCTCCCTCCCTCCCTCTATCCCTCTCTCGCTCCCTCCCTCTATCCCTCTCTCCCTCCCTCCCTCTCACCCTCTCCCTCCCTCCAACTCTCCCGCTCCCTCCATCTCTCCATCTCCCTCACTCCCTCCCAGAGAGGGAGAGATAGAGAGGCAGAGACAAGGGAGAGGGAGAGAGGGAGAGGGGGAGATGGAGGGAGAGGGAGAGGGAGGGAGAGGAAGAGAGGGAGAGAGATATGGAGAGGAGGGGGGGGAGAGGGAGATGGAAAGAGGTCTCTTCCTCCCTCCCTCTCCCTCCCTCTCTCCCTGTCCCTGTTTCCCTGTTCCGCTCTCCCTCTCCCAACACCTCCTTCCCTCTCCAGAGAGGGAAGGAGGTGGAGGGAGAGGGAGAGGGAAAGAGGGAGAGGGAGAGCAGGAGAGGGAGGGGGAGAGGGAGAGAGAGGGGGAAAGGGAGAGAGGGATAGAGGGAGGGAGCGAAGACGTCTCTCCCTCTCTCCCTCTACACCTCTCTCCCTCCCTCTCTCCTTCTCCTCCCTCTCCCTCCATGTCTCCATCTCCCTCACTCTTTCCCAGAAAGGGAGAGATGGAGGGAGAGGGAGAGAGGGAGAGGGAGAGATGGAGGGAGAGGGAGAGAAGAAGAGAGAGAGGGACAGAGGGAGACCGGAACAGGGAAACAGGGACAGGGAGAGAGGAAGGGAGAGAGGGAGAAGGGGAGACGGAGAGGGAAAGGGGGAGAGGGAGATGGGGAGGGAAAGAGGGAGAGAGAGAGACGGACAGGGAAAGAGGGACAGGGAGAGAGGGAGGGAGAGAGGCAGAGGGAGAGATGGAGGCAGAGGGAGAGTGAGAGGCAGCGAGGTAGAGGGAGAGAGGGAGAAAGGGAGAGAGAGAGAGAGAGAGGGAGAGCGGTAGAAGTGCTGAGGAGGGGGGCTCCCTCCCCCTCCCACTCCCATCCTCTCCCTACTGCTTTCTCTTTTTTCTGCTTCAACAAACCCCAGGCGCCTTTTAGATCAGCCCTGAAGTCAACGTTGATGCTTGGACAGCCTGACCTCCCCGCTGACTTCCAGCCCAGGACCACCGCTGGGAGATGAAGTCTGCGGGGCCCTGGGCGCAGGCTGCACAGGCACCTCCTCTGATGCCCAATCTCTCCTCGTTTACGAGGCAGCCGACACTCCCCTCCCTGACTCCCCAAGATTTGGGGCCTTTTTAGTATGTGTCGATAATGCCATGAGCGACTATTTAACTCTTCCACGAGGACCCATCTCCCAAAATGCAGTGGTTTTCAGCCTTGGCTGCACTAGAGAACCCCCAGGGAAGGGAGAGACGTCTCTCCCTCCCTCTCTCTCTCCCTCTGTACGTCTGTCTACCTCTCTCCCTCTCCCTCTCCCTCTGGGGTGATGCCCGATGAGCTCAGAATCGCAGATGGACCCCCCCCATCCCCTCTCTGTGGCTTGCATGGGGGATGCACCTTCTCACTGTGGCCCGGGCATGGCCTTGACATTCAGACATCGGGTCCTGCATGGACACTTGTGTTTGTTCCATAGCGCATGTGGCTGCAGTCTGTGCTTCTGTAGATGCGGGCTGTGCGTGAGCCCTTCATCTTCCCCGCAGACACCACTGGTGCTCGCTCGGCCTCGCGGGGGATGCGGGGGGCACGGGGGACAGTCTTGTGTCCCCACCTTCTTGGGCTGCAGACAGGCCACGCTGGTGCTGTGGTGACTGGGGGCTCCCAGGAGAACCCCGCTGCAGACCGGAGAGGTGGCCCCCGAGAAGGTGGCGTACGCCTGGGGCCGGGCCTCATCAGTGAGCCACGGGCCACCTGCAGCAACAGGTGTCTCACCGTCCAGGGGCTGGGTGTTCGGGCGCCGTGGGGTTGAGCTACTGTCTGCACGGCAGCCGTGTTTGTCTTGTTGAGCCCGGGGAGGCCCCTTGGTGGCTCCTGGAGAGCCTGGCCGCATTTCTTCCTGCCCTTGGCCTTAGAGCCCATCACGTTCATGACGTTTCTGCTTCCAAAAGGACCTGTGTTAATAAAGACCACGTGTTAGGACAGCACCAAAGTGTCTAGAAATCTGGGCCAGGAGGAGGAGGGAGGGGGATTGGCTGTGCCCGCCAGTGGCCTGGGAGCCCTGCCCGCCTGCAGGGACCTGGCCCGGGGCCCGTGGGGAGGGCGTGGCCCTCGGTCCCCAGCGCCTTCCGTCTCTGGCTTCCGGGAGAACTGCGTGATCCTCAGGGAGCTGGTGAGGCTGCAGGCCCTGAAGTCCCGCCTGCTGGGGTTCCGCACCATGCCGACTCCGTGCTGGAGATGAACACGGACAAGACCAGCCAGGTGGTGGCCACTGTCCTAGGTAACACCGCCTTCCCCTGAGTCCCAGTGGGGACGGGGTCAGGCGGACCTTGACCGGACGTGGTGCTGCCTGAGACCCCACTGTGTCAGCCCTTGGGGGTCACCTTCCCAGACCCTTCATTCTGCCTCGAGGGGCACAGGGTCGGGGGTGGCTGGGGGGCCGCCCCAGGGACGTAGCCGAGCCTCTCCCCTCCGCCCGCAGGTGAGCTGGCCCAGAAGCTGAAGCCCCTCGGGGAGCAGGAGCGGCCGTGATCCTGGAGCTAAAGAAGGCCGAGTGCCAGAGGCGGGGCCTGCACTTTGACGGCCCCATCAACGCCTGGGACCTGCGCTACTACGTGAACCAGGGGGAGGAGACGCGCTACCACGTGGGCCAGTACCTGCTCAATGAGTCTTTCCCCATGCAGGCGGTCACACGCGGGCTGCTGGGCATCTCCCAGGAGCTGCTGGGGCTGACCTTCGACCTGGAGGAGGGCACCAGCATGTGTCACGAAGACGTGAGGCTCTAAACGGTCTGGGACGCGGCCTCGGGCAAGGTCATCCATCGGCAAGTTCTACCTGACCTCTATCCTCGGTGCGTGCGTGGGGGAACCTGTCGGCCGTGGGCCGGGGCTCCTCTGTGGAAGCGGGGCCCCATCCACGTCCCTCCGCAGGGTGGGGAAGTCCGGGCACGCGGCCTGCTTCGGCCTGCCTACAGCACGATGGGAGCTGCCAGATCGCCATCGCGGCCATGGTGGCCAACTACACCAAGCCTACGCCCAACCTGCCCTCCCTGCTGCGGCATGATGAGCGGGAGACCAACTTCCACGACGTCGGGCATGCGATGCACCAGCTCCGCTCCCAGGCGCAGGGCTGCAGGCAGGGGGCGGGGAGGGCCCGGGCATGCGTGGTCCTCAGGCAGGCCCTCGCCACGGGATTCTTTCACTGACATCACCCCACACGTGGTGACGCCCTCGGTGTCAGCTTCCATCATCAAACCCCAGGCACTGGGCGCGTAAATAACGGAAATGGATGTCCTCGAGGCTCTAGAGGCTGGAAGACCCAGATCAAGGAGTCAGGGCTGGTTCCCTGCACGTTAAATACATGTACTCAAGAGTTGCCTTTAAAAAAGACAAAAGAAAAGAAAGGAACGTTGCCTGCAAGTCTGCTGACAGCCGGTGATGAGAACCAGAGGGAAGGCTCTGGGGCCGGGGGCGCAGTGCCCTGTGAGCTCGGGGGCTGCTGCCAGTCTCCGTGGAGGCTCAGCAAGTCCCAGTGACTTCCCCACGTGGGGGGCGCCAGCTGAGAGTCTGGGCCCAGGACCCACTGCTCGTTCGGTCTTCCTGTGGTCAGCCCTTCATCCTGAGAGCGATGCTCTCACAGGCTGCACCGGGGCGTGTGGGTACAGTTTACTGAGCCGTACAGACGTCACTACTGCTTTGGACCATTTCCATCATCCCGAAAATGTCCCTCACGCCCTTCGCTATCACTCCGTCCCCTCGCCAGCCCCTGACAACCAGGAACCCACTCGCTGACTCTGTGGATCTACCTGCTCTGGATGTTTCTCCTCAGTGGGGTCACGCCCTGTGTGTCCTTCTCTGTATGACTTCTCTCGCTGAGCATCGTGTTCTCAGGGTGTACCGACGTGGCAGCGAGCGTCAGGGCTTCACCGCATTGCGTGGC
Organism: Delphinapterus leucas; assembly: GCF_059928025.1. Classification (NCBI taxonomy): domain Eukaryota; kingdom Metazoa; phylum Chordata; class Mammalia; order Artiodactyla; family Monodontidae; genus Delphinapterus; species Delphinapterus leucas. The sequence goes on along the minus strand of NW_028322294.1, from coordinate 368,429 downwards.
TGAGGGACGTAAAGAAGACAAGAGAAAAGAAAAGCACGTTGCATGCAAGTCTGCTGACAGCCGGTGATGAGAGCCAGAGGGAAGGCTCCGGGGCCGGGGGCGCCGTGCCCTGTGAGGCCCTTGGCGCTGCTGCCAGTCTTGGTGGGGCACGGGCAGCACCGTCCCTCAGGAGCTGCTGGACAAGCTCATCAAGTCCCGGGAGGCCAACCCAGATGCGGCCGGACCGAGGGAAGGGAAGGGGGCTTCCGGTCTGCCCGGCTGGCAAGCGCGGCCTGGACACGGTGCCAGCCCCCCGTCTCCTTCCTCCCACGCCCCAGGCCTCTTCAACCTGTGCCAGATCGTCCTGGCCAAGGTGGTTCAGGCCCTGCACACGCAGACGCCCGCGGACCCGGCCCAGGAGAATGCCCGCCTCTGCCAGGAGATCCTGGGGCTCCCAGCCATGCCAGGTAGCCAAGCGCGCGCCGGGCTCACCTTAGTGGTCGGTTGGCGGCTACTGCCCAGGTCAAGAGGATCGTCTGGTGGTGTGTGAATGGGGACCGACTGACGGGCTCCGGCCGAGGCCCGCTGCCCTCTGGCCTCCTCCTGCCACGGCTCCTTGGCTGGTCCCTCCAGCTGTGGCCCACGGAGTCCGAGAGTGGAGTGGGAGGCTCTGCACATGCTTTCTAGAGAGCCTGGAAGAGGCAGGAGAGGGCTTCATACCCCGGACAGAAGGCATCGACGAGGTCTGCCCATGCGTGTCGGTGCGGACACGCGGTTCACTCCCTCGTGAGCGCTTTAACCAGCGATCTCCCCGTGGTGGAGGGAGAGCCCTGACTCATCTCTCGCAGCCTCGGCAGCTGGCCTTGTAAGAGGCTTAGGAGTGAGCCCTCGTGAGCTTCAGCAGAAAGTCGGCAAAGATTTATTTGTGTCCCTCCACTGAACTGCCAGCAAGGTCCCCGTTTTCTACAAGTGTTGGGCCAATACTCTCTCTAGTGGCAGGGGACTCAGACAAGGCTGCTTTGAGGCCCCCACCCCCGCTCTGGGGCAGGGGCACTGAGCGGCCAGGGGGCCGGGCAGGAGCCCCTCCGCGTGTGTCCCAGTGACCCACCTGCCTGCGACCTTCGGTCGCCTGGCAGGAAGCTACGACGCCCAGTCCTATGGCCAGTCATTCCTGCAAGAAACACTGGAACCAGTTTCTGCCAACCCACCAAAAAAAACGACTTCAAAGGCAACGTGGTGTCACAGGAAGGGCTTGTTTCTGTGTTGGTTTGTTTTTAGTTCATCAGGCCTCACTTAAAATTCTGATTCCACAATGCACTTGCTTTGGGATCTTGAACAACACTCATAACCTCTGCAAGTTTCAGTATAGTAAGTTTATGTGATTACCTTCATCTGTAATATCCCTGTGTTGCAATCTTAATTAATTCAGATTAATTCATCTTAATCTTAATCTCAAGTTCAGATCAATGACTAGTTCCTCTGTGACTTCTCCTCTGAACGGATTCAAAAGCCGCCTCTGCCATCCTCATTTGGCTTCTCTTCTCTTCGGGAATCTCATAAGAACTTCTACGACCTCTTTGGGTTTTTGTTGTTGCTGTTGTCTGTTTGTTTGTTTTTTAATTGAAATATAGTTGATTTACAATGTCGTGTCCGTTTCAGGTGTACGGCGCAGTGATTCCGTTTTCAGATTCTTTTCCCTTATAAGTTATTACAAAATATTGAGTACAGTTCCCTGTGCCATAGGGGAGATCCTTGTTGTATCTATTCTATGCCTTCTTTGAATGACCGTAGCACTTGTTGTCTGTATCATTTTTATGTCTGTTGTGGCTTTGTGACTGAAAATGAAAATTTTCTATTTGTTCATGCCCTGGCCCTTCCTTAAAAATGTGTTCATTTACCTATTTCATATTTATTGACTACATCTTAGACACCGTGTTAGCTGCTTGTTCTAGATGTTAGTAAAACACAGACCTTCCTGCTCAAAGGGTCACAGTATTTGTGGGAAAACAAAAAAATGAACAACTTACGTCTCAAATAGCTTTGTACTTCCCAAAGAGAGCACACCTCGTAGGTACAATAAATATATGTATTATACATAAATGTATAAAGAGTTAATGGCATTAAAAACGTGAGATAACTGCTTTTCTATTCTGAGGAAATGAGGATTACATTTCACCAGGAGCTCAATACCACTCTGAGAATGAGGGCTTAACCCCCGACCTGGCTCACTGCATCGCTTTCGTATATGAAAATAGACAAGTCTGTACACGCTCTCTACAAAAAGGCTTATCTGGCATGAATTTCAGATAGCAAGAAGAAAAATTCAAGAGGTTCAGAGAAGCATCCAGAAGCTCAGATGATTGTCTGGCACTGATACAACTTGCTTGACAGGAAAATAGAGCTGTAAATCTCACAAAATTCGATGATCTTCTAAGAATTTCAAAACCGCCTGCTATTAATTAGAAATCCTAGAAGAACCGCTTCTTTTAAAGCACACTGATAATATGCTTTACAGCTTAATATTCAGAAGCCTATGTTTTGGCTAAGTGAGCTTCAGGAATGAAGGAAACTTGTGGTTCAGTTCCCTCTACTCTGGAACCTCTGGTCAAAACACCTACTTCTGTGCTCAGCCATCTTATCATCTGAAAAATGGAGGCAACTCTAAGAAAACATAGTTACAGAGATGTTGCACAGTTTCCTGTGTCACTGTCTTCATTTGTTTCAGAAAACCAATAACGTCTAAGCTACTACTGCAAAGAGCGCAGTGTTACTTGGGGTCATCTAGTGCAGCTCTGTCAAAGTAAAGAAAAGGAAAGGGGCCTAGAACAACTATAATTTTCCCAAGAGGACACTATTATTTTATGGTAAATCTGAGTCAAGAACCCTGATCTCTTTGATGCCATTCCATTGTTCTTTCGTTGGGTTCTCAAGAACCCAGAGAAAGAAAGAGAAATAAAACTCCTATGTGCTGTGTCACTGGTACAGGACGTGGCAAGACTGGAATCGGAGAACTACATATTAACAGGTATTTGGGAAATTCTTCAAACTGGTTAAGATATACACCAGGTACCTAAAAAACAGTATGTTTTCCCAAGATGATTCTGTGGAGTGAACAGAACTGGTAACTGAAGGTGCCTGTGTGCTGCACTTCCAAACAGGATGGGTGAATGCTTGTTTTCTGGCACCTTTAAGACTCCACCCCAATATACACATTAAAATAAAATTAACATTTCAACTGGGTCATATTTAATTCTGCATGCTCTTCTAAGTCAGCAAAATATTCCATATATCATTTAAGTTGTCACTCACTCTCTTTTCTTTTTCTTTTTTTTTTTTTTGCGGTACACGGGCCTCTCACTGCTGTGGCCTCTCCCGTTGCGGAGCGCAGGCTCAGCGGCCACGGCTCACGGGCCTAGCCGCTCCGCGGCATGTGGGATCTTCGCGGACCGGAGCACGAACCCGTGTCCCCTGCATCGGCAGGCGGACTCTCAACCACTGAGCCACCAGGGAAGCCCGTCACTCACTTTTTAACTTGAGTTTTAATTTCTAAAAGTCTTTCCAAACACAAAACAGAGGTGGGAAAATGGTATATGGGAAGCTGCAGAGATGAAATAAGCTTACTTCATTCGGCATAAAGATGAATACCCAAACAACTTCTGCATAGCTGCAAGTGTCCAAATCTACTATCTTCGTTTCGTAGTCAAGGCTTCCGGAAAAATATGCTAACGGATTCCTAATTACCCAAATGCCCCATATCCGTTTCAGTAAGTATCGTTATACATTACGGAAAATTTTCTCAGTGACACAGAAAGACATCCTGGCCGAGCATCCCCCTTCCCATGACACAGAGATGATGGGTCTCAAGCTACGTTGAAGGCGTTGGAGCCCACTTTATCCATTACTAATATTAATGGAGGACAAACCTTCATATTCTGTTTGTTTGCTCTGTGTTTGCTAAATCACTTCTTCCCTTCATTAAAATGGATGACACATAATTGAGTCTGTAGTGTGTGTATCACTGGAACCTGAACACATTTTTGCTGGTTTTATTAACGTCATAGGTTTCTAGGGAGGGTCTACTAAATAACTAAGTCTAGTTTCACAGTTACAAATAAATTAGGATGTAATTTTGAATAAATTAAGCTCATCATAAAGGAAGGATACTGATAGTTGCTACTACCCCTTCCTTGAGGGGCTCTTGTAAAGCACTAAATAAAGTAACAGAGGTTTATATGCATGCATATATTTTCAATGATATTTGAACACACTCGAAAAGAACTCTACAGAATGCATTATAAAACCTCGATGCTGTGTGTCCCTAGTTCCCAGCTCTCTCGTTAAAACTATTTAAATGAACAAAATGTTATCTATTAGGAGAGCTATCAGAGTACTCCAAATACTACTTCTTGCAGTACCCTGTCCCAACCATTTGCCTTCCTCTTCCCATTAGTCCTTAATTCAGAAACCCCAGAGATTTGTTCATTAATTTATGAGCATATTTCTTCATTCAGCCAAGAAAACTGATGGCTCCCTTACCAAATTTCAGGCACCCTTCTTCAGTATGTTTTCTAGGCATGTTCAGGAAACACAGCAGTGATTAACACAGATGAATATAGCCTCTCTCGAGCTGAGGGGAGAGACAAAAGTAAAGAAGCAAATATAAAATCGTAAGTGTAAATACGTAAATAAAAATTGAATAAATGGGTAGAATAACTAGTATATCAGGTAAGTGCTGGAGAAAAACAGCAAGCAGGGAAGGGGGATGGAGATTGTTAGCTGGTAGGAGGAGGCTGCGATCTGAAACTAAGTGATCACTGAGGGCTTTCTGGGGAAGATAAAATTTAAGAGGGAACCTAAGGTTGTGAGAGGGAGCAAGGTGCATATCTGGGAAGTGAATAGTACAAGCAGAGGGAACAGTCAGATGGAAAGGCAATGAGGCAAGAGTGGGCTTGGAGTATCCAAGGAGCAGAAAGGATGTCAGTGTGTGGAAAACAGAGGGAGCAAAGTGGAGAGGAGAAGGAAACAGTCAGAGAGGAAACAGAGGCCCAGATTTCTAGGGCTGTGGAGGCACTTTGAGGACTTTGCTTTTCCTGTGAAGAAGCCACTGAAGAGCCTGGAGTGACATGATCTGACTTACGTTTTAACAGGATCTCTCTGGATGCCATGTTGATTAGAGACTGCAGGAGAATAAGGACAAGCCCCAGAAGACCAATAGTTGATTCAAATGTCAAGAAACATTTATGCCTTCACCCTTCAACTTCACAAATGATGCCATTTCCATTGAGCTATTGAAAAATATAATCTGGCTTTCAAAACAATAAACCAGAAGGCATTTTCTCACATAAGCAAGGTCACAAACAACTGTCAGCTAAAGTTGAAATAGCAACAAATCAAATAATAACAAAAAACATTTTTTATAGCTTTTAAAACCTTACCAAGCATTTTCTTGTCCATTATCTAAGTTAATCCTCAAATCAACGCCATGAGATAGTTACTATTTTCCCATTAGAAGTGACCGCATATTAAATCCTTAGTGATTGCTCAAGAAAAGCTGAAATCTTGAGTGTACATCTATTAATGGCCAAGGTTGGGTTTTTTACCCATGGGAACATTGGATGCTAAAATCCACAGGGATTTTCAGCTCAAGATGGCAGACTAGGAAATATATTTACTTTCTGGTCCTCCTGAAACCAGGTTTAAATAAAACTGTAGAAATACCCAAATTAATCAACCAATAAGAGCCAAGACATTGTGGAAGTCATCAACCACAGAAAGACTTCAACACATTTCGAGAAGGCAAACAATGAAATGGAGGGGCCGTGAATAAAATAATGAAGAAAAGACTACCCTAAGTAGGGTCTGCACAAAGCCAGTCAGCTTTTGCTGAGCCCTGGTTATAGTAAAGGACAGAGGAAAGAAGAGGGGCTGAAAACAAGGAGACAAAAGTCATTTTAGGAAAACACGTTCATTTAATGAGCTCCAGGGAACACTCGGCCTGCTGCCATACTCACTCACGTATTACAGTGGATTGTTGGCACGCAAGACAAGAAAACAGGGAACCAACGAACAAAACTCAAGACACTGTTTCTTACTGAACTCTTCTCAAACGAGATCAAGAAATTATGGTTCAATGCCATAGCTGTAAATCATTTCTGCTCCTGGAGAGGTTAGAAAGGGCTTATAATAGTTACCCTTTTTTTTTCAGACAGAATTTAGGTCTGAGCAAAAGCTTTTGTGTCCTCCAACCTCAAAGTTTATTGGGGATGGAAGTCCAAATTTGCTTCGACATACCATAAAAAGAATCTCATGAGCAGAGGGTCAAACTACTTTTGGAATATATGAATTATGCCCAGTGTGATTTTAAATAGATTTTAAACAAAAATATATAGATTTTTACTGATCTATATGATTCTGGGTTCTGAAACTTCTACATGTCACATGCCTGATACAGAACACACAATGTCAGTCCCAGGAGAGAGAAAACACTCCAATGAAGCAAGCCAAAGAAACAAGATTCGGACAAGGTAAAGTGACGTGTAGACCAAGACCAGGATTTTTCAATTCTTTCCTGTCATGCTGTAGCTTCCAGCTCCTGAATAACAACACATGTTTCCCTTGTCCTAGACACACAAGAGTATGTCTCCTCTATGGGGCATAAGAAGCTCTAGAGTTACATATGTGTAGTAAAGAGTGGACCCAGCCGGCATACTCACAATGACCAAATTGTGTTGCTCGTACTTTATTTTAAACCAATACATCGCTCCACGCTGAAGTTGCAATAAATGATATATTTGCTTTCTAGACATGAATGAGATGCCTTACTGGATATACTCCAGGAAGGCCAGAGAAACTGGCTTCTAATCCATACAGAATAATTCATTGATGAATTCCTTTCAGGATAGCCCATGATTTATCTAGAATATAAGCTTTACATACCTGGATCCTTCAAACTAGACCAAAGGGAAAAATCTAGGCTCCAAGCCTCAATTAGAAATGTGGGATGGTGCTATGCTGACAACTGGTGGTCCCTGACCTATCTTCTGAGATTAGAACCCAGTGTGGTGGATGACCAATTCACGCGTTGAACAAAGGAACACCTCCTACAGGGCAGTGGATGTGTTCATTACAGGTATGGCACTTAGGGCTAAGTATCATAAGGACTTCAAGAAACAAAAGAAAAAGTAACACATGAAGCATATATGATAAGGAGGCGCCAGAGTCCAGAGCACGAGCTCTGGAATCACACAGGCTTGCTTCGAATCCCGGCTAAGCCACTACCATCTGTATACCCTGAAGAACAGTCGAAGGTTGAAATGTTCTTTTACCAAATTTCGAAAAACAAGTGAAGAAAGAACCTACCTGCCAGGAAGGGACATCGTGGGGTGCAGCATCCAGTCGGGTCAGGGCTCTGCATCCCCTGCTCAGAAACCTTCACCGCCTGGCTCACGGTGATGCTGGCAGCTCAGCAGCCCTGGAGAAGGCGCTCCTGCTCCTGTCTCCAGGGCTCGCGGACAAGCTGGGGAGGTCCACGGAGGAGGCGGGCCACAGCCTGGCAAGCTCTGGGTGCCTCCTGCACTCAGCTCTGGGCAGGCTCTGGCCTCTGGGCCCCGTTGCGGGGAAGGGCTGGCCGATACATACCCAGGGCTGAGGGGTCTGCAGAGCCGGTGCCCAGGCAGCGTGAGCTCTGGAGGACAAGGCTTCCACAGTCCCCAACAGTCTCCGCATGGTGGCCCATCCGGTGCCAAACACCTGCCACCCACAGCGACAAGTCCCAGCCGCTAGAAAGTCCAGAAGGGCTCGGGCTCTTTGCCCTCGGGCCGGGTTTCTCCAGGGGCTGGGCTTGTGTGGGGCCCCCAGCCCACCCCCTGACCCGCCCGCCCTTGCTCTGTGACACGTACAATGCAATGGCAACACCCAGGCTGAGCCGGCAGGCCAGTGTTCAGTGCGTGCTAGACCTTGAGAAGAGTTAGCAGCTAGGGAGAAGCTCTCCCACTTTCACTCGCTTTTCTCAGATCAGCCAGGCAGCCCATCTCACCCCAAAGCGATGGACACCACACCTCCTTCCCAGGCTATCGTTTTCCGTTCTGCCCCTGTTTTCCCTTTCCATTCTGCCCCTCTTTTCCCCAGCACCCCATCTACGGCTTCGGGTGTCATCGGTGCTGCAGCAGGCAGCACCTCTGACCCCGAAGCTATGGACACCACACCACCTTCCCGGGCTTTCGTTTTCCGTTCTGCCCCTGTTGTCCCTTTCCATTCTGCCCCTCTTTTCCCCAGCACCCCATCTACGGCTTCGGGTGTCATCGGTGCTGCAGCAGGCAGCACCTCTGACCCCGAAGCTATGGACACCACACCACCTTCCCGGGCTTTCGTTTTCCGTTCTGCCCCTGTTGTCCCTTTCCATTCTGCCCCTCTTTTCCCCAGCACCCCATCTACGGCTTCGGGTGTCATCGGTGCTGCAGCAGGCAGCACCTCTGACCCCGAAGCTATGGACACCACACCACCTTCCCGGGCTTTCGTTTTCCGTTCTGCCCCTGTTGTCCCTTTCCATTCTGCCCCTCTTTTCCCCAGCACCCCATTTACGGCTTCGGGTGTCATTGGTGCTGCTCCCGGCAGCACCTCTGACCCCGAAGCTATGGACACCACACCACCTTCCCGGGCTTTCGTTTTCCGTTCTGCCCCTGTTGTCCCTTTCCATTCTGCCCCTCTTTTCCCCAGCACCCCATCTACGGCTTCGGGTGTCATTGGTGCTGCTCCCGGCAGCACCTCTGACCCCGAAGCTATGGACACCACACCACCTTCCCGGGCTTTCGTTTTCCGTTCTGCCCCTGTTGTCCCTTTCCATTCTGCCCCTCTTTTCCCCAGCCCCCCATCTACGGCTTCGGGTGTCATTGGTGCTGCTCCCGGCAGCACCTCTGACCCCGAAGCTATGGACACCACACCACCTTCCCGGGCTTTCGTTTTCCGTTCTGCCCCTGTTTTCCCTTTCCATTCTGCCCCTCTTTTCCCCAGCCCCCCATCTACGGCTTCGGGTGTCATCGGTGCTGCTCCCGGCAGCACCTCTGACCCCGAAGCTATGGACACCACACCTCCTCCCTAGGCTATCTTTTTCCGTTCTTCCCCTATTTTCCCTTTCCATTCTGCCCCTGTTTTCCCCAGCGCCCCCCCCATTTACGGCTTAGGCCGGCATCAGTGCTTCAGCAGGCAGCAGCTCTGACACCAAACCTATGGACACACCTCCAGGGCTGTCATTTTCCAGTCTGCCCCGTCTCCAAGTAGAACCACTACCTATTTCACACGGCTGTTCCTAGTTCTGGGAACACACCACGCACTGGTAGCAATGCCTCAGCCCATGCCTCGACTCATTTCCCTGCAACGCTGGCCAACAGATAGACCAACACTTCAAAGTTATGACAGAAAGTTGAGTAAGTTATACGCTTGGAATTGCATTTATTATTATTAACAAGCACAACTGTAGTGCTTAGACTATAACAAGTAATATTCTAAGTGCTTAGCAAATATTAACTCACTTAATCCTCATAATGGCAACCCTATAGGTAGGTAATGTTCATAATATTCACCTTTTTGGGGGGAAACTGAGGCCCAGGGGGGTTGAATAGCTTGCCTAATGCCACACAGTAAGTAGCGGGCAGAAACCCAGGATGAAAACCAGACCGTCTAGACTTTCATCACTTTGCTGTGTCACCTTAATAGATGTTGTGGTTTGGGAAGGGACTAAACTGACAAGACTCTGAACTTGAGAAGGGAGAAATTAGAAAGTGACTGATCCTAGAAACTAGAGAGGATTTCAGCTCAGAAATTTCTGGTGGTGAGACCCAGAAGAACAAAAACATGGCTGGAATATTAACTTGGGGTAGTATCTGAATCCATTGAGAAATGGTTTTGTTTTGTTTTGTTTTTTTAACTTAGAAAGGCCAGCTGGATGAAGATTAATGAAACAAAAAGTAGAAAGGGAAAGAGGAAGGTGCCTGAAGTGAGACATAACCTCTTCCCTGTAAGTACTAGGGGTGGGCGTCCTGTGGGAAAGGATGGAGCTCTCTCTACAGCTTTGTCACCAGGATGAACAAGGAGAAACATGGCAACCATTGTACTGGTTTTGATGATTCCTCAAAAACCAAGGCTTTACTTTCCAAGAACTACCCACAGTAGCATACCTACCGTGTGTCAGACATGCCACCAAGTGTGTTTCCAGTCACACATTTTAACTGGAGAAATAGTTCCTATGAGGTACGCATTAGTTCCCTATGGCTGCTGTAACAAATGACTACCAATGAGCTTGCGTAAAACAAAACACACTCATTCTCTTATGGTTCTGGAAGACAGAGGTCCAAAACCAGTTTCCCTGGGCTGGAACCAGGAGTTGACAAGGCCGTCCATCCACCTTCTAGAGGCTCTAAGGGAGAATCTGTTTCCTTGACAGCATTCCTTGACTTCCGGCCACATCAATCCAACCCCAACTTCATCATCACATTCTCTCTGGAGTAAACACTCCCTCTGCCTCTCTCTTACGAGAACACCAGTGGTTACATCTGGGTCCATCCAGGTAGTCCAGAAGAATCTCCCCATCTCAAAACCCTTACTTTCATCCCATTGGCAAAGTCCCTTCTGCCATTTAAGGTGACATTCATAGGTTCTGGGGATTAGAAGGTGGACATTTGGGGGCAATGGTACTATTCAGTCTACTACAAGGTAGATACTATTATCTTTCTCAGATGTAGGAAATGAAGTTTAGGGAAGTAATTTGTCTCAGGTCTACAATTTCCAGAGGAGAGATTTAAATTCTGCCAGGGAGACTTTAGGACACACTCTAAACAACTTTAACCTGTGTCCTTAATTACTGCATAATCCTTGGTTAAGAGTCACACTTAGGTATCAAGACCCAACTGAATATAACACAAGTACTGTCTCCTCTTTCACTATGTTTGCCTGGTGTATTTATGAATCTTGCCCAGAGCAGAAGAGTTCAGAAAATCGTTATACACGTTTCCTAGGAGAAAGCATTTACTGTTTGATGTGCACGGAGTAATGGAAGGCTATTTAAAATAAAATAAAGTAAAATATGCCACCAAATCGTCAAGTGTCACAACAGAGGTAACCCCGTGGGAGTCTTGAGGAGACTAAAATTATCTCCAATTGTGCAGGTGAGAAAAGTGTCACTAAAGGCAGTTGTAGTTCAGCCAAGCCCTACGGCACAGAAGTAGGAATCTGGATATGTACGAATGGGAAAAAAGACATTTTAGGCATGGGAAACAGTTGAATGCTGAATGGATGAGAAATATGCATTAGACCTTTCTAAATCAACTGGCTTATTCACTCAGTAAATCAGATTTGGTCAGTCAAACTAGCTTTAGCTGATTACTTATCCAGGGCATAGCTGTTGAGAGTCATTTTTGTCATAGAACAGTAAATAAAATTGTTGAACTATAGCTTTAGGCTTGCTAAGTGATAACAGATTGCTCTAGCTGATGTTCAAGTGACTTACTTGGTACTATTCACGAAATTGGGGGTTAACAACTGCTTAAGACAACATAGAGAATTGATCTTAAATAGTACTTGAAGTAGTTACTCTGTAAAGTATCTGTTCAGTAGCTCATGGTAAATGGATGTTTATAATCCCCGTTGGACAACCAACTGCTTTTTTGCAAATGGTAATGTGAATTGCTGTTGCATAAACTATAGTAACGACCACCTATCTAATCTGTTGTCCAAACCAGAAATCTTCTAACAATACTGGTCTCCTAATAAAAAGTAAGCATGAAGCTAACACACACTGGGTGTCTCCCGTGTGCCTGTGCATGCATCTATAGCTCACTGAACCCCCATAACAGCCCCCAAGAGAGGGACTCTGAGTGTCCCCATGCTGCTGGTGGAGAAACAGGCACAGGAAGGTTCAATAGTCTATCTACCTAAGATAACACAGAGGGCGGGAGAGCCTGTTTTTAAACCATCTGCCTCCAATTCCAGGTGCCAGGAGCCAGATTCAGCCTACAGGCCTCTTCTGCTCATCTGGAGGTGAAACCATGTGTAAGGATTAGTCAAATCCTGTCTTCACTCCTCAAGGTAGCTTGAACACTTGCACGTCCTCCAAATAGCACGTAGCATAAGCAATAAGATGTTTGCCCCGGGTATTGTCCAGGAACTTGGAATCAGCTGTGTCTAGTTAGGCTGAGCTGGTTAAGACTGGAGAGGACCACCGATCTTCCACCTGGCCCAGTGCCTTTTGACCTCCTGCCATCAGAGGGCCGAAAACTACAGCCTGAGAATGTGCTGAGCCCCGCAGCCTAGTTACGCCAGCTCAGGACAATGAGGAGCACACCTTTTCCCAATCACCTTTCCTCATGCTCCCCATGCCTCATACTGCCCTGCTTCTTTATTCTTTATCCCATAGATACCCCAAGCCCCTTGCCTTTGGGGAGGCGGATTTGAGAGCTATTGTCACGTCACTTCCTCGCTTGGCTGCCTTGTGAATAAACCTCCTCTTTGCTGCAAACCTCAGCATGTCAGTGTTTTGGCTTGCTGCGCCTCAGACAAAATGGTAGGGAGCAGTGGTAAAGGTCCCTTGCCTGTGAGGGAAGCTGGTTGCTAGTAGTCACGTTGCAGATGTCTTCTCCTCCCGGGGGGGCAGACGTCCTGCTCTTCCAGAAAGAAGGGAGAAAGGCAGGAGCTGGACCCTTGCTCTCAGGGTCACCGTCACCTAGGAGCTCGTTAGAAACACAGAATCCAGGCCCCACCCAGAACTACTGAATTACAGCCTGCATTTAACAAGATCCACAGGAGAGGCATACCCATATTAAAGTTGGAGAGGCACCAAGCTGGAGTCCACGTAGCAGAGAAGCAGACAGGATTCTAGACCACGCAGAGTGTTAAAGGCCAACAGTTTGTTTTCTATTCTCAAAACAATGTTTTTGAGCCATGTTTATGAGCAATGTCCCAACTTGCTTCTAAGGTTTCTTGTGTGAAGAATGGATTGGAAGGAAACAAGATATATGGACACTAGTTAGGACCTCACTGCAACAGACAGGCAAGTTCAGTATTAGGATGTTGAGGACGAGTTGACAGATTCAGAAGAAATTCAGGAGATAAACTGAAGCGGGCTTAATGGGGTATGAGACGGAGGAAAGGAAGGTCTTAGGGAATTTAAGGGTTTACTCCACGTATGAGCAAAGCCTCAAAATTCATCATTTGAACGTACAGAGGTAGAGCTCTCAAAGGACACTGGTTAGGAAGCAACAGTACGCCCTTTATAATTCCAAGAGACAACACGGATCAACTGTCTCGATGGAAAACTCGGCGGTACCGGTGCGTTTTTTCACTCAAACTTAGTTCCAGTGCCTATTACTCACATTTTCTGTGCCTAAACAACACAGCTTGAGGAACTGAAGGGGATTCCATCCTGGTAATTAAGGAGGGTCCCCAACACTGACAGTCCCATCTTAAAAAGCAGTCCCGCTGCATTTTACCCAAGGAGCAATGGCCAGAGCCTCCCTTTTAAAACGATGGGGAGAAATCAGAACATCACACACTGTCCCTTTCAGCTACTATGAACTGAGCCGCGAGACGACCAGCACCCCCTAGCACAGCGCCGGGGGCCACCGTGACAGGCGACAGCACAAGAGACGGAAGCCCAGGCCCAGGGGCTCCGAGCTCCACCGGCAACGCCCAGGGGCCAAGGCGCATTACCTTTCCGGGATGTGCTTTCCGCCCTTCCTCGTGGCCGACGAACTGGCTCATGTCACCCCCGCCAGGAGTGCCAAAGTCGCCAACCCGGCATCCCCGGTGCCAGCACAAGGCCACGAACCACAGGCGCCTAGGCACAAGCCCACGCAGCTCGCGGACCTCCTTCTACCGCGCATGCGCCACCGCGTGGCGTGTCGAGATGACTGTCATCACGCAGGCGGATTAACGCGCTTGATCGGTAAAGAGGATTCTGATGCCTGCAATTTCCCTCCTTAGCCGGAGGCTGGGAGCACACGTCCATTAGTTCGTGTGTGTACCCTTCAGCATTCCAATCATACGGGACATGGAAAGTTGTCCGACTCTCCCAGTTTCTTGTGTGGTTCTTTCAGATATTTCCCAAGTGCTTACATTCACACTTGTATCTTGTATGTAAGTATTTGTACGTAACAGGTATCCTGTAGTTTATAGAAGAGCAGCACACTATACACGTACTACATACCTAGTCTACAATGTGTCTTGGATAGTGACGCTGTTATCTTTCTAAAATATAAACTTGGCTGGATTGCTCTGTCGCTTGAACATCTTCACTTAGCACAGAATACAGCCCAGGTTGTTAGCACAGCATTGAGAACTCTTTATAAACAAATATCAGTCTGTCTCTCCAACTGAATTATAAGTTCAAACTATGACTTACAAGGACCTACATCATCCACCTCCCTCCTTTGCCCTGCCAGCCTCCCCTGATCTCATTCTCTACTGCCCTGCCCTCACTCACTTTCCCCTGTCCAGCCACACTGGCTTCCTTACTATTCCTCAAACATGCCAAGCACAGGCGTGCCTCAGGGACTTTGCACCTACTATTCCTTCTGCTTCAGAACACACCCTCCCACCCCATCTCCACTCTCCCAGAACACACCCTCCCACCCCATCTCCACTCTCCCAGATATCCAATGGCTTGTTTCTCACTGCAAGGCTCTGCTCAATCGACATCTTAATAGAGGGGACTTCCCTGATCACCTACCACATTCCCTCACCTCTTCATCTTCTTTTGTTATTCTCCAAAGCATTTACCACCGCTTGACACTCCACATATTGACTTATTTATTCATCTCTCTCCCCCACTAGAATGGAAAGTACGTAAGGGCAAGAGCTTTGTTCTCTTCCTACTTCCTAGAACAGTGCCTTCAACTTAGAAGGTGTTATACAAATATTTGCTGAAAATGAATGTATGACTTCTTTGCCCTTTCACACTACCCTCTAGTCACACCAGAGGCTGCCCCTCCAGAGCACAAGTTCAAGCCCTGGGCCTTTTGTACCTGTCCCCAATACCTGGGCTGTCCTTTCCTCATTCCGGCAAAATCCTCTTCCCCCAAGCCCAGCTCAAACGCTGTCTCCTCAGTCAGGCCTTCCTCAATTTCTCCTCTATATTCCTGCTGCACTTGATTCTTTTATCATAATTAACCCACTTAGACTCACTACATGTTTCTCTTCCTAGACAACTGGAAGTTGCTACTGAACAAAGACTTCTACTCACCTCTGTATCCCCGTGCCCTAACAACAAACCTATAAGGCTCTCGGTGTTTACTGAAACAATTCATTTTCTGAGTCTCTACCCATTCTAGGGAGTGCGTAGTATAGTCTCCTCCTCATTATCAGTGAGCCTGGCATCTGTGGGAGGGCCTTACAGCAGAGGAAGTCACCAATGGATCATAACTAAGGTCCTGAGACTGCAATGGCAGACAGCATGGTGAAGTTAGCCCACTGCATGCAGAAGACCCACAGAGGAGTCAGCATATGCAATGGACTACACTTGGTATAACATGTGAACAATCAAGGTTTACAAACGTGTTCTCATGCACTTGTAAGGATCTTCTAGCCCACGCGGAACAGACAGAACACACACAAAGGAGCCTGGAGGAAGTGAGTAGGCCGGCAGCTGCGCCCTAACGTCTTAAGAGGTAACATTTCTGTGACTACAGTTTAAACACATCAGATAATTTGCCTCCTTTCTAGACACCCTGGTTATCACAGGACAGGCCAAGCCTCTCAAGTTTTAAAGCTAAAGTACACGGAAGATCTGTGAATAGGGCTGAAGATATTTAAGAGCTAGTACCTGCATTAAGCAACCAGGTTATAGAATGAACATTTATCTTGAAATTCCAGTCTCTCCCTCTCTCTCTCGCCTCCTATCCCCTATCTTCCCACCTCCATCTCTATTCCCTCTCCCCTACTCCCTGTTTTATGTATATACGTGCATCATTTTATATATACACGGAATATTTACTGTCTGTTACATTGATTTAATAAAGTGCACACTCCTCAGGCTAAATTTAGAAAGAGGACAAAATGAACACTTTCACATGGGCGTCAGTGGTGTTCCAAAGACAAAAGATTCCTCAGTCTTAAAACATGGCGAACACCATGTTCCTTCTGATAGTTAGATGCTAGAAAAAGGCAAGTGGATCCTTAAAATTCACACGCTATTAAGACCTACTATCAACAGAGTAGATCTTAAAGCGGAAACAAGAAAACACCAGCCTTTTAAGTTCTTCCTGTCTGAAGATAAGAGTAAGAGGTGGTAGTGTTCTTCCTCACTTGCACCCGAAGGGTAAAAGCAGCAAAAATATCTTAAACACATATATGATGAGGAAGCCACTCTACCTGGTCCACTCTGTTTTGTTTTGCTTCTAGGGATCTGTCTCACTCTGAACCTTTGCTTTTTGTTTTCTCTTTTATGTACGCTAAGAACCTGAGAGTCTAAACCTTTTCTTCCACCTCTCAACCAATAAACAGGACAAAAGAACATTTTTATGTTTTTATGTATTTTCCATTCAAATTTTTAAAAAAGAGATAAGTAAGCTAGCTCAGTTCATATTTCTCACAAAGATCACTTTCCAAACTCAACTCAATTGTTTGTGACCATAAACAGGAAAAACACCGTACTCTAGTAGCACCATCTGACATTTCCACCTTAATGTTACCAAACACAACTTGACACGAATGTCAGAACTATTAAAAATGTTAAAAATCCCCAACCCCACTCAAAATGCATACCAAAGTTCAGGTAAAGGAAAAACAAAAACAAACACAAAAGCAACTCACCGTTATCTTTATGTTCTTTCAGAAACCCATTAACAGCACACTGGAATTTAAAACTAGTGTCGTCATCTGACACCTGATGCCCAATTGTACACATTTTTAAATAAGGAAGAGTTTCTGGTAAGTCCTATAAGGCAAAACCATGAAAATATGTATTATTTCCTTTGTAGGGAAAGAATAAAAAATTAATTAGAGAAGGCAGAATATAAACCAGGAGAGTACATTAAACTTTGTATGTCAGTCATTCTGATGAGAGCCATTTTTTCCAAAGCTGCTTTAACCAGTAATTATCACTTGATTTTCATTCAAACTGCAGAACGGACAGTTACCAGGCATGCAAAAGGAAAAGCAAATCTATGTGAATGAATGCACATGTAACTCAAAATGATATAAACAGTTCTGCCTACATTTATGTTCTATCTTACATTTCAAGGGCCATAAAGCGGCTGTGATTTAAGGAGAGTAGTAGAATAGAGTCAGAAGAACTTGGATTCGAATTAGGAAACAGAGGCAATTTCAGGCATTGTTGAGAACTGGTATTCTTGAGGTGGGAGAAAGTAGACTATCAATAGAAGACAGAAAAGGATAAGTGAAAATTCTCTAGTTCTGAATTTAAATGGAAAGTAGCAGTAGGAACCTATGACATATTTTAAAAATATTAAAAACAAACGTACATATTTCCTAGCTCTGACCACTGAAAAAGTCTAGAAACAACTGATGTCATGTCCAAAGGACTCAGGAGTCACCGAGAAGCTCCAACTGGCCAAAGATAGGGCCTCAGTTAGAATAATAACTGTAACGGAGTCCACGGTGAGAGGAATAAATGAAATTTTACAAAACTGGTCAACACTGGAGGATATTTGTGAATCAACTCATTATTTTGAAAACTGTTAAATAAAAGAAGAGAATCATGCCTCTACAACTGAGCAACCAAACAGCTGATGAGGGGAATCTTCTCCTCGTACAAATATACCCAGCTAATAAGTGAAAAAAAGAACAACAGAATTCACCATTCTTTGAAGCCTCAACTGAATTAATGGATGTAGGTATGAATCATCAGTGACTGCTAATACCACAGAAAGACACAACTATATACGTCTCCATGGAAGAACACATCATCACCCATGAAACTGTCTTGCCAAAACAAAACATGCAAGCTTCATTCAGATCGACTACCGATTTACAGGAAATAAAAGGACTGAAGAATATGTTACCAACACATGGAATGTAATCATCGGCATCTAGATGGGACAAATTACCTGGTTTCTTTAAAAACAAAATTCAAGGAGGAAAAAAAAAGTGAGAGAGACATGGAGGGAGAACCTATAGATTAAACAAGACTTCAGAGACCTAACAATCCACGGCAAAGTGTGGACCTTATTTGGATCTAATTCAAAATTCTTATAGACAATTTTTTATGACGTTTAGGAGACAACTGCAAATTTGAGCACTCCCTGGGTATTTAATATTAAAAAATGATATTAAGGAATAAAAGTCCTATATTTTAAATGCACGTACCAAAAACGTACAGGTGTAATTTACATGTTGTCTCGGAGCTGCTTCAAGATAATACGGAATGGGGTGAAACAGGTGGGGGTATAGATAAAACATGACAGCCATCAGTTGGTAAATAAGAAAGCTGGATGAGTTCCTGGGTATACAAGGAACACTCACAGTAGTTTTATACTTTTGTATATGCTTAAAATTTGTGATAATTGTTTAAAAACAAGACGACACTGTAGAAAACAGTTTGGCACTTTCTCACAGGTTAAGCGTAGAGCTTAGTATTTGGCAGTAGGCTATGATCCAACAACTCTGCTACTACCTACGCTGCACATCTAACAGAACTGAAAGCAGGGATTTGAACAAATATCTGTACACCAATGATCACAGCAGCATGATTCACAATACCTACAAGGTGGAAAACAACCAAGTGTCAATCAACCGTTGAATAACAAACTGTGGTCTATGTACACACAATGGGATTTTCTAAGCCAAAAAAGAAATGGCATTTCGTTACGTGCTATAACATGGATGAACCTTGAAAACACGATGTTTAGTGCAATAAGCCAGACACAGAAGGACAAATACTGCAGATTCCACTGACACGAGGTACCTAGAATAGGCCAATTCACAGAGACAGAAAATAGAATAGAGGTTACCAAGGGTTGGTGGGAGGGAAAATGGGGTTGTTACTGTTTGATGGTTACAGAGTTTTTGTTGAGGATGATGAAAAAGTTTTGGTTCTAGACAGCGGTGATGGTTACACAGCACTGTGACTGTACTTAATGCCACTGAACTGCATATTTATAAACGGTTAAAAGAAATATGATTTCTCTATATTTTACCACAATAAAAAAAAAGCAATAACAGAGCTGAAATTTCAATTCTTCCTTTTCCGAGAGTCAGTTTCATCGTCTGTAAAATTAGTAATTGTAGTTGTCTATCCTCTGAGCTTAGTGCAGGGTAAGCACTCAGTAGGAGATATCAGTACTACTTCCACTTCAAGAGCAAAGGATTGCTGTGAAGATTAACTAAGTCAATGGATATGAAAGAACTTTCTAAATGGCAAACTGCTCTACAAATATCAAAAGACATTAGGTGTTACTGTCTCCCAAGGCCATGGAACAGGTCAGAAGGAGGATAATTCTTTTGCACTGGAATGTCCTACATGGGCCAAGAGAATAGGTGGGTTTCTGTACTATATCAGAAGGCATTAGGAAAAGGAAGCATAAAACTTAGAGAACAATTGTCTTTTACACTGATGCTTAAACATGCTCAGGCAACTGCTTAACATAAGTGCTAAAGACATAATGGACATACCTTTCTTTCTTTTTAGGATACTACTGTAACTACTAAAAGTTTACTTCATTTTCAAAATGTAGAACATGGAAGCTTATAGAATTTCTTAAGCATATCTAGAGCCTACTGCCAAATACTATAGTTCAATTCATATCTTTCATCTCATTTTGAAACAGCAATTACAAATGTGTATTTAAGGAAACCACTAGCTTCCCTTTTTGAACCCACGAGAGAAGGCCAGGACTCACCTTAGCATAAGGTGATAACTACTGAACTACTATGAATTATTACAGTATCAGAAAGAAGGTCATTTTCAATTACGCCTTCCATTTACCTCTGGCTTGTAAGAGCGGCGAGTATTTGCTAAGTCAATAATCAGCCCAAGTTCTTCATTCTGTCCTTGGATTTTGTTAAGAGATCCAAGGGGGAGAAACGTTCTTCTGGAGCAAGATTCTTTTCAAAACTCTGTCAGAAAGAATAAAATAAGGAAGAACAGATGTTTAAAATCCTTTACTATATTATCCATTTATTCAAACCCTGGGATGCTAACATATGAGATTCAAAGTCAAGTTTCCTCCTCTGCAGCTTACAAGCGATATTACAATCCTTTCTTCCAGAGAGATTAGACGGAAGAAAATAAGCTCACTTCTATATAGTTATTTCTATGTTTGTTTATTTCATGTTGGTCTCCTAACCTGACTCTAAACTCCCAGAAGGCAGGGACCACATCAATTTTGCCTACCACTGTATTGCCAGCTCCAAGCGGAGTGCCTGAAAATAGACACAGAAATAAATACTTCTTGAATATCTACATATAGGAAGGATGGCTTTCACTGCTAAATATTCTTTCATGTATTTGGCTTATACATTGTACCCTGTTCCACTGATCTCTTTGGTTATTCAAGTGTCAGCAACACACACTTTTTTTCTTAATTAGTAGACTAGTTTTAGAGCAGTTTGAGATTCACAGCAAAACTGAGCAAAATGTACACAGTTCCCACTTATACCCTCTCTCCTTCATCCCACACAGCCTTCCCCATTATCAACATGCCATACCAGTGTGCTTCATTTGTTAGAATTCATGAACCAACACTGACACATCGTTATCAATCAAAGTCCACAGTTTATTGCATTCATGGTACAAGTAACCGACTATTTCTTTATTTCTAGTATAGTCATCCCCAAACATTTACATACTGAGATACATATTACTTTCTTATAAATTACTTTATTCTTTATTTATAGTTAGGGCATTGCATTGTTTTTTTTTTGTTTTTTAATTAAGTACAAAAGTTGGTTGTATTTGTCTATGAATCCCATTTCTGGATAGTAAAAGACGTATTAAAAACTATTTGCTATAAAAAGGGAAAATGGAGTACGACGGGGTTGAGAGCCAGGGCTCTATATGGTGAATTCAGATTTCTGGAAGAATATGGTATTAACTTTTGCTCACCTTTTTTAAAGGAACTTTGAAAGCAATGAAACGAGTCCCAGGCATCCGCTGTTCAACTGGGAGATAGTCTTTCCACCTGTTAATATAGTTTTTGTTAGGCAAATTTTATGTTAGGCTGTCTCCCTGCACAGGATGAATGCGCCTTGAAAATGGAAATCATATCCCTCTACATCGGCTCCCAGGTGGTCCCAGCGTCCCGACCCCGACCCCGGCCGCGCGCGACACACTTTCCACAAACTGACACACACGGAGCCCGCGCGAGGGCCGGGTCGCGCGGGCTTCCCCGCCGGGTCGCCTGGAGGCCGGTCCCCCGCAAGCCGAGCGCACGAAAGGGCGCCCCATAGGCGCCGGCCCAAGGCGCCCGCTGCGCTTTCTCTTTGGAAGCTGGGCTGCGGGGCCCAAGCGTAAACCCTGAGACAAGGAACACGCGCACCACGCCGCCACGGGGGACGACAGGCCGGGCGCCCACCTAGCCGGACACCCTGCATTTCTGGAATCACCGGACGCCTGTGTAAATTTCCGTCTGGCCTGTCATTTTCCAAAGGCCACTCAAGATCAGGGGACAGAACGCCTCCTCTCCAAGTGTCCTGCCAGCCCACCCACTCAAGATCAGAGGGACAAAATGCCTGACTAAAACAAAACAAAACAGAAACACAAAAAAACTGGAGAGAGGGAGGAAAGGGTGCCCTGAAAAATAAAAAAAAAATTAAAAAAACTAAGCACGTTGACAGCGCTAAGAATAAACTACCAGGAAAAAGAAACCCTACGTGTCAGATCCTAAAGTACAGAAGGGCAAGCCCGCCGACATTCCAGGACCGGGGGGACCGGGGTCCCCAGCCCTGCAGAGCCAACCGCAGACCGGCTCGGGCGCCCCTCGGAAGCGCGGGCTCCCCGCGGCCGAGTCTGTGCCCCCCGGCCGGCGCCGGCTCCCCTCTGCCCACCCTGCGCGCGGGGGCTGGAAACTGCCGCGGAGAACCACGGCGGGGCGGGAAAGGGGGCTCCAAAGAGGGTCTGGCGACTCGAGTCGCTCCGTTTCCCGGTGGGCTCAGCGCGCGCCGTGGGGGAACAGGAGCGGGGGTCCGGGAGGAGGGGACGGACGGCACTTACGTAGACCGGCAGCGGCCACGGGTAGACGGCGGGCTCGGTCCCCAAGAGCGACTCCAGCCTCAGCTCCAGCTTCTCCCCCATGTCTTCACGCGTGGGCCCCGCACCGCGCTAGTCTGGCGGTTGGGGGAGGGGCGCGGCGCCGCAGGCGGGGGCGGGGCAGACGGGCAGCCGGGAGGCTGAGGGGGGCCTGGTCTGGGCCTCAGCTGCCGCCGCAGCGCTCCCGTCCGACCCCCGGCTCCCTCTTTGTGGTCACAGGCCCGGGGCCTCCAGCGCTGCTGCGAACTCGGGCCGGCGTGAGGCGACCACAATGAGCCGGGGGCCGGGCTGAAACACTCCCGGCACGCGCGATCCGCCCCGTGGACTCGCAGGCTCGCACGCACGCACGTACGCACGTCTTCGGCTGCCCCTGGCCACCCCCACCGGCCTGAAGTGGGGACCCGGGAAAACCCCTCATGGACAGTCGTGGCGGGTTTGACTCCCGACCTTGATGTAGCGTGACACACCCCCTCCCCCCCCAATAAAAGAAAAGGAGCATAGGAGGCAATCTCATACATTATTGATAAACACATACAAAGACACTATTGGTACAAAACTATTTCTCCATATAGCAACTTTGAATTTTAATAATAAATACATATATGTATCAAACATTAATAAAAGAATAAAATTATCCAATATGAGTACATTTGCTCTTGTTTTGCAATTAGTTCCAGGATTCTATTTTAGATTACTACTTCATATCTGAGAGAGTTGGGTGTGTGTTTGTGTGTTTGGTTCTGTGGAAGCTGCATTGTGCTAAATTTTACCTTTCTTTCTTGAATTAAATGGCTTTTGTTATCCCTTGGGAATACTGAAGACAGCAACAGCAGATTACTACCTACCAGTGGAAAAGTATAAATAGCAATTTTAGCCACTAGTGATTCTGAAATTGCCCTTAACTTTGTCCTTATAAAAATGCTCCAAGAATTACGTTTTGCAAATCCACAGATTTACTATCCATATTCAAGTCATTTATGTAGACAAAGAATGTAGCCAGCCTTATCAGTAACACAGGATGTTATAGCCATCAAGCCATCAGCCACTGAAGCCACACCCAAAGCCGCACCCTGAGGGGATTCAGGATGGAGAAAACAGGATACTGGCCCTAGATAATTAAAGTGCAAATCAAGGGAATGATTTCCAGGAGACCAGATTCTTGCATCTCACCATATATAGAAAAGTGCTACATTTATTAACTTAAGATGTCTAGTTTCTTTAATTAACAGTAATCTTTTGATGTTCCAACTACCTGTCTTTTTTTTTTTTGCAAGAACCTCTAAATACCCTGTGCCCTCCCTTAGCTCTTCAGAACAGTCCCTCAGAGCTATCTGAGAGGCTGTCTCCTGATTTCAGTCCTCAGTATGTCTTCCACATAAAACATAATTCTCAACTTCTAGGTTGTGCATTGTTTTTCAGTCAACATTTAATTGTATGGCTCATGTAGGTACTATGCCTAAATGTAATGGGATGAGCTGTAAATTATTAAAACTAGATAAATCCTGTCAGCTCTACCACTAGCTGAGATCCAGGCTTTCACCTCTGGATACCTCTGGCAGATATGGGGTCTGTGTTGGTCTTAAAATTATTCTTAGAATAGTGGGGACTCATTCATTCTTTCAACACATTTTATTGCTTATATTCTATGTGTCAGTTACAGTGCTGGGTCTTGAAATACAGACGTCAACACACGAAAATACAAGGATAAAACACATTTTCTACCATATTAACTTTTTTCATTCATCAATTCATCCCTAAGTCATTCAACACGCATCTTCTTATTGAATACTGATGAGGGGTCAAATGCTATGCTAAACACTCAGTATATAACTGCAAACGAGATGGATAGGCCCTGATTTTGATGTCACTACTATCTTTTGTCCTGCCATATAATGGGACAGCTTCATTATTCCCTTTACCCTAAGTTTTTATCACAAATTGCTAATGAAAATAAAGCTGTTAGTGGAGTTTCAACATGCATAGGTAAATGAGAACACAGAACTCCCCTTTCTCATGTCCCGTTCTCCTCCTTCTAACTCCCTATGTGAACTCACTTTGTGCCAAGGCCAAGAAGCTGTGCCCCAATAAGAACCAAGCTGATTTCCTCACACTGACTGGGGCTATTGCACACTTAGAAGACTTGATGCTTAATTTTGATAAGCAACTAGAAGACCATGGAGACAACCTATAAAAATGATTTGTCTTGGGAGAAAATACTAAAGAGGGTTAATGTGCTGTTCCACATGTCTAACCCCCTGGATTAAACCACAGGCACCAAGGTCACCAAGTGTACTTGGCAACAATGAGCTAATAAGAAAAAAAAAGCATCATACTGTTATTGTATTCATTTTCCCCCAAGGCACTCTCTGATAAACACCACAACCTCTAAGAGAATTGAGAACAGCTTCCTTGTGGGGTAGGTCATATAATATATATACATCTTTTTCCAAGCAGTTAAATCATATCCAGCTATCAGCACACCTTACTTAAGGCGATCGTAATGTATGAGATTAAATGTTCCTACCTGATCGGAAACCTTCTTGTCCTCAATTCATTGGCTGTACTGGATTTTTTTTTCTTGGGTCAGACTTTCAGACTTCTACCAGAAATCCTCCCTTTGGGGAAACCAGGCCTTCCCAGAAACTCAGGAAACTGAAATGGAGACAGCAAGAGAGAAGGAAATTATTAGGACACATAGACCTCAATTGTTTGGTTTTAAGTAAACATGCAAGCAAACATCTTCTAAACGGTATAATAACTTTAGGGAAATTCACGGTTTATAAGTTTGGGTACTCATAAACTGAACATATTATGATAAGAGTACAGGTTGCAAAAAAAAAAAAAAAAGAGTATAGGTTGCATTTTGTGTCTTCAACTCAAGCAAAGGCTTCAAAAAAGGCCCAGTTATCCTTTGTTCATTAAGACACAAAGAGAGGGCAAAAAGGGCAAGTTTCGAAGTCGTTTTCTTTACAATTTACTTCCTTTCTTCAGTCTTCAACAAGATCTTCAGGAAATTAACTTTACTAAAGTTAATTATTCATAAAATAAACATAGGAACCTGCAGAAGACTATTTCACAGAGACCTGTAATGTACAATATCCATTGCATACATGCACCATGAGCTTGTCTTTTCTAGCACTGGCATACACAAAACTCTGTGTGTGTGTGTGTGCGCGCGCGTGTGTGTGTGTGTGTGTTTGCACGTGTGTGTCTTTCTCTGTGATGGAGCCATAGGGAGAAAATAAATCTATTGGCTGCAATTCAGTGATGTACGAAGATTTAAAGGTAAAGGAGAAGGTTACATCAAGTGAAACTATAAAGTCATGAGGTTGTGGTTCCATAATAATAACAATAGCAGTCTTCTGTAACCAAGGGAGCAGGCTCCTCAAATTATAGTCACACCTGTTAGACCATCTGCCCATACATTTCACACTATCATTAATGGAAAACAAATGGCACTGTCTCTCCTTCCCTTTATCCATTGGCCATCCTCATATGAACTCTTTTTCTCTTCAAGGTCATGCTTTTTCCTATCTGTTTAAAAATATTAGGATTTAGGAGGAGTGATACGTAATGTGCCGTGCCTTGGTACTTGTACCAGTGACGGCTCTGTAAGGAGCACTGGGTTGTTAGGAGGCTATCAACTGAGTTCCCCTAGAAGCAGAACTTGAGGCGATAATTTGAGTGCAAACTGCTCATCTGGGAGGTGCTTCCAGAAAACTCAGAAGTGGAGTGGGAATTGAGAATGGAGGCATGGAAGGAAGCCAACAGAGGTGTATTACCGAATAAATTACTCCTGCAGGGAACTGCTGCCAGTACTTCAGGCGAGTTCTGTGAAACTCTACAGAACATGTCTCAGAGTTATCCCAAGAATCGGTGAGAAACTTGAAGTACTTATCTTCCAGTCCCCTCTGTCCTTGGTTGAAAGCTACACCCAGATACATTAACTCCTGTACACTTCTGGCCTGCCCTAAGGTGGATAATTGCAGGCGGCAGCATGATTCTATCAGCATATACTGGAATGATGAGTGCTGGGGAGATATGAGTGGAGCATCGAAACCATCTAATACAGTCGGGGCAGGAGATATTAATTATTGGCTTGAAAGTCCAAATGGATAACCTTAAATTCCTGGGTTTATGGTTTTACTTTGAGGTATTTAAGCATGATGTATGAGTAAAAATTTCCTCTGTTAAATCAAGTTTAAGGTCCTAACTCCCTAATCTTCTGGAAAACTGTGGTATCTTGTAACAGATTTTTGAAAAGTAACATGATTAAGATTTCAAATTGACCATTCATTCATTCACTCATTCAACACACATTTATTGAACACCTAAAGTATGTCATGGGATAAACTAGGCACCAGTGTTACTGTTACTAAAATCATTATAGTGCCACCTACAATTCAATGTATTGTGACACTCAAGTAAGAAAATCCATAGTTACCGTAAAAGATATTACAGAGTGCTATAGGAAGACACAGTAAGACCTTAATTCATGCTGTGGACAGTAGTATATGGGCGATATCAGTAGGGCTTCCTGTAGAAGGCAATTGAAATGGATATGTAACATGAAGGAAGGGTGAAGTTTTGAGGAAAAGAGAAGATAAATTCACAGTTGCCAGAAAATGAATGGTTAAGGATCAGTCCAGAAAGGAGTTCCATTCATAATCAGTATAAGAAATGCTCACTAGGGCTTCCCTCGTGGCGCAGTGGTTGAGAGGCCACCTGCCGATGCAGGGGACACGGGTTCGTGTCCCGGTCCGGGAAGATCCCACATGCCGCGGAGCGGCTAGGCCCCGTGAGCCATGGACACTGAGCCTGCGCATCCGGAGCCTGTGCTCCGCAACGGGAGAGGCCACAACAGTGAGAGGCCCGCGTACCGCAAAAAAAAAGAAAAAAAAAAAAAAAGAGAAATGCTCACTGGCGTGTAGAAAAAGAAGACAATGGAGAGGGGGGTAGACGCCAGATCATGCATAGTCCATGTATGTATAGTAAGTGCTATGGTCTAGTCTTTGTGTTCCCCTCCAAATTCATACGTTGAAATCTTTATTTCCGTAGCTGATAGTATTAGTAGGTGGGGCCTTTGGGAAATGATTATGGTATTAGTGCTCTTATAAAAGAGACCCCACAGAGCTCCCTAAGCTCTTCTGCCATGTGAGGATACAATGAGAAGTCTGTGATTCAGAAGAGGGCTCTCATCTGACCATACTGGCAACCTATTCTTGAACTCACAGCCTCCGGAGCCGTGAGAAAAAAAATTCCTGGTGTTTATGAGCCACCCAACCTGCAGTATAATCTTACAGCAGCCCAAAAGGACAAAGAGAGTTTGGATGTGAGATTTTACTCCAAGAAAGATGGGAATCCATTGAAGGATTTTACCTGGTAACTTAGAAGAGAGAAAAGTTTCATAACACAATCAGGTACTTTTATAAGAAAAATTTGTTTCTTTTTCAGAAAGATCACTCTGGAAATACTGTGACTAGATTTTTGGAGAAGTGTGATGGCAGGCCCGGATATAGAAAGATGAGTTAGTAGTCCATTAATATAAGTCAAACAAGAAAGTGGATATAAAAAGTGTGAATTTGTGGCTGAGAGTTCTTTTCTTTTACTACTTGAAAAATGTTATGTCAATGCTTCTGACTCCATAATTTTAGACAAGAAATATGCTGTCATTGGAATTGGTTTCTCAATAAGTGATGCATCGTTTCTGCCTGTCCACTTTCGAGATTTGTTTTGTCTCTACTTTTCAGAAGTTTAATTATGACGCGTCTTGACAAGGATACCTTTGTGTTTTTCCTCTTTGGATTTGCTCAGATCCTTGAATGTGTGCTTATGTCTTCTAAAAAATTGGGAACGTTTCAGTCATTATTTCTCTGAATACTTTGTCAGTCCTACGTGCTCTCTGTTTTCATTCTGGAACCTTGATGATATGAATGTTAGTGCTTTTGTTACTGTTTACAGGTTCTTGAGATCCTCCTGTTCTTTCTCCCATCTCTACCCCTCAGCCTATTTTTCTCTGTACATTTGGTACATTGTATTGATCTCTTCTAAGTTCATGATTCTGTGCTTTGTAATCTCCACTCTACTCTTGAGCAAAGTTTTTTGATTGTTGTATTTTTCAGTTCTACTGTTCTCATTTGTTTTTATTCTTATAACTTCTAGTTCTTTGTTCACATTTTCTATTTTTCCCATTTCCGTCAAGGAACACATAATTGCTAATTGAAGCATTTATGTGACAGCTTATTTAAAACCCCTGTCTGATAATTTCAATAGATGTTTTATCTCAGTGCTGGTGTAGGTCTATTGTCTTTTCTCATTTATTCTGTGATTTCCTGCTTCTTGGTGCCATGAGTATTTTTCAATTGGATTCTAAACATTGTGAGTTATTATATGACTCTGTATCCCATTTAATTTTATTATTACTTTTTAGAAGGAAGTCATCCTATTGGAGGTGGAGTATGAGGACTGGGGGGTTACGTACAGATTTCCACTGGGCCCTACTGTCAAAACCCCAGCAAAAGTGGGCACTTACATTCTCTCACTGCAGACAGGTCAAGTAGAAGTTCAGCTATCCTACTGGCCCTTCTGACACCTTCTCCCCAAAAGTGGGAACATTAATATCATTCTGTTGCCTTTTAGTAGGAGTGGAAGTTCATCTCCCCAGTAGATTTCTTGACACCAGGGGAGGGGAGAAGTGAAGTGTTTGCTGTGTTTGCTGTCCTTCCTCCCACTTCATTCCTTCTTGTTGATGCCGGGTGTGGGTAGAGGGTCAGCTACCTGCTGGCCCCACTGACACCAGGGTAAGAGGAAGAGAACTGCCAACTAGCCCTGCTTGTGCCATCTCATTCTGTCTTACTGCCTCAGGACGGTTATGGGGATTCAGCACCCCATTGGGTCTCACTGACACCATGTGTTGGGGGTTAGTGGGGTGCCTACTCCCTCCAACCTGTAACATCCTATTCTTATCGATGTCAGGGAGAGACGGAGGCTAGGTCCCACCATTGGACCCCACGACTGTGTGAGGGCAGCCCAGTGTTAACTAGCCTGTCAGGCACCACCTTTGAAAGTCTCTTTGCTAATGCAAAGGGGTGGAGGCTCAGCTCACCACTGCACCACACTGAAACAGCCCTGGTGGCCAATCAGAGCGCTGCCTCTTCTGGAGGGCAGGAGTGGGGTGGTGTGGAAGATCAAATCGTAGCTTGGCCCAACTGAAACCACAGGACATAGGGGATGGGTGCAATATTCCACTGGCACTTGGCTCGAGTAGTGTGTATATTATTGCCCAAATGGTTTTCTGTCTTTGACAACCCCTTTCCTCATACCTTGGCTAGGGGGAACGGGGGTTTTGTGTTTTCTTTTTTGAAGCTTTTTTGTCTGTTGTTCTGTTGGTGGTTATTGATTGGGGGTTCCTGTAATACCCTCTCCAGGATGTATGGGAAGCAACAGGAAACACAGGGGACTCATCACCATGTTATTCCTCAAGTCCCAAAGTCCCTAGTTAAGTCTGCCTTCTCATTTCCACCTGTCAGTGTCTTCCTATGTTTGTCTGTTGTTATGTTCAGGGTTTTAGTTTTAAGTGGAAGAACCTGGGAGAAATGGGCTACTTCATCTTCTTGGAAGCAGAGGTCTGGAGGCCTATGGATGTTACAAAGTACTGCTGACTGTAAATTAAAATTTGATGATATACACCTTGCCCTTTAAGAATTCTTCTGCTAGATGATGTGGCTTCCCAAAGTAGCTACAATTTGATTTTCATACTTCTAAAAGTCAAGTGTTTTGCCGCAGTTGAAATTTAAAGATAAGCAAGAGATGAGGCTAAGATGATCTATGTGGTAACAGATTAAAGTTGGAAACATCAATATACATTCATGCTTAGCTTAATATTGCTTCATATTACCTTAACACACATGGTTATGTAGAGAGATACTTATAGATATGTCCATATACGTGGGGAATGTACACACATGTTATCTCTTTGCTCTGTCAGCTGAGAAGATCTAGAAGCAATGACATCCGGGCAGCAATTAGCACACCCCACACCCAGATCCTGCTGTCTAATGCTGTTCTCCACTAAAAAGACCTAGTTATCCTTGAAGAAATAGCTGATTCTAGGACTGGGGCAGTAAATATACAAGATTTATATACAAGGCCATCTTATAGTGTCAGAAAGTAAGGAAGTTCCAAAAAAATATATAGGATGGGGATACCTCAGAGTGGCACACGAGCCACTGAACTGAAAAGAGTTCACAAGGGTCAGGGCTAGAGCAATTTGAGGAACAAAGTAACTAACGTAGAATTAGATTATGACCCAAAGTATAAAATAAAAATCCGTGAGTTCTTCTGATATAAATAAATAATTGGATACATAAATAAATGCGGGAGAATGGATAAATCTCCAGTGCAAAAGAATTCCAAATAGTTTATGTAGTACTCCATCTTAAGCATAACTCTCTATTCCTTAGTTGTGGGCTGAGCATATTGACTTCCTTCCAAAAAGTACAATATGGAGAAGGGAAAACAGTAATTTTACAATGGAGAAACCTGAAAAACACTACCTCAGCCTGGTGATCAAGGTCGACCTCAGCATTCATAATGCATATTGATACTTTGTACACTTGATGTGATCTGACAAAATAACCCTTCTACTCTTGTGGTCTTCCTCCCCCAAACACATAATCCCAATATTATCATGAAACATGCATCAAACAAATTCTAGTAGCGGGCATTCTACACAAGCCTAACTACTCAAAATTGCCAAGGTCATGCAAGGAAAATCTGAGAAGCTATCAAACCCAAGAGGAGCCTAAGGAAACATGGCAACTAAATGTAATGTGATGTTTTGGATGAAATCCTGGAATAGAAAAAGGACATTAGGTAAAAACTAAGGAACTGGACTAATGTATGGACTATAGTAAACAATAATGTATCAATATTTGTTCACTGATTGTAACAATGTAACATACTAATATAAGTTGATCGTCACAGAGGGAAATGGGTATAGTGTATATGGAAACACTTTATACTATCTTCTCAATTTTTCTGGAAAATTAAAACACTTCTAAAAAATAAAGTCTATAAAAACGTTGTGTTTTCTTGTTTTATGATTATGTGCCTGTATTTCCTAATAAATATGTAAATTTGCTTTGCCTTCCTTGATACTGATATTAAAGAAAATACTAAGTAACTCTGAAAGAATTTGTAACTCCAATTTAACAAGCAATAATTCTGGGTATTAACTTTTTAGGAGAACCCACTGAATAAATCAAAGCAAATTGTCTTTAAAGGCTGAATTTCTTTTCAGTGTTTAATCTTTTCTATGATTAATGCATACCACAAGCATGGTTCTCTTTCAAAGGGCAGAAAACATTGCTCGTAGGCAAGGTCTAAAATACAGTGAAATATTCATGTATGATGCTATAACAACTTTAATGTATTTTATGTTTTCAAAATGATGAAGTGTTATTTCAGTCAATAAAGTATTCACTTTTATACATTTCCTACCCACCTTTTCCCAGAACACCCACAAGGAAATGATACTATCATCTGATATTAGGCTCATCAATTTAAATTGGAGTTTTTGGTAGCTGTGGTTGCCAACGGTACTGGAATGTGTGATACTTTTACAAATCCTCTCCATGGCAAAATCTGATCTTCACAAGGTAGATCACAGTACGTGCCTAAGGCCAATGACATAGAGCTTTGTAGCTAGATTACCAAGCATTTTACTTAGAGGCACAATAGAATGTAGAAAAGGCCATTTCTCCTTCTGTCTTTTTCTGCTCAAAGGTCACTCACCATCTCAGAAGTTTTCCATAAACTCAGACTATATAATGTCACTTAATGTGAATGTAGCTCAACATTCTGTTTTAGTACAGCTAATCTCACATTATTTTATTGGTCCTAAATATGTAAATCATCAGCAAAGTTTTGTACTTAACTTTTTTTTTGGATGTGGACCATTTGTTAAAGTCTTCATTGAATTTGTTACAATACTGCTTCTGTTTTATGTTCTGGTTTTTTGGCTGCGAGGCATGTGGGACCATAGCTCCCCGACTAGGGATTGAACCCACACCCCCCTGCATTGGAAGGCGAAGTCTTAACCACTGGACCGCCAGGGAAGTCCCTGTACTTAACTTTTAAAAATAATTAAAATAAGCTATTCAACACATTTTTCCTAAAAAAAAAAAAAAAGTAATTCTTCTTAGGCTGGCCCTGGGCACATACATGACTTTGCCATTTTTTCCATGGATTATTTTCTTATCTGTTCTACTGTGTCACATTTCTTCTACCTTCTCAAAAAGAAGCATTTAAAAATTCATCTACGCGTTCATGCATTCATACATTTATTAAATAAATCTACCGAACACCTACATACGGCACAGAAAAGGAGGCAGAAAACTAATCTGGGTTGCACAGAAAGTAATGAACTCAGTTAAAATTTTTGGTGAAAACAGGTGTTACTCAATCTACCGGAAATTACATTTCATTATGGGGACTCACACACTCAAGGAAAACCAAGACCTAAATAATAATAAAGTAATAAAAGCACTAGCCATTTACTGAGTGCCTGCTTTTACCTGACTCTGAAACTCTAAAATCATTACGGATGTTTTGAGGATTGTCTGATATAATTGTAATTTCTATTTTACAGATGAAAATAACAAGGTTCAGAGACATTAGGTTACTTGCCTAAAGTGAAGTGGCCCAGAAACTACACAACTGGAAATTGAACCTTAGATTTCATAATGCCACAATCTGTGCTTTTAATCACAATGTGTGTGTGTGTGTGTGTGTGTGTGTGTGAGAGAGAGAGAGAGAGAGAGAGAGACAGAGAGAGACAGAGAGATAGAGAGAGAATGTGTTTAATAGAGAACTTCTGAGAAATGGCAAGAAAACTGCCAGGTACCCATAAAACAATAATTTAGGAGCTTCTTACTATACAAGTAATTGTTAATCATATGGCTGAACTAAGGATCTCTCACTTTTGAACTAAGAAATCAAAAGCTTCCAGAAGTTGAGTCTAAATTTTACACTTACATAAGATACTTCATACAGAATGCTAAAGTATACTAACTAAAGAGTTCTGAAAATACTGGAAGCATTCATACTAGTATGATTTCATAATGTGGATAATAGAGGATTTAAGAAATTGGCAGAGGCAACTGCAGACTCATTTCTTATCATTTCTGTGAAGGGCAAGATAAATCAATAAAATGAGAAAAATGAAAAAAGAATGGCTAGCAATTTTAGGTAGTTTGCTTCATCTCCATACTAGAAAAGACTAAGCAAAAAAAAAAAAACTTCTCGAAATTTTATTTTGAAAGCACCTACAAGTGTATATGGTCTTTTTATACCAAATAACTTGGAATTATGAACTGTCCAATAAGTCTAATCTTCTCTGATGATAAAATTGCTGGCTTTATTTGAAACTATGAAATGAAAAGTGAGGTAATAATCAGAAATTCTTAAGAAAAGGAGTAGACAAAACAAAATTCTAAGAGTTGTGTCAAAAAATATTTTGAAACGAACATAAAATCCCCATTACTGGTACAGAGCTTTTAAAACTTTATCTTGGTTTTAAGCTTTAATAAATATTGATATGTTTACATAATTACTGTCATAAGGAAGACACAATTTTAGGTCAGCTTTCTTCATTCTTTCTTTATTAAGCATTATTTTATTTTGCTCCATCATCTTGTAATTATAATATAGTAACTGTGTCACTTTCTACTAAGTGGATATAATTTCCTAAACTGTTTTCCTATTCTTAACAATTAAAGGTGTTTCCAATGTTTTGTTATTACAAATGACATGACAATGAGCATCTTTATATAATAATTTTCTGGATTATAAATTATTTATCGGCATAAGCTTCCAGAATTAGAATTAATGTGTAAAAAGCTATTAACATTTTTATCTTGCTAGACATTGCCAAATTACTTGTCAAAAGATGGAACCAAATTATATTGCAAAAATCTTTGCCAACAGAAAACATTATATACAATTTTTGATTTTGCTGAATTATTAAGTTGGAAACCTATGTTCCATTTCTTTGAATTCTTTGATAACAGCGTGCTGCTGCAGGCTGCGAGGGCAGCCATGTCCATGAAGGCTCCCCAGAGTTGGAGCGGGGAAGTGGAAAAAGGTAAAAAACAAATACTAATTGTATTTTCCCTCGATTGTTCTCTCTCATTCTTTTCTGCCTCTGTGTAACTTATATCCAGGTAGCTGGAGAAACATCATGTGGCAGGGAAAATTGGTATTCCAATAAATTAATAAACACCAACTTCAAATGGATTTTCAAGACTGGAAATATTGCTCTGACTTACAGTAAGTTCTTTCTAATTCTCCTTAAGGACTATTTTCTTAGAAGCTTTCCCTACCCTCCTCAAATTTTCCTCCATCCTCTCTACTTCCTTCACTCTGAGCTGGTGAGGCGCTTCCTAACTCATTAGGAACACAGAAGTCAGTAAATAGTCCACTGCCAAATCCGTTAATTCATTAGCATTTGCATTGATCTTTGTATTCCCTTGCACTACAGGAGTTCAAGTTCAAAGGCCACGTGCACTACAGATAGCATTTCATTTTCTCTCATCTTCTCAGCACTGCATTTTCTACAACCCATCTACTCCTTATGAATGATTCTTGCCAAAATTCAACCTCATTCTAGACTAGTAACTCCAACTTAAAATGTTAAAAACTATACGTGTAACACGAAAGCCTCCCTCCTCCTCTAATCCCTGCATATCTTCTTTAGCCAATTCATGTCTGAACTTTTCAAAATTGGTATCATCATATATTGTTTCCATTTCCTCACGTCCCATCTACTCTATAATTTACATCCATCTGACTTCCCTCACCGTAATCTCTCTGCCCACTGTCCTGAAATTTTACTTATGAAGGTCACCAGCGATCTCCATGTCAGTATAGCCAATGAATAGTTTTTCTCCTATTTCTAGGCTCTTTCCTTCTTTAAAAAAGAAAAAGAAAAACAAAAACCATTTTTTTTCCTCTATCCTTTCACACTCTCATCATCTTCTGTCCTGGTATATTTTACTGGCTTTCCGTGTTTAATCTGATTTCTCACATTCTATGAGTTTCCTTTATCTTCAGTGGAATAAACCCCTATATGAAGGATTATTCTCAACAGTTAGTTCTCATAATAACAGTACTAGTAGCAGCAGTCAATACTTCTATAATGCTTATCATGTGCCAGACACTATTCTAAGACACTGTTTAAATACATATATATAGACACACACACACACACACACACACACACACACAGAAGTTTTCCTCCTCATAGGCGTATGAAATAAGCCGATTATTATACCCATGTTACAAATGAGAAAACGGAGGCAATGAGAGGCCAAGGTCACATGATCAGTACTTGGTGAAGCCCCGCCTGAGTTAATGCTGGAACTTTAGAGGAGACAAGTTAAATAATGTCTCACAGATTGGCCTTAAAAGTGAGCAACACTTAATTAATGACTTGTGAAAGTATCAGAAAAAAAGGGGACATTTTAAATTGAATGGGATCTACTAAGTCATGGATCAGTAACTAAGAATGACTCTTATTGAATGAAATTAGTTTTCATTATTCTTTTGAAAGAATAATCTTGTGTTAGTGTTTCACAGTTTTTTTTTTCATTCACATATTTATTCTTTATTAGACACACATTTCCTACACACCTATGTGCCAGTGCCTGCTGCAAGCCTTGGAAGCAAAAAATTACAAAGTCCCTGCTCTTAAGCAAATGTCCAGTGGTGGAGGAAGACAGAGTAAACATGTAAATAAATGTTGTACAGTGACAGAAATACGACTGGACAAAGGGATGGAGAGGCACTGAGGAGGCAGGTCTCTTTGGTCAAGATAGTAGTGGTGGCGTTTGAACCGAGGCCTTAACGGTAAGAGGGAAATTGGTCCGGGTAGATGGATTAGCCAATCTAAAGCTGGGAGAGCAAGAAGTAGAGCTTGTTGCATCTGAGGGACTGAAAAGGACAACTGTGCCTCGAGCCCCATGAAGGTCAGGGAAAGATGTAGTAAGTGACCAGAGCACATGGTCTCTGTGAGCCTGGCTAAGTAGTTGAAAATTTCATCTCTTTACAATAGATAGCCTTTAGAGGTTAGAAGCAGTGCAATAATAGCGTCTGATTTGTGCTTTTTAAAAGACTACTTTGACTGTTGAATGTCCTACAAAAGCAAAATACCTGTGTCTCTATGAAGCGCAGATAGTAAATTTTAAAAAGCCCAATGAGCTCATAAGCAGTTGGTTGACTAACTGTTATCATTTATCTTAACTAGACTTCATTAATAGAAGCTTGGTGACCTGTGGGGTCTAATGATTAGGGCAACCCAGCTATTTTCAAATAGTGTGATTTGAAAAATCCTTGAAATTGTTAGGGTCCAGGAAGATTATTTTATTGCTGGGGCTGGATGGGAAGTTTAGAATAAGAAAAGAAAGTATGATGGCTGGCTTCCATCTATTCTCCCTTTCTCTGGGAGAAATGATGGTGGGGTGACTACTTTGCTGTTGACCCAATGCTTCAATTTCAGAGCTGGTTCAATCCAGTAACTATTTGCTGAACAACTATTATATGTTAGGCACCCAGCTGCAACTGGGAATATAAAGAGAATAATTAATAAGAAAAGCAGGTATTACTAACAAGAGACAGGCACTGTGTTAATGCTTAACATGCACCATCTCAAGTTACATT
This sequence comes from Delphinapterus leucas, assembly GCF_059928025.1. Lineage (NCBI taxonomy): Eukaryota > Metazoa > Chordata > Mammalia > Artiodactyla > Monodontidae > Delphinapterus > Delphinapterus leucas. The sequence continues at coordinate 331,540 of NW_028322294.1, read as the reverse complement.
AATTTACACACTAACCATATGAGGTAGATGCATTTATTATACCATTTTCCAGGTGAGAAATCTAATCCCTTTAAGGGGCTTAAGTTACTTCTCCAAGGTTACACAGCTAGTTAGGGGCATAGGCGGTATTTGGACTCAGGTCTGGTATCAGCACCAATTCTCTTAGCCATTATGCTCTCTAAGGACCTTACTTGAGAAGTTCAGATTATACATATATGGGTACAACCAACCCTAAGACCATCTGGCAAAACTGGCTGCTTGAGAAGTCCTGGATTTATGTAAGATGCTCTTGGAATGGAGAAGATCGTGAAGGAGGGTCCCCAAAACACACTCTCTATACTAAGGGGCAACAGAAGAGAGAAAGAATTAGCCTACAGCAGTATGATATTGAGGACCAAGAAACAGTGTTTCTCTCTTTTGTGAACAGTTATTAAATTATTTCTACTTCAGAATATCAGAAAGAAGTCACAGGACTATGGACAGTTTGCTGAGCCACCCTATCTATCTTAGCGTGAATCCTGGCAGGTGTAGAGCTCATAGTATGACCCTGGCACCTAAGTGTAGTTAAGTAAGCTTTCATTTTTCTTCGGCCTTAAAGCAAAGCAGCTTTCTGATAGGTATAATTTAGGAAAGTCTTCCAAGAAAATAGTTAAAGTCCACTTTAAATATCTCAGAGAAAAGCAATTTTGCAAAAGATCTATCAGCAAAAGCAAGGCCAAACACACCAATTATTTAGTGAGACTTGTATTGTTATATCATTGCTCATGTTGTTTCTTTATGCATTTACCTGGAAGAAGGCTTTTAATGTTCAACAATTCTCAAAGAGATAAAGACCCACACTGATGTGCCAGAAAGAGCTTTGCCCTGGAATTAGATCAGTTTAGGTTTGGCTACTTACTAGAATTAGGTAACATTCTTAATCTTTCTGAGCCTGTCTCCTATCTGCAAATAGGGATACCACTATCTATTACAGAGGGATGTGCTTAAATTAAATGACACATGTAAGTGAAATATATCCTTCCAGACTGAGAACATACCTAGTAAATGTTAAGTGATCTGCAAATATTCTGCTTTCTTGAAACGGATGAAACCTGTTATCATGATTTTAACCAATGGTCTAAATATCAAGACAATATTTAGTTAAAAGTTATAGTTGTTCTTTCACTGTCCACCTGCATTTTAACATATTCTAACATATTCTCCTTGATAAATTGTGTCAATATTAGTAACATTTGTCATTTCAGCTATTACTGTTCGTATGTTTAAAATATTTCAATGTGATATAAGTCGTTACTCAAAGGGATGCCTAGCTGGCTTTGTCAAAGATTTATTTTAAGTAAAAATAAAAGACTCATTTCCACCAAGTTTGATTGAACAGTGTATTCATTAACTGTATGAACTTTCTGGCCAACCCAATACAGTAGCCAAGACATGGAAACAACCTCAGTGTTTTCTTGTGGATGAATGGATGAAGAAAATGGGGGTGCATACGACCTACTATTATTCAGCCATGATAAAGAAGGAAATCTGGCTATTTGTGACCACATGGGTGGGTTTGGGGGGCATTATGCTAAATGAAATGTCAGACAGAGAAAGATAAATACTTTATGATCTCATATGTGAAATCTAAAATACTGAACTCATGATAGAAAGAATGGAATGACGGTTGCCAGAGCTGGGGGTTGGAGGTGACGAAAATGAGGGAAGATGATCAAAAGGTAAAAACTTCTAGTTATAAGACAAGTGAGTAATGGTGATGTAATGTACAGCTCGGTCACTACAGTTGACAATACCGTATTTTATGTTTGAAAGTTGCTAAGAGAGTAGATCTTGAAAGTTCTCATCACAAAGATAACATTTGTAATTATGTGAATTAAGGTTAACTAAACTTATTGTGGTAATCATTTCACACACACTATATATATATTAATCATCACATTGTACACCTTGGACGGATACAATATTATATTTCAATTAAATTTAATTTCCGTCTGGCCCGTCATTTTCCAAAGGCCACTCAAGATCAGGGGACAGAACGCCTCCTCTCCAAGTGTCCTGCCAGCCCACCCATTCAAGATCAGAGGGACAAAATGCCTAACTAAAACAAAACAAAAGAGAAACACAAAAAAACTGGAGAGAGGGAGGAAAGGGTGCCCTGAAAAAGAAAAAAAAATTTTAAAAACTAAGTACGTTGACAGAGCTAAGAAGAAACTACCAGGAAAAAGAAACCCTACGTGTCAGATCCTAAAGTACAGAAGGGCAAGCCCGCCGGCAGTCCAGGCCCGGGGGGACCGGGGTCCCCAGCCCTGCAGAGCCAACCGCAGACCGGCTCAGGCGCCCCTCGGAAGCGCGGGGTCCCCGCGGCCGAGTCGGCGCCCCCGGCCGGCGCCGGCTCCCCTCTGCCCACCCTGCGCGCGGGGGCTGGAAACTGCCGCGGAGAACCACGGCGGGGCGGGAAGGGGGGCTCCAAAGAGGGTCTGGCGACTCGAGTCGCTCCGTTTCCCGGTGGGCTCAGCGCGCGCCGTGGGGGAACAGGAGCGGGGGTCCGGGAGGAGGGGACGGGCGGCACTTACGTAGACCGGCAGCGGCCACGGGTAGACGGCGGGCTCGGTCCCCAAGAGCGACTCCAGCCTCAGCTCCAGCTTCTCCCCCATTCCTTCGCGCGCGGCACCCGCACCGCGCTAGTCTGGCGGTTGGGGGAGGGGCGCGGCGCCACCGCCGGGGGCGGGGCAGACGGGCAGGCGGGAGGCTGAGGGGAGGGGGCCTGGCCTGGGCCTCAGCTGCCGCCGCCGCACTCCTGTCCGCCCCCCGGCTCCCTCTTTGCGCTCACAGGCCCGGGGCCTCCAGCGCTGCTGCGAACTCGGGCCGGCGGGAGGCGACCACAATGAGCCGGGGGCCGGGCTGAAACACTCCCGGCGCGCGCGGCCCGCCCCGTGGACTCGCACGCTCTCACGCACGCACGCACGTACGCACGCACATACGCACGTCATCGGCTGCCCCTGGCCACACCCACCGGCCCGAAGTGGGGACCCGGCCAAACCTCTCAGGGCCAGTGGTGGCGAGTTCGACTCTCGACCTCGACGTACCGTGACACAACCCCTCCCCCCCAATAATAAGACTATAATTCCTATTAAATATGACAGCTGGAATCCCGGCTTCTGTTCACAAAATTGCCGTGTATTTAGCCTATGCTAGGCACCAGACCGCGGACGCTCAGTACTGGCCAAAAAGGAAATGCCCTGCCCTCATAGCACTGCCATTTTAATTGGAATAGTAGTGACAATGGTCAAGGGAGAAAATAAAGTGTCATCATCGCCACGGGGATGGTTAATCTCATGTGCGCACTGCGTGGGGCCCCGGCAACCACAAACATTATTCCAGATGTGGCCAGGAAGGGATTTTTCAGAAGAGATTAACACTGAAATTGGTCCACTTTGCGTAAAGGAGGAACGAATACAAGGAATTTATATATGCAGTACATATATATTTTTATTCTACATGCTTTTCTATGTAGGTGTATATGCGTGTCTATATGTATGTACGTGTATGTATTGCATATATTATATGTGTATGTATGTATACTGTATATATACACACCTAAATATCTTTCTATGTGTGTATATATGTATGATATAGACGTACCTAGGTGTGTACATTGCATATGTTATACGTATGTGTACATACTGTATATACACAAACGATGCATTTCATATGTGTGTATGTATAGTGTATCTGTATGTGTCTATTGTATATATTACGTGTATATGTGTGTATACATACTGTATATATACAAACTATGCATTTTATATATATGTGTGTATATATGTATTTGCGTATTGTATATACTATATGTGTATATGTCTGTATGCGTACTGCATATATACACAGCTGTATATTTTTGTATGCGTGTACATATGTACGTGTGTGTGTATATACACACACACCCTATGGATTCTGTTTGTCTGGAGAACCCTCACTGATACGGCCACTTATGACAATTGAGCACCTGCTCTTTGCCAGCCAGGGAGCCAAACGCTTGTCCTTTCTGTGTCTCCCTTAAGTGTCACAAGTCCCGGGAGGGAAGGTGATGCCGCTCCTACCAGTTGAGGTGCCTCAGGGTCAGAGAGGTGCACAGGGCGGGGGGCTGGAGCCTGGTGGAGCCCAGGTGCAGTTCTAGCAGCAGTACAGCCTAGCAGTCCCACTTCCCCGGGTGCCTCTCACAAAGACGCCGAGGGAGAGACGGGGTCTGAAGGAGGGGATGAGGAAGCTTCCGTGGGTCTGCAAGCCCAGACCAAGGCTGACTCGTCAAGGGTGTTAGAGGTCAGGACTCTGGTTACCCTGGGGAAGGGGTTACACAGAGCCATTCCCATTCGGAAAAAGTATCCATTCTGCTCTTGTTTGTATGTTTACCCCCCTCCCCCAAATCTTTTAAAAACAGATTCTCTTGGTTGCTGGGAGCACACACGGGGAAGTTGTGTGTGAGGGGGTGTGATCCAGGGGACAGGGAGGATAAGCCCCCCACTCGTAGGGCCGGGAGTGGCTCAGCTTTGTGAGCTAAGGATGGCCTGCGAGGTCCCAGAGAGAAGGGTCCCTGCTCCGTCCCTGCTCCGTCCTTGCTCCGTGCACCCCATTCCCAGCCTGAGAAGTCCAGAGCCCCCCGCCCCCGCACACACACACACCAGGGAGGAGAGCCAGTCACAATGGCTCCCAGGCTCCGGCTCCAGGGCTCCCGGCACTAGGAGCTATTTTCAGCTTTCATGCCCTAGGACACGGCCAGAGCTATTGTCTCCGGAAACTCTCTGTCTGTCTCTCGCCCGCCCGCCATCCCTCCCTCCCTCCCTCCTCCGCCTTTTCCCCTCCCGCTCCAGCTGTCTGCCCTCCACCCTGCATTTCTACACAGGATGGCTCACAGACAGCTGCTCCCCGTGCCCACCCGCCACCATTCGATGGATGTCAAAGCAAGCCCTGGGGACTTCCCTGGAGGTCCAGCGATTAAGACTCCGAGCTTCCACTGCAAGGGGTGCGGGTTCAAAGCCTGGTCAGGGAAATAAGATCCCACATGCCGCCCAGCACGGCCAAAGAAATAAATGAGTAAAAAATAAAGTTATAGTGATGAAACAGCCCTAGTGGTGCAAGGATGGGACGTATAGCTCTATGGTAGAGAATAAAGGTCCAGAAACAGATAGATGAGAACTTGATATGACAGAAAGTGAGGAAATTAAGGAGTTTTCAATAAATGGCATTAGGACAATTGCTTATCCATGTGGGGAAAAGTAAATTAGAAAAAAAGAAAACAAGCAAGCCGTGGTCAGGTGTGACCTTGGGCCCACGGCCATTGGCACACGTTGTCGTGTGGGACGTTCTTCCTTAGACTCCTCCCTCCCTCCTGTGTCACTGTCACTTCCTCCAGAACCTTCCTGGACTCCCCTACACAAGCCCGGGGTGTGTCCTCACCCGCCCACCCTGGATCACCGGAATTCCAATCCCGGCCCACCCTTCCCCGCCAGGTGAAGAACTGTGCCTGGTCAGTAAGACCGTAGAGGTCCTTGGCCATTGCTATTGCAGTTGGAATTGTTACTGTGTTTACACAGGGTGACCAACACCCGCCCCCACTTTGCCCAGGACCGCTCAGGTTTGAGCGCTGGAACTATGGGGAAACCCTCATTTCTGGGGGAACCCAGAAGGCTGGTCAGCCTATTTAGGATGAATCTTTCACTTGATATCCCAACCCCCGAGAGCCAGAAAGGAAATCTCCCCCCTCCTTCCATGGTAACCTTCATTCATTCATCCACTCATCCCTTTATTCAACTCCTTTATTCAGCAAGTATTTATGAAGCATCTACTACATAGCAGACACTCTTCTAGGTGCTGGGGACAGTAAACTGAGAAGGTGTGATTTCTTACATGGGGATGATGTCTCGGAGACCACTGCAGGGCATGGGAGGTGGGAGAGGGAAGGGGCAGTTCTAAATGCAGGCTCTGATGGGATTGGGGCAGACCTTGCCCTAAGCCAGGCTGGTTGCTTCAACACAGCTGTCCTCACTCAGGACCATCCTGCTTCCGCCTCACCCAGTTCTTCGGTGATGTCTGCGGAAAATCTGTGGTTGTCACAACTGGGGGGGAGGGGACCCTGGAATCAAATGGCTGGGGACAGGGATGCTGCTGAACCCCACACAGTGCCCAGGAAGGGCCCCCAGCAAAGAATGTCCCGCCCCAAATAACCCCAGTGCCATGGGCGAGACCCTGCACTAATATTATTCAGACCCGCTGGGGCCCCGAGATTCCTGCACAGGCTGGGACTCTAACCGGGTCACCTCTGTATCCCGAGGTGACCTAGAGTGGGGCAGCCAGGAGGGCTGAGTATCAGGGATGAAATGACCAATCTCTGTGCCCACTCTCCCCACCACACCCCAGGGTCGATGGCCTCTATCTCCTCCCTGTGCAGCTAGCTTTTCCCTGAGCCATTTCTTCTTGTCAAGGTCCCTGTCGCAGGTTGTGTTCCCCGAAGATGACGTTGAGAGCAAGGATTGGAGTGCAGGTTGATGATGTGAGACGTGCAGAGAACAGATACAGCTGCCATAGGGTCCCGCAATTCCACTCCTGGGCATAGATCTGGAGAAAACTCTAATTCAAAAATATACATACACCCCTGGGATTTCCCTGGTGGTCTAGTGGTTAAGACTCTGTGCTTCCAGTGCAGGGAGCATGGGTTCCATCTCTGGCCAGGGAACTAAGATCCCACATGCTGTGTAACAAAAAAATAAAGAAAGAGAGAGAGAAAGAAAGAAAGAAAAAGAAAGAAAGAAAGAAAAAGAAAGAAAAAAGAAAGAAAAAAAGAAAGAAAAAGAAAGAAAAGATACATGTACCCCAATGTTCATTGCATCACTATTTATAATAGGCAAGATGTGGAAGCTGCCTAAATGTCCACTGATGGGTGAATGGATAAAGAAGATGTGGTACATATATACAATGGAATATATTCAGCCATAAAAAGAATGAAATAATGCTATTTGCAGCAACGTCGTGGATGGACCTTGAGATTATCATACTAAGTGAAGTCAGTCAGAAGAGAAAGACACATATATGATCTCTCTTATATGTGAAATCTAAAATACGACACAAATGAACTTGTCTACGAAGCAAAAACAGACTCACAGACATAGAGAACAGACTTGTGGTTGCCAAGGGGGAGAAAGAGTGAGGGAGGGTTGGATTGGGAGTTTGGGGTTAGCAGACGCAAACTATTAAATATAGGATGGATAAGCTACAAGGTCCTACTGTCTAGCACAGGGAACTATATTCAATATCCTGTGATAAGCCATAATGGAAAAGAAAAAGTTTTATTTATAGGTTCCATCCCTAACTGAGCTGGCCCATCCCCTCCCATGGTTCTAAGTGCAGCCCGAGGCTGCAGACTTCCCACCATGGTCTTCAGCTCCAGAGCAAGCCACCTGCAAACCAGCCGCATCTTCCCAGGGGCTGGCAACTCTCCTTTGCTACTGATTCCAAGACACATCCAGATAGCACAAATGTGACCATGAAAACAAACTCAGCCATGTTCAAATCAGGGAAATAACATTCTTATCTCTGTTTAGTAGTTGCTTAATTTTAGAATAGCTTAGAGTTACAAAAAAGTTGCAAAGATCTGTACAGAGTGTACAGAGTGCTGTGGACCCCCGACCCAGTACCCCTATTTCCAACACGTTAGTACTTTAGTACGTTAGTACGACATGCTTATCCAACTAAGGAACCGAGATGGATACGTTATTATTAACTAAAGTCCACACTTTATTAGAATTTCCCTAGCTTTCCCCTAACATCCTTTTTCTGTCCCAGTCTCCTCTGGGCTGTGACATTTCTCAGACGTCCCTGGGTTTTGATACCTTGAAAGTTTTGAGGAGGACTGGTCAGGTATTTTGTCCCTCAATTTGTCTGTCTGTTGGTTTTCTGATGTTTTTCTTATGGTTGGGCTGGAGTTATGGGGTTTGGGGCGGAAGATGCAGACAGAGATAAAAATGTCATTCTCCTCAGGTCACATCATCAAGGATACACACCATCAAGGATACACACATCAAGGATACACACCATCAACGGGACTTGTGACAAACAATTTTACCCTTGATCACCTGGCCAGTAGCGTCTTTTTTTTTTTTTTTTTTTTTTTTTGCTGCGTTGGGTCTTCATTGCTGCACACGGGCTTTCTCTAGTTGCGGCGAGCAGGGGCTCCTCTTTGTTGCGGGCACGTGCTTCTCATTACAGTGGCTTCTTTTGTTTCGGAGCACGGGCTCTAGATGTGCGGGCTTCTGTAGTTGTGGCATGGGGGCTCAGTAGTTGTGGCTCCCAGGATCTAGAGCGCAGGCTCAATAGTTGTGGCCCACGGCCTTAGTTGATCTGCGGCACATGGGATCTTCCCGGACCAGGGCTCGAACCCGGGTCCCCTGCATTGGCAGGTGGATCCTTTTTTTGTTTTCTTTGTTCCGTTTGGAACCAAAACTTTAATCCCAAGGAGTCTCACAAAACATATTACAAATGACAGCATGGAAAAAAAATTGCACAGTAACTCAAAGTTCAGCTCTACAGTATACTCTTTATCTGGCAGGACATTGGTATCTTGATAATCTCAACTTCCAAAAAACTTTACAAAGAGCTATGTATTCATGTACAGCAATCACAGAGGGGACTTATGACCTAACTCAAAGGTAAACTAACTTCCTTGAAACTTCTTAGATGCTAAACTCACTGGACAAGCTCTTGTCCAGTGTGAAGACTAGTGGAATTCTTAAACCTCTAATCTAGGGTAAGGGTGCGGCTTTCATTTCTACCTGCTGGCTTGTGTTCACAGTACCTTTTAAAGACTGCTTGCTTGACTACAGCTGCATACCACATCCCAGCTACAGAAAGTCTTTTTAATGTTTGCCAGTGCTGTTTCCATAATAATAAACATCACACTTTAGGTGGGCAGGAGTTAGAGTTTTATTATCAGTCTAGGCAAGACCAAAAATTCAAAGCAAATTCAATTCTGCTTAAGAGAACATTGTAAAGAAACAATTCTTCATATTACATGCCTCATATGACCCATTTCAAACCATAGAGAATGACACCTTTATGTGTCACTGTCCCAAGAGACAAACAAACGGGAACAGCTAAAACATTTAAAAGGTGCATCAAGCTTCGGAAGTCTCAAACGAAACTTGAATTTTCTGTACATACTCCTGTCAAATGAAGGTATTTCCTGTGCACCACTCCTCTTGCAAAGTGGTCTGCTATTTCCTTTCATTTGACCTGGATCGGCTAGGAGACCTAGAGAAAGATCGGGACGGCTTGCGATTTCTCTCCCGGGACAGTGATCTCTCTCTTCTCCTATATCTACTAAAGGGACCTGCTCCGGCTGCGGGAGAAGCTTCTCCGTCTTGGAGATCTGTGGTGAGGGGGAGGACTCCTCCTCCGATAATCATCTCGAGGGCGACGACCCCAAGAAGGAGGCGGCCACGATTTCGACTTCTCCCTTCCCCATTCGACAGGTCCACTCTTACTCGGCAGCCACAGAGTGTTCTCCCGTCTACTTCTCAGACAGCATCCGCTGCATCTCGGGGATCTTCATTTTCAACAAGAGTGAAGCCGGGAGGGTTTTTAGCAACCCACACACTTCGGAGTGGTCCATAATATCCTAAAGCTCGTTCGAATTCAGTCTTCTTACCACTGTTTCCAAGGCTCCTTACATAAACGTTCCAGTCCAACGGACAGGAATCCCGATGCAAGACCCTCCTGGCTCCTGGCTTTCATGGGCCACAGGGTGATCCCGGGCCTCTAGAATCTGGCAGCTGAATCGGCTCGCACAAGCTGGCCTGTGGGGATGCTTTTCCCCCTATGTGTCCAGCCCGGGGCCATGCTGTCTAGGCCCGACCTCCAGGGTGACAGGGTGAACCCCAGGTCCCTGGAGCAAACACTCAGAGACCTGGTGACCAGACTCAGGGGCCTGGGGCGGCAGCTGGACATGTGTGGCCACCCTGGTGGTGTTTGGCCCCATCTGCAGTTCCAGTTCCAGCTGAGAAAGAGCCTCGCTGTCTTATTTTCTCCTGGTTGTGTAAGGATCCCCGGTGTCATTTGACAGAAATGTAGATGGTGTGTTCTTTCTCTCTTTTCTCCCTGCTTCCTCTCGTCCCTCTCCTCCTCCCTCTCTCCCTCTCCCTCTGTCCCTCTCTCTCTTCCCTCTCCCTCTTTCCTCTGCGTCTCTCTCTTTCCCTCTCTCCCTCCCCCCTCCCTCTCCCCCCTCCCCGTCCCTCTCCCAACTCCCTCTCCACCTCCGTCTCCCCCTTGCTCTCCCCCATCCCTCTCCCCCTCCCCTCCCCCTCCTCGCTCTCCCCCGTCTCTCTCCCTCCTCCCCCCTCCCTCTTCCCTCCTCCCCCCTCCCTCTTCCCTCCTCCCCCGTCCCTCTTCCCTCTCCTTCTCTTCCTTCCTCTCTCCCTGTCCCTGTTTCCCTGTTCCGCACGCTCTCCCTCTACCTCTTTCCCTCTCCCTGTCCCTCCACCTCCTTCCCTCTCCGGAGAGGGAAGGAGGTGGAGGGACAGGGAGAGAGAGCAGGAGAGGGAGGGGGGAGAGGGAGAGAGAGGGGTGAGAGGGAGAGAGGGAGAGAGAGAGGGAGAGAGGGAGGGAGCGAAAGACCGTCTCTCCCTCCCTCCCTCTCTCCCTCCCTCCCTCTCTCCCTCCCTCCCTCTCTCCCTCCCTCCCTCTCTCCCTCCCTCCCTCTCTCCCTCCCTCCCTCTCTCCCTCCCTCCCTCTCTCCCTCCCTCCCTCTCTCTCCCTCCCTCCATCCCTCTCTCCCTCCCTCCATCCCTCTAGCTCCCTCCCTCTATCCCTCTCGCTCCCTCCCTCTATCCCTCTCTCCCTCCCTCTCTCTATCCCTCTCCCTCCCTCCCTCTATCCCTCTCTCGCTCCCTCCCTCTATCCCTCTCTCCCTCCCTCCCTCTCACCCTCTCCCTCCCTCCAACTCTCCCGCTCCCTCCATCTCTCCATCTCCCTCACTCCCTCCCAGAGAGGGAGAGATAGAGAGGCAGAGACAAGGGAGAGGGAGAGAGGGAGAGGGGGAGATGGAGGGAGAGGGAGAGGGAGGGAGAGGAAGAGAGGGAGAGAGATATGGAGAGGAGGGGGGGGAGAGGGAGATGGAAAGAGGTCTCTTCCTCCCTCCCTCTCCCTCCCTCTCTCCCTGTCCCTGTTTCCCTGTTCCGCTCTCCCTCTCCCAACACCTCCTTCCCTCTCCAGAGAGGGAAGGAGGTGGAGGGAGAGGGAGAGGGAAAGAGGGAGAGGGAGAGCAGGAGAGGGAGGGGGAGAGGGAGAGAGAGGGGGGAAAGGGAGAGAGGGATAGAGGGAGGGAGCGAAGACGTCTCTCCCTCTCTCCCTCTACACCTCTCTCCCTCCCTCTCTCCTTCTCCTCCCTCTCCCTCCATGTCTCCATCTCCCTCACTCTTTCCCAGAAAGGGAGAGATGGAGGGAGAGGGAGAGAGGGAGAGGGAGAGATGGAGGGAGAGGGAGAGTGAGAGGCAGCGAGGTAGAGGGAGAGAGGGAGAAAGGGAGAGAGAGAGAGAGAGAGAGGGAGAGCGGTAGAAGTGCTGAGGAGGGGGGCTCCCTCCCCCTCCCACTCCCATCCTCTCCCTACTGCTTTCTCTTTTTTCTGCTTCAACAAACCCCAGGCGCCTTTTAGATCAGCCCTGAAGTCAACGTTGATGCTTGGACAGCCTGACCTCCCCGCTGACTTCCAGCCCAGGACCACCGCTGGGAGATGAAGTCTGCGGGGCCCTGGGCGCAGGCTGCACAGGCACCTCCTCTGATGCCCAATCTCTCCTCGTTTACGAGGCAGCCGACACTCCCCTCCCTGACTCCCCAAGATTTGAGGCCTTTTTAGTATGTGTCGATAATGCCATGAGCGACTATTTAACTCTTCCACGAGGACCCATCTCCCAAAATGCAGTGGTTTTCAGCCTTGGCTGCACTAGAGAACCCCCAGGGAAGGGAGAGACGTCTCTCCCTCCCTCTCTCTTTCTCTCCCTCTGTACGTCTGTCTACCTCTCTCCCTCTCCCTCTCCCTCTGGGGTGATGCCCGATGAGCTCAGAATCGCAGATGGACCCCCCCATCCCCTCTCTGTGGCTTGCATGGGGGATGCACCTTCTCACTGTGGCCCGGGCATGGCCTTGACATTCAGACATCGGGTCCTGCATGGACACTTGTGTTTGTTCCATAGCGCATGTGGCTGCAGTCTGTGCTTCTGTAGATGCGGGCTGTGCGTGAGCCCTTCATCTTCCCCGCAGACACCACTGGTGCTCGCTCGGCCTCACGGGGGATGCGGGGGGCACGGGGGACAGTCTTGTGTCCCCACCTTCTTGGGCTGCAGACAGGCCACGCTGGTGCTGTGGTGACTGGGGGCTCCCAGGAGAACCCCGCTGCAGACCGGAGAGGTGGCCCCCGAGAAGGTGGCGTACACCTGGGGCCGGGCCTCATCAGTGAGCCACGGGCCACCTGCAGCAACAGGTGTCTCACCGTCCAGGGGCTGGGTGTTCGGGCGCCGTGGGGTTGAGCTACTGTCTGCACGGCAGCCGTGTTTGTCTTGTTGAGCCCGGGGAGGCCCCTTGGTGGCTCCTGGAGAGCCTGGCCGCATTTCTTCCTGCCCTTGGCCTTAGAGCCCATCACGTTCATGCCGTTTCTGCTTCCAAAAGGACCTGTGTTAATAAAGACCACGTGTTAGGACAGCACCAAAGTGCCTAGAAATCCGGGCCAGGAGGAGGAGGGAGGGGGATTGGCTGTGCCCGCCAGTGGCCTGGGAGCCCTGCCCGCCTGCAGAGACCTGGCCCGGGGCCCGTGGGGAGGGCGTGGCCCTCGGTCCCCAGCGCCTTCCGTCTCTGGCTTCCGGGAGAACTGCGTGATCCTCAGGGAGCTGGTGAGGCTGCAGGCCCTGAAGTCCCGCCTGCTGGGGTTCCGCACCATGCCGACTCCGTGCTGGAGATGAACACGGACAAGACCAGCCAGGTGGTGGCCACTGTCCTAGGTAACACCGCCTTCCCCTGAGTCCCAGTGGGGACGGGGTCAGGCGGACCTTGACCGGACGTGGTGCTGCCTGAGACCCCACTGTGTCAGCCCTTGGGGGTCACCTTCCCAGACCCTTCATTCTGCCTCGAGGGGCACAGGGTCGGGGGTGGCTGGGGGGCCGCCCCAGGGACGTAGCCGAGCCTCTCCCCTCCGCCCGCAGGTGAGCTGGCCCAGAAGCTGAAGCCCCTCGGGGAGCAGGAGCGGCCGTGATCCTGGAGCTAAAGAAGGCCGAGTGCCAGAGGCGGGGCCTGCACTTTGACGGCCCCATCAACGCCTGGGACCTGCGCTACTACGTGAACCAGGGGGAGGAGACGCGCTACCACGTGGGCCAGTACCTGCTCAATGAGTCTTTCCCCATGCAGGCGGTCACACGCGGGCTGCTGGGCATCTCCCAGGAGCTGCTGGGGCTGACCTTCGACCTGGAGGAGGGCACCAGCATGTGTCACGAAGACGTGAGGCTCTAAACGGTCTGGGACGCGGCCTCGGGCAAGGTCATCCATCGGCAAGTTCTACCTGACCTCTATCCTCGGTGCGTGCGTGGGGGAACCTGTCGGCCGTGGGCCGGGGCTCCTCTGTGGAAGCGGGGCCCCATCCACGTCCCTCCGCAGGGTGGGGAAGTCCGGGCACGCGGCCTGCTTCGGCCTGCCTACAGCACGATGGGAGCTGCCAGATCGCCATCGCGGCCATGGTGGCCAACTTCACCAAGCCTACGCCCAACCTGCCCTCCCTGCTGCGGCATGATGAGCGGGAGACCAACTTCCACGACGTCGGGCATGCGATGCACCAGCTCCGCTCCCAGGCGCAGGGCTGCAGGCAGGGGGCGGGGAGGGCCCGGGCATGCGTGGTCCTCAGGCAGGCCCTCGCCACGGGATTCTTTCACTGACATCACCCCACACGTGGTGACGCCCTCGGTGTCAGCTTCCATCATCAAACCCCAGGCACTGGGCGCGTAAATAACGGAAATGGATGTCCTCGAGGCTCTAGAGGCTGGAAGACCCAGATCAAGGAGTCAGGGCTGGTTCCCTGCATGTTAAATACATGTACTCAAGAGTTGCCTTTAAAAAAGACAAAAGAAAAGAAAGGAACGTTGCCTGCAAGTCTGCTGACGGCCGGTGATGAGAACCAGAGGGAAGGCTCTGGGGCCGGGGGTGCAGTGCCCTGTGAGCTCGGGGGCTGCTGCCAGTCTCCGTGGAGGCTCAGCAAGTCCCAGTGACTTCCCCACGTGGGGGGCGCCAGCTGAGAGTCTGGGCCCAGGACCCACTGCTCGTTCGGTCTTCCTGTGGTCAGCCCTTCATCCTGAGAGCGATGCTCTCACAGGCTGCACTGGGGCGTGTGGGGACAGTTTACTGAGCCGTACAGACGTCACTACTGCTTTGGACCATTTCCATCATCCCGAAAATGTCCCTCACGCCCTTAGCTATCACTCCGTCCCCTCGCCAGCCCCTGACAACCAGGAACCCACTCGCTGACTCTGTGGATCTACCTGCTCTGGATGTTTCTCCTCAGTGGGGTCACGCCCTGTGTGTCCTTCTGTGTATGACTTCTCTCGCTGAGCATCGTGTTCTCAGGGTGTACCGACGTGGCAGCGAGCGTCAGGGCTTCACCGCATTGCGTGGCTGAGGGACGTAAAGAAGACAAGAGAAAAGAAAAGCACGTTGCATGCAGGTCTGCTGACAGCCGGTGATGAGAGCCAGAGGGAAGGCTCTGGGGCCGGGGGCGCCGTGCCCTGTGAGGCCCTGGCGCTGCTGCCAGTCTTGGTGGGGCACGGGCAGCACCGTCCCTCAGGAGCTGCTGGACAAGCTCATCAAGTCCCGGGAGGCCAACCCAGATGCGGCCGGACCGAGGGAAGGGAAGGGGGCTTCCGGTCTGCCCGGCTGGCAAGCGTGGCCTGGACACGGTGCCAGCCCCCCGTCTCCTTCCTCCCACGCCCCAGGCCTCTTCAACCTGTGCCAGATCGTCCTGGCCAAGGTGGTTCAGGCCCTGCACACGCAGACGCCCGCGGACCCGGCCCAGGAGAATGCCCGCCTCTGCCAGGAGATCCTGGGGTTCCCAGCCATGCCAGGTAGCCAAGCGCGCGCCGGGCTCACCTTAGCGGTCGGTTGGCGGCTACTGCCCAGGTCAAGAGGATCGTCTGGTGGTGTGTGAATGGGGACTGACTGACGGGCTCCGGCCGAGGCCCACTGCCCTCTGGCCTCCTCCTGCCACGGCTCCTTGGCTGGTCCCTCCAGCTGTGGCCCACGGAGTCCGAGGGTGGAGTGGGAGGCTCTGCACATGCTTTCTAGAGAGCCTGGAAGAGGCAGGAGAGGGCTTCATACCCCGGACAGAAGGCATCGACGAGGTCTGCCCATGCGTGTCGGTGCGGACACGCGGTTCACTCCCTCGTGAGCGCTTTAACCAGCGATCTCCCCGTGGTGGAGGGAGAGCCCTGACTCATCTCTCGCAGCCTCGGCAGCTGGCCTTGTAAGAGGCTTAGGAGTGAACCCTCGTGAGCTTCAGCAGAAAGTCGGCAAAGATTTATTTGTGTCCCTCCACTGAACTGCCAGCAAGGTCCCCATTTTCTACAAGTGTTGGGCCAATACTCTCTCTAGTGGCAGGGGACTCAGACAAGGCTGCTTTGAGGCCCCCACCCCCGCTCTGGGGCAGGGGCACTGAGCGGCCAGGGGGCCGGCCAGGAGCCCCTCCGCGTGTGTCCCAGTGACCCACCTGCCTGCGACCTTCGGCCGCCTGGCAGGAAGCTACGACGCCCAGTCCTATGGCCAGTCATTCCTGCAAGAAACACTGGAACCAGTTTCTGCCAATCCACCAAAAAAAACGACTTCAAAGGCAACGTGGTGTCACAGGAAGGGCTTGTTTCTGTGTTGGTTTGTTTTTAGTTCATCAGGCCTCACTTAAAATTCTGATTCCACAATGCACTTGCTTTGGGATCTTGAACAACACTCATAACCTCTGCAAGTTTCAGTATAGTAAGTTTATGTGATTACCTTCATCTGTAATATCCCTGTGTTGCAATCTTAATTAATTCAGATTAATTCATCTTAATCTTAATCTCAAGTTCAGATCAATGACTAGTTCCTCTGTGACTTCTCCTCTGAACGGATTCAAAAGCCGCCTCTCCCGTCCTCATTTGGCTTCTCTTCTCTTCGGGAATCTCATAAGAACTTCTATGACCTCTTTGGGTTTTTGTTGTTGCTGTTGTCTGTTTGTTTGTTTTTTAATTGAAATATAGTTGATTTACAATGTCGTGTCCGTTTCAGGTGTACGGCGCAGTGATTCCGTTTTCAGAGTCTTTTCCCTTATAAGTTATTACAAAATATTGAGTACAGTTCCCTGTGCCATAGGGGAGATCCTTGTTGTATCAATTCTATGCCTTCTTTGAATGACCGTAGCACTTGTTGTCTGTATCATTTTTATGTCTGTTGTGGCTTTGTGACTGAAAATGAAAATTTTCTATTTGTTCATGCCCTGGCCCTTCCTTAAAAAATGTGTTCATTTACCTATTTCATATTTATTGACTACATCTTAGACACCGTGTTAGCTGCTTGTTCTAGATGTTAGTAAAACACAGACCTTCCTGCTCAAAGGGTCACAGTATTTGTGGGAAAACAAAAAAATGAACAACTTACGTCTCAAATAGCTTTGTACTTCCCAAAGAGAGCACACCTCGTAGGTACAATAAATATATGTATTATACATAAATGTATAAAGAGTTAATGGCATTAAAAACGTGAGATAACTGCTTTTCTATTCTGAGGAAATGAGGATTACATTTCACCAGGAGCTCAATACCACTCTGAGAATGAGGGCTTAACCCCCGACCTGGCTCACTGCATCGCTTTCTTATATGAAAATAGACAAGTCTGTACATGCTCTCTACAAAAAGGCTTATCTGGCATGAATTTCAGATAGCAAGAAGAAAAATTCAAGAGGTTCAGAGAAGCATCCAGAAGCTCAGATGATTGTCTGGCACTGATACAACTTGCTTGACAGGAAAATAGAGCTGTAAATCTCACAAGATTCGATGATCTTCTAAGAATTTCAAAACCGCCTGCTATTAAATAGAAATCCTAGAAGAACCGCTTCTTTTAAAGCACACTGATAATATGCTTTACAGCTTAATATTCAGAAGCCTATGTTTTGGCTAAGTGAGCTTCAGGAATGAAGGAAACTTGTGGTTCAGTTCCATCTACTCTGGAACCTCTGGTCAAAACACCTACTTCTGTGCTCAGCCATCTTATCATCTGAAAAATGGAGGCAACTCTAAGAAAACATCGTTACAGAGATGTTGCACAGTTTCCTGTGTCACTGTCTTCATTTGTTTCAGAAAACCAATAACGTCTAAGCTACTACTGCAAAGAGCACAGTGTTACTTGGGGTCATCTAGTGCAGCTCTGTCAAAGTAAAGAAAAGGAAAGGGGCCTAGAACAACTATAATTTTCCCAAGAGGACACTATTATTTTATGGTAAATCTGAGTCAAGAACCCTGATCTCTTTGATGCCATTCCATTGTTCTTTCGTTGGGTTCTCAACAACCCAGAGAAAGGAAGAGAAATAAAACTCCTATGTGCTGTGTCACTGGTACAGAACGTGGCAAGATTGGAATCGGAGAACTACATATTAACAGGTATTTGGGAAATTCTTCAAACTGGTTAAGATATACACCAGGTACATAAAAAACAGTATGTTTTCCCAAGATGATTCTGTGGAATGAACAGAACTGGTAACTGAAGGTGCCTGTGTGCTGCAGTTCCAAACAGGATGGGTGAATGCTTGTTTTCTGGCACCTTTAAGACTCCACCCCAATATACACATTAAAATAAAATTAACATTTCAACTGGGTCATATTTAATTCTGCATGCTCTTCTAAGTCAGCAAAATATTCCATATATCATTTAAGTTGTCACTCACTCTCTTTTCTTTTCTTTCTTTTTCTCTTTTTTTTTTTTTTTTGCAGTACACGGGCCTCTCACTGCTGTGGCCTCTCCCGTTGCGGAGCGCAGGCTCAGCGGCCATGGCTCACGGGCCTAGCCGCTCCGCGGCATGTGGGATCTTCCCGGACCGGAGCGCGAACCCGCGTCCCCTGCATCGGCAGGCGGACTCTCAACCACTGAGCCACCAGGGAAGCCCGTCACTCACTTTTTAACTTGAGTTTTAATTTCTAAAAGTCTTTCCAAACACAAAACAGAGGTGGGAAAATGGTATATGGGAAGCTGCAGAGATGAAATAAGCTTACTTCATTCGGCATAAAGATGAATACCCAAACAACTTCTGCATGGCTGCAAGTGTCCAAATCTACTATCCTCGTTTCGTAGTCAAGGCTTCCGGAAAAATATGCTAACGGATTCCTAATTACCCAAATGCCCCATATCCGTTTCAGTAAGTATCGTTATATATTATGGAAATTTTTCTCAGTGACACAGAAAGACATCCTGGCCGAGCATCCCCCTTCCCATGACACAGAGATGATGGGTCTCAAGCTACCTTGAAGGCGTTGGAGCCCACTTTATCCATTACTAATATTAATGGAGGACAAACCTTCATATTCTGTTTGTTTGCTCTGTGTTTGTTAAATCACTTCTTCCCTTCATTAAAATGGATGACACATAATTGAGTCTGTAATGTGTGTATCACTGGAACCTGAACACAGTTTTGTTGGTTTTATTAACGTCATAGGTTTCTAGGGAGGGTCTACTAAATAACTAAGTCTAGTTTCACAGTTACAAATAAATTAGCATGTAATTTTGAATAAATTAAGCTCATCATAAAGGAAGGATACTGATAGTTGCTACTACCCCTTCCTTGAGGGGCTCTTGTAAAGCACTAAATAAAGTAACAGAGGTTTATATGCATGCATATATTTTCAATGATATTTGAACACACTCGAAAAGAACTCTACAGAATGCATTATAAAACCTCGATGCTGTGTGTCCCGAGTTCCCAGCTCTCTCGTTAAAACTATTTAAATGAACAAAATGTTATCTATTAGGAGAGCTATCAGAGTACTCCAAATACTCCTTCTTGCAGTACCCTGTCCCAACCATTTGCCTTCCTCTTCCCATTAGTCCTTAATTCAGAAACCCCAGAGATTTGTTCATTAATTTATGAGCATATTTCTTCATTCAGCCAAGAAAATTGATGGCTCCCTTACCAAATTTCAGGCACCCTTCTTCAGTATGTTTTCTAGGCATGTTCAGGAAACACAGCAGTGATTAACACAGATGAATATAGCCTCTCTCGAGCTGAGGGGAGAGACAAAAGTAAAGAAGCAAATATAAAATCGTAAGTGTAAATACGTAAATAAAAATTGAATAAATGGGTAGAATAACTAGTATATCAGGTAAGTGCTGGAGAAAAACAGCAAGCGGGGAAGGGGGATGGAGATTGTTAGCTGGTAGGAGGAGGCTGCGATCTGAAACTAAGTGATCACTGAGGGCTTTCTGGGGAAGATAAAATTTAAGAGGGAACCTAAGGTTGTGAGAGGGAGCAAGGTGCATATCTGGGAAGTGAATAGTACAAGCAGAGGGAACAGTCAGATGGAAAGGCAATGAGGCAAGAGTGGGCTTGGAGTATCCAAGGAGCAGAAAGGATGTCAGTGTGTGGAAAACAGAGGGAGCAAAGTGGAGAGGAGAAGGAAACAGTCAGAGAGGAAACAGAGGCCCAGATTTCTAGGGCTGTGGAGGCACTTTGAGGACTTTGCTTTTCCTGTGAAGAAGCCACTGAAGAGCCTGGAGTGACATGATCTGACTTACGTTTTAACAGGATCTCTCTGGATGCCATGTTGATTAGAGACTGCAGGAGAATAAGGACAAGCCCCAGAAGACCAATAGTTGATTCAAATGTCAAGAAACATTTATGCCTTCACCCTTCAACTTCACAAATGATGCCATTTCCATTGAGCTATTGAAAAATATAATCTGGCTTTCAAAACAATAAACCAGAAGGCATTTTCTCACATAAGCAAGGTCACAAACAACTGTCAGCTAAAGTTGAAATAGCAACAAATCAAATAATAACAAAAAACATTTTTTATAGATTTTAAAACCTTACCAAGCATTTTCTTGTCCATTATCTAAGTTAATCCTCAAATCAACGCCATGAGATAGTTACTATTTTCCCATTAGAAGTGACCGCATATTAAATCCTTAGTGATTGCTCAAGAAAAGCTGAAATCTTGAGTGTACATCTATTAATGCCAAGGTTGGGTTTTTTACCCATGGGAACATTGGATGCTAAAATCCACAGGGATTTTCAGCTCAAGATGGCAGACTAGGAAATATATTTACTTTCTGGTCCTCCTGAAACCAGGTTTAAATAAAACTGTAGAAATACCCAAATTAATCAACCAATAAGAGCCAAGACATTGTGGAAGTCATCAACCACAGAAAGATTTCAACACATTTCGAGAAGGCAAACAATGAAATGGAGGGGCCGTGAATAAAATAATGAAGAAAAGACTACCCTAAGTAGGGTCTGCACAAAGCCAGTCAGCTTTTGCTGAGCCCTGGTTATAGTAAAGGACAGAGGAAAGAAGAGGGGCTGAAAACAAGGAGACAAAAGTCATTTCAGGAAAACACGTTCATTTAACGAGCTCCAGGGAACACTCGGCCTGCTGCCATACTCACTCACGTATTACAGTGGATTGTTGGCACGCAAGACAAGAAAACAGGGAACCAACGAACAAAACTCAAGACACTGTTTCTTACTGAACTCTTCTCAAACGAGATCAAGAAATTATGGTTCAATGCCATAGCTGTAAATCATTTCTGCTCCTGGAGAGGTTAGAAAGGGCTTATAATAGTTACCCTTTTTTTTTCAGACAGAATTTAGGTCTGAGCAAAAGCTTTTGTGTCCTCCAACCTCAAAGTTTATTGGGGATGGAAGTCCAAATTTGCTTCGACATACCATAAAAAGAATCTCATGAGCAGAGGGTCAAACTACTTTTGGAATATATGAATTATGCCCAGTGTGATTTTAAATAGATTTTAAACAAAAATATATAGATTTTTACTGATCTATATGATTCTGGGTTCTGAAACTTCTACATGTCACATGCCTGATACAGAACACACAATGTCAGTCCCAGGAGACAGAAAACACTCCAATGAAGCAAGCCAAAGAAACAAGATTCGGACAAGGTAAAGTGACGTGTAGACCAAGACCAGGATTTTTCAATTCTTTCCTGTCATGCTGTAGCTTCCAGCTCCTGAATAACAACACATGTTTCCCTTGTCCTAGACACACAAGAGTATGTCTCCTCTATGGGGCATAAGAAGCTCTAGAGTTACATATGTGTAGTAAAGAGTGGACCCAGCCGGCATACTCACAATGACCAAATTGTGTTGCTCGTACTTTATTTTAAACCAATACATCGCTCCACGCTGAAGTTGCAATAAATGATATATTTGCTTTCTAGACATGAATGAGATGCCTTACTGGATATACTCCAGGAAGGCCAGAGAAACTGGCTTCTAATCCATACAGAATAATTCACTGATGAATTCCTTTCAGGATAGCCCATGATTTATCTAGAATATAAGCTTTACATACCTGGATCCTTCAAACTAGACCAAAGGGAAAAATCTAGGCTCCAAGCCTCAATTAGAAATGTGGGATGGTGCTATGCTGACAACTGGTGGTCCCTGACCTATCTTCTGAGATTAGAACCCAGTGTGGTGGATGACCAATTCACGCGTTGAACAAAAGAACACCTCCTACAGGGCAGTGGATGTGTTCATTACAGGTATGGCACTTAGGGCTAAGTATCATAAGGACTTCAAGAAACAAAAGAAAAAGTAACACATGAAGCATATATGATAAGGAGGCGCCAGAGTCCAGAGCACGAGCTCTGGAATCACACAGGCTTGCTTCGAATCCCGGCTAAGCCACTACCATCTGTATACCCTGAAGAACAGTCGAAGGTTGAAATGTTCTTTTACCAAATTTCGAAAAACAAGTGAAGAAAGAACCTACCTGCCAGGAAGGGACATCGTGGGGTGCAGCATCCAGTCGGGTCAGGGCTCTGCATCCCCTGCTCAGAAACCTTCACCGCCTGGCTCACGGTGATGCTGGCAGCTCAGCAGCCCTGGAGAAGGCGCTCCTGCTCCTGTCTCCAGGGCTCGCGGACAAGCTGGGGAGGTCCACGGAGGAGGCGGGCCACAGCCTGGCAAGCTCTGGGTGCCTCCTGCACTCAGCTCTGGGCAGGCTCTGGCCTCTGGGCCCCGTTGCGGGGAAGGGCTGGCCGATACATACCCAGGGCTGAGGGGTCTGCAGAGCCGGTGCCCAGGCAGCGTGAGCTCTGGAGGACAAGGCTTCCACAGTCCCCAACAGTCTCCGCATGGTGGCCCATCCGGTGCCAAACACCTGCCACCCACAGCGACAAGTCCCAGCCGCTAGAAAGTCCAGAAGGGCTCGGGCTCTTTGCCCTCGGGCCGGGTTTCTCCAGGGGCTGGGCTTGTGTGGGGCCCCCAGCCCACCCCCTGACCCGCCCGCCCTTGCTCTGTGACACGTACAATGCAATGGCAACACCCAGGCTGAGCCGGCAGGCCAGTGTTCAGTGCGTGCTAGACCTTGAGAAGAGTTAGCAGCTAGGGAGAAGCTCTCCCACTTTCACTCGCTTTTCTCAGATCAGCCAGGCAGCCCATCTCACCCCAAAGCGATGGACACCACACCTCCTTCCCAGGCTATCGTTTTCCGTTCTGCCCCTGTTTTCCCTTTCCATTCTGCCCCTCTTTTCCCCAGCACCCCATCTACGGCTTCGGGTGTCGTCGGTGCTGCAGCAGGCAGCACCTCTGACCCCGAAGCTATGGACACCACACCTCCTTCCCGGGCTATCGTTTTCCGTTCTGCCCCTGTTGTCCCTTTCCATTCTGCCCCTCTTTTCCCCAGCACCCCATCTACGGCTTCGGGTGTCATCGGTGCTGCAGCAGGCAGCACCTCTGACCCCGAAGCTATGGACACCACACCACCTTCCCGGGCTTTCGTTTTCCGTTCTGCCCCTGTTTTCCCTTTCCATTCTGCCCCTCTTTTCCCCAGCACCCCATCTACGGCTTCGGGTGTCATTGGTGCTGCTCCCGGCAGCACCTCTGACCCCGAAGCTATGGACACCACACCACCTTCCCGGGCTTTCGTTTTCCGTTCTGCCCCTGTTGTCCCTTTCCATTCTGCC
The DNA here is from genome assembly GCF_059928025.1 of Delphinapterus leucas. NCBI lineage: Eukaryota > Metazoa > Chordata > Mammalia > Artiodactyla > Monodontidae > Delphinapterus > Delphinapterus leucas. Next base: position 308,300 of record NW_028322294.1, on the reverse strand, counting down.
CCTCTTTTCCCCAGCACCCCATTTACGGCTTCGGGTGTCATTGGTGCTGCTCCCGGCAGCACCTCTGACCCCGAAGCTATGGACACCACACCACCTTCCCGGGCTTTCGTTTTCCGTTCTGCCCCTGTTGTCCCTTTCCATTCTGCCCCTCTTTTCCCCAGCACCCCATTTACGGCTTCGGGTGTCATTGGTGCTGCTCCCGGCAGCACCTCTGACCCCGAAGCTATGGACACCACACCACCTTCCCGGGCTTTCGTTTTCCGTTCTGCCCCTGTTGTCCCTTTCCATTCTGCCCCTCTTTTCCCCAGCACCCCATCTACGGCTTCGGGTGTCATTGGTGCTGCTCCCGGCAGCACCTCTGACCCCGAAGCTATGGACACCACACCACCTTCCCGGGCTTTCGTTTTCCGTTCTGCCCCTGTTTTCCCTTTCCATTCTGCCCCTCTTTTCCCCAGCCCCCCATCTACGGCTTCGGGTGTCATCGGTGCTGCAGCAGGCAGCACCTCTGACCCCGAAGCTATGGACACCACACCTCCTCCCTAGGCTATCTTTTTCCGTTCTTCCCCTATTTTCCCTTTCCATTCTGCCCCTGTTTTCCCCAGCCCCCCCCCCCCATTTACGGCTTAGGCCGGCATCAGTGCTTCAGCAGGCAGCAGCTCTGACACCAAACCTATGGACACACCTCCAGGGCTGTCATTTTCCAGTCTGCCCCGTCTCCAAGTAGAACCACTACCTATTTCACACGGCTGTTCCTAGTTCTGGGAACACACCACGCACTGGTAGCAATGCCTCAGCCCATGCCTCGACTCATTTCCCTGCAACGCTGGCCAACAGATAGACCAACACTTCAAAGTTATGACAGAAAGTTGAGTAAGTTATACGCTTGGAATTGCATTTATTATTATTAACAAGCACAACTGTAGTGCTTGGACTATAACAAGTAATATTCTAAGTGCTTAGCAAATATTAACTCACTTAATCCTCATAATGGCAACCCTATAGGTAGGTAATGTTCATAATATTCACCTTTTTTGGGGGAAACTGAGGCCCAGGGGGGTTGAATAGCTTGCCTAATGCCACACAGTAAGTAGCGGGCAGAAACCCAGGATGAAAACCAGACCGTCTAGACTTTCATCACTTTGCTGTGTCACCTTAATAGATGTTGTGGTTAGGGAAGGGACTAAACTGACAAGACTCTGAACTTGAGAAAGGAGAAATTAGAAAGTGACTGATCCTAGAAACTAGAGAGGATTTCAGCTCAGAAATTTCTGGTGGTGAGACCCAGAAGAACAAGAACATGGTTGGAATATTAACTTGGGGTAGTATCTGAATCCATTGAGAAATGGTTTTGTTTTGTTTTGTTTTTTTAACTTAGAAAGGCCAGCTGGATGAAGATTAATGAAACAAAAAGTAGAAAGGGAAAGAGGAAGGTGCCTGAAGTGAGACATAACCTCTTCCCTGTAAGTACTAGGGGTGGGCGTCCTGTGGGAAAGGATGGAGCTCTCTCTACAGCTTTGTCACCAGGATGAACAAGGAGAAACATGGCAACCATTGTACTGGTTTTGATGATTCCTCAAAAACCAAGGCTTTACTTGCCAAGAACTACCCACAGTAGCATACCTACCGTGTGTCAGACATGCCACCAAGTGTGTTTCCAGTCACACATTTTAATTGGAGAAATAGTTCCTATGAGGTACGCATTAGTTCCCTATGGCTGCTGTAACAAATGACTACCAATGAGCTTGCGTAAAACAAAACACACTCATTCTCTTATGGTTCTGGAAGACAGAGGTCCAAAACCAGTTTCCCTGGGCTGGAACCAGGAGTTGACAAGGCCGTCCATCCACCTTCTAGAGGCTCTAAGGGAGAATCTGTTTCCTTGACAGCATTCCTTGACTTCTGGCCACATCAATCCAACCCCAACTTCATCATCACATTCTCTCTGGAGTAAACACTCCCTCTGCCTCTCTCTTACGAGAACACCAGTGGTTACATCTGGGTCCATCCAGGTAGTCCAGAAGAATCTCCCCATCTCAAAACCCTTACTTTCATCCCATTGGCAAAGTCCCTTCTGCCATTTAAGGTGACATTCATAGGTTCTGGGGATTAGAAGGTGGACATTTGGGGGCAATGGTACTATTCAGTCTACTACAAGGTAGATACTATTATCTTTCTCAGATGTAGGAAATGAAGTTTAGGGAAGTAATTTGTCTCAGGTCTACAATTTCCAGAGGAGAGATTTAAATTCTGCCAGGGAGACTTTAGGACACACTCTAAACAACTTTAACCTGTGTCCTTAATTACTGCATAATCCTTGGTTAAGAGTCACACTTAGGTATCAAGACCCAACTGAATATAACACAAGTACTGTCTCCTCTTTCACTATGTTTGCCTGGTGTATTTATGAATCTTGCCCAGAGCAGAAGAGTTCAGAAAATCGTTATACACGTTTCCTAGGAGAAAGCATTTACCGTTTGATGTGCACGGAGTAATGGAAGGCTATTTAAAATAAAATAAAGTAAAATATGCCACCAAATCGTCAAGTGTCACAACAGAGGTAACCCCGTGGGAGTCTTGAGGAGACTAAAATTATCTCCAATTGTGCAGGTGAGAAAAGTGTCACTAAAGGCAGTTGTAGTTCAGCCAAGCCCTACGGCACAGAAGTAGGAATCTGGATATGTACGAATGGGAAAAAAGACATTTTAGGCATGGGAAACAGTTGAATGCTGAATGGATGAGAAATATGCATTAGACCTTTCTAAATCAACTGGCTTATTCACTCAGTAAATCAGATTTGGTCAGTCAAACTAGCTTTAGCTGATTACTTATCCAGGGCATAGCTGTTGAGAGTCATTTTTGTCATAGAACAGTAAATAAAATTGTTGAACTATAGCTTTAGGCTTGCTAAGTGATAACAGATTGCTCTAGCTGATGTTCAAGTGACTTACTTGGTACTATTCACGAAATTGGGGGGTTAACAACTGCTTAAGACAACATAGAGAATTGATCTTAAATAGTACTTGAAGTAGTTACTGTGTAAAGTATCTGTTCAGTAGCTCATGGTAAATGGATGTTTATAATCCCCGTTGGACAACCAACTGCTTTTTTGCAAATGGTAATGTGAACTGCTGTTGCATAAACTATAGTAATGACCACCTATCTAATTTGTTGTCCAAACCAGAAATCTTCTAACAATACTGGTCTCCTAATAAAAAGTAAGCATGAAGCTAACACACACTGGGTGTCTCCCGTGTGCCTGTGCATGCATCTATAGCTCACTGAACCCCCATAACAGCCCCCAAGAGAGGGACTCTGAGTGTCCCCATGCTGCTGGTGGAGAAACAGGCACAGGAAGGTTCAATAGTCTATCTACCTAAGATAACACAGAGGGCGGGAGAGCCTGTTTTTAAACCATCTGCCTCCAATTCCAGGTGCCAGGAGCCAGATTCAGCCTACAGGCCTCTTCTGCTCATCTGGAGGTGAAACCATGTGTAAGGATTAGTCAAATCCTGTCTTCACTCCTCAAGGTAGCTTGAACACTTGCACGTCCTCCAAATAGCACGTAGCATAAGCAATAAGATGTTTGCCCCGGGTATTGTCCAGGAACTTGGAATCAGCTGTGTCTAGTTAGGCTGAGCTGGTTAAGACTGGAGAGGACCACCGATCTTCCACCTGGCCCAGTGCCTTTTGACCTCCTGCCATCAGAGGGCCGAAAACTACAGCCTGAGGATGTGCTGAGCCCCGTAGCCTAGTTACGCCAGCTCAGAACAATGAGGAGCACACCTTTTCCCAATCACCTTTCCTCATGCTCCCCATGCCTCATACTGCCCTGCTTCTTTATTCTTTATCCCATAGATACCCCAAGCCCCTTGCCTTTGGGGAGGCGGATTTGAGAGCTATTGTCACGTCACTTCCTCGCTTGGCTGCCTTGTGAATAAACCTCCTCTTTGCTGCAAACCTCAGCATGTCAGTGTTTTGGCTTGCTGCGCCTCAGACAAAATGGTAGGGAGCAGTGGTAAAGGTCCCTTGCCTGTGAGGGAAGCTGGTTGCTAGTAGTCACGTTGCAGATGTCTTCTCCTCCCGGGGGGGCAGACGTCCTGCTCTTCCAGAAAGAAGGGAGAAAGGCAGGAGCTGGACCCTTGCTCTCAGGGTCACCGTCACCTAGGAGCTCGTTAGAAACACAGAATCCAGGCCCCACCCAGAACTACTGAATTACAGCCTGCATTTAACAAGATCCACAGGAGAGGCATACCCATATTAAAGTTGGAGAGGCACCAAGCTGGAGTCCACGTAGCAGAGAAGCAGACAGGATTCTAGACCACGCAGAGTGTTAAAGGCCAACAGTTTGTTTTCTATTCTCAAAACAATGTTTTTGAGCCGTGTTTATGAGCAATGTCCCAACTTGCTTCTAAGGTTTCTTGTGTGAAGAATGGATTGGAAGGAAACAAGATATATGGACACTAGTTAGGACCTCATTGCAACAGACAGGCAAGTTCAGTATTAGGATGTTGAGGAAGAGTTGACAGATTCAGAAGAAATTCAGGAGATAAACTGAAGCGGGCTTAATGGGGTATGAGACGGAGGAAAGGAAGGTCTTAGGGAATTTAAGGGTTTACTCCACGTATGAGCAAAGCCTCAAAATTCATCATTTGAACGTACAGAGGTAGAGCTCTCAAAGGACACTGGTTAGGAAGCAACAGTACGCCCTTTATAATTCCAAGAGACAACACGGATCAACTGTCTCGATGGAAAACTCGGCGGTACCGGTGAGTTTTTTCACTCAAACTTAGTTCCAGTGCCTATTACTCACATTTTCTGTGCCTAAACAACACAGCTTGAGGAACTGAAGGGGATTCCATCCTGGTAATTAAGGAGGGTCCCCAACACTGACAGTCCCATCTTAAAAAGCAGTCCCGCTGCATTTTACCCAAGGAGCAATGGCCAGAGCCTCCCTTTTAAAACGATGGGGAGAAATCAGAACATCACACACTGTCCCTTTCAGCTACTATGAACTGAGCCGCGAGACGACCAGCACCCCCTAGCACAGCGCCGGGGGCCACTGTGACAGGCGACAGCACAAGAGACGGAAGCCCAGGCCCAGGGGCTCCGAGCTCCACCGGCAACGCCCAGGGGCCAAGGCGCATTACCTTTCCGGGATGTGCTTTCCGCCCTTCCTCGTGGCCGACGAACTGGCTCATGTCACCCCCGCCAGGAGTGCCAAAGTCGCCAACCCGGCATCCCCGGTGCCAGCACAAGGCCACGAACCACAGGCGCCTAGGCACAAGCCCACGCAGCTCGCGGACCTCCTTCTACCGCGCATGCGCCACCGCGTGGCGTGTCGAGATGACTGTCATCACGCAGGCGGATTAACGCGCTTGATCGGTAAAGAGGATTCTGATGCCTGCAATTTCCCTCCTTAGCCGGAGGCTGGGAGCACACGTCCATTAGTTCGTGTGTGTACCCTTCAGCATTCCAATCATACGGGACATGGAAAGTTGTCCGACTCTCCCAGTTTCTTGTGTGGTTCTTTCAGATATTTCCCAAGTGCTTACATTCACACTTGTATCTTGTATGTAAGTATTTGTACGTAACAGGTATCCTGTAGTTTATAGAAGAGCAGCACACTATACACGTACTACATACATAGTCTACAATGTGTCTTGGATAGTGACGCTGTTATCTTTCTAAAATATAAACTTGGCTGGATTGCTCTGTTGCTTGAACATCTTCACTTAGCACAGAATACAGCCCAGGTTGTTAGCACAGCATTGAGAACTCTTTATAAACAGATATCAGTCTGTCTCTCCAACTGAATTATAAGTTCAAACTATGACTTACAAGGACCTACATCATCCACCTCCCTCCTTTGCCCTGCCAGCCTCCCCTGATCTCATTCTCTACTGCCCTGCCCTCACTCACTTTCCCCTGTCCAGCCACACTGGCTTCCTTACTATTCCTCAAACATGCCAAGCACAGGCGTGCCTCAGGGACTTTGCACCTACTATTCCTTCTGCTTCAGAACACACCCTCCCACCCCATCTCCACTCTCCCAGAACACACCCTCCCACCCCATCTCCACTCTCCCAGATATCCAATGGCTTGTTTCTCACTGCAAGGCTCTGCTCAATCGACATCTTAATAGAGGGGACTTCCCTGATCACCTACCACATTCCCTCACCTCTTCATCTTCTTTTGTTATTCTCCAAAGCATTTACCACCGCTTGACACTCCACATATTGACTTATTTATTCATCTCTCTCCCGCACTAGAATGGAAAGTACGTAAGGGCAAGAACTTTGTTCTCTTCCTACTTCCTAGAACAGTGCCTTCAACTTAGAAGGTGTTATACAAATATTTGCTGAAAATGAATGTATGACTTCTTTGCCCTTTCACACTACCCTCTAGTCACACCAGAGGCTGCCCCTCCAGAGCACAAGTTCAAGCCCTGGGCCTTTTGTACCTGTCCCCAATACCTGGGCTGTCCTTTCCTCATTCCGGCAAAATCCTCTTCCCCCAAGCCCAGCTCAAACGCTGTCTCCTCAGTCAGGCCTTCCTCAATTTCTCCTCTATATTCCTGCTGCACTTGATTCTTTTATCATAATTAACCCACTTAGACTCACTACATGTTTCTCTTCCTAGACAACTGGAAGTTGCTACTGAACAAAGACTTCTACTCACCTCTGTATCCCCGTGCCCTAACAACAAACCTATAAGGCTCTCGGTGTTTACTGAAACAATTCATTTTCTGAGTCTCTACCCATTCTAGGGAGTGCGTAGTATAGTCTCCTCCTCATTATCAGTGAGCCTGGCATCTGTGGGAGGGCCTTACAGCAGAGGAAGTCACCAATGGATCATAACTAAGGTCCTGAGACTGCAATGGCAGACAGCATGGTGAAGTTAGCCCACTGCATGCAGAAGACCCACAGAGGAGTCAGCATATGCAATGGACTACACTTGGTATAACATGTGAACAATCAAGGTTTACAAACGTGTTCTCATGCACTTGTAAGGATCTTCTAGCCCACGCGGAACAGACAGAACACACACAAAGGAGCCTGGAGGAAGTGAGTAGGCCGGCAGCTGCGCCCTAACATCTTAAGAGGTAACATTTCTGTGACTACAGTTTAAACACATCAGATAATTTGCCTCCTTTCTAGACACCCTGGTTATCACAGGACAGGCCAAGCCTCTCAAGTTTTAAAGCTAAAGTACACGGAAGATCTGTGAATAGGGCTGAAGATATTTAAGAGCTAGTACCTGCATTAAGCAACCAGGTTATAGAATGAACATTTATCTTGAAATTCCAGTCTCTCCCTCTCTCTCTCGCCTCCTATCCCCTATCTTCCCACCTCCATCTCTATTCCCTCTCCCCTACTCCCTGTTTTATGTATATACGTGCATCATTTTATATATACACGGAATATTTACTGTCTGTTACATTGATTTAATAAAGTGCACACTCCTCAGGCTAAATTTAGAAAGAGGACAAAATGAACACTTTCACATGGGCGTCAGTGGTGTTCCAAAGACAAAAGATTCCTCAGTCTTAAAACATGGCGAACACCATGTTCCTTCTGATAGTTAGATGCTAGAAAAAGGCAAGTGGATCCTTAAAATTCACACGCTATTAAGACCTACTATCAACAGAGTAGATCTTAAAGCGGAAACAAGAAAACACCAGCCTTTTAAGTTCTTCCTGTCTGAAGATAAGAGTAAGAGGTGGTAGTGTTCTTCCTCACTTGCACCCGAAGGGTAAAAGCAGCAAAAATATCTTAAACACATATATGATGAGGAAGCCACTCTACCTGGTCCACTCTGTTTTGTTTTGCTTCTAGGGATCTGTCTCACTCTGAACCTTTGCTTTTTGTTTTCTCTTTTATGTACGCTAAGAACCTGAGAGTCTAAACCTTTTCTTCCACCTCTCAACCAATAAACAGGACAAAAGAACATTTTTATGTTTTTATGTATTTTCCATTCAAATTTTTAAAAAAGAGATAAGTAAGCTAGCTCAGTTCATATTTCTCACAAAGATCACTTTCCAAACTCAACTAAATTGTTTGTGACCATAAACAGGAAAAACACCGTACTCTAGTAGCACCATCTGACATTTCCACCTTAATGTTACCAAACACAACTTGACACTAATGTCAGAACTATTAAAAATGTTAAAAATCCCCAACCCCACTCAAAATGCATACCAAGGTTCAGGTAAAGGAAAAACAAAAACAAACACAAAAGCAACTCACCGTTATCTTTATGTTCTTTCAGAAACCCATTAACAGCACACTGGAATTTAAAACTAGTGTCGTCATCTGACACCTGATGCCCAATTGTACACATTTTTAAATAAGGAAGAGTTTCTGGTAAGTCCTATAAGGCAAAACCATGAAAATATGTATTATTTCCTTTGTAGGGAAAGAATAAAAAATTAATTAGAGAAGGCAGAATATAAACCAGGAGAGTACATTAAACTTTGTATGTCAGTCATTCTGATGAGAGCCATTTTTTCCAAAGCTGCTTTAACCAGTAATTATCACTTGATTTTCATTCAAACTGCAGAACGGACAGTTACCAGGCATGCAAAAGGAAAAGCAAATCTATGTGAATGAATGCACATGTAACTCAAAATGATATAAACACTTCTGCCTACATTTATGTTCTATCTTACATTTCAAGGGCCATAAAGCGGCTGTGATTTAAGGAGAGTAGTAGAATAGAGTCAGAAGAACTTGGATTCGAATTAGGAAACAGAGGCAATTTCAGGCATTGTTGAGAACTGGTATTCTTGAGGTGGGAGAAAGTAGACTATCAATAGAAGACAGAAAAGGATAAGTGAAAATTCTCTAGTTCTGAATTTAAATGGAAAGTAGCAGTAGGAACCTATGACATATTTTAAAAATATTAAAAACAAACGTACATATTTCCTAGCTCTGACCACTGAAAAAGTCTAGAAACAACTGATGTCATGTCCAAAGGACTCAGGAGTCACCGAGAAGCTCCAACTGGCCAAAGATAGGGCCTCAGTTAGAATAATAACTGTAACGGAGTCCACGGTGAGAGGAATAAATAAAATTTTACAAAACTGGTCAACACTGGAGGATATTTGTGAATCAACTCATTATTTTGAAAACTGTTAAATAAAAGAAGAGAATCATGCCTCTACAACTGAGCAACCAAACAGCTGATGAGGGGAATCTTCTCCTCGTACAAATATACCCAGCTAATAAGTGAAAAAAAGAACAACAGAATTCACCATTCTTTGAAGCCTCAACTGAATTAATGGATGTAGGTATGAATCATCAGTGACTGCTAATACCACAGAAAGACACAACTATATACGTCTCCATGGAAGAACACATCATCACCCATGAAACTGTCTTGCCAAAACAAAACATGCAAGCTTCATTCAGATCGACTACCGATTTACAGGAAATAAAAGGACTGAAGAATATGTTACCAACACATGGAATGTAATCATCGGCATCTAGATGGGACAAATTACCTGGTTTCTTTAAAAACAAAATTCAAGGAGGAAAAAAAAAGTGAGAGAGACATGGAGGGAGAACCTATAGATTAAACAAGACTTCAGAGACCTAACAATCCACGGCAAAGTGTGGACCTTATTTGGATCTAATTCAAAATTCTTACAGACAATTTTTTATGACGTTTAGGAGACAACTGCAAATTTGAGCACTCCCTGGGTATTTAATATTAAAAAATGATATTAAGGAATAAAAGTCCTATATTTTAAATGCACGTACCAAAAACGTACAGGTGTAATTTACATGTTGTCTCGGAGCTGCTTCAAGATAATACGGAATGGGGTGAAACAGGTGGGGGTATAGATAAAACATGACAGCCATCAGTTGGTAAATAAGAAAGCTGGATGAGTTCATGGGTATACAAGGAACACTCACAGTAGTTTTATACTTTTGTATATGCTTAAAATTTGTGATAATTGTTTAAAAACAAGACGACACTGTAGAAAACAGTTTGGCACTTTCTCACAGGTTAAGCGTAGAGCTTAGTATTTGGCAGTAGGCTATGATCCAACAACTCTGCTACTACCTACGCTGCACATCTAACAGAACTGAAAGCAGGGATTTGAACAAATATCTGTACACCAATGATCATAGCAGCATGATTCACAATACCTACAAGGTGGAAAACAACCAAGTGTCAATCAACCGTTGAATAACAAACTATGGTCTATATACACACAATGGGATTTTCTAAGCCAAAAAAGAAATGGCATTTCGTTACGTGCTATAACATGGATGAACCTTGAAAACACGATGTTTAGTGCAATAAGCCAGACACAGAAGGACAAATACTGCAGATTCCACTGACACGAGGTACCTAGAATAGGCCAATTCACAGAGACAGAAAATAGAATAGAGGTTACCAAGGGTTGGTGGGAGGGAAAATGGGGTTGTTACTGTTTGATGGTTACAGAGTTTTTGTTGAGGATGATGAAAAAGTTTTGGTTCTAGACAGCGGTGATGGTTACACAACACTGTGACTGTACTTAATGCCACTGAACTGCATATTTATAAACGGTTACAAGAAATATGATTTCTCTATATTTTACCACAATAAAAAAAAAGCAATAACAGAGCTGAAATTTCAATTCTTCCTTTTCCGAGAGTCAGTTTCATCGTCTGTAAAATTAGTAATTGTAGTTGTCTATCCTCTGAGCTTAGTGCAGGGTAAGCACTCAGTAGGAGATATCAGTACTACTTCCACTTCAAGAGCAAAGGATTGCTGTGAAGATTAACTAAGTCAATGGATATGAAAGAACTTTCTAAATGGCAAACTGCTCTACAAATATCAAAAGACATTAGGTGTTACTGTCTCCCAAGGCCATGGAACAGGTCAGGAGGAGGATAATTCTTTTGCACTGGAATGTCCTACATGGGCCAAGAGAATAGGTGGGTTTCTGTACTATATCAGAAGGCATTAGGAAAAGGAAGCATAAAACTTAGAGAACAATTGTCTTTTACACTGATGCTTAAACATGCTCAGGCAACTGCTTAACATAAGTGCTAAAGACATAATGGACATACCTTTCTTTCTTTTTAGGATACTACTGTAACTACTAAAAGTTTACTTCATTTTCAAAATGTAGAACATGGAAGCTTATAGAATTTCTTAAGCATATCTAGAGCCTACTGCCAAATACTGTAGTTCAATTCATATCTTTCATCTCATTTTGAAACAGCAATTACAAATGTGTATTTAAGGAAACCACTAGCTTCCCTTTTTGAACCCACGAGAGAAGGCCAGGACTCACCTTAGCATAAGGTGATAACTACTGAACTACTATGAATTATTACAGTATCAGAAAGAAGGTCATTTTCAATTACGCCTTCCATTTACCTCTGGCTTGTAAGAGCGGCGAGTATTTGCTAAGTCAATAATCAGCCCAAGTTCTTCATTCTGTCCTTGGATTTTGTTAAGAGATCCAAGGGGGAGAAACGTTCTTCTGGAGCAAGATTCTTTTCAAAACTCTGTCAGAAAGAATAAAATAAGGAAGAACAGATGTTTAAAATCCTTTACTATATTATCCATTTATTCAAACCCTGGGATGCTAACATATGAGATTCAAAGTCAAGTTTCCTCCTCTGCAGCTTACAAGCGATATTACAATCCTTTCTTCCAGAGAGATTAGACGGAAGAAAATAAGCTCACTTCTATATAGTTATTTCTATGTTTGTTTATTTCATGTTGGTCTCCTAACCTGACTCTAAACTCCCAGAAGGCAGGGACCACATCAATTTTGCCTACCACTGTATTGCCAGCTCCAAGCGGAGTGCCTGAAAATAGACACAGAAATAAATACTTCTTGAATATCTACATATAGGAAGGATGGCTTTCACTGCTAAATATTCTTTCATGTATTTGGCTTATACATTGTACCCTGTTCCACTGATCTCTTTGGTTATTCAAGTGTCAGCAACACACACTTTTTTTCTTAATTAGTAGACTAGTTTTAGAGCAGTTTGAGATTCACAGCAAAACTGAGCAAAATGTACACAGTTCCCACTTATACCCTCTCTCCTTCATCCCACACAGCCTTCCCCATTATCAACATGCCATACCAGTGTGCTTCATTTGTTAGAATTCATGAACCAACACTGACACATCGTTATCAATCAAAGTCCACAGTTTATTGCATTCATGGTACAAGTAACCGACTATTTCTTTATTTCTAGTATAGTCATCCCCAAACATTTACATACTGAGATACATATTACTTTCTTATAAATTACTTTATTCTTTATTTATAGTTAGGGCATTGCATTGTTTTTTTTTTGTTTTTTAATTAAGTACAAAAGTTGGTTGTATTTGTCTATGAATCCCATTTCTGGATAGTAAAAGACGTATTAAAAACTATTTGCTATAAAAAGGGAAAATGGAGTACGACGGGGTTGAGAGCCAGGGCTCTATATGGTGAATTCAGATTTCTGGAAGAATATGGTATTAACTTTTGCTCACCTTTTTTAAAGGAACTTTGAAAGCAATGAAACGAGTCCCAGGCATCCGCTGTTCAACTGGGAGATAGTCTTTCCACCTGTTAATATAGTTTTTGTTAGGCAAATTTTATGTTAGGCTGTCTCCCTGCACAGGATGAATGCGCCTTGAAAATGGAAATCATATCCCTCTACATCGGCTCCCAGGTGGTCCCAGCGTCCCGACCCCGACCCCGGCCGCGCGCGACACACTTTCCACAAACTGACACACACGGAGCCCGCGCGAGGGCCGGGTCGCGCGGGCTTCCCCGCCGGGTCGCCTGGAGGCCAGTCCCCCGCAAGCCGAGCGCACGAAAGGGCGCCCCATAGGCGCCGGCCCAAGGCGCCCGCTGCGCTTTCTCTTTGGAAGCTGGGCTGCGGGGCCCAAGCGTAAACCCTGAGACAAGGAACACGCGCACCACGCCGCCACGGGGGACGACAGGCCGGGCGCCCACCTAGCCGGACACCCTGCATTTCTGGAATCACCGGACGCCTGTGTAAATTTCCGTCTGGCCTGTCATTTTCCAAAGGCCACTCAAGATCAGGGGACAGAACGCCTCCTCTCCAAGTGTCCTGCCAGCCCACCCACTCAAGATCAGAGGGACAAAATGCCTCACTAAAACAAAACAAAACAGAAACACAAAAAAACTGGAGAGAGGGAGGAAAGGGTGCCCTGAAAAATAAAAAAAAAATTAAAAAAACTAAGCACGTTGACAGCGCTAAGAATAAACTACCAGGAAAAAGAAACCCTACATGTCAGATCCTAAAGTACAGAAGGGCAAGCCCGCCGACATTCCAGGACCGGGGGGACCGGGGTCCCCAGCCCTGCAGAGCCAACCGCAGACCGGCTCGGGCGCCCCTCGGAAGCGCGGGCTCCCCGCGGCCGAGTCTGTGCCCCCCGGCCGGCGCCGGCTCCCCTCTGCCCACCCTGCGCGCGGGGGCTGGAAACTGCCGCGGAGAACCACGGCGGGGCGGGAAAGGGGGCTCCAAAGAGGGTCTGGCGACTCGAGTCGCTCCGTTTCCCGGTGGGCTCAGCGCGCGCCGTGGGGGAACAGGAGCGGGGGTCCGGGAGGAGGGGACGGACGGCACTTACGTAGACCGGCAGCGGCCACGGGTAGACGGCGGGCTCGGTCCCCAAGAGCGACTCCAGCCTCAGCTCCAGCTTCTCCCCCATGTCTTCACGCGTGGGCCCCGCACCGCGCTAGTCTGGCGGTTGGGGGAGGGGCGCGGCGCCGCAGGCGGGGGCGGGGCAGACGGGCAGCCGGGAGGCTGAGGGGGGCCTGGTCTGGGCCTCAGCTGCCGCCGCAGCGCTCCCGTCCGACCCCCGGCTCCCTCTTTGTGGTCACAGGCCCGGGGCCTCCAGCGCTGCTGCGAACTCGGGCCGGCGTGAGGCGACCACAATGAGCCGGGGGCCGGGCTGAAACACTCCCGGCACGCGCGATCCGCCCCGTGGACTCGCAGGCTCGCACGCACGCACGCACGCACGCACGTACGTACGCACGTCTTCGGCTGCCCCTGGCCACCCCCACCGGCCTGAAGTGGGGACCCGGGAAAACCCCTCATGGACAGTCGTGGCGGGTTTGACTCCCGACCTTGATGTAGCGTGACACACCCCCTCCCCCCCCAATAAAAGAAAAGGAGCATAGGAGGCAATCTCATACATTATTGATAAACACATACAAAGACACTATTGGTACAAAACTATTTCTCCATATAGCAACTTTGAATTTTAATAATAAATACATATATGTATCAAACATTAATAAAAGAATAAAATTATCCAATATGAGTACATTTGCTCTTGTTTTGCAATTAGTTCCAGGATTCTATTTTAGATTACTACTTCATATCTGAGAGAGTTGGGTGTGTGTTTGTGTGTTTGGTTCTGTGGAAGCTGCATTGTGCTAAATTTTACCTTTCTTTCTTGAATTAAATGGCTTTTGTTATCCCTTGGGAATACTGAAGACAGCAACAGCAGATTACTACCTACCAGTGGAAAAGTATAAATAGCAATTTTAGCCACTAGTGATTCTGAAATTGCCCTTAACTTTGTCCTTATAAAAATGCTCCAAGAATTACGTTTTGCAAATCCACAGATTTACTATCCATATTCAAGTCATTTATGTAGACAAAGAATGTAGCCAGCCTTATCAGTAACACAGGATGTTATAGCCATCAAGCCATCAGCCACTGAAGCCACACCCAAAGCCGCACCCTGAGGGGATTCAGGATGGAGAAAACAGGATACTGGCCCTAGATAATTAAAGTGCAAATCAAGGGAATGATTTCCAGGAGACCAGATTCTTGCATCTCACCATATATAGAAAAGTGCTACATTTATTAACTTAAGATGTCTAGTTTCTTTAATTAACAGTAATCTTTTGATGTTCCAACTACCTGTCTTTTTTTTTTTTGCAAGAACCTCTAAATACCCTGTGCCCTCCCTTAGCTCTTCAGAACAGTCCCTCAGAGCTATCTGAGAGGCTGTCTCCTGATTTCAGTCCTCAGTATGTCTTCCACATAAAACATAATTCTCAACTTCTAGGTTGTGCATTGTTTTTCAGTCAACATTTAATTGTATGGCTCATGTAGGTACTATGCCTAAATGTAATGGGATGAGCTGTAAATTATTAAAACTAGATAAATCCTGTCAGCTCTACCACTAGCTGAGATCCAGGCTTTCACCTCTGGATACCTCTGGCAGATATGGGGTCTGTGTTGGTCTTAAAATTATTCTTAGAATAGTGGGGACTCATTCATTCTTTCAACACATTTTATTGCTTATATTCTATGTGTCAGTTACAGTGCTGGGTCTTGAAATACAGACGTCAACACACGAAAATACAAGGATAAAACACATTTTCTACCATATTAACTTTTTTCATTCATCAATTCATCCCTAAGTCATTCAACACGCATCTTCTTATTGAATACTGATGAGGGATCAAATGCTATGCTAAACACTCAGTATATAACTGCAAACGAGATGGATAGGCCCTGATTTTGATGTCACTACTATCTTTTGTCCTGCCATATAATGGGACAGCTTCATTATTCCCTTTACCCTAAGTTTTTATCACAAATTGCTAATGAAAATAAAGCTGTTAGTGGAGTTTCAACATGCATAGGTAAATGAGAACACAGAACTCCCCTTTCTCATGTCCCGTTCTCCTCCTTCTAACTCCCTATGTGAACTCACTTTGTGCCAAGGCCAAGAAGCTGTGCCCCAATAAGAACCAAGCTGATTTCCTCACACTGACTGGGGCTATTGCACACTTAGAAGACTTGATGCTTAATTTTGATAAGCAACTAGAAGACCATGGAGACAACCTATAAAAATGATTTGTCTTGGGAGAAAATACTAAAGAGGGTTAATGTGCTGTTCCACATGTCTAACCCCCTGGATTAAACCACAGGCACCAAGGTCACCAAGTGTACTTGGCAACAATGAGCTAATAAGAAAAAAAAAGCATCATACTGTTATTGTATTCATTTTCCCCCAAGGCACTCTCTGATAAACACCACAACCTCTAAGAGAATTGAGAACAGCTTCCTTGTGGGGTAGGTCATATAATATATATACATCTTTTTCCAAGCAGTTAAATCATATCCAGCTATCAGCACACCTTACTTAAGGCGATCGTAATGTATGAGATTAAATGTTCCTACCTGATCGGAAACCTTCTTGTCCTCAATTCATTGGCTGTACTGGATTTTTTTTTCTTGGGTCAGACTTTCAGACTTCTACCAGAAATCCTCCCTTTGGGGAAACCAGGCCTTCCCAGAAACTCAGGAAACTGAAATGGAGACAGCAAGAGAGAAGGAAATTATTAGGACACATAGACCTCAATTGTTTGGTTTTAAGTAAACATGCAAGCAA
The DNA here is from genome assembly GCF_059928025.1 of Delphinapterus leucas. Taxonomy (NCBI): domain Eukaryota; kingdom Metazoa; phylum Chordata; class Mammalia; order Artiodactyla; family Monodontidae; genus Delphinapterus; species Delphinapterus leucas. The sequence continues at coordinate 291,908 of NW_028322294.1, read as the reverse complement.
ACATCTTCTAAACGGTATAATAACTTTAGGGAAATTCACGGTTTATAAGTTTGGGTACTCATAAACTGAACATATTATGATAAGAGTACAGGTTGCAAAAAAAAAAAAAAAAGAGTATAGGTTGCATTTTGTGTCTTCAACTCAAGCAAAGGCTTCAAAAAAGGCCCAGTTATCCTTTGTTCATTAAGACACAAAGAGAGGGCAAAAAGGGCAAGTTTCGAAGTCGTTTTCTTTACAATTTACTTCCTTTCTTCAGTCTTCAACAAGATCTTCAGGAAATTAACTTTACTAAAGTTAATTATTCATAAAATAAACATAGGAACCTGCAGAAGACTATTTCACAGAGACCTGTAATGTACAATATCCATTGCATACATGCACCATGAGCTTGTCTTTTCTAGCACTGGCATACACAAAACTCTGTGTGTGTGTGTGTGCGCGCGCGTGTGTGTGTGTGTGTGTTTGCACGTGTGTGTCTTTCTCTGTGATGGAGCCATAGGGAGAAAATAAATCTATTGGCTGCAATTCAGTGATGTACGAAGATTTAAAGGTAAAGGAGAAGGTTACATCAAGTGAAACTATAAAGTCATGAGGTTGTGGTTCCATAATAATAACAATAGCAGTCTTCTGTAACCAAGGGAGCAGGCTCCTCAAATTATAGTCACACCTGTTAGACCATCTGCCCATACATTTCACACTATCATTAATGGAAAACAAATGGCACTGTCTCTCCTTCCCTTTATCCATTGGCCATCCTCATATGAACTCTTTTTCTCTTCAAGGTCATGCTTTTTCCTATCTGTTTAAAAATATTAGGATTTAGGAGGAGTGATACGTAATGTGCCGTGCCTTGGTACTTGTACCAGTGACGGCTCTGTAAGGAGCACTGGGTTGTTAGGAGGCTATCAACTGAGTTCCCCTAGAAGCAGAACTTGAGGCGATAATTTGAGTGCAAACTGCTCATCTGGGAGGTGCTTCCAGAAAACTCAGAAGTGGAGTGGGAATTGAGAATGGAGGCATGGAAGGAAGCCAACAGAGGTGTATTACCGAATAAATTACTCCTGCAGGGAACTGCTGCCAGTACTTCAGGCGAGTTCTGTGAAACTCTACAGAACATGTCTCAGAGTTATCCCAAGAATCGGTGAGAAACTTGAAGTACTTATCTTCCAGTCCCCTCTGTCCTTGGTTGAAAGCTACACCCAGATACATTAACTCCTGTACACTTCTGGCCTGCCCTAAGGTGGATAATTGCAGGCGGCAGCATGATTCTATCAGCATATACTGGAATGATGAGTGCTGGGGAGATATGAGTGGAGCATCGAAACCATCTAATACAGTCGGGGCAGGAGATATTAATTATTGGCTTGAAAGTCCAAATGGATAACCTTAAATTCCTGGGTTTATGGTTTTACTTTGAGGTATTTAAGCATGATGTATGAGTAAAAATTTCCTCTGTTAAATCAAGTTTAAGGTCCTAACTCCCTAATCTTCTGGAAAACTGTGGTATCTTGTAACAGATTTTTGAAAAGTAACATGATTAAGATTTCAAATTGACCATTCATTCATTCACTCATTCAACACACATTTATTGAACACCTAAAGTATGTCATGGGATAAACTAGGCACCAGTGTTACTGTTACTAAAATCATTATAGTGCCACCTACAATTCAATGTATTGTGACACTCAAGTAAGAAAATCCATAGTTACCGTAAAAGATATTACAGAGTGCTATAGGAAGACACAGTAAGACCTTAATTCATGCTGTGGACAGTAGTATATGGGCGATATCAGTAGGGCTTCCTGTAGAAGGCAATTGAAATGGATATGTAACATGAAGGAAGGGTGAAGTTTTGAGGAAAAGAGAAGATAAATTCACAGTTGCCAGAAAATGAATGGTTAAGGATCAGTCCAGAAAGGAGTTCCATTCATAATCAGTATAAGAAATGCTCACTAGGGCTTCCCTCGTGGCGCAGTGGTTGAGAGGCCACCTGCCGATGCAGGGGACACGGGTTCGTGTCCCGGTCCGGGAAGATCCCACATGCCGCGGAGCGGCTAGGCCCCGTGAGCCATGGACACTGAGCCTGCGCATCCGGAGCCTGTGCTCCGCAACGGGAGAGGCCACAACAGTGAGAGGCCCGCGTACCGCAAAAAAAAAGAAAAAAAAAAAAAAGAGAAATGCTCACTGGCGTGTAGAAAAAGAAGACAATGGAGAGGGGGGTAGACGCCAGATCATGCATAGTCCATGTATGTATAGTAAGTGCTATGGTCTAGTCTTTGTGTTCCCCTCCAAATTCATACGTTGAAATCTTTATTTCCGTAGCTGATAGTATTAGTAGGTGGGGCCTTTGGGAAATGATTATGGTATTAGTGCTCTTATAAAAGAGACCCCACAGAGCTCCCTAAGCTCTTCTGCCATGTGAGGATACAATGAGAAGTCTGTGATTCAGAAGAGGGCTCTCATCTGACCATACTGGCAACCTATTCTTGAACTCACAGCCTCCGGAGCCGTGAGAAAAAAAATTCCTGGTGTTTATGAGCCACCCAACCTGCAGTATAATCTTACAGCAGCCCAAAAGGACAAAGAGAGTTTGGATGTGAGATTTTACTCCAAGAAAGATGGGAATCCATTGAAGGATTTTACCTGGTAACTTAGAAGAGAGAAAAGTTTCATAACACAATCAGGTACTTTTATAAGAAAAATTTGTTTCTTTTTCAGAAAGATCACTCTGGAAATACTGTGACTAGATTTTTGGAGAAGTGTGATGGCAGGCCCGGATATAGAAAGATGAGTTAGTAGTCCATTAATATAAGTCAAACAAGAAAGTGGATATAAAAAGTGTGAATTTGTGGCTGAGAGTTCTTTTCTTTTACTACTTGAAAAATGTTATGTCAATGCTTCTGACTCCATAATTTTAGACAAGAAATATGCTGTCATTGGAATTGGTTTCTCAATAAGTGATGCATCGTTTCTGCCTGTCCACTTTCGAGATTTGTTTTGTCTCTACTTTTCAGAAGTTTAATTATGACGCGTCTTGACAAGGATACCTTTGTGTTTTTCCTCTTTGGATTTGCTCAGATCCTTGAATGTGTGCTTATGTCTTCTAAAAAATTGGGAACGTTTCAGTCATTATTTCTCTGAATACTTTGTCAGTCCTACGTGCTCTCTGTTTTCATTCTGGAACCTTGATGATATGAATGTTAGTGCTTTTGTTACTGTTTACAGGTTCTTGAGATCCTCCTGTTCTTTCTCCCATCTCTACCCCTCAGCCTATTTTTCTCTGTACATTTGGTACATTGTATTGATCTCTTCTAAGTTCATGATTCTGTGCTTTGTAATCTCCACTCTACTCTTGAGCAAAGTTTTTTGATTGTTGTATTTTTCAGTTCTACTGTTCTCATTTGTTTTTATTCTTATAACTTCTAGTTCTTTGTTCACATTTTCTATTTTTCCCATTTCCGTCAAGGAACACATAATTGCTAATTGAAGCATTTATGTGACAGCTTATTTAAAACCCCTGTCTGATAATTTCAATAGATGTTTTATCTCAGTGCTGGTGTAGGTCTATTGTCTTTTCTCATTTATTCTGTGATTTCCTGCTTCTTGGTGCCATGAGTATTTTTCAATTGGATTCTAAACATTGTGAGTTATTATATGACTCTGTATCCCATTTAATTTTATTATTACTTTTTAGAAGGAAGTCATCCTATTGGAGGTGGAGTATGAGGACTGGGGGGTTACGTACAGATTTCCACTGGGCCCTACTGTCAAAACCCCAGCAAAAGTGGGCACTTACATTCTCTCACTGCAGACAGGTCAAGTAGAAGTTCAGCTATCCTACTGGCCCTTCTGACACCTTCTCCCCAAAAGTGGGAACATTAATATCATTCTGTTGCCTTTTAGTAGGAGTGGAAGTTCATCTCCCCAGTAGATTTCTTGACACCAGGGGAGGGGAGAAGTGAAGTGTTTGCTGTGTTTGCTGTCCTTCCTCCCACTTCATTCCTTCTTGTTGATGCCGGGTGTGGGTAGAGGGTCAGCTACCTGCTGGCCCCACTGACACCAGGGTAAGAGGAAGAGAACTGCCAACTAGCCCTGCTTGTGCCATCTCATTCTGTCTTACTGCCTCAGGACGGTTATGGGGATTCAGCACCCCATTGGGTCTCACTGACACCATGTGTTGGGGGTTAGTGGGGTGCCTACTCCCTCCAACCTGTAACATCCTATTCTTATCGATGTCAGGGAGAGACGGAGGCTAGGTCCCACCATTGGACCCCACGACTGTGTGAGGGCAGCCCAGTGTTAACTAGCCTGTCAGGCACCACCTTTGAAAGTCTCTTTGCTAATGCAAAGGGGTGGAGGCTCAGCTCACCACTGCACCACACTGAAACAGCCCTGGTGGCCAATCAGAGCGCTGCCTCTTCTGGAGGGCAGGAGTGGGGTGGTGTGGAAGATCAAATCGTAGCTTGGCCCAACTGAAACCACAGGACATAGGGGATGGGTGCAATATTCCACTGGCACTTGGCTCGAGTAGTGTGTATATTATTGCCCAAATGGTTTTCTGTCTTTGACAACCCCTTTCCTCATACCTTGGCTAGGGGGAACGGGGGTTTTGTGTTTTCTTTTTTGAAGCTTTTTTGTCTGTTGTTCTGTTGGTGGTTATTGATTGGGGGTTCCTGTAATACCCTCTCCAGGATGTATGGGAAGCAACAGGAAACACAGGGGACTCATCACCATGTTATTCCTCAAGTCCCAAAGTCCCTAGTTAAGTCTGCCTTCTCATTTCCACCTGTCAGTGTCTTCCTATGTTTGTCTGTTGTTATGTTCAGGGTTTTAGTTTTAAGTGGAAGAACCTGGGAGAAATGGGCTACTTCATCTTCTTGGAAGCAGAGGTCTGGAGGCCTATGGATGTTACAAAGTACTGCTGACTGTAAATTAAAATTTGATGATATACACCTTGCCCTTTAAGAATTCTTCTGCTAGATGATGTGGCTTCCCAAAGTAGCTACAATTTGATTTTCATACTTCTAAAAGTCAAGTGTTTTGCCGCAGTTGAAATTTAAAGATAAGCAAGAGATGAGGCTAAGATGATCTATGTGGTAACAGATTAAAGTTGGAAACATCAATATACATTCATGCTTAGCTTAATATTGCTTCATATTACCTTAACACACATGGTTATGTAGAGAGATACTTATAGATATGTCCATATACGTGGGGAATGTACACACATGTTATCTCTTTGCTCTGTCAGCTGAGAAGATCTAGAAGCAATGACATCCGGGCAGCAATTAGCACACCCCACACCCAGATCCTGCTGTCTAATGCTGTTCTCCACTAAAAAGACCTAGTTATCCTTGAAGAAATAGCTGATTCTAGGACTGGGGCAGTAAATATACAAGATTTATATACAAGGCCATCTTATAGTGTCAGAAAGTAAGGAAGTTCCAAAAAAATATATAGGATGGGGATACCTCAGAGTGGCACACGAGCCACTGAACTGAAAAGAGTTCACAAGGGTCAGGGCTAGAGCAATTTGAGGAACAAAGTAACTAACGTAGAATTAGATTATGACCCAAAGTATAAAATAAAAATCCGTGAGTTCTTCTGATATAAATAAATAATTGGATACATAAATAAATGCGGGAGAATGGATAAATCTCCAGTGCAAAAGAATTCCAAATAGTTTATGTAGTACTCCATCTTAAGCATAACTCTCTATTCCTTAGTTGTGGGCTGAGCATATTGACTTCCTTCCAAAAAGTACAATATGGAGAAGGGAAAACAGTAATTTTACAATGGAGAAACCTGAAAAACACTACCTCAGCCTGGTGATCAAGGTCGACCTCAGCATTCATAATGCATATTGATACTTTGTACACTTGATGTGATCTGACAAAATAACCCTTCTACTCTTGTGGTCTTCCTCCCCCAAACACATAATCCCAATATTATCATGAAACATGCATCAAACAAATTCTAGTAGCGGGCATTCTACACAAGCCTAACTACTCAAAATTGCCAAGGTCATGCAAGGAAAATCTGAGAAGCTATCAAACCCAAGAGGAGCCTAAGGAAACATGGCAACTAAATGTAATGTGATGTTTTGGATGAAATCCTGGAATAGAAAAAGGACATTAGGTAAAAACTAAGGAACTGGACTAATGTATGGACTATAGTAAACAATAATGTATCAATATTTGTTCACTGATTGTAACAATGTAACATACTAATATAAGTTGATCGTCACAGAGGGAAATGGGTATAGTGTATATGGAAACACTTTATACTATCTTCTCAATTTTTCTGTAAAATTAAAACACTTCTAAAAAATAAAGTCTATAAAAACGTTGTGTTTTCTTGTTTTATGATTATGTGCCTGTATTTCCTAATAAATATGTAAATTTGCTTTGCCTTCCTTGATACTGATATTAAAGAAAATACTAAGTAACTCTGAAAGAATTTGTAACTCCAATTTAACAAGCAATAATTCTGGGTATTAACTTTTTAGGAGAACCCACTGAATCAATCAAAGCAAATTGTCTTTAAAGGCTGAATTTCTTTTCAGTGTTTAATCTTTTCTATGATTAATGCATACCACAAGCATGGTTCTCTTTCAAAGGGCAGAAAACATTGCTCGTAGGCAAGGTCTAAAATACAGTGAAATATTCATGTATGATGCTATAACAACTTTAATGTATTTTATGTTTTCAAAATGATGAAGTGTTATTTCAGTCAATAAAGTATTCACTTTTATACATTTCCTACCCACCTTTTCCCAGAACACCCACAAGGAAATGATACTATCATCTGATATTAGGCTCATCAATTTAAATTGGAGTTTTTGGTAGCTGTGGTTGCCAACGGTACTGGAATGTGTGATACTTTTACAAATCCTCTCCATGGCAAAATCTGATCTTCACAAGGTAGATCACAGTACGTGCCTAAGGCCAATGACATAGAGCTTTGTAGCTAGATTACCAAGCATTTTACTTAGAGGCACAATAGAATGTAGAAAAGGCCATTTCTCCTTCTGTCTTTTTCTGCTCAAAGGTCACTCACCATCTCAGAAGTTTTCCATAAACTCAGACTATATAATGTCACTTAATGTGAATGTAGCTCAACATTCTGTTTTAGTACAGCTAATCTCACATTATTTTATTGGTCCTAAATATGTAAATCATCAGCAAAGTTTTGTACTTAACTTTTTTTTTGGATGTGGACCATTTGTTAAAGTCTTCATTGAATTTGTTACAATACTGCTTCTGTTTTATGTTCTGGATTTTTGGCTGCGAGGCATGTGGGACCATAGCTCCCCGACTAGGGATTGAACCCACACCCCCCTGCATTGGAAGGCGAAGTCTTAACCACTGGACCGCCAGGGAAGTCCCTGTACTTAACTTTTAAAAATAATTAAAATAAGCTATTCAACACATTTTTCCTAAAAAAAAAAAAAAAAAAGTAATTCTTCTTAGGCTGGCCCTGGGCACATACATGACTTTGCCATTTTTTCCATGGATTATTTTCTTATCTGTTCTACTGTGTCACATTTCTTCTACCTTCTCAAAAAGAAGCATTTAAAAATTCATCTACGCGTTCATGCATTCATACATTTATTAAATAAATCTACCGAACACCTACATACGGCACAGAAAAGGAGGCAGAAAACTAATCTGGGTTGCACAGAAAGTAATGAACTCAGTTAAAATTTTTGGTGAAAACAGGTGTTACTCAATCTACCGGAAATTACATTTCATTATGGGGACTCACACACTCAAGGAAAACCAAGACCTAAATAATAATAAAGTAATAAAAGCACTAGCCATTTACTGAGTGCCTGCTTTTACCTGACTCTGAAACTCTAAAATCATTACGGATGTTTTGAGGATTGTCTGATATAATTGTAATTTCTATTTTACAGATGAAAATAACAAGGTTCAGAGACATTAGGTTACTTGCCTAAAGTGAAGTGGCCCAGAAACTACACAACTGGAAATTGAACCTTAGATTTCATAATGCCACAATCTGTGCTTTTAATCACAATGTGTGTGTGTGTGTGTGTGTGTGTGTGTGTGTGAGAGAGAGAGAGAGAGAGAGACAGAGAGAGACAGAGAGATAGAGAGAGAATGTGTTTAATAGAGAACTTCTGAGAAATGGCAAGAAAACTGCCAGGTACCCATAAAACAATAATTTAGGAGCTTCTTACTATACAAGTAATTGTTAATCATATGGCTGAACTAAGGATCTCTCACTTTTGAACTAAGAAATCAAAAGCTTCCAGAAGTTGAGTCTAAATTTTACACTTACATAAGATACTTCATACAGAATGCTAAAGTATACTAACTAAAGAGTTCTGAAAATACTGGAAGCATTCATACTAGTATGATTTCATAATGTGGATAATAGAGGATTTAAGAAATTGGCAGAGGCAACTGCAGACTCATTTCTTATCATTTCTGTGAAGGGCAAGATAAATCAATAAAATGAGAAAAATGAAAAAAGAATGGCTAGCAATTTTAGGTAGTTTGCTTCATCTCCATACTAGAAAAGACTAAGCAAAAAAAAAAAAACTTCTCGAAATTTTATTTTGAAAGCACCTACAAGTGTATATGGTCTTTTTATACCAAATAACTTGGAATTATGAACTGTCCAATAAGTCTAATCTTCTCTGATGATAAAATTGCTGGCTTTATTTGAAACTATGAAATGAAAAGTGAGGTAATAATCAGAAATTCTTAAGAAAAGGAGTAGACAAAACAAAATTCTAAGAGTTGTGTCAAAAAATATTTTGAAACGAACATAAAATCCCCATTACTGGTACAGAGCTTTTAAAACTTTATCTTGGTTTTAAGCTTTAATAAATATTGATATGTTTACATAATTACTGTCATAAGGAAGACACAATTTTAGGTCAGCTTTCTTCATTCTTTCTTTATTAAGCATTATTTTATTTTGCTCCATCATCTTGTAATTATAATATAGTAACTGTGTCACTTTCTACTAAGTGGATATAATTTCCTAAACTGTTTTCCTATTCTTAACAATTAAAGGTGTTTCCAATGTTTTGTTATTACAAATGACATGACAATGAGCATCTTCATATAATAATTTTCTGGATTATAAATTATTTATCGGCATAAGCTTCCAGAATTAGAATTAATGTGTAAAAAGCTATTAACATTTTTATCTTGCTAGACATTGCCAAATTACTTGTCAAAAGATGGAACCAAATTATATTGCAAAAATCTTTGCCAACAGAAAACATTATATACAATTTTTGATTTTGCTGAATTATTAAGTTGGAAACCTATGTTCCATTTCTTTGAATTCTTTGATAACAGCGTGCTGCTGCAGGCTGCGAGGGCAGCCATGTCCATGAAGGCTCCCCAGAGTTGGAGCGGGGAAGTGGAAAAAGGTAAAAAAAAAAAATACTAATTGTATTTTCCCTCGATTGTTATCTCTCATTCTTTTCTGCCTCTGTGTAACTTATATCCAGGTAGCTGGAGAAACATCATGTGGCAGGGAAAATTGGTATTCCAATAAATTAATAAACACCAACTTCAAATGGATTTTCAAGACTGGAAATATTGCTCTGACTTACAGTAAGTTCTTTCTAATTCTCCTTAAGGACTATTTTCTTAGAAGCTTTCCCTACCCTCCTCAAATTTTCCTCCATCCTCTCTACTTCCTTCACTCTGAGCTGGTGAGGCGCTTCCCAACTCATTAGGAACACAGAAGTCAGTAAATAGTCCACTGCCAAATCCGTTAATTCATTAGCATTTGCATTGATCTTTGTATTCCCTTGCACTACAGGAGTTCAAGTTCAAAGGCCACGTGCACTACAGATAGCATTTCATTTTCTCTCATCTTCTCAAGTACTTCACAGCACTGCATTTTCTACAACCCATCTACTCCTTATGAATGATTCTTGCCAAAATTCAACCTCATTCTAGACTAGTAACTCCAACTTAAAATGTTAAAAACTATACGTGTAACACGAAAGCCTCCCTCCTCCTCTAATCCCTGCATATCTTCTTTAGCCAATTCATGTCTGAACTTTTCAAAATTGGTATCATCATATATTGTTTCCATTTCCTCACGTCCCATCTACTCTATAATTTACATCCATCTGACTTCCCTCACCGTAATCTCTCTGCCCACTGTCCTGAAATTTTACTTATGAAGGTCACCAGCGATCTCCATGTCAGTATAGCCTATGAATAGTTTTTCTCCTATTTCTAGGCTCTTTCCTTCTTTAAAAAAGAAAAAGAAAAACAAAAACCATTTTTTTTCCTCTATCCTTTCACACTCTCATCATCTTCTGTCCTGGTATATTTTACTGGCTTTCCGTGTTTAATCTGATTTCTAACATTCTATGAGTTTCCTTTATCTTCAGTGGAATAAACCCCTATATGAAGGATTATTCTCAACAGTTAGTTCTCATAATAACAGTACTAGTAGCAGCAGTCAATACTTCTATAATGCTTATCATGTGCCAGACACTATTCTAAGACACTGTTTAAATACATATATATAGACACACACACACACACACACACACACACGAAGTTTTCCTCCTCATAGCCGTATGAAATAAGCCGATTATTATACCCATGTTACAAATGAGAAAACGGAGGCAATGAGAGGCCAAGGTCACATGATCAGTACTTGGTGAAGCCCCGCCTGAGTTAATGCTGGAACTTTAGAGGAGACAAGTTAAATAATGTCTCACAGATTGGCCTTAAAAGTGAGCAACACTTAATTAATGACTTATGAAAGTATCAGAAAAAAAGGGGACATTTTAAATTGAATGGGATCTACTAAGTCATGGATCAGTAACTAAGAATGACTCTTATTGAATGAAATTAGTTTTCATTATTCTTTTGAAAGAAGAATAATCTTGTGTTAGTGTTTCACAGTTTTTTTTTTCATTCACATATTTATTCTTTATTAGACACACATTTCCTACACACCTACGTGCCAGTGTCCGCTGCAAGCCTTGGAAGCAAAAAATTACAAAGTCCCTGCTCTTAAGCAAATGTCCAGTGGTGGAGGAAGACAGAGTAAACATGTAAATAAATGTTGTACAGTGACAGAAATACGACTGGACAAAGGGATGGAGAGGCACTGAGGAGGCAGGTCTCTTTGGTCAAGATAGTAGTGGTGGCGTTTGAACCGAGACCTTAACGATAAGAGGGAAATTGGTCTGGGTAGATGGATTAGCCCATCTAAAGCTGGGAGAGCAAGAAGTAGAGCTTGTTGCATCTGAGGGACTGAAAAGGACAACTGTGCCTCGAGCCCCATGAAGGTCAGGGAAAGATGTAGTAAGTGACCAGAGCACACGGTCCCTGTGAGCCTGGCTAAGTAGTTGAAAATTTCATCTCTTTACAATAGATAGCCTTTAGAGGTTAGAAGCAGTGCAATAATAGCGTCTGATTTGTGCTTTTTAAAAGACTACTTTGACTGTTGAATGTCCTACAAAAGCAAAATACCTGTGTCTCTATGAAGCGCAGATAGTAAATTTTAAAAAGCCCAATGAGCTCATAAGCAGTTGGTTGACTAACTGTTATCATTTATCTTAACTAGACTTCATTAATAGAAGCTTGGTGACCTGTGGGGTCTAATGATTAGGGCAACCCAGCTATTTTCAAATAGTGTGATTTGAAAAATCCTTGAAATTGTTAGGGTCCAGGAAGATTATTTTATTGCTGGGGCTGGATGGGAACTTTAGAATAAGAAAAGAAAGTATGATGGCTGGCTTCCATCTATTCTCCCTTTCTCTGGGAGAAATGATGGTGGGGTGACTACTTTGCTGTTGACCCAATGCTTCAATTTCAGAGCTGGTTCAATCCAGTAACTATTTGCTGAACAACTATTATATGTTAGGCACCCAGCTGCAACTGGGAATATAAAGAGAATAATTAATAAGAAAAGCAGGTATTACTAACAAGAGACAGGCACTGTGCTAATGCTTAACACGCACCATCTCAAGTTACATTAATTTACACACTAACCATATGAGGTAGATGCATTTATTATACCATTTTCCAGGTGAGAAATCTAATCCCTTTAAGGGGCTTAAGTTACTTCTCCAAGGTTACACAGCTAGTTAGGGGCATAGGCGGTATTTGGACTCAGGTCTGGTATCAGCACCAATTCTCTTAGCCATTATGCTCTCTAAGGACCTTACTTGAGAAGTTCAGATTATACATATATGGGTACAACCAACCCTAAGACCATCTGGCAAAACTGGCTGCTTGAGAAGTCCTGGATTTATGTAACATGCTCTTGGAATGGAGAAGATCGTGAAGGAGGGTCCCCAAAACACACTCTCTATACTAAGGGGCAACAGAAGAGAGAAAGAATTAGCCTACAGCAGTATGATATTGAGGACCAAGAAACAGTGTTTCCCTCTTTTGTGAACAGTTATTAAATTATTTCTACTTCAGAATATCAGAAAGAAATCACAGGACTATGGACAGTTTGCTGAGCCACCCTATCTATCTTAGCGTGAATCCTGGCAGGTGTAGAGCTCATAGTATGACCCTGGCACCTAAGTGTAGTTAAGTAAGTTAAGTAAGCAAAGCAGCTTTCTGATAGGTATAATTTAGGAAAGCCTTCCAAGAAAATAGTTAAAGTCCACTTTAAATATCTCAGAGAAAAGCAATTTTGCAAAAGATCTATCAGCAAAAGCAAGGCCAAACACACCAATTATTTAGTGAGACTTCTATTGTTATATCATTGCTCATGTTGTTTCTTTATGCATTTACCTGGAAGAAGGCTTTTAATGTTCAACAATTCTCAAAGAGATAAAGACCCACACTGATGTGCCAGAAAGAGCTTTGCCCTGGAATTAGATCAGTTTAGGTTTGGCTACTTACTAGAATTAGGTAACATTCTTAATCTTTCTGAGCCTGTCTCCTATCTGCAAATAGGGATACCACTATCTATTACAGAGGGATGTGGTTAAATTAAATGACACATGTAAGTGAAATATATCCTTCCAGGCTGAGAACATACCTAGTAAATGTTAAGTGATCTGCAAATATTCTGCTTTCTTGAAACGGATGAAACCTGTTATCATGATTTTAACCAATGGTCTAAATATCAAGACAATATTTAGTTAAAAGTTATAGTTGTTCTTTCACTGTCCACCTGCATTTTAACATATTCTAACCTATTCTCCTTGATAAATTGTGTCAATATTAGTAACATTTGTCATTTCAGCTATTACTGTTCATATGTTTAAAATATTTCAATGTGATATAAGTCGTTACTCAAAGGGATGCCTAGCTGGCTTTGTCAAAGATTTATTTTAAGTAAAAATAAAAGACTCATTTTCACCAAGTTTGATTGAACAGTGTATTCATTAACTGTATGAACTTTCTGGCCAACCCAATACAGTAGCCAAGACATGGAAACAACCTCAGTGTTTTCTTGTGGATGAATGGATGAAGAAAATGGGGGTGCATACAACCTACTATTATTCAGCCATGATAAAGAAGGAAATCTGGCTATTTGTGACCACATGGGTGGGTTTGGGGGGCATTATGCTAAATGAAATGTCAGACAGAGAAAGATAAATACTTTATGATCTCATATGTGAAATCTAAAATACTGAACTCATGATAGAAAGAATGGAATGACGGTTGCCAGAGCTGGGGGTTGGAGGTGACGAAAATGAGGGAAGATGATCAAAAGGTAAAAACTTCTAGTTATAAGACAAGTGAGTAATGGTGATGTAATGTACAGCTCGGTCACTACAGTTAACAATACCGTATTTTATGTTTGAAAGTTGCTAAGAGAGTAGATCTTGAAAGTTCTCATCACAAAGATAACATTTGTAATTATGTGAATTAAGGTTAACTAAACTTATTGTGGTAATCATTTCACACACACTATATATATATTAATCATCACATTGTACACCTTGGACGGATACAATATTATATATCAATTAAATTTAATTTCCGTCTGGCCCGTCATTTTCCAAAGGCCACTCAAGATCAGGGGACAGAACGCCTCCTCTCCAAGTGTCCTGCCAGCCCACCCACTCAAGATCAGAGGGACAAAATGCCTCACTAAAACAAAACAAAAGAGAAACACAAAAAAACTGGAGAGAGGGAGGAAAGGGTGCCCTGAAAAAGAAAAAAAAATTTTAAAAACTAAGTACGTTGACAGAGCTAAGAATAAACTACCAGGAAAAAGAAACCCTACGTGTCAGATCCTAAAGTACAGAAGGGCAAGCCCGCCGGCAGTCCAGGCCCGGGGGGACCGGGGTCCCCAGCCCTGCAGAGCCAACCGCAGACCGGCTCAGGCGCCCCTCGGAAGCGCGGGGTCCCCGCGGCCGAGTCGGCGCCCCCGGCCGGCGCCGGCTCCCCTCTGCCCACCCTGCGCGCGGGGGCTGGAAACTGCCGCGGAGAACCACGGCGGGGCGGGAAGGGGGGCTCCAAAGAGGGTCTGGCGACTCGAGTCGCTCCGTTTCTCGGTGGGCTCAGCGCGCGCCGTGGGGGAACAGGAGCGGGGGTCCGGGAGGAGGGGACGGGTGGCACTTACGTAGGCCGGCAGCGGCCACGGGTAGACGGCGGGCTCGGTCCCCAAGAGCGACTCCAGCCTCAGCTCCAGCTTCCCCCCCATGTCTTCGCGCGCGGGCCCCGCACCGCTCTAGTCTGGCGGTTGGGGGAGGGGCGCGGCGCCGCCGGCGGGGGCGGGGCAGGCGGGAGGCTGAGGGGGGCCTGGTCTGGGCCTCAGCTGCCGCCGCAGCGCTCCCGTCCGGCCCCCGGCTCCCTCTTTGTGCTCACAGGCCCGGGGCCTCCAGCGCTGCTGCGAACTCGGGCCGGCGTGAGGCGACCACAATGAGCCGGGGGCCGGGCTGAAACACTCCCGGCGCGCGCGGCCCGCCCCGTGGACTCGCACGCTCTCAGGCACGCACGCTCCCACGCACGCACGCACGCACATACGCACGTCATCGGCTGCCCCTGGCCACACCCACCGGCCCGAAGTGGGGACCCGGCAAAACCTCTCAGGGCCAGTGGTGGCGAGTTCGACTCCCGACCTCGACGTACCGTGACACAACCCCTCCCCCCCAATAATAAGACTATAATTCCTATTAAATATGACAGCTGGAATCCCGGCTTCTGTTCACAAAATTGCCGTGTATTTAGCCTATGCTAGGCACCAGACCGCGGACGCTCAGTACTGGCCAAAAAGGAAATGCCCTGCCCTCATAGCACTGCCATTTTAATTGGAATAGTAGTGACAATGGTCAAGGGAGAAAATAAAGTGTCATCATCGCCACGGGGATGGTTAATCTCATGTGCGCACTGCGTGGGGCCCCGGCAACCACAAACATTATTCCAGATGTGGCCAGGAAGGGATTTTTCAGAAGAGATTAACACTGAAATTGGTCCACTTTGCGTAAAGGAGGAACGAATACAAGGAATTTATATATGCAGTACATATATATTTTTATTCTACATGCTTTTCTATGTAGGTGTATATGCGTGTCTATATGTATGTACGTGTATGTATTGCATATATTATATGTGTATGTATGTATACTGTATATATACACACCTAAATATCTTTCTATGTGTGTATATATGTATGATATAGACGTACCTAGGTGTGTACATTGCATATGTTATACGTATGTGTACATACTGTATATACACAAACGATGCATTTCATATGTGTGTATGTATAGTGTATCTGTATGTGTCTATTGTATATATTACGTGTATATGTGTGTATACATACTGTATATATACAAACTATGCATTTTATATATATGTGTGTATATATGTATTTGCGTATTGTATATACTATATGTGTATATGTCTGTATGCGTACTGCATATATACACAGCTGTATATTTTTGTATGCGTGTACATATGTACGTGTGTGTGTATATACACACACACCCTATGGATTCTGTTTGTCTGGAGAACCCTCACTGATACGGCCACTTATGACAATTGAGCACCTGCTCTTTGCCAGCCAGGGAGCCAAACGCTTGTCCTTTCTGTGTCTCCCTTAAGTGTCACAAGTCCCGGGAGGGAAGGTGATGCCGCTCCTACCAGTTGAGGTGCCTCAGGGTCAGAGAGGTGCACAGGGCGGGGGGCTGGAGCCTGGTGGAGCCCAGGTGCAGTTCTAGCAGCAGTACAGCCTAGCAGTCCCACTTCCCCGGGTGCCTCTCACAAAGACGCCGAGGGAGAGACGGGGTCTGAAGGAGGGGATGAGGAAGCTTCCGTGGGTCTGCAAGCCCAGACCAAGGCTGACTCGTCAAGGGTGTTAGAGGTCAGGACTCTGGTTACCCTGGGGAAGGGGTTACACAGAGCCATTCCCATTCGGAAAAAGTATCCATTCTGCTCTTGTTTGTATGTTTACCCCCCTCCCCCAAATCTTTTAAAAACAGATTCTCTTGGTTGCTGGGAGCACACAC
The DNA here is from genome assembly GCF_059928025.1 of Delphinapterus leucas. NCBI lineage: Eukaryota > Metazoa > Chordata > Mammalia > Artiodactyla > Monodontidae > Delphinapterus > Delphinapterus leucas. The sequence continues at coordinate 275,467 of NW_028322294.1, read as the reverse complement.
GGGGAAGTTGTGTGTGAGGGGGTGTGATCCAGGGGACAGGGAGGATAAGCCCCCCACTCGTAGGGCCGGGAGTGGCTCAGCTTTGTGAGCTAAGGATGGCCTGCGAGGTCCCAGAGAGAAGGGTCCCTGCTCCGTCCCTGCTCCGTCCTTGCTCCGTGCACCCCATTCCCAGCCTGAGAAGTCCAGAGCCCCCCGCCCCCGCACACACACACACCAGGGAGGAGAGCCAGTCACAATGGCTCCCAGGCTCCGGCTCCAGGGCTCCCGGCACTAGGAGCTATTTTCAGCTTTCATGCCCTAGGACACGGCCAGAGCTATTGTCTCCGGAAACTCTCTGTCTGTCTCTCGCCCGCCCGCCATCCCTCCCTCCCTCCCTCCTCCGCCTTTTCCCCTCCCGCTCCAGCTGTCTGCCCTCCACCCTGCATTTCTACACAGGATGGCTCACAGACAGCTGCTCCCCGTGCCCACCCGCCACCATTCGATGGATGTCAAAGCAAGCCCTGGGGACTTCCCTGGAGGTCCAGCGATTAAGACTCCGAGCTTCCACTGCAAGGGGTGCGGGTTCAAAGCCTGGTCAGGGAAATAAGATCCCACATGCCGCCCAGCACGGCCAAAGAAATAAATGAGTAAAAAATAAAGTTATAGTGATGAAACAGCCCTAGTGGTGCAAGGATGGGACGTATAGCTCTATGGTAGAGAATAAAGGTCCAGAAACAGATAGATGAGAACTTGATATGACAGAAAGTGAGGAAATTAAGGAGTTTTCAATAAATGGCATTAGGACAATTGCTTATCCATGTGGGGAAAAGTAAATTAGAAAAAAAGAAAACAAGCAAGCCGTGGTCAGGTGTGACCTTGGGCCCACGGCCATTGGCACACGTTGTCGTGTGGGACGTTCTTCCTTAGACTCCTCCCTCCCTCCTGTGTCACTGTCACTTCCTCCAGAACCTTCCTGGACTCCCCTACACAAGCCCGGGGTGTGTCCTCACCCGCCCACCCTGGATCACCGGAATTCCAATCCCGGCCCACCCTTCCCCGCCAGGTGAAGAACTGTGCCTGGTCAGTAAGACCGTAGAGGTCCTTGGCCATTGCTATTGCAGTTGGAATTGTTACTGTGTTTACACAGGGTGACCAACACCCGCCCCCACTTTGCCCAGGACCGCTCAGGTTTGAGCGCTGGAACTATGGGGAAACCCTCATTTCTGGGGGAACCCAGAAGGCTGGTCAGCCTATTTAGGATGAATCTTTCACTTGATATCCCAACCCCCGAGAGCCAGAAAGGAAATCTCCCCCCTCCTTCCATGGTAACCTTCATTCATTCATCCACTCATCCCTTTATTCAACTCCTTTATTCAGCAAGTATTTATGAAGCATCTACTACATAGCAGACACTCTTCTAGGTGCTGGGGACAGTAAACTGAGAAGGTGTGATTTCTTACATGGGGATGATGTCTCGGAGACCACTGCAGGGCATGGGAGGTGGGAGAGGGAAGGGGCAGTTCTAAATGCAGGCTCTGATGGGATTGGGGCAGACCTTGCCCTAAGCCAGGCTGGTTGCTTCAACACAGCTGTCCTCACTCAGGACCATCCTGCTTCCGCCTCACCCAGTTCTTCGGTGATGTCTGCGGAAAATCTGTGGTTGTCACAACTGGGGGGGAGGGGACCCTGGAATCAAATGGCTGGGGACAGGGATGCTGCTGAACCCCACACAGTGCCCAGGAAGGGCCCCCAGCAAAGAATGTCCCGCCCCAAATAACCCCAGTGCCATGGGCGAGACCCTGCACTAATATTATTCAGACCCGCTGGGGCCCCGAGATTCCTGCACAGGCTGGGACTCTAACCGGGTCACCTCTGTATCCCGAGGTGACCTAGAGTGGGGCAGCCAGGAGGGCTGAGTATCAGGGATGAAATGACCAATCTCTGTGCCCACTCTCCCCACCACACCCCAGGGTCGATGGCCTCTATCTCCTCCCTGTGCAGCTAGCTTTTCCCTGAGCCATTTCTTCTTGTCAAGGTCCCTGTCGCAGGTTGTGTTCCCCGAAGATGACGTTGAGAGCAAGGATTGGAGTGCAGGTTGATGATGTGAGACGTGCAGAGAACAGATACAGCTGCCATAGGGTCCCGCAATTCCACTCCTGGGCATAGATCTGGAGAAAACTCTAATTCAAAAATATACATACACCCCTGGGATTTCCCTGGTGGTCTAGTGGTTAAGACTCTGTGCTTCCAGTGCAGGGAGCATGGGTTCCATCTCTGGCCAGGGAACTAAGATCCCACATGCTGTGTAACAAAAAAATAAAGAAAGAGAGAGAGAAAGAAAGAAAGAAAAAGAAAGAAAGAAAGAAAAAGAAAGAAAAAAGAAAGAAAAAAAGAAAGAAAAAGAAAGAAAAGATACATGTACCCCAATGTTCATTGCATCACTATTTATAATAGGCAAGATGTGGAAGCTGCCTAAATGTCCACTGATGGGTGAATGGATAAAGAAGATGTGGTACATATATACAATGGAATATATTCAGCCATAAAAAGAATGAAATAATGCTATTTGCAGCAACGTCGTGGATGGACCTTGAGATTATCATACTAAGTGAAGTCAGTCAGAAGAGAAAGACACATATATGATCTCTCTTATATGTGAAATCTAAAATACGACACAAATGAACTTGTCTACGAAGCAAAAACAGACTCACAGACATAGAGAACAGACTTGTGGTTGCCAAGGGGGAGAAAGAGTGAGGGAGGGTTGGATTGGGAGTTTGGGGTTAGCAGACGCAAACTATTAAATATAGGATGGATAAGCTACAAGGTCCTACTGTCTAGCACAGGGAACTATATTCAATATCCTGTGATAAGCCATAATGGAAAAGAAAAAGTTTTATTTATAGGTTCCATCCCTAACTGAGCTGGCCCATCCCCTCCCATGGTTCTAAGTGCAGCCCGAGGCTGCAGACTTCCCACCATGGTCTTCAGCTCCAGAGCAAGCCACCTGCAAACCAGCCGCATCTTCCCAGGGGCTGGCAACTCTCCTTTGCTACTGATTCCAAGACACATCCAGATAGCACAAATGTGACCATGAAAACAAACTCAGCCATGTTCAAATCAGGGAAATAACATTATCTGTTTAGTAGTTGCTTAATTTTAGAATAGCTTAGAGTTACAAAAAAGTTGCAAAGATCTGTACAGAGTGTACAGAGTGCTGTGGACCCCCGACCCAGTACCCCTATTTCCAACACGTTAGTACGACATGCTTATCCAACTAAGGAACCGAGATGGATACGTTATTATTAACTAAAGTCCACACTTTATTAGAATTTCCCTAGCTTTCCCCTAACATCCTTTTTCTGTCCCAGTCTCCTCTGGGCTGTGACATTTCTCAGACGTCCCTGGGTTTTGATATCTTTAAAGTATTGAGGACGACTGGTCAGGTATTTTGTCCCTCAATTTGTTGGTTTTCTGATGTTTTTCTTATGGTTGGGCTGGAGTTATGGGGTTTGGGGCGGAAGATCCAGAGATAAAAATGTCATTCTCCTCGGGTCACATCATCAAGGATACACACCATCAAGGATACACACATCAAGGATACACACCATCAACGGGACTTGTGACAAACAATTTTACCCTTGATCACCTGGCCAGTAGCGTCTTTTTTTTTTTTTTTTGCTGCGTTGGGTCTTCATTGCTGCACACGGGCTTTCTCTAGTTGCGGCGAGCAGGGGCTCCTCTTTGTTGCGGGCACGTGCTTCTCATTACAGTGGCTTCTTTTGTTTGGGAGCACGGGCTCTAGATGTGCGGGCTTCTGTAGTTGTGGCATGGGGGCTCAGTACTTGTGGCTCCCAGGATCTAGAGCGCAGGCTCAATAGTTGTGGCCCACGGGCTTAGTTGATCTGCGGCACATGGGATCTTCCCGGACCAGGGCTCGAACCCGGGTCCCCTGCATTGGCAGGTGGATCCTTTTTTTGTTTTCTTTGTTCCGTTTGGAACCAAAACTTTAATCCCAAGGAGTCTCACAAAACATATTACAAATGACAGCATGAAAAAAAAATTGCACAGTAACTCAAAGTTCAGCTCTACAATATACTCTTAATCTGGCAGGACACTGGTGTCTTGATAATCTCAACTTCCAAAAAACTTTACAAAGAGCTATGTATTCATGTACAGCAATCACAGAGGGGACTTATGACCTAACTCAAAGGTTAACTAACTTCCTTGAAACTTCTTAGATGCTAAACTCACTGGACAACCTCTTGTCCAGTGTGAAGACTAGTGGAATTCTTAAACCTCTAATCTAGGGTAAGGGTGCGGCTTTCATTTCTACCTGCTGGCTTGTGTTCACAGTACCTTTTAAAGACTGCTTGCTTGACTACAGCTGCATACCACATCCCAGCTACAGAAAGTCTTTTTAATGTTTGCCAGTGTTGTTTCCATAATAATAAACATCACACTTTAGGTGGGCAGGAGTTAGAGTTTTATTATCAGTCTAGGCAAGACCAAAAATTCAAAGCAAATTCAATTCTGCTTAAGAGAACATTGTAAAGAAACAATTCTTCATATTACATGCCTCATATGACCCATTTCAAACCACAGAGAATGACACCTTTATGTGTCACTGTCCCAAGAGACAGACAAACGGGAACAGCTAGAACATTTAAAAGGTGCATCAAGCTTCTGAAGTCTCAAACGAAACTTGAATTTTCTGTACATACTCCTGTCAAATGAAGGTATTTCCTGTGCACCACTCCTCTTGCAAAGTGGTCTACTATTTCCTTTCATTTGACCTGGATCGGCTAGGAGACCTAGAGAAAGATCGGGACGGCTTGCGATTTCTCTCCTCAGTGATCTCTCTCTTCTCCTATATCTACTAAAGGGACCTGCTCCGGCTGCGGGAGAAGCTTCTCCGTCTTGGAGATCTGTGGTGAGGGGGAGGACTCCTCCTCCGATAATCATCTCGAGGGCGACGACCCCAAGAAGGAGGCGGCCACGATTTCGACTTCTCCCTTCCCCATTCGACAGGTCCACTCTTACTCGGCAGCCACAGAGTGTTCTCCCGTCTACTTCTCAGACAGCATCCGCTGCATCTCGGGGATCTTCATTTTCAACAAGAGTGAAGCCGGGAGGGTTTTTAGCAACCCACACACTTCGGAGTGGTCCATAATATCCTAAAGCTCGTTCGAATTCAGTCTTCTTACCACTGTTTCCAAGACTCCTTACATAAACGTTCCAGTCCAACGGACAGGAATCCCGATGCAAGACCCTCCTGGCTCCTGGCTTTCATGGGCCACAGGGTGATCCCGGGCCTCTAGAATCTGGCAGCTGAATCGGCTCGCACAAGCTGGCCTGTGGGGATGCTTTTCTCCCTATGTGTCCAGCCCGGGGCCATGCTGTCTAGGCCCGACCTCCAGGGTGACAGGGTGAACCCCAGGTCCCTGGAGCAAACACTCAGAGACCTGGTGACCAGACTCAGGGGGCTGGGGCGGCAGCTGGACATGTGTGGCCACCCTGGTGGTGTTTGGCCCCATCTGCAGTTCCAGTTCCAGCTGAGAAAGAGCCTCGCTGTCTTATTTTCTCCTGGTTGTGTAAGGATCCCCGGTGTCATTTGACAGAAATGTAGATGGTGTGTTCTTTCTCTCTTTTCTCCCTGCTTCCTCTCGTCCCTCTCCTCCTCCCTCTCTCCCTCTCCCTCTGTCCCTCTCTCTCTTTCCCTCTCTCCCTCCCCCCTCCCTCTCCCCCCTCCCCGTCCCTCTCCCAACTCCCTCTCCACCTCCGTCTCCCCCTTGCTCTCCCCCATCCCTCTCCCCCTCCCCTCCCCCTCCTCGCTCTCCCCCGTCTCTCTCCCTCCTCCCCCCTCCCTCTTCCCTCCTCCCCCCTCCCTCTTCCCTCCTCCCCCCTCCCTCTTCCCTCCTCCCCCCTCCCTCTTCCCTCCTCCCCCCTCCCTCTTCCCTCCTCCCCCCTCCCTCTTCCCTCCTCCCCCGTCCCTCTTCCCTCTCCTTCTCTTCCTTCCTCTCTCCCTGTCCCTGTTTCCCTGTTCCGCACGCTCTCCCTCTACCTCTTTCCCTCTCCCTGTCCCTCCACCTCCTTCCCTCTCCGGAGAGGGAAGGAGGTGGAGGGACAGGGAGAGAGAGCAGGAGAGGGAGGGGGGAGAGGGAGAGAGAGGGGTGAGAGGGAGAGAGGGAGAGAGGGAGGGAGCGAAAGACCGTCTCTCCCTCCCTCCCTCTCTCCCTCCCTCCATCCCTCTAGCTCCCTCCCTCTATCCCTCTCGCTCCCTCCCTCTATCCCTCTCTCCCTCCCTCTCTCTATCCCTCTCCCTCCCTCCCTCTATCCCTCTCTCGCTCCCTCCCTCTATCCCTCTCTCCCTCCCTCCCTCTCACCCTCTCCCTCCCTCCAACTCTCCCGCTCCCTCCATCTCTCCATCTCCCTCACTCCCTCCCAGAGAGGGAGAGATAGAGAGGCAGAGACAAGGGAGAGGGAGAGAGGGAGAGGGAGAGATGGAGGGAGAGGGAGAGGGAGGGAGAGGAAGAGAGGGAGAGAGATATGGAGAGGAGGGGGGGGAGAGGGAGATGGAAAGAGGTCTCTTCCTCCCTCCCTCTCCCTCCCTCTCTCCCTGTCCCTGTTTCCCTGTTCCGCTCTCCCTCTCCCAACACCTCCTTCCCTCTCCAGAGAGGGAAGGAGGTGGAGGGAGAGGGAGAGGGAAAGAGGGAGAGGGAGAGCAGGAGAGGGAGGGGGAGAGGGAGAGAGAGGGGGGAAAGGGAGAGAGGGATAGAGGGAGGGAGCGAAGACGTCTCTCCCTCTCTCCCTCTACACCTCTCTCCCTCCCTCTCTCCTTCTCCTCCCTCTCCCTCCATGTCTCCATCTCCCTCACTCTTTCCCAGAAAGGGAGAGATGGAGGGAGAGGGAGAGAGGGAGAGGGAGAGATGGAGGGAGAGGGAGAGAAGAAGAGAGAGAGGGACAGAGGGAGACCGGAACAGGGAAACAGGGACAGGGAGAGAGAGAGGGAGAGGGAGAGAGGGAGAGAAGGAGGAGAGAGGGAGAGGGAGGGAGGAAGAGACCTATTTCCCTCTCCCTCTCTCTCTCCCTCTCCCTCTCCCTCTCTCCCTCTCCCTCCCTCTCCCTCTCCCTCCATCTCTCCCTCTTCCTCTCTCCCTCTGCCTTATCTCTGCCTCTCTGGGAGGGAGTGAGGGAGAGGGAGAGATGGAGGGAGGAGAGTTGGAGCCAGAGGGAGAGGGAGGAGAAGGAGGGAGGGAGAGGGAGAGAGGGAGGGAGAGAGGGAGGGAGGGAGAGACATCTTTCGCTCCCTCCATCACTCTCTCCCTCTCCACCCTCTCTCTCCCTCTCCCCCCTCCCTCTCCATCTCTCTCTCCCTCTCCCCCCTCCCTCTCCATCTCTCTCTCCCTCTCCCTCCACCTCCTTCCCTCTCCAGAGAGGGAAGGAGGTGGAGGGAGAGGGAGAGGGAAAGAGGTAGAGCCAGAGCGTGCGGAACAGGGAAACAAGGACAGGGAGAGAGGAAGGGAGAGAGGGAGAAGGGGAGACGGAGAGGGAAAGGGGGAGAGGGAGATGGGGAGGGAAAGAGGGAGAGAGAGAGACGGACAGGGAAAGAGGGACAGGGAGAGAGGGAGGGAGAGAGGCAGAGGGAGAGATGGAGGCAGAGGGAGAGTGAGAGGCAGCGAGGTAGAGGGAGAGAGGGAGAAAGGGAGAGAGAGAGAGAGAGAGGGAGAGCGGTAGAAGTGCTGAGGAGGGGGGCTCCCTCCCCCTCCCACTCCCATCCTCTCCCTACTGCTTTCTCTTTTTTCTGCTTCAACAAACCCCAGGCGCCTTTTAGATCAGCCCTGAAGTCAACGTTGATGCTTGGACAGCCTGACCTCCCCGCTGACTTCCAGCCCAGGACCACCGCTGGGAGATGAAGTCTGCGGGGCCCTGGGCGCAGGCTGCACAGGCACCTCCTCTGATGCCCAATCTCTCCTCGTTTACGAGGCAGCCGACACTCCCCTCCCTGACTCCCCAAGATTTGGGGCCTTTTTAGTATGTGTCGATAATGCCATGAGCGACTATTTAACTCTTCCACGAGGACCCATCTCCCAAAATGCAGTGGTTTTCAGCCTTGGCTGCACTAGAGAACCCCCAGGGAAGGGAGAGACGTCTCTCCCTCCCTCTCTCTCTCCCTCTGTACGTCTGTCTACCTCTCTCCCTCTCCCTCTCCCTCTGGGGTGATGCCCGATGAGCTCAGAATCGCAGATGGACCCCCCCCATCCCCTCTCTGTGGCTTGCATGGGGGATGCACCTTCTCACTGTGGCCCGGGCATGGCCTTGACATTCAGACATCGGGTCCTGCATGGACACTTGTGTTTGTTCCATAGCGCATGTGGCTGCAGTCTGTGCTTCTGTAGATGCGGGCTGTGCGTGAGCCCTTCATCTTCCCCGCAGACACCACTGGTGCTCGCTCGGCCTCGCGGGGGATGCGGGGGGCACGGGGGACAGTCTTGTGTCCCCACCTTCTTGGGCTGCAGACAGGCCACGCTGGTGCTGTGGTGACTGGGGGCTCCCAGGAGAACCCCGCTGCAGACCGGAGAGGTGGCCCCCGAGAAGGTGGCGTACGCCTGGGGCCGGGCCTCATCAGTGAGCCACGGGCCACCTGCAGCAACAGGTGTCTCACCGTCCAGGGGCTGGGTGTTCGGGCGCCGTGGGGTTGAGCTACTGTCTGCACGGCAGCCGTGTTTGTCTTGTTGAGCCCGGGGAGGCCCCTTGGTGGCTCCTGGAGAGCCTGGCCGCATTTCTTCCTGCCCTTGGCCTTAGAGCCCATCACGTTCATGCCGTTTCTGCTTCCAAAAGGACCTGTGTTAATAAAGACCACGTGTTAGGACAGCACCAAAGTGTCTAGAAATCTGGGCCAGGAGGAGGAGGGAGGGGGATTGGCTGTGCCCGCCAGTGGCCTGGGAGCCCTGCCCGCCTGCAGGGACCTGGCCCGGGGCCCGTGGGGAGGGCGTGGCCCTCGGTCCCCAGCGCCTTCCGTCTCTGGCTTCCGGGAGAACTGCGTGATCCTCAGGGAGCTGGTGAGGCTGCAGGCCCTGAAGTCCCGCCTGCTGGGGTTCCGCACCATGCCGACTCCGTGCTGGAGATGAACACGGACAAGACCAGCCAGGTGGTGGCCACTGTCCTAGGTAACACCGCCTTCCCCTGAGTCCCAGTGGGGACGGGGTCAGGCGGACCTTGACCGGACGTGGTGCTGCCTGAGACCCCACTGTGTCAGCCCTTGGGGGTCACCTTCCCAGACCCTTCATTCTGCCTCGAGGGGCACAGGGTCGGGGGTGGCTGGGGGGCCGCCCCAGGGACGTAGCCGAGCCTCTCCCCTCCGCCCGCAGGTGAGCTGGCCCAGAAGCTGAAGCCCCTCGGGGAGCAGGAGCGGCCGTGATCCTGGAGCTAAAGAAGGCCGAGTGCCAGAGGCGGGGCCTGCACTTTGACGGCCCCATCAACGCCTGGGACCTGCGCTACTACGTGAACCAGGGGGAGGAGACGCGCTACCACGTGGGCCAGTACCTGCTCAATGAGTCTTTCCCCATGCAGGCGGTCACACGCGGGCTGCTGGGCATCTCCCAGGAGCTGCTGGGGCTGACCTTCGACCTGGAGGAGGGCACCAGCATGTGTCACGAAGACGTGAGGCTCTAAACGGTCTGGGACGCGGCCTCGGGCAAGGTCATCCATCGGCAAGTTCTACCTGACCTCTATCCTCGGTGCGTGCGTGGGGGAACCTGTCGGCCGTGGGCCGGGGCTCCTCTGTGGAAGCGGGGCCCCATCCACGTCCCTCCGCAGGGTGGGGAAGTCCGGGCACGCGGCCTGCTTCGGCCTGCCTACAGCACGATGGGAGCTGCCAGATCGCCATCGCGGCCACGGTGGCCAACTACACCAAGCCTACGCCCAACCTGCCCTCCCTGCTGCGGCATGATGAGCGGGAGACCAACTTCCACGACGTCGGGCATGCGATGCACCAGCTCCGCTCCCAGGCGCAGGGCTGCAGGCAGGGGGCGGGGAGGGCCCGGGCATGCGTGGTCCTCAGGCAGGCCCTCGCCACGGGATTCTTTCACTGACATCACCCCACACGTGGTGACGCCCTCGGTGTCAGCTTCCATCATCAAACCCCAGGCACTGGGCGCGTAAATAACGGAAATGGATGTCCTCGAGGCTCTAGAGGCTGGAAGACCCAGATCAAGGAGTCAGGGCTGGTTCCCTGCACGTTAAATACATGTACTCAAGAGTTGCCTTTAAAAAAGACAAAAGAAAAGAAAGGAACGTTGCCTGCAAGTCTGCTGACAGCCGGTGATGAGAACCAGAGGGAAGGCTCTGGGGCCGGGGGCGCAGTGCCCTGTGAGCTCGGGGGCTGCTGCCAGTCTCCGTGGAGGCTCAGCAAGTCCCAGTGACTTCCCCACGTGGGGGGCGCCAGCTGAGAGTCTGGGCCCAGGACCCACTGCTCGTTCGGTCTTCCTGTGGTCAGCCCTTCATCCTGAGAGCGATGCTCTCACAGGCTGCACCGGGGCGTGTGGGTACAGTTTACTGAGCCGTACAGACGTCACTACTGCTTTGGACCATTTCCATCATCCCGAAAATGTCCCTCACGCCCTTCGCTATCACTCCGTCCCCTCGCCAGCCCCTGACAACCAGGAACCCACTCGCTGACTCTGTGGATCTACCTGCTCTGGATGTTTCTCCTCAGTGGGGTCACGCCCTGTGTGTCCTTCTCTGTATGACTTCTCTCGCTGAGCATCGTGTTCTCAGGGTGTACCGACGTGGCAGCGAGCGTCAGGGCTTCACCGCATTGCGTGGCTGAGGGACGTAAAGAAGACAAGAGAAAAGAAAAGCACGTTGCATGCAAGTCTGCTGACAGCCGGTGATGAGAGCCAGAGGGAAGGCTCCGGGGCCGGGGGCGCCGTGCCCTGTGAGGCCCTTGGCGCTGCTGCCAGTCTTGGTGGGGCACGGGCAGCACCGTCCCTCAGGAGCTGCTGGACAAGCTCATCAAGTCCCGGGAGGCCAACCCAGATGCGGCCGGACCGAGGGAAGGGAAGGGGGCTTCCGGTCTGCCCGGCTGGCAAGCGCGGCCTGGACACGGTGCCAGCCCCCCGTCTCCTTCCTCCCACGCCCCAGGCCTCTTCAACCTGTGCCAGATCGTCCTGGCCAAGGTGGTTCAGGCCCTGCACACGCAGACGCCCGCGGACCCGGCCCAGGAGAATGCCCGCCTCTGCCAGGAGATCCTGGGGCTCCCAGCCATGCCAGGTAGCCAAGCGCGCGCCGGGCTCACCTTAGTGGTCGGTTGGCGGCTACTGCCCAGGTCAAGAGGATCGTCTGGTGGTGTGTGAATGGGGACCGACTGACGGGCTCCGGCCGAGGCCCGCTGCCCTCTGGCCTCCTCCTGCCACGGCTCCTTGGCTGGTCCCTCCAGCTGTGGCCCACGGAGTCCGAGAGTGGAGTGGGAGGCTCTGCACATGCTTTCTAGAGAGCCTGGAAGAGGCAGGAGAGGGCTTCATACCCCGGACAGAAGGCATCGACGAGGTCTGCCCATGCGTGTCGGTGCGGACACGCGGTTCACTCCCTCGTGAGCGCTTTAACCAGCGATCTCCCCGTGGTGGAGGGAGAGCCCTGACTCATCTCTCGCAGCCTCGGCAGCTGGCCTTGTAAGAGGCTTAGGAGTGAGCCCTCGTGAGCTTCAGCAGAAAGTCGGCAAAGATTTATTTGTGTCCCTCCACTGAACTGCCAGCAAGGTCCCCGTTTTCTACAAGTGTTGGGCCAATACTCTCTCTAGTGGCAGGGGACTCAGACAAGGCTGCTTTGAGGCCCCCACCCCCGCTCTGGGGCAGGGGCACTGAGCGGCCAGGGGGCCGGGCAGGAGCCCCTCCGCGTGTGTCCCAGTGACCCACCTGCCTGCGACCTTCGGTCGCCTGGCAGGAAGCTACGACGCCCAGTCCTATGGCCAGTCATTCCTGCAAGAAACACTGGAACCAGTTTCTGCCAACCCACCAAAAAAAACGACTTCAAAGGCAACGTGGTGTCACAGGAAGGGCTTGTTTCTGTGTTGGTTTGTTTTTAGTTCATCAGGCCTCACTTAAAATTCTGATTCCACAATGCACTTGCTTTGGGATCTTGAACAACACTCATAACCTCTGCAAGTTTCAGTATAGTAAGTTTATGTGATTACCTTCATCTGTAATATCCCTGTGTTGCAATCTTAATTAATTCAGATTAATTCATCTTAATCTTAATCTCAAGTTCAGATCAATGACTAGTTCCTCTGTGACTTCTCCTCTGAACGGATTCAAAAGCCGCCTCTGCCATCCTCATTTGGCTTCTCTTCTCTTCGGGAATCTCATAAGAACTTCTACGACCTCTTTGGGTTTTTGTTGTTGCTGTTGTCTGTTTGTTTGTTTTTTAATTGAAATATAGTTGATTTACAATGTCGTGTCCGTTTCAGGTGTACGGCGCAGTGATTCCGTTTTCAGATTCTTTTCCCTTATAAGTTATTACAAAATATTGAGTACAGTTCCCTGTGCCATAGGGGAGATCCTTGTTGTATCTATTCTATGCCTTCTTTGAATGACCGTAGCACTTGTTGTCTGTATCATTTTTATGTCTGTTGTGGCTTTGTGACTGAAAATGAAAATTTTCTATTTGTTCATGCCCTGGCCCTTCCTTAAAAATGTGTTCATTTACCTATTTCATATTTATTGACTACATCTTAGACACCGTGTTAGCTGCTTGTTCTAGATGTTAGTAAAACACAGACCTTCCTGCTCAAAGGGTCACAGTATTTGTGGGAAAACAAAAAAATGAACAACTTACGTCTCAAATAGCTTTGTACTTCCCAAAGAGAGCACACCTCGTAGGTACAATAAATATATGTATTATACATAAATGTATAAAGAGTTAATGGCATTAAAAACGTGAGATAACTGCTTTTCTATTCTGAGGAAATGAGGATTACATTTCACCAGGAGCTCAATACCACTCTGAGAATGAGGGCTTAACCCCCGACCTGGCTCACTGCATCGCTTTCGTATATGAAAATAGACAAGTCTGTACACGCTCTCTACAAAAAGGCTTATCTGGCATGAATTTCAGATAGCAAGAAGAAAAATTCAAGAGGTTCAGAGAAGCATCCAGAAGCTCAGATGATTGTCTGGCACTGATACAACTTGCTTGACAGGAAAATAGAGCTGTAAATCTCACAAAATTCGATGATCTTCTAAGAATTTCAAAACCGCCTGCTATTAATTAGAAATCCTAGAAGAACCGCTTCTTTTAAAGCACACTGATAATATGCTTTACAGCTTAATATTCAGAAGCCTATGTTTTGGCTAAGTGAGCTTCAGGAATGAAGGAAACTTGTGGTTCAGTTCCCTCTACTCTGGAACCTCTGGTCAAAACACCTACTTCTGTGCTCAGCCATCTTATCATCTGAAAAATGGAGGCAACTCTAAGAAAACATAGTTACAGAGATGTTGCACAGTTTCCTGTGTCACTGTCTTCATTTGTTTCAGAAAACCAATAACGTCTAAGCTACTACTGCAAAGAGCGCAGTGTTACTTGGGGTCATCTAGTGCAGCTCTGTCAAAGTAAAGAAAAGGAAAGGGGCCTAGAACAACTATAATTTTCCCAAGAGGACACTATTATTTTATGGTAAATCTGAGTCAAGAACCCTGATCTCTTTGATGCCATTCCATTGTTCTTTCGTTGGGTTCTCAAGAACCCAGAGAAAGAAAGAGAAATAAAACTCCTATGTGCTGTGTCACTGGTACAGGACGTGGCAAGACTGGAATCGGAGAACTACATATTAACAGGTATTTGGGAAATTCTTCAAACTGGTTAAGATATACACCAGGTACCTAAAAAACAGTATGTTTTCCCAAGATGATTCTGTGGAGTGAACAGAACTGGTAACTGAAGGTGCCTGTGTGCTGCACTTCCAAACAGGATGGGTGAATGCTTGTTTTCTGGCACCTTTAAGACTCCACCCCAATATACACATTAAAATAAAATTAACATTTCAACTGGGTCATATTTAATTCTGCATGCTCTTCTAAGTCAGCAAAATATTCCATATATCATTTAAGTTGTCACTCACTCTCTTTTCTTTTTCTTTTTTTTTTTTTTGCGGTACACGGGCCTCTCACTGCTGTGGCCTCTCCCGTTGCGGAGCGCAGGCTCAGCGGCCACGGCTCACGGGCCTAGCCGCTCCGCGGCATGTGGGATCTTCGCGGACCGGAGCACGAACCCGTGTCCCCTGCATCGGCAGGCGGACTCTCAACCACTGAGCCACCAGGGAAGCCCGTCACTCACTTTTTAACTTGAGTTTTAATTTCTAAAAGTCTTTCCAAACACAAAACAGAGGTGGGAAAATGGTATATGGGAAGCTGCAGAGATGAAATAAGCTTACTTCATTCGGCATAAAGATGAATACCCAAACAACTTCTGCATAGCTGCAAGTGTCCAAATCTACTATCTTCGTTTCGTAGTCAAGGCTTCCGGAAAAATATGCTAACGGATTCCTAATTACCCAAATGCCCCATATCCGTTTCAGTAAGTATCGTTATACATTACGGAAAATTTTCTCAGTGACACAGAAAGACATCCTGGCCGAGCATCCCCCTTCCCATGACACAGAGATGATGGGTCTCAAGCTACGTTGAAGGCGTTGGAGCCCACTTTATCCATTACTAATATTAATGGAGGACAAACCTTCATATTCTGTTTGTTTGCTCTGTGTTTGCTAAATCACTTCTTCCCTTCATTAAAATGGATGACACATAATTGAGTCTGTAGTGTGTGTATCACTGGAACCTGAACACATTTTTGCTGGTTTTATTAACGTCATAGGTTTCTAGGGAGGGTCTACTAAATAACTAAGTCTAGTTTCACAGTTACAAATAAATTAGGATGTAATTTTGAATAAATTAAGCTCATCATAAAGGAAGGATACTGATAGTTGCTACTACCCCTTCCTTGAGGGGCTCTTGTAAAGCACTAAATAAAGTAACAGAGGTTTATATGCATGCATATATTTTCAATGATATTTGAACACACTCGAAAAGAACTCTACAGAATGCATTATAAAACCTCGATGCTGTGTGTCCCTAGTTCCCAGCTCTCTCGTTAAAACTATTTAAATGAACAAAATGTTATCTATTAGGAGAGCTATCAGAGTACTCCAAATACTCCTTCTTGCAGTACCCTGTCCCAACCATTTGCCTTCCTCTTCCCATTAGTCCTTAATTCAGAAACCCCAGAGATTTGTTCATTAATTTATGAGCATATTTCTTCATTCAGCCAAGAAAACTGATGGCTCCCTTACCAAATTTCAGGCACCCTTCTTCAGTATGTTTTCTAGGCATGTTCAGGAAACACAGCAGTGATTAACACAGATGAATATAGCCTCTCTCGAGCTGAGGGGAGAGACAAAAGTAAAGAAGCAAATATAAAATCGTAAGTGTAAATACGTAAATAAAAATTGAATAAATGGGTAGAATAACTAGTATATCAGGTAAGTGCTGGAGAAAAACAGCAAGCAGGGAAGGGGGATGGAGATTGTTAGCTGGTAGGAGGAGGCTGCGATCTGAAACTAAGTGATCACTGAGGGCTTTCTGGGGAAGATAAAATTTAAGAGGGAACCTAAGGTTGTGAGAGGGAGCAAGGTGCATATCTGGGAAGTGAATAGTACAAGCAGAGGGAACAGTCAGATGGAAAGGCAATGAGGCAAGAGTGGGCTTGGAGTATCCAAGGAGCAGAAAGGATGTCAGTGTGTGGAAAACAGAGGGAGCAAAGTGGAGAGGAGAAGGAAACAGTCAGAGAGGAAACAGAGGCCCAGATTTCTAGGGCTGTGGAGGCACTTTGAGGACTTTGCTTTTCCTGTGAAGAAGCCACTGAAGAGCCTGGAGTGACATGATCTGACTTACGTTTTAACAGGATCTCTCTGGATGCCATGTTGATTAGAGACTGCAGGAGAATAAGGACAAGCCCCAGAAGACCAATAGTTGATTCAAATGTCAAGAAACATTTATGCCTTCACCCTTCAACTTCACAAATGATGCCATTTCCATTGAGCTATTGAAAAATATAATCTGGCTTTCAAAACAATAAACCAGAAGGCATTTTCTCACATAAGCAAGGTCACAAACAACTGTCAGCTAAAGTTGAAATAGCAACAAATCAAATAATAACAAAAAACATTTTTTATAGCTTTTAAAACCTTACCAAGCATTTTCTTGTCCATTATCTAAGTTAATCCTCAAATCAACGCCATGAGATAGTTACTATTTTCCCATTAGAAGTGACCGCATATTAAATCCTTAGTGATTGCTCAAGAAAAGCTGAAATCTTGAGTGTACATCTATTAATGGCCAAGGTTGGGTTTTTTACCCATGGGAACATTGGATGCTAAAATCCACAGGGATTTTCAGCTCAAGATGGCAGACTAGGAAATATATTTACTTTCTGGTCCTCCTGAAACCAGGTTTAAATAAAACTGTAGAAATACCCAAATTAATCAACCAATAAGAGCCAAGACATTGTGGAAATCATCAACCACAGAAAGACTTCCACACATTTCGAGAAGGCAAACAATGAAATGGAGGGGCCGTGAATAAAATAATGAAGAAAAGACTACCCTAAGTAGGGTCTGCACAAAGCCAGTCAGCTTTTGCTGAGCCCTGGTTATAGTAAAGGACAGAGGAAAGAAGAGGGGCTGAAAACAAGGAGACAAAAGTCATTTTAGGAAAACACGTTCATTTAATGAGCTCCAGGGAACACTCAGCCTGCTGCCATACTCACTCACGTATTACAGTGGATTGTTGGCACGCAAGACAAGAAAACAGGGAACCAACGAACAAAAATCAAGACACTGTTTCTTACTGAACTCTTCTCAAACGAGATCAAGAAATTATGGTTCAATGCCATAGCTGTAAATCATTTCTGCTCCTGGAGAGGTTAGAAAGGGCTTATAATAGTTACCCTTTTTTTTTCAGACAGAATTTAGGTCTGAGCAAAAGCTTTTGTGTCCTCCAACCTCAAAGTTTATTGGGGATGGAAGTCCAAATTTGCTTCGACATACCATAAAAAGAATCTCATGAGCAGAGGGTCAAACTACTTTTGGAATATATGAATTATGCCCAGTGTGATTTTAAATAGATTTTAAACAAAAATATATAGATTTTTACTGATCTATATGATTCTGGGTTCTGAAACTTCTACATGTCACATGCCTGATACAGAACACACAATGTCAGTCCCAGGAGAGAGAAAACACTCCAATGAAGCAAGCCAAAGAAACAAGATTCGGACAAGGTAAAGTGACGTGTAGACCAAGACCAGGATTTTTCAATTCTTTCCTGTCATGCTGTAGCTTCCAGCTCCTGAATAACAACACATGTTTCCCTTGTCCTAGACACACAAGAGTATGTCTCCTCTATGGGGCATAAGAAGCTCTAGAGTTACATATGTGTAGTAAAGAGTGGACCCAGCCGGCATACTCACAATGACCAAATTGTGTTGCTCGTACTTTATTTTAAACCAATACATCGCTCCACGCTGAAGTTGCAATAAATGATATATTTGCTTTCTAGACATGAATGAGATGCCTTACTGGATATACTCCAGGAAGGCCAGAGAAACTGGCTTCTAATCCATACAGAATAATTCATTGATGAATTCCTTTCAGGATAGCCCATGATTTATCTAGAATATAAGCTTTACATACCTGGATCCTTCAAACTAGACCAAAGGGAAAAATCTAGGCTCCAAGCCTCAATTAGAAATGTGGGATGGTGCTATGCTGACAACTGGTGGTCCCTGACCTATCTTCTGAGATTAGAACCCAGTGTGGTGGATGACCAATTCACGCGTTGAACAAAGGAACACCTCCTACAGGGCAGTGGATGTGTTCATTACAGGTATGGCACTTAGGGCTAAGTATCATAAGGACTTCAAGAAACAAAAGAAAAAGTAACACATGAAGCATATATGATAAGGAGGCGCCAGAGTCCAGAGCACGAGCTCTGGAATCACACAGGCTTGCTTCGAATCCCGGCTAAGCCACTACCATCTGTATACCCTGAAGAACAGTCGAAGGTTGAAATGTTCTTTTACCAAATTTCGAAAAACAAGTGAAGAAAGAACCTACCTGCCAGGAAGGGACATCGTGGGGTGCAGCATCCAGTCGGGTCAGGGCTCTGCATCCCCTGCTCAGAAACCTTCACCGCCTGGCTCACGGTGATGCTGGCAGCTCAGCAGCCCTGGAGAAGGCGCTCCTGCTCCTGTCTCCAGGGCTCGCGGACAAGCTGGGGAGGTCCACGGAGGAGGCGGGCCACAGCCTGGCAAGCTCTGGGTGCCTCCTGCACTCAGCTCTGGGCAGGCTCTGGCCTCTGGGCCCCGTTGCGGGGAAGGGCTGGCCGATACATACCCAGGGCTGAGGGGTCTGCAGAGCCGGTGCCCAGGCAGCGTGAGCTCTGGAGGACAAGGCTTCCACAGTCCCCAACAGTCTCCGCATGGTGGCCCATCCGGTGCCAAACACCTGCCACCCACAGCGACAAGTCCCAGCCGCTAGAAAGTCCAGAAGGGCTCGGGCTCTTTGCCCTCGGGCCGGGTTTCTCCAGGGGCTGGGCTTGTGTGGGGCCCCCAGCCCACCCCCTGACCCGCCCGCCCTTGCTCTGTGACACGTACAATGCAATGGCAACACCCAGGCTGAGCCGGCAGGCCAGTGTTCAGTGCGTGCTAGACCTTGAGAAGAGTTAGCAGCTAGGGAGAAGCTCTCCCACTTTCACTCGCTTTTCTCAGATCAGCCAGGCAGCCCATCTCACCCCAAAGCGATGGACACCACACCTCCTTCCCAGGCTATCGTTTTCCGTTCTGCCCCTGTTTTCCCTTTCCATTCTGCCCCTCTTTTCCCCAGCACCCCATCTACGGCTTCGGGTGTCATCGGTGCTGCAGCAGGCAGCACCTCTGACCCCGAAGCTATGGACACCACACCACCTTCCCGGGCTTTCGTTTTCCGTTCTGCCCCTGTTGTCCCTTTCCATTCTGCCCCTCTTTTCCCCAGCACCCCATCTACGGCTTCGGGTGTCATCGGTGCTGCAGCAGGCAGCACCTCTGACCCCGAAGCTATGGACACCACACCACCTTCCCGGGCTTTCGTTTTCCGTTCTGCCCCTGTTGTCCCTTTCCATTCTGCCCCTCTTTTCCCCAGCACCCCATCTACGGCTTCGGGTGTCATCGGTGCTGCAGCAGGCAGCACCTCTGACCCCGAAGCTATGGACACCACACCACCTTCCCGGGCTTTCGTTTTCCGTTCTGCCCCTGTTGTCCCTTTCCATTCTGCCCCTCTTTTCCCCAGCACCCCATCTACGGCTTCGGGTGTCATCGGTGCTGCAGCAGGCAGCACCTCTGACCCCGAAGCTATGGACACCACACCACCTTCCCGGGCTTTCGTTTTCCGTTCTGCCCCTGTTGTCCCTTTCCATTCTGCCCCTCTTTTCCCCAGCACCCCATTTACGGCTTCGGGTGTCATTGGTGCTGCTCCCGGCAGCACCTCTGACCCCGAAGCTATGGACACCACACCACCTTCCCGGGCTTTCGTTTTCCGTTCTGCCCCTGTTGTCCCTTTCCATTCTGCCCCTCTTTTCCCCAGCACCCCATCTACGGCTTCGGGTGTCATTGGTGCTGCTGCAGGCAGCACCTCTGACCCCGAAGCTATGGACACCACACCACCTTCCCGGGCTTTCGTTTTCCGTTCTGCCCCTGTTGTCCCTTTCCATTCTGCCCCTCTTTTCCCCAGCCCCCCATCTACGGCTTCGGGTGTCATTGGTGCTGCTCCCGGCAGCACCTCTGACCCCGAAGCTATGGACACCACACCACCTTCCCGGGCTTTCGTTTTCCGTTCTGCCCCTGTTTTCCCTTTCCATTCTGCCCCTCTTTTCCCCAGCCCCCCATCTACGGCTTCGGGTGTCATCGGTGCTGCTCCCGGCAGCACCTCTGACCCCGAAGCTATGGACACCACACCTCCTCCCTAGGCTATCTTTTTCCGTTCTTCCCCTATTTTCCCTTTCCATTCTGCCCCTGTTTTCCCCAGCGCCCCCCCCATTTACGGCTTAGGCCGGCATCAGTGCTTCAGCAGGCAGCAGCTCTGACACCAAACCTATGGACACACCTCCAGGGCTGTCATTTTCCAGTCTGCCCCGTCTCCAAGTAGAACCACTACCTATTTCACACGGCTGTTCCTAGTTCTGGGAACACACCACGCACTGGTAGCAATGCCTCAGCCCATGCCTCGACTCATTTCCCTGCAACGCTGGCCAACAGATAGACCAACACTTCAAAGTTATGACAGAAAGTTGAGTAAGTTATACGCTTGGAATTGCATTTATTATTATTAACAAGCACAACTGTAGTGCTTAGACTATAACAAGTAATATTCTAAGTGCTTAGCAAATATTAACTCACTTAATCCTCATAATGGCAACCCTATAGGTAGGTAATGTTCATAATATTCACCTTTTTGGGGGGAAACTGAGGCCCAGGGGGGTTGAATAGCTTGCCTAATGCCACACAGTAAGTAGCGGGCAGAAACCCAGGATGAAAACCAGACCGTCTAGACTTTCATCACTTTGCTGTGTCACCTTAATAGATGTTGTGGTTTGGGAAGGGACTAAACTGACAAGACTCTGAACTTGAGAAGGGAGAAATTAGAAAGTGACTGATCCTAGAAACTAGAGAGGATTTCAGCTCAGAAATTTCTGGTGGTGAGACCCAGAAGAACAAGAACATGGTTGGAATATTAACTTGGGGTAGTATCTGAATCCACTGAGAAATGGTTTTGTTTTGTTTTGTTTTTTTAACTTAGAAAGGCCAGCTGGATGAAGATTAATGAAACAAAAAGTAGAAAGGGAAAGAGGAAGGTGCCTGAAGTGAGACATAACCTCTTCCCTGTAAGTACTAGGGGTGGGCGTCCTGTGGGAAAGGATGGAGCTCTCTCTACAGCTTTGTCACCAGGATGAACAAGGAGAAACATGGCAACCATTGTACTGGTTTTGATGATTCCTCAAAAACCAAGGCTTTACTTTCCAAGAACTACCCACAGTAGCATACCTACCGTGTGTCAGACATGCCACCAAGTGTGTTTCCAGTCACACATTTTAACTGGAGAAATAGTTCCTATGAGGTACGCATTAGTTCCCTATGGCTGCTGTAACAAATGACTACCAATGAGCTTGCGTAAAACAAAACACACTCATTCTCTTATGGTTCTGGAAGACAGAGGTCCAAAACCAGTTTCCCTGGGCTGGAACCAGGAGTTGACAAGGCCGTCCATCCACCTTCTAGAGGCTCTAAGGGAGAATCTGTTTCCTTGACAGCATTCCTTGACTTCCGGCCACATCAATCCAACCCCAACTTCATCATCACATTCTCTCTGGAGTAAACACTCCCTCTGCCTCTCTCTTACGAGAACACCAGTGGTTACATCTGGGTCCATCCAGGTAGTCCAGAAGAATCTCCCCATCTCAAAACCCTTACTTTCATCCCATTGGCAAAGTCCCTTCTGCCATTTAAGGTGACATTCATAGGTTCTGGGGATTAGAAGGTGGACATTTGGGGGCAATGGTACTATTCAGTCTACTACAAGGTAGATACTATTATCTTTCTCAGATGTAGGAAATGAAGTTTAGGGAAGTAATTTGTCTCAGGTCTACAATTTCCAGAGGAGAGATTTAAATTCTGCCAGGGAGACTTTAGGACACACTCTAAACAACTTTAACCTGTGTCCTTAATTACTGCATAATCCTTGGTTAAGAGTCACACTTAGGTATCAAGACCCAACTGAATATAACACAAGTACTGTCTCCTCTTTCACTATGTTTGCCTGGTGTATTTATGAATCTTGCCCAGAGCAGAAGAGTTCAGAAAATCGTTATACACGTTTCCTAGGAGAAAGCATTTACCGTTTGATGTGCACGGAGTAATGGAAGGCTATTTAAAATAAAATAAAGTAAAATATGCCACCAAATCGTCAAGTGTCACAACAGAGGTAACCCCGTGGGAGTCTTGAGGAGACTAAAATTATCTCCAATTGTGCAGGTGAGAAAAGTGTCACTAAAGGCAGTTGTAGTTCAGCCAAGCCCTACGGCACAGAAGTAGGAATCTGGATATGTACGAATGGGAAAAAAGACATTTTAGGCATGGGAAACAGTTGAATGCTGAATGGATGAGAAATATGCATTAGACCTTTCTAAATCAACTGGCTTATTCACTCAGTAAATCAGATTTGGTCAGTCAAACTAGCTTTAGCTGATTACTTATCCAGGGCATAGCTGTTGAGAGTCATTTTTGTCATAGAACAGTAAATAAAATTGTTGAACTATAGCTTTAGGCTTGCTAAGTGATAACAGATTGCTCTAGCTGATGTTCAAGTGACTTACTTGGTACTATTCACGAAATTGGGGGTTAACAACTGCTTAAGACAACATAGAGAATTGATCTTAAATAGTACTTGAAGTAGTTACTGTGTAAAGTATCTGTTCAGTAGCTCATGGTAAATGGATGTTTATAATCCCCGTTGGACAACCAACTGCTTTTTTGCAAATGGTAATGTGAATTGCTGTTGCATAAACTATAGTAACGACCACCTATCTAATCTGTTGTCCAAACCAGAAATCTTCTAACAATACTGGTCTCCTAATAAAAAGTAAGCATGAAGCTAACACACACTGGGTGTCTCCCGTGTGCCTGTGCATGCATCTATAGCTCACTGAACCCCCATAACAGCCCCCAAGAGAGGGACTCTGAGTGTCCCCATGCTGCTGGTGGAGAAACAGGCACAGGAAGGTTCAATAGTCTATCTACCTAAGATAACACAGAGGGCGGGAGAGCCTGTTTTTAAACCATCTGCCTCCAATTCCAGGTGCCAGGAGCCAGATTCAGCCTACAGGCCTCTTCTGCTCATCTGGAGGTGAAACCATGTGTAAGGATTAGTCAAATCCTGTCTTCACTCCTCAAGGTAGCTTGAACACTTGCACGTCCTCCAAATAGCACGTAGCATAAGCAATAAGATGTTTGCCCCGGGTATTGTCCAGGAACTTGGAATCAGCTGTGTCTAGTTAGGCTGAGCTGGTTAAGACTGGAGAGGACCACCGATCTTCCACCTGGCCCAGTGCCTTTTGACCTCCTGCCATCAGAGGGCCGAAAACTACAGCCTGAGAATGTGCTGAGCCCCGCAGCCTAGTTACGCCAGCTCAGGACAATGAGGAGCACACCTTTTCCCAATCACCTTTCCTCATGCTCCCCATGCCTCATACTGCCCTGCTTCTTTATTCTTTATCCCATAGATACCCCAAGCCCCTTGCCTTTGGGGAGGCGGATTTGAGAGCTATTGTCACGTCACTTCCTCGCTTGGCTGCCTTGTGAATAAACCTCCTCTTTGCTGCAAACCTCAGCATGTCAGTGTTTTGGCTTGCTGCGCCTCAGACAAAATGGTAGGGAGCAGTGGTAAAGGTCCCTTGCCTGTGAGGGAAGCTGGTTGCTAGTAGTCACGTTGCAGATGTCTTCTCCTCCCGGGGGGGCAGACGTCCTGCTCTTCCAGAAAGAAGGGAGAAAGGCAGGAGCTGGACCCTTGCTCTCAGGGTCACCGTCACCTAGGAGCTCGTTAGAAACACAGAATCCAGGCCCCACCCAGAACTACTGAATTACAGCCTGCATTTAACAAGATCCACAGGAGAGGCATACCCATATTAAAGTTGGAGAGGCACCAAGCTGGAGTCCACGTAGCAGAGAAGCAGACAGGATTCTAGACCACGCAGAGTGTTAAAGGCCAACAGTTTGTTTTCTATTCTCAAAACAATGTTTTTGAGCCATGTTTATGAGCAATGTCCCAACTTGCTTCTAAGGTTTCTTGTGTGAAGAATGGATTGGAAGGAAACAAGATATATGGACACTAGTTAGGACCTCACTGCAACAGACAGGCAAGTTCAGTATTAGGATGTTGAGGACGAGTTGACAGATTCAGAAGAAATTCAGGAGATAAACTGAAGCGGGCTTAATGGGGTATGAGACGGAGGAAAGGAAGGTCTTAGGGAATTTAAGGGTTTACTCCACGTATGAGCAAAGCCTCAAAATTCATCATTTGAACGTACAGAGGTAGAGCTCTCAAAGGACACTGGTTAGGAAGCAACAGTACGCCCTTTATAATTCCAAGAGACAACACGGATCAACTGTCTCGATGGAAAACTCGGCGGTACCGGTGCGTTTTTTCACTCAAACTTAGTTCCAGTGCCTATTACTCACATTTTCTGTGCCTAAACAACACAGCTTGAGGAACTGAAGGGGATTCCATCCTGGTAATTAAGGAGGGTCCCCAACACTGACAGTCCCATCTTAAAAAGCAGTCCCGCTGCATTTTACCCAAGGAGCAATGGCCAGAGCCTCCCTTTTAAAACGATGGGGAGAAATCAGAACATCACACACTGTCCCTTTCAGCTACTATGAACTGAGCCGCGAGACGACCAGCACCCCCTAGCACAGCGCCGGGGGCCACCGTGACAGGCGACAGCACAAGAGACGGAAGCCCAGGCCCAGGGGCTCCGAGCTCCACCGGCAACGCCCAGGGGCCAAGGCGCATTACCTTTCCGGGATGTGCTTTCCGCCCTTCCTCGTGGCCGACGAACTGGCTCATGTCACCCCCGCCAGGAGTGCCAAAGTCGCCAACCCGGCATCCCCGGTGCCAGCACAAGGCCACGAACCACAGGCGCCTAGGCACAAGCCCACGCAGCTCGCGGACCTCCTTCTACCGCGCATGCGCCACCGCGTGGCGTGTCGAGATGACTGTCATCACGCAGGCGGATTAACGCGCTTGATCGGTAAAGAGGATTCTGATGCCTGCAATTTCCCTCCTTAGCCGGAGGCTGGTAGCACACGTCCATTAGTTCGTGTGTGTACCCTTCAGCATTCCAATCATACGGGACATGGAAAGTTGTCCGACTCTCCCAGTTTCTTGTGTGGTTCTTTCAGATATTTCCCAAGTGCTTACATTCACACTTGTATCTTGTATGTAAGTATTTGTACGTAACAGGTATCCTGTAGTTTATAGAAGAGCAGCACACTATACACGTACTACATACCTAGTCTACAATGTGTCTTGGATAGTGACGCTGTTATCTTTCTAAAATATAAACTTGGCTGGATTGCTCTGTCGCTTGAACATCTTCACTTAGCACAGAATACAGCCCAGGTTGTTAGCACAGCATTGAGAACTCTTTATAAACAAATATCAGTCTGTCTCTCCAACTGAATTATAAGTTCAAACTATGACTTACAAGGACCTACATCATCCACCTCCCTCCTTTGCCCTGCCAGCCTCCCCTGATCTCATTCTCTACTGCCCTGCCCTCACTCACTTTCCCCTGTCCAGCCACACTGGCTTCCTTACTATTCCTCAAACATGCCAAGCACAGGCGTGCCTCAGGGACTTTGCACCTACTATTCCTTCTGCTTCAGAACACACCCTCCCACCCCATCTCCACTCTCCCAGAACACACCCTCCCACCCCATCTCCACTCTCCCAGATATCCAATGGCTTGTTTCTCACTGCAAGGCTCTGCTCAATCGACATCTTAATAGAGGGGACTTCCCTGATCACCTACCACATTCCCTCACCTCTTCATCTTCTTTTGTTATTCTCCAAAGCATTTACCACCGCTTGACACTCCACATATTGACTTATTTATTCATCTCTCTCCCCCACTAGAATGGAAAGTACGTAAGGGCAAGAGCTTTGTTCTCTTCCTACTTCCTAGAACAGTGCCTTCAACTTAGAAGGTGTTATACAAATATTTGCTGAAAATGAATGTATGACTTCTTTGCCCTTTCACACTACCCTCTAGTCACACCAGAGGCTGCCCCTCCAGAGCACAAGTTCAAGCCCTGGGCCTTTTGTACCTGTCCCCAATACCTGGGCTGTCCTTTCCTCATTCCGGCAAAATCCTCTTCCCCCAAGCCCAGCTCAAACGCTGTCTCCTCAGTCAGGCCTTCCTCAATTTCTCCTCTATATTCCTGCTGCACTTGATTCTTTTATCATAATTAACCCACTTAGACTCACTACATGTTTCTCTTCCTAGACAACTGGAAGTTGCTACTGAACAAAGACTTCTACTCACCTCTGTATCCCCGTGCCCTAACAACAAACCTATAAGGCTCTCGGTGTTTACTGAAACAATTCATTTTCTGAGTCTCTACCCATTCTAGGGAGTGCGTAGTATAGTCTCCTCCTCATTATCAGTGAGCCTGGCATCTGTGGGAGGGCCTTACAGCAGAGGAAGTCACCAATGGATCATAACTAAGGTCCTGAGACTGCAATGGCAGACAGCATGGTGAAGTTAGCCCACTGCATGCAGAAGACCCACAGAGGAGTCAGC
Source organism: Delphinapterus leucas (assembly GCF_059928025.1). Lineage (NCBI taxonomy): Eukaryota > Metazoa > Chordata > Mammalia > Artiodactyla > Monodontidae > Delphinapterus > Delphinapterus leucas. The sequence goes on along the minus strand of NW_028322294.1, from coordinate 249,047 downwards.
ATATGCAATGGACTACACTTGGTATAACATGTGAACAATCAAGGTTTACAAACGTGTTCTCATGCACTTGTAAGGATCTTCTAGCCCACGCGGAACAGACAGAACACACACAAAGGAGCCTGGAGGAAGTGAGTAGGCCGGCAGCTGCGCCCTAACGTCTTAAGAGGTAACATTTCTGTGACTACAGTTTAAACACATCAGATAATTTGCCTCCTTTCTAGACACCCTGGTTATCACAGGACAGGCCAAGCCTCTCAAGTTTTAAAGCTAAAGTACACGGAAGATCTGTGAATAGGGCTGAAGATATTTAAGAGCTAGTACCTGCATTAAGCAACCAGGTTATAGAATGAACATTTATCTTGAAATTCCAGTCTCTCCCTCTCTCTCTCGCCTCCTATCCCCTATCTTCCCACCTCCATCTCTATTCCCTCTCCCCTACTCCCTGTTTTATGTATATACGTGCATCATTTTATATATACACGGAATATTTACTGTCTGTTACATTGATTTAATAAAGTGCACACTCCTCAGGCTAAATTTAGAAAGAGGACAAAATGAACACTTTCACATGGGCGTCAGTGGTGTTCCAAAGACAAAAGATTCCTCAGTCTTAAAACATGGCGAACACCATGTTCCTTCTGATAGTTAGATGCTAGAAAAAGGCAAGTGGATCCTTAAAATTCACACGCTATTAACACCTACTATCAACAGAGTAGATCTTAAAGCGGAAACAAGAAAACACCAGCCTTTTAAGTTCTTCCTGTCTGAAGATAAGAGTAAGAGGTGGTAGTGTTCTTCCTCACTTGCACCCGAAGGGTAAAAGCAGCAAAAATATCTTAAACACATATATGATGAGGAAGCCACTCTACCTGGTCCACTCTGTTTTGTTTTGCTTCTAGGGATCTGTCTCACTCTGAACCTTTGCTTTTTGTTTTCTCTTTTATGTACGCTAAGAACCTGAGAGTCTAAACCTTTTCTTCCACCTCTCAACCAATAAACAGGACAAAAGAACATTTTTATGTTTTTATGTATTTTCCATTCAAATTTTTAAAAAAGAGATAAGTAAGCTAGCTCAGTTCATATTTCTCACAAAGATCACTTTCCAAACTAAACTCAATTGTTTGTGACCATAAACAGGAAAAACACCGTACTCTAGTAGCACCATCTGACATTTCCACCTTAATGTTACCAAACACAACTTGACACGAATGTCAGAACTATTAAAAATGTTAAAAATCCCCAACCCCACTCAAAATGCATACCAAAGTTCAGGTAAAGGAAAAACAAAAACAAACACAAAAGCAACTCACCGTTATCTTTATGTTCTTTCAGAAACCCATTAACAGCACACTGGAATTTAAAACTAGTGTCGTCATCTGACACCTGATGCCCAATTGTACACATTTTTAAATAAGGAAGAGTTTCTGGTAAGTCCTATAAGGCAAAACCATGAAAATATGTATTATTTCCTTTGTAGGGAAAGAATAAAAAATTAATTAGAGAAGGCAGAATATAAACCAGGAGAGTACATTAAACTTTGTATGTCAGTCATTCTGATGAGAGCCATTTTTTCCAAAGCTGCTTTAACCAGTAATTATCACTTGATTTTCATTCAAACTGCAGAACGGACAGTTACCAGGCATGCAAAAGGAAAAGCAAATCTATGTGAATGAATGCACATGTAACTCAAAATGATATAAACAGTTCTGCCTACATTTATGTTCTATCTTACATTTCAAGGGCCATAAAGCGGCTGTGATTTAAGGAGAGTAGTAGAATAGAGTCAGAAGAACTTGGATTCGAATTAGGAAACAGAGGCAATTTCAGGCATTGTTGAGAACTGGTATTCTTGAGGTGGGAGAAAGTAGACTATCAATAGAAGACAGAAAAGGATAAGTGAAAATTCTCTAGTTCTGAATTTAAATGGAAAGTAGCAGTAGGAACCTATGACATATTTTAAAAATATTAAAAACAAACGTACATATTTCCTAGCTCTGACCACTGAAAAAGTCTAGAAACAACTGATGTCATGTCCAAAGGACTCAGGAGTCACCGAGAAGCTCCAACTGGCCAAAGATAGGGCCTCAGTTAGAATAATAACTGTAACGGAGTCCACGGTGAGAGGAATAAATGAAATTTTACAAAACTGGTCAACACTGGAGGATATTTGTGAATCAACTCATTATTTTGAAAACTGTTAAATAAAAGAAGAGAATCATGCCTCTACAACTGAGCAACCAAACAGCTGATGAGGGGAATCTTCTCCTCGTACAAATATACCCAGCTAATAAGTGAAAAAAAGAACAACAGAATCCACCATTCTTTGAAGCCTCAACTGAATTAATGGATGTAGGCATGAATCATCAGTGACTGCTAATACCACAGAAAGACACAACTATACACGTCTCCATGGAAGAACACATCATCACCCATGAAACTGTCTTGCCAAAACAAAACATGCAAGCTTCATTCAGATCGACTACCGATTTACAGGAAATAAAAGGACTGAAGAATATGTTACCAACACATGGAATGTAATCATCGGCATCTAGATGGGACAAATTACCTGGTTTCTTTAAAAACAAAATTCAAGGAGGAAAAAAAAAGTGAGAGAGACATGGAGGGAGAACCTATAGATTAAACAAGACTTCAGAGACCTAACAATCCACGGCAAAGTGTGGACCTTATTTGGATCTAATTCAAAATTCTTATAGACAATTTTTTATGACGTTTAGGAGACAACTGCAAATTTGAGCACTCCCTGGGTATTTAATATTAAAAAATGATATTAAGGAATAAAAGTCCTATATTTTAAATGCACGTACCAAAAACGTACAGGTGTAATTTACATGTTGTCTCGGAGCTGCTTCAAGATAATACGGAATGGGGTGAAACAGGTGGGGGTATAGATAAAACATGACAGCCATCAGTTGGTAAATAAGAAAGCTGGATGAGTTCCTGGGTATACAAGGAACACTCACAGTAGTTTTATACTTTTGTATATGCTTAAAATTTGTGATAATTGTTTAAAAACAAGACGACACTGTAGAAAACAGTTTGGCACTTTCTCACAGGTTAAGCGTAGAGCTTAGTATTTGGCAGTAGGCTATGATCCAACAACTCTGCTACTACCTACGCTGCACATCTAACAGAACTGAAAGCAGGGATTTGAACAAATATCTGTACACCAATGATCACAGCAGCATGATTCACAATACCTACAAGGTGGAAAACAACCAAGTGTCAATCAACCGTTGAATAACAAACTGTGGTCTATGTACACACAATGGGATTTTCTAAGCCAAAAAAGAAATGGCATTTCGTTACGTGCTATAACATGGATGAACCTTGAAAACACGACGTTTAGTGCAATAAGCCAGACACAGAAGGACAAATACTGCAGATTCCACTTACACGAGGTACCTAGAATAGGCCAATTCACAGAGACAGAAAATAGAATAGAGGTTACCAAGGGTTGGTGGGAGGGAAAATGGGGTTGTTACTGTTTGATGGTTACAGAGTTTTTGTTGAGGATGATGAAAAAGTTTTGGTTCTAGACAGCGGTGATGGTTACACAGCACTGTGACTGTACTTAATGCCACTGAACTGCATATTTATAAACGGTTAAAAGAAATATGATTTCTCTATATTTTACCACAATAAAAAAAAAGCAATAACAGAGCTGAAATTTCAATTCTTCCTTTTCCGAGAGTCAGTTTCATCGTCTGTAAAATTAGTAATTGTAGTTGTCTATCCTCTGAGCTTAGTGCAGGGTAAGCACTCAGTAGGAGATATCAGTACTACTTCCACTTCAAGAGCAAAGGATTGCTGTGAAGATTAACTAAGTCAATGGATATGAAAGAACTTTCTAAACGGCAAACTGCTCTACAAATATTAAAAGACATTAGGTGTTACTGTCTCCCAAGGCCATGGAACAGGTCAGAAGGAGGATAATTCTTTTGCACTGGAATGTCCTACATGGGCCAAGAGAATAGATGGGTTTCTGTACTATATCAGAAGGCATCAGGAAAAGGAAGCATAAAACTTAGAGAACAATTGTCTTTTACACTGATGCTTAAACATGCTCAGGCAACTGCTTAACATAAGTGCTAAAGACATAATGGACATACCTTTCTTTCTTTTTAGGATACTACTGTAACTACTAAAAGTTTACTTCATTTTCAAAATGTAGAACATGGAAGCTTATAGAATTTCTTAAGCATATCTAGAGCCTACTGCCAAATACTATAGTTCAATTCATATCTTTCATCTCATTTTGAAACAGCAATTACAAATGTGTATTTAAGGAAACCACTAGCTTCCCTTTTTGAACCCACGAGAGAAGGCCAGGACTCACCTTAGCATAAGATGATAACTACTGAACTACTATGAATTATTACAGTATCAGAAAGAAGGTCATTTTCAATTACGCCTTCCATTTACCTCTGGCTTGTAAGAGCGGCGAGTATTTGCTAAGTCAATAATCAGCCCAAGTTCTTCATTCTGTCCTTGGATTTTGTTAAGAGATCCAAGGGGGAGAAACGTTCTTCTGGAGCAAGATTCTTTTCAAAACTCTGTCAGAAAGAATAAAATAAGGAAGAACAGATGTTTAAAATCCTTTACTATGTTATCCATTTATTCAAACCCTGGGATGCTAACATATGAGATTCAAAGTCAAGTTTCCTCCTCTGCAGCTTACAAGCGATATTACAATCCTTTCTTCCAGAGAGATTAGACGGAAGAAAATAAGCTCACTTCTATATAGTTATTTCTATGTTTGTTTATTTCATGTTGGTCTCCTAACCTGACTCTAAACTCCCAGAAGGCAGGGACCACATCAATTTTGCCTACCACTGTATTGCCAGCTCCAAGCGGAGTGCCTGAAAATAGACACAGAAATAAATACTTCTTGAATATCTACATATAGGAAGGATGGCTTTCACTGCTAAATATTCTTTCATGTATTTGGCTTATACATGTACCCTGTTCCATTGATCTCTTTGGTTATTCAAGTGTCAGCAACACACACTTTTTTTCTTCATTAGTAGACTAGTTTTAGAGCAGTTTGAGATTCACAGCAAAACTGAGCAAAATGTACACAGTTCCCACTTACACCCTCTCTCCTTCATCCCACACAGCCTTCCCCATTATCAACATGCCATACCAGTGTGCTTCATTTGTTAGAATTCATGAACCAACACTGACACATCGTTATCAATCAAAGTCCACAGTTTATTGCATTCATGGTACAAGTAACCGACTATTTCTTTATTTCTAGTATAGTCATCCCCAAACATTTACATACTGAGATACATATTACTTTCTTATAAATTACTTTATTCTTTATTTATAGTTAGGGCATTGCATTGTTTTTTTTTGTTTTTTAATTAAGTACAAAAGTTGGTTGTATTTGTCTATGAATCCCATTTCTGGATAGTAAAAGAGGTATTAAAAAGTATTTGCTATAAAAAGGGAAAATGGAGTACGACGGGGTTGAGAGCCAGGGCTCTATATGGTGAATTCAGATTTCTGGAAGAATACGGTATTAACTTTTGCTCACCTTTTTTAAAGGAACTTTGAAAGCAATGAAACGAGTCCCAGGCATCCGCTGTTCAACTGGGAGATAGTCTTTCCACCTGTTAATATAGTTTTTGTTAGGCAAATTTTATGTTAGGCTGTCTCCCTGCACAGGATGAATGCGCCTTGAAAATGGAAATCATATCCCTCTACATCGGCTCCCAGGTGGTCCCAGCGTCCCGACCCCGACCCCGGCCGCGCGCGACACACTTTCCACAAACTGACACACACGGAGCCCGCGCGAGGGCCGGGTCGCGCGGGCTTCCCCGCCGGGTCGCCTGGAGGCCGGTCCCCCGCAAACCGAGCGCACGAAAGGGCGCCCCAAAGGTGCCGGCCCAAGGCGCCCGCTGCGCTTTCCCTTTGGAAGCTGGGCTGCGGGGCCCAAGCGTAAACCCTGAGACAAGGAACACGCGCACCACGCCGCCACGGGGGACGACAGGCCGGGCGCCCACCTAGCCGGACACCCTGCATTTCTGGAATCACCGGACGCCTGTGTAAATTTCCGTCTGGCCTGTCATTTTCCAAAGGCCACTCAAGATCAGGGGACAGAACGCCTCCTCTCCAAGTGTCCTGCCAGCCCACCCACTCAAGATCAGAGGGACAAAATGCCTGACTAAAGCAAAACAAAACAGAAACACAAAAAAACTGGAGAGAGGGAGGAAAGGGTGCCCTGAAAAATAAAAAAAAATTAAAAAAACTAAGCACGTTGACAGCGCTAAGAATAAACTACCAGGAAAAAGAAACCCTACATGTCAGATCCTAAAGCACAGAAGGGCAAGCCCGCCGACATTCCAGGACCGGGGGGACCGGGGTCCCCAGCCCTGCAGAGCCAACCGCAGACCGGCTCGGGCGCCCCTCGGAAGCGCGGGATCCCCGCGGCCGAGTCTGTGACCCCCGGCCGGCGCCGGCTCCCCTCTGCCCACCCTGCGCGCGGGGGCTGGAAACTGCCGCGGAGAACCACGGCGGGGCGGGAAGGGGGGCTCCAAAGAGGGTCTGGCGACTCGAGTCGCTCCGTTTCTCGGTGGGCTCAGCGCGCGCCGTGGGGGAACAGGAGCGGCGGTCCGGGAGGAGGGGACGGACGGCACTTACGTAGACCGGCAGCGGCCACGGGTAGACGGCGGGCTCGGTCCCCAAGAGCGACTCCAGCCTCAGCTCCAGCTTCTCCCCCATGTCTTCGCGCGCGGGCCCCGCACCGCGCTAGTCTGGCGGTTGGGGGAGGGGCGCGGCGCCGCCGGCGGGGGCGGGGCAGACGGGCAGGCGGGAGGCTGAGGGGGGCCTGGTCTGGGCCTCAGCTGCCGCCGCAGCGCTCCCGTCCGACCCCCGGCTCCCTCTTTGTGGTCACAGGCCCGGGGCCTCCAGCGCTGCTGCGAACTCGGGCCGGCGTGAGGCGACCACAATGAGCCGGGGGCCGGGCTGAAACACTCCCGGCGCGCGCGGCCCGCCCCGTGGACTCGCAGGCTCGCACGCACGCACGCACGCACGCACGCACGTCTTCGGCTGCCCCTGGCCACCCCCACCGGCCTGAAGTGGGGACCCGGGAAAACCCCTCATGGACAGTCGTGGCGGGTTTGACTCCCGACCTTGACGTAGCGTGACACACCCCCTCCCCCCCCCAATAAAAGAAAAGGAGCATAGGAGGCAATCTCATACATTATTGATAAACACATACAAAGACACTATTGGTACAAAACTATTTCTCCATACAGCAACTTTGAAGTTTAATAATAAATACATATATGTATCAAACATTAATAAAAGAATAAAATTATCCAATATGAGTACATTTGCTCTTGTTTTGCAATTAGTTCCAGGATTCTATTTTAGATTACTACTTCATATCTGAGAGAGTTGGGTGTGTGTTTGGTTTTGTGGAAGCTGCATTGTGCTAAATTTTACCTTTCTTTCTTGAATTAAATGGCTTTTGTTATCCCTTGGGAATACTGAAGACAGCAACAGCAGATTACTACCTACCAGTGGAAAAGTATAAATAGCAATTTTAGCCACTAGTGATTCTGAAATCGCCCTTAACTTTGTCCTTATAAAAATGCTCCAAGAATTACGTTTTGCAAATCCACAGATTTACTATCCATATTCAAGTCATTTATGTGGAGAAAATGTAGCCAGCCTTATCAGTAACACAGGATGTTATAGCCATCAAGCCATCAGCCACTGAAGCCACACCCAAAGCCGCACCCTGAGGGGATTCAGGATAGAGAAAACAGGATACTGGCCCTAGATAATTCAAGTGCAAATCAAGGGAATGATTTCCAGGAGACCAGATTCTTGCATCTCACCATATATAGAAAAGTGCTACATTTATTAACTTAAGATGTCTAGTTTCTTTAATTAACAGTAATCTTTTGATGTTCCAACTACCTGTCTTTTTTTTTTTTTGCAAGAACCTCTAAATACCCTGTGCCCTCCCTTAGCTCTTCAGAACAGTCCCTCAGAGCTATCTGAGAGGCTGTCTCCTGATTTCAGTCCTCAGTATGTCTTCCACATAAAACATAATTCTCAACTTCTAGGTTGTGCATTGTTTTTCAGTCAACATTTAATTGTATGGCTCATGTAGGTACTATGCCTAAATGTAATGGGATGAGCTGTAAATTATTAAAACTAGATAAATCCTGTCAGCTCTACCACTAGCTGAGATCCAGGCTTTCACCTCTGGATACCTCTGGCAGATATGGGGTCTGTGTTGGTCTTAAAATTATTCTTAGAATAGTGGGGACTCATTCATTCTTTCAACACATTTTATTGCTTATATTCTATGTGTCAGTTACAGTGCTGGGTCTTGAAATACAGAAGTCAACACACGAAAATACAAGGATAAAACACATTTTCTACCATATTAACTTTTTTCATTCATCAATTCATCCCTAAATCATTCAACACGCATCTTCTTATTGAATACTGATGAGGGGTCAAATGCTATGCTAAACACTCAGTATATAGCTGCAAACGAGATGGACAGGCCCTGATTTTGATGTCACTACTATCTTTTGTCCTGCCATATAATGGGACAGCTTCATTATTCCCTTTACCCTAAGTTTTTATCACAAATTGCTAATGAAAATAAAGCTGTTAGTGGAGTTTCAACATGCATAGGTAAATGAGAACACAGAACTCCCCTTTCTCATGTCCCGTTCTCCTCCTTCTAACTCCCTATGTGAAGTCACTTTGTGCCAAGGCCAAGAAGCTGTGACCCAATAAGAACCAAGCTGATTTCCTCACACTGACTGGGGCTATTGCACACTTAGAAGGCTTGATGCTTAATTTTGATAAGCAACTAGAAGACCATGGAGACAACCTATAAAAATGATTTGTCTTGGGAGAAAATACTAAAGAGGGTTAATGTGCTGTTCCACCTGTCTAACCCCCTGGATTAAACCACAGGCACCAAGGTCACCAAGTGTACTTGGCAACAATGAGCTAATAATAAAAAAAAGCATCATACTGTTATTGTATTCATTTTCCCCCAAGGCGCTCTCTGATAAACACCACAACCTCTAAGAGAATTGAGAACAGCTTCCTTGTGGGGTAGGTCATATAATATATATGCATCTTTTTCCAAGCAGTTAAATCATATCCAGCTATCAGCACACCTTACTTAAGGCGATCGTAATGTATGAGATTAAATGTTCCTACCTGATCGGAAAACTTCTTGTCCTCAATTCATTGGCTGTACTGGATTTTTTCTTCTTGGGTCAGACCTTCAGACTTCTACCAGAAATCCTTCCTTTGGGGAAACCAGGCCTTCCCAGAAACTCAGGAAACTGAAATGGAGACAGCAAGAGAGAAGGAAATTATTTGGACACATAGACCTCAATTGTTTGGTTTTAAGTAAACGTCCAAGCAAACATCTTCTAGATGGTATAATAACTTTAGGGAAATTCACGGTTTATAAGTTTGGGTACTCATAAACTGAACATATTATGATAAGAGTACAGGTTGCATTTTGTGTCTTCAACTCAAGCAAAGGCTTCAAAAAAGGCCCAGTTATCCTTTGTTCATTAAGACACAAAGAGAGGGCGAAAAGGGCAAGTTTCGAAGTCTTTTTCTTTACAATTTACTTCCTTTCTTCAGTCTTCAACAAGATCTTCAGGAAATTAACTTTACTAAAGTTAATTATTCATAAAATAAACATAGGAACCTGCAGAAGACTATTTCACAGAGACCTGTAATGTACAATATCCATTGCATACATGCACCATGAGCTTGTCTTTTCTAGCACTGGCATACACAAAACTCTGTGTGTGTGTGTGTGTGTGTGCGCGCGCGTGTGTGTGTGTGCACGTGTGTGTCTTTTTCTGTGATGGAGCCATAGGGAGAAAATAAATCTATTGGCTGCAATTCAGTGATGTACGAAGATTTAAAGGTAAAGGAGAAGGTTACATCAAGTGAAACTATAAAGTCATGAGGTTGTGGTTCCAAAATAATAACAATAGCAGTCTTCTGTAACCAAGGGAGCAGGCTCCTCAAATTATAGTCACACCTGTTAGACCATCTGCCCATACATTTCACACTATCATTAATGGAAAACAAATGGCACTGTCCCTCCTTCCCTTTATCCATTGGCCATCCTCATATGAACTCTTTTTCTCTTCAAGGTCATGCTCTTTCCTATCTGTTTAAAAATATTAGGATTTAGGAGGAGTGATACGTAATGTGCCGTGCCTTGGTACTTGTACCAGTGACGGCTCTGTAAGGAGCACTGGGTTGTTAGGAGGCTATCAACTGAGTTCCCCTAGAAGCAGAACTTGAGGCGATAATTTGAGTGCAAACTGCTCATCTGGGAGGTGCTTCCAGAAAACTCAGAAGTGGAGTGGGAATTGAGAATGGAGGCATGGAAGGAAGCCAACAGAGGTGTATTACCGAATAAATTACTCCTGCAGGGAACTGCTGCCAGTACTTCAGGCGAGTTCTGTGAAACTCTACAGAACATGTCTCAGAGTTATCCCAAGAATCGGTGAGAAACTTGAAGTACTTATCTTCCAGTCCCCTCTGTCCTTGGTTGAAAGCTACACCCAGATACATTAACTCCTGTACACTTCTGGCCTGCCCTAAGGTGGATAATTGCAGGCGGCAGCATGATTCTATCAGCATATACTGGAATGATGAGTGCTGGGGAGATATGAGTGGAGCATCGAAACCATCTAATACAGTCGGGGCAGGAGATATTAATTATTGGCTTGAAAGTCCAAATGGATAACCTTAAATTCCTGGGTTTATGGTTTTACTTTGACGTATTTAAGCATGATGTATGAGTAAAAATTTCCTCTGTTAAATCAAGTTTAAGGTCCTAACTCCCTAATCTTCTGGAAAACTGTGGTATCTTGTAACAGATTTTTGAAAAGTAACATGATTAAGATTTCAAATTGACCATTCATTCATTCACTCATTCAACACACATTTATTGAACACCTAAAGTATGTCATGGGATAAACTAGGCACCAGTGTTACTGTTACTAAAATCATTATAGTGCCACCTAGAATTCAATGTATTGTGACACTCAAGTAAGAAAATCCATAGTTACCGTAAAAGATATTACAGAGTGCTACAGGAAGACACAGTAAGACCTTAATTCATGCTGTGGACAGTAGTATATGGGCGATATCAGTAGGGCTTCCTGTAGAAGGCAATTGAAATGGATATGTAACATGAAGGAAGGGTGAAGTTTTGAGGAAAAGAGAAGATAAATTCACAGTTGCCAGAAAATGAATGGTTAAGGATCAGTCCAGAAAGGAGTTCCATTCATAATCAGTATAAGAAATGCTCACTAGGGCTTCCCTCGTGGCGCAGTGGTTGAGAGGCCACCTGCCGATGCAGGGGACACGGGTTCGTGTCCCGGTCCGGGAAGATCCCACATGCCGCGGAGCGGCTAGGCCCCGTGAGCCATGGACACTGAGCCTGCGCGTCCGGAGCCTGTGCTCTGCAACGGGAGAGGCCACAACAGTGAGAGGCCCGCGTACCGCAAAAAAAAAGAAAAAAAAAAAAAAGAGAAATGCTCACTGGCGTGTAGAAAAAGAAGACAATGGAGAGGGGGGTAGACGCCAGATCATGCATAGTCCATGTATGTATAGTAAGTGCTATGGTCTAGTCTTTGTGTTCCCCTCCAAATTCATACGTTGAAATCTTAATTTCCGTAGCTGATAGTATTAGTAGGTGGGGCCTTTGGGAAATGATTATGGTATTAGTGCTCTTATAAAAGAGACCCCACAGAGCTCCCTAAGCTCTTCTGCCATGTGAGGATACAATGAGAAGTCTGTGATTCAGAAGAGGGCTCTCATCTGACCATACTGGCAACCTATTCTTGAACTCACAGCCTCCGGAGCCGTGAGAAAAAAAATTCCTGGTGTTTATGAGCCACCCAACCTGCAGTATAATCTTACAGCAGCCCAAAAGGACAAAGAGAGTTTGGATGTGAGATTTTACTCCAAGAAAGATGGGAATCCATTGAAGGATTTTACCTGGTAACTTAGAAGAGAGAAAAGTTTCATAACACAATCAGGTACTTTTATAAGAAAAATTTGTTTCTTTTTCAGAAAGATCACTCTGGAAATACTGTGACTAGATTTTTGGAGAAGTCTGATGGCAGGCCCGGATATAGAAAGATGAGTTGGTAGTCCATTAATATAAGTCAAACAAGAAAGTGGATATAAAAAGTGTGAATTTGTGGCTGAGAGTTCTTTTCTTTTACTACTTGAAAAATGTTATGTCAATGCTTCTGACTCCATAATTTTAGACAAGAAATATGCTGTCATTGGAATTGGTTTCTCAATAAGTGATGCATCGTTTCTGCCTGTCCACTTTCGAGATTTGTTTTGTCTCTACTTTTCAGAAGTTTAATTATGACGCGTCTTGACAAGGATACCTTTGTGTTTTTCCTCTTTGGATTTGCTCAGATCCTTGGATGTGTGCTTATGTCTTCTAAAAAATTGGGAACGTTTCAGTCATTATTTCTCTGAATACTTTGTCAGTCCTACGTGCTCTCTGTTTTCATTCTGGAACCTTGATGATATGAATGTTAGTGCTTTTGTTACTGTTTACAGGTTCTTGAGATCCTGTTCTTTCTCCCATCTCTACCCCTCAGCCTATTTTTCTCTGTACATGTGGTACCTTGTATTGATCTCTTCTAAGTTCATGATTCTGTGCTTTGTAATCTCCACTCTACTCTTGAGCAAAGTTTTTTGATTGTTGTATTTTTCAGTTCTACTGTTCTCATTTGTTTTTATTCTTATAACTTCTAGTTCTTTGTTCACATTTTCTATTTTTCCCATTTCCGTCAAGGAACACATAATTGCTAATTGAAGCATTTATGTGACAGCTTATTTAAAACCCCTGTCTGATAATTTCAATAGATGTTTTATCTCAGTGCTGGTGTAGGTCTATTGTCTTTTCTCATTTATTCTGTGATTTCCTGCTTCTTGGTGCCATGAGTATTTTTCAATTGGATTCTAAACATTGTGAGTTATTATATGACTCTGTATCCCATTTAATTTTATTATTACTTTTTAGAAGGAAGTCATCCTATTGGAGGTGGAGTATGAGGACTGGGGGGTTACGTACAGATTTCCACTGGGCCCTACTGTCAAAACCCCAGCAAAAGTGGGCACTTACATTCTCTCACTGCAGACAGATCAAGTAGAAGTTCAGCTATCCTACTGGCCCTTCTGACACCTTCCCCCCAAAAGTGGGAACATTAATATCATTCTGTTGCCTTTTAGTAGGAGTGGAAGTTCATCTCCCCAGTAGATTTCTTGACACCAGGGGAGGGGAGAGGTGAAGTGTTTGCTGTGTTTGCTGTCCTTCCTCCCACTTCATTCCTTCTTGTTGATGCCGGGTGTGGGTAGAGGGTCAGCTACCTGCTGGCCCCACTGACACCAGGGTAAGAGGAAGAGAACTGCCAACTAGCCCTGCTTGTGCCATCTCATTCTGTCTTACTGCCTCAGGACGGTTATGGGGATTCAGCACCCCACTGGGTCTCACTGACACCATGTGTTGGGGGTTAGTGGGGTGCCTACTCCCTCCAACCTGTAACATCCTATTCTTATCGATGTCAGGGAGAGACGGAGGCTAGGTCCCACCATTGGACCCCACGACTGTGTGAGGGCAGCCCAGTGTTAACTAGTCTGTCAGGCACCACCTTTGAAAGTCTCTTTGCTAATGCAAAGGGGTGGAGGCTCAGCTCACCACTGCACCACACTGAAACAGCCCTGGTGGCGAATCAGAGCGCTGCCTCTTCTGGAGGGCAGGAGTGGGGTGGTGTGGAAGATCAAATCCTAGCTTGGCCCAACTGAAACCACAGGACATAGGGGATGGGTGCAATATTCCACTGGCACTTGGCTCGAGTAGTGTGTATATTATCGCCCAAATGGTTTTCTGTCTTTGACAACCCCTTTCCTCATACCTTGGCTAGGGGGAACGGGGGTTTTGTGTTTTCTTTTTTGAAGCTTTTTTGTCTGTTGTTCTGTTGGTGGTTATTGATTGGGGGTTCCTGTAATACCCTCTCCAGGATGTATGGGAAGCAACAGGAAACACAGGGGACTCATCACCATGTTATTCCTCAAGTCCCAAAGTCCCTAGTTAAGTCTGCCTTCTCATTTCCACCTTTCAGTGTCTTCCTATGTTTGTCTGTTGTTATGTTCAGGGTTTTAGTTTTAAGTGGAAGAACCTGGGAGAAATGGGCTACTTCATCTTCTTGGAAGCAGAGGTCTGGAGGCCTATGGATGTTACAAAGTACTGCTGACTGTAAATTAAAATTTGATGATATACACCTTGCCCTTTAAGAATTCTTCTGCTAGATGATGTGGCTTCCCAAAGTAGCTACAATTTGACTTTCATACTTCTAAAAGTCAAGTGTTTTGCCGCAGTTGAAATTTAAAGATAAGCAAGAGATGAGGCTAAGATGATCTATGTGGTAACAGATTAAAGTTGGAAACATCAATATACATTCATGCTTAGCTTAATATTGCTTCATATTACCTTAACACACATGGTTATGTAGAGAGATACTTATAGATATGTCCATATACGTGGGGAATGTACACACATGTTATCTCTTTGCTCTGTCAGCTGAGAAGATCTAGAAGCAATGACATCCGGGCAGCAATTAGCACACCCCACACCCAGATCCTGCTGTCTAATGCTGTTCTCCACTAAAAAGACCTAGTTATCCTTGAAGAAATAGCTGATTCTAGGACTGGGGCAGTAAATATACAAGATTTATATACAAGGCCATCTTATAGTGTCAGAAAGTAAGGAAGTTCCAAAAAAATATATAGCATGGGGATACCTCAGAGTGGCACACGAGCCACTGAACTGAAAAGAGTTCACAAGGGTCAGGACTAGAGCAATTTGAGGAACAAAGTAACTAACGTAGAATTAGATTATGACCCAAAGTATAAAATAAAAATCCGTGAGTTCTTCTGATATAAATAAATAATTGGATACATAAATAAATGCGGGAGAATAGATAAATCTCCAGTGCAAAAGAATTCCAAATAGTTTATGTAGTACTCCATCTTAAGCATAACTCTCTATTCCTTAGTTGTGGGCTGAGCATATTGACTTCCTTCCAAAAAGTACAATATGGAGAAGGGAAAACAGTAATTTTACAATGGAGAAACCTGAAAAACACTACCTCAGCCTGGTGATCAAGGTCGACCTCAGCATTCATAATGCATATTGATACTTTGTACACTTGATGTGATCTGACAAAATAACCCTTCTACTCTTGTGGTCTTCCTCCCCCAAACACATAATCCCAATATTATCAATGAAACATGCATCAAACAAATTCTAGTAGCGGGCATCCTACACAAGCCTAACCACTCAAAATTGCCAAGGTCATGCAAGGAAAATCTGAGAAGCTATCAAACCCAAGAGGAGCCTAAGGAAACATGGCAACTAAATGTAATGTGATGTTTTGGATGAAATCCTGGAATAGAAAAAGGACATTAGGTAAAAACTAAGGAACTGGACTAATGTATGGACTATAGTAAACAATAATGTATCAATATTTGTTCACTGATTGTAACAATGTAACATACTAATATAAGTTGATCGTCACAGAGGGAAATGGGTATAGTGTATATGGAAACACTTTATACTATCTTCTCAATTTTTCTGGAAAATTAAAACACTTCTAAAAAATAAAGTCTATAAAAACGTTGTGTTTTCTTGTTTTATGATTATGTGCCTGTATTTCCTAATAAATATGTAAATTTGCTTTGCCTTCCTTGATACTGATATTAAAGAAAATACTAAGTAACTCTGAAAGAATTTGTAACTCCAATTTAACAAGCAATAATTCTGGGTATTAACTTTTTAGGAGAACCCACTGAATCAATCAAAGCAAATTGTCTTTAAAGGCTGAATTTCTTTTCAGTGTTTAATCTTTTCTATGATTAATGCATACCACAAGCATGGTTCTCTTTCAAAGGGCAGAAAACATTGCTTGTAGGCAAGGTCTAAAATACAGTGAAATATTCATGTATGATGCTATAACAACTTTAATGTATTTTATGTTTTCAAAATGATGAAGTGTTATTTCAGTCAATAAAGTATTCACTTTTATACATTTCCTACCCACCTTTTCCCAGAACACCCACAAGGAAATGATACTATCATCTGATATTAGGCTCATCAATTTAAATTGGAGTTTTTGGTAGCTGTGGTTGCCAACGGTACTGGAATGTGTGATACTTTTACAAATCCTCTCCATGGCAAAATCTGATCTTCACAAGGTAGATCACAGTACGTGCCTAAGGCCAATGACATAGAGCTTTGTAGCTAGATTACCAAGCATTTTACTTAGAGGCACAATAGAATGTAGAAAAGGCCATTTCTCCTTCTGTCTTTTTCTGCTCAAAGGTCACTCACCATCTCAGAAGTTTTCCATAAACTCAGACTATATAATGTCACTTAATGTGAATGTAGCTCAACATTCTGTTTTAGTACAGCTAATCTCACATTATTTTATTGGTCCTAAATATGTAAATCATCAGCAAAGTTTTGTACTTAACTTTTTTTTTGGATGTGGACCATTTGTTAAAGTCTTCATTGAATTTGTTACAATACTGCTTCTGTTTTATGTTCTGGTTTTTTGGCTGCGAGGCATGTGGGACCATAGCTCCCCGACTAGGGATTGAACCCACACCCCCCTGCATTGGAAGGCGAAGTCTTAACCACTGGACCGCCAGGGAAGTCCCTGTACTTAACTTTTAAAAATAATTAAAATAAGCTATTCAACACATTTTTCCTAAAAAAAAAAAAAAAAGTAATTCCTCTTAGGCTGGCCCTGGACACATACATGACTTTGCCATTTTTTCCATGGATTATTTTCTTATCTGTTCTACTGTGTCACATTTGTTCTACCTTCTCAAAAAGAAGCATTTAAAAATTCATCTACGCGTTCATGCATTCATACATTTATTAAATAAATCTACTGAACACCTACATACGGCACAGAAAAGGAGGCAGAAAACTAATCTGGGTTGCACAGAAAGTAATGAACTCAGTTAAAATTTTTGGTGAAAACAGGTGTTACTCAATCTACTGGAAATTACATTTCATTATGGGGACTCACACACTCAAGGAAAACCAAGACCTAAATAATAATAAAGTAATAAAAGCACTAGCCATTTACTGAGTGCCTGCTTTTACCTGACTCTGAAACTCTAAAATCATTACGGATGTTTTGAGGATTGTCTGATATAATTGTAATTTCTATTTTACAGATGAAAATAACAAGGTTCAGAGACATTAGGTTACTTGCCTAAAGTGAAGTGGCCCAGAAACTACACAACTGGAAATTGAACCTTAGATTTCATAATGCCAAAATCTGTGCTTTTAATCACAATGTGTGTGTGTGTGTGTGTGTGTGAGAGAGAGAGAGAGAGAGACAGAGAGAGAGAGAGACAGAGAGAGACAGAGAGAGACAGAGAGATAGAGAGAGAGAAAGAGAGAGAATGTGTTTAATAGAGAACTTCTGAGAAATGGCAAGAAAACTGCCAGGTACCCATAAAACACTAATTTAGGAGCTTCTTACTATACAAGTAATTGTTAATCATATGGCTGAACTAAGGATCTCTCACTTTTGAACTAAGAAATCAAAAGCTTCCAGAAGTTGAGTCTAAATTTTACACTTACATAAGATACTTCATACAGAATGCTAAAGTATACTAACTAAAGAGTTCTGAAAATACTGGAAGCATTCATACTAGTATGATTTCATAATGTGGATAATAGAGGATTTAAGAAATTGGCAGAGGCAACTGCAGACTCATTTCTTATCATTTCTGTGAAGGGCAAGATAAATCAATAAAATGAGAAAAATGAAAAAAGAATGGCTAGCAATTTTAGGTAGTTTGCTTCATCTCCATACTAGGAAAGACTAAGCAAAAAAAAAAAACTTCTCGAAATTTTATTTTGAAAGCACCTACAAGTGTATATGGTCTTTTTATACCAAATAACTTGGAATTATGAACTGTCCAATAAGTCTAATCTTCTCTGATGATAAAATTGCTGGCTTTATTTGAAACTATGAAATGAAAAGTGAGGTAATAATCAGAAATTCTTAAGAAAAGGAGTAGACAAAACAAAATTCTAAGAGTTGTGTCAAAAAATATTTTGAAACGAACATAAAATCCCCATTACTGGTACAGAGCTTTTAAAACTTTATCTTGGTTTTAAGCTTTAATAAACATTGATATGTTTACATAATTACTGTCATAAGGAAGACACAATTTTAGGTCAGCTTTCTTCATTCTTTCTTTATTAAGCATTATTTTATTTTGCTCCATCATCTTGTAATTATAATATAGTAACTGTGTCACTTTCTACTAAGTGGATATAATTTCCTAAACTGTTTTCCTATTCTTAACAATTAAAGGTGTTTCCAATGTTTTGTTATTACAAATGACATGACAATGAGCATCTTTATATAATAATTTTCTGGATTATAAATTATTTATCGGCATAAGCTTCCAGAATTAGAATTAATGTGTAAAAAGCTATTAACATTTTTATCTTGCTAGACATTGCCAAATTACTTGTCAAAAGATGGAACCAAATTATATTGCAAAAATCTTTGCCAACAGAAAACATTATATACAATTTTTGATTTTGCTGAATTTTTAAGTTGGAAACCTATGTTCCATTTCTTTGAATTCTTTGATAACAGCGTGCTGCTGCAGGCTGCGAGGGCAGCCATGTCCATGAAGGCTCCCCAGAGTTGGAGCGGGGAAGTGGAAAAAGGTAAAAAAAAAAAAACTAATTGTATTTTCCCTCGATTGTTATCTCTCATTCTTTTCTGCCTCTGTGTAACTTATATCCAGGTAGCTGGAGAAACATCATGTGGCAGGGAAAATTGGTATTCCAATAAATTAATAAACACCAACTTCAAATGGATTTTCAAGACTGGAAATATTGCTCTGACTTACAGTAAGTTCTTTCTAATTCTCCTTAAGGACTATTTTCTTAGAAGCTTTCCCTACCCTCCTCAAATTTCCCTCCATCCTCTCTACTTCCTTCACTCTGAGCTGGTGAGGCGCTTCCTAACTCATTAGGAACACAGAAGTCAGTAAATAGTCCACTGCCAAATCCGTTAATTCATTAGCATTTGCATTGATCTTTGTATTCCCTTGCACTACAGGAGTTCAAGTTCAAAGGCCACGTGCACTACAGATAGCATTTCATTTTCTCTCATCTTCTCAAGTACTTCACAGCACTGCATTTTCTACAACCCATCTACTCCTTATGAATGATTCTTGCCAAAATTCAACCTCATTCTAGACTAGTAACTCCAACTTAAAATGTTAAAAACTATACGTGTAACACGAAAGCCTCCCTCCTCCTCTAATCCCTGCATATCTTCTTTAGCCAATTCATGTCTGAACTTTTCAAAATTGGTATCATCATATATTGTTTCCATTTCCTCACGTCCCATCTACTCTATAATTTACATCCATCTGACTTCCCTCACCGTAATCTCTCTGCCCACTGTCCTGAAATTTTACTTATGAAGGTCACCAGCGATCTCCATGTCAGTATAGCCAATGAATAGTTTTTCTCCTATTTCTAGGCTCTTTCCTTCTTTAAAAAAGAAAAAGAAAAACAAAAACCATTTTTTTTCCTCTATCCTTTCACACTCTCATCATCTTCTGTCCTGGTATATTTTACTGGCTTTCCGTGTTTAATATGATTTCTAACATTCTATGAGTTTCCTTTATCTTCAGTGGAATAAACCCCTATATGAAGGATTATTCTCAACAGTTAGTTCTCATAATAACAGTACTAGTAGCAGCAGTCAATACTTCTATAATGCTTATCATGTGCCAGACACTATTCTAAGACACTGTTTAAATACATATATATAGACACACACACACACACACACACACGAAGTTTTCCTCCTCATAGGCGTATGAAATAAGCTGATTATTATACCCATGTTACAAATGAGAAAACGGAGGCAATGAGAGGCCAAGGTCACATGATCAGTACTTGGTGAAGCCCCGCCTGAGTTAATGCTGGAACTTTAGAGGAGACAAGTTAAATAATGTCTCACAGATTGGCCTTAAAAGTGAGCAACACTTAATTAATGACTTGTGAAAGTATCAGAAAAAAAGGGGACATTTTAAATTGAATGGGATCTACTAAGTCATGGATCAGTAACTAAGAATGACTCTTATTGAATGAAATTATTTTTCATTATTCTTTTGAAAGAAGAATAATCTTGTGTTAGTGTTTCACAGTTTTTTTTTTCATTCACATATTTATTCTTTATTAGACACACATTTCCTACACACCTACGTGCCAGTGTCCGCTGCAAGCCTTGGAAGCAAAAAATTACAAAGTCCCTGCTCTTAAGCAAATGTCCAGTGGTGGAGGAAGACAGAGTAAACATGTAAATAAATGTTGTACAGTGACAGAAATACGACTGGACAAAGGGATGGAGAGGCACTGAGGAGGCAGGTCTCTTTGGTCAAGATAGTAGTGGTGGCGTTTGAACCGAGACCTTAACGATAAGAGGGAAATTGGTCTGGGTAGATGGATTAGCCAATCTAAAGCTGGGAGAGCAAGAAGTAGAGCTTGTTGCATCTGAGGGACTGAAAAGGACAACTGTGCCTCGAGCCCCATGAAGGTCAGGGAAAGATGTAGTAAGTGACCAGAGCACACGGTCTCTGTGAGCCTGGCTAAGTAGTTGAAAATTTCATCTCTTTACAATAGATAGCCTTTAGAGGTTAGAAGCAGTGCAATAATAGCGTCTGATTTGTGCTTTTTAAAAGACTACTTTGACTGTTGAATGTCCTACAAAAGCAAAATACCTGTGTCTCTATGAAGCGCAGATAGTAAATTTTAAAAAGCCCAATGAGCTCATAAGCAGTTGGTTGACTAACTGTTATCATTTATCTTAACTAGACTTCATTAATAGAAGCTTGGTGACCTGTGGGGTCTAATGATTAGGGCAACCCAGCTATTTTCAAATAGTGTGATTTGAAGAATCCTTGAAATTGTTAGGGTCCAGGAAGATTATTTTATTGCTGGGGCTCGATGGGAAGTTTAGAATAAGGAAGTATGATGGCTGGCTTCCATCTATTCTCCCTTTCTCTGGGAGAAATGATGGTGGGGTGACTACTTTGCTGTTGACCCAATGCTTCAATTTCAGAGCTGGTTCAATCCAGTAACTATTTGCTGAACAACTATTATATGTTAGGCACCCAGCTGGAACTGGGAATATAAAGAGAATAATTAATAAGAAAAGCAGCTATTACTAACAAGAGACAGGCACTGTGCTAATGCTTAACACGCACCATCTCAAGTTACATCAATTTACACCGTAACCATATGAGGTAGATGCATTTATTATACCATTTTCCAGGTGAGAAATCTAATCCCTTTAAGGGGCTTAAGTTACTTCTCCAAGGTTACACAGCTAGTTAGGGGCATAGGCAGTATTTGGACTCAGGTCTGGTATCAGCACCAATTCTCTTAGCCATTATGCTCTCTAAGGACCTTACTTGAGAAGTTCAGATTATACATATATGGGTACAACCAACCCTAAGACCATCTGGCAAAACTGGCTGCTTGAGAAGTCCTGGATTTATGTAAGATGCTCTTGGAATGGAGAAGATCGTGAAGGAGGGTCCCCAAAACACACTCTCTATACTAAGGGGCAACAGAAGAGAGAAAGAATTAGCCTACAGCAGTATGATATTGAGGACCAAGAAACAGTGTTTCTCTCTTTTGTGAACAGTTATTAAATTATTTCTACTTCAGAATATCAGAAAGAAATCACAGGACTATGGACAGTTTGCTGAGCCACCCTATCTATCTTAGCGTGAATCCTGGCAGGTGTAGAGCTCATAGTATGACCCTGGCACCTAAGTGTAGTTAAGTAAGCTTTCATTTTTCTTCGGCCTTAAAGCAAAGCAGCTTTCTGATAGGTATAATTTAGGAAAGCCTTCCAAGAAAATAGTTAAAGTCCACTTTAAATATCTCAGAGAAAAGCAATTTTGCAAAAGATCTATCAGCAAAAGCAAGGCCAAACACACCAATTATTTAGTGAGACTTGTATTGTTATATCATTGCTCATGTTGTTTCTTTATGCATTTACCTGGAAGAAGGCTTTTAATGTTCAACAATTCTCAAAGAGATAAAGACCCACACTGATGTGCCAGAAAGAGCTTTGCCCTGGAATTAGATCAGTTTAGGTTTGGCTACTTACTAGAATTAGGTAACATTCTTAATCTTTCTGAGCCTGTCTCCTATCTGCAAATAGGGATACCACTATCTATTACAGAGGGATGTGGTTAAATTAAATGACACATGTAAGTGAAATATATCCTTCCAGGCTGAGAACATACCTAGTAAATGTTAAGTGATCTGCAAATATTCTGCTTTCTTGAAACGGATGAAACCTGTTATCATGATTTTAACCAATGGTCTAAATATCAAGACAATATTTAGTTAAAAGTTATAGTTGTTCTTTCACTGTCCACCTGCATTTTAACATATTCTAACCTATTCTCCTTGATAAATTGTGTCAATATTAGTAACATTTGTCATTTCAGCTATTACTGTTCATATGTTTAAAATATTTCAATGTGATATAAGTCGTTACTCAAAGGGATGCCTAGCTGGCTTTGTCAAAGATTTATTTTAAGTAAAAATAAAAGACTCATTTTCACCAAGTTTGACTGAACAGTGTATTCATTAACTGTATGAACTTTCTGGCCAACCCAATACAGTAGCCAAGACATGGAAACAACCTCAGTGTTTTCTTGTGGATGAATGGATGAAGAAAATGGGGGTGCATACAACCTACTATTAGTCAGCCATGATAAAGAAGGAAATCTGGCTATTTGTGACCACATGGGTGGGTTTGGGGGGCATTATGCTAAATGAAATGTCAGACAGAGAAAGATAAATACTTTATGATCTCATATGTGAAATCTAAAATACTGAACTCATGATAGAAAGAACGGAATGACGGTTGCCAGAGCTGGGGGTTGGAGGTGACGAAAATGAGGGAAGATGATCAAAAGGTAAAAACTTCTAGTTATAAGACAAGTGAGTAATGGTGATGTAATGTACAGCTCGGTCACTACAGTTAACAATACCGTATTTTATGTTTGAAAGTTGCTAAGAGAGTAGATCTTGAAAGTTCTCATCACAAAGATAACATTTGTAATTATGTGAATTAAGGTTAACTAAACTTATTGTGGTAATCATTTCACACACACTATATATATATTAATCATCACATTGTACACCTTGGACGGATACAATATTATATATCAATTAAATTTAATTTCCGTCTGGCCCGTCATTTTCCAAAGGCCACTCAAGATCAGGGGACAGAACGCCTCCTCTCCAAGTGTCCTGCCAGCCCACCCACTCAAGATCAGAGGGACAAAATGCCTAACTAAGACAAAACAAAAGAGAAACACAAAAAAACTGGAGAGAGGGAGGAAAGGGTGCCCTGAAAAATAAAAACAAATTTTAAAAACTAAGTACGTTGACAGAGCTAAGAATAAACTACCAGGAAAAAGAAACCCTACGTGTCAGATCCTAAAGTACAGAAGGGCAAGCCCGCCGGCAGTCCAGGCCCGGGGGGACCGGGGTCCCCAGCCCTGCAGAGCCAACCGCAGACCGGCTCAGGCGCCCCTCGGAAGCGCGGGGTCCCCGCGGCCGAGTCGGCGCCCCCGGCCGGCGCCGGCTCCCCTCTGCCCACCCTGCGCGCGGGGGCTGGAAACTGCCGCGGAGAACCACGGCGGGGCGGGAAGGGGGGCTCCAAAGAGGGTCTGGCGACTCGAGTCGCTCCGTTTCTCGGTGGGCTCAGCGCGCGCCGTGGGGGAACAGGAGCGGGGGTCCGGGAGGAGGGGACGGGTGGCACTTACGTAGACCGGCAGCGGCCACGGGTAGACGGCGGGCTCGGTCCCCAAGAGCGACTCCAGCCTCAGCTCCAGCTTCTCCCCCACGTCTTCGCGCGCGGGCCCCGCAGCGCGCTAGTCTGGCGGTTGGGGGAGGGGCGCGGCGCCGCCGGCGGGGGCGGGGCAGACGGGAGGCTGAGGGGGGCCTGGTCTGGGCCTCAGCTGCCGCCACAGCGCTCCCGTCCGGCCCCCGGCTCCCTCTTTGTGCTCACAGGCCCGGGGCCTCCAGCGCTGCTGCGAACTCGGGCCGGCGTGAGGCGACCACAATGAGCCGGGGGCCGGGCTGAAACACTCCCGGCGCGCGCGGCGCGCCCCGTGGACTCGCACGCTCTCACGCACGCACGCTCCCACGCACGCACGCACGCACATACGCGCGTCATCGGCTGCCCCTGGCCACACCCACCGGCCCGAAGTGGGGACCCGGCAAAACCTCTCAGGGCCAGTGGTGGCGAGTTCGACTCCTGACCTCGACGTACCGTGACACAACCCCTCCCCCCCAATAATAAGACTATAATTCCTATTAAATATGACAGCTGGAATCCCGGCTTCTGTTCACAAAATTGCCGTGTATTTAGCCTATGCTAGGCACCAGACCGCGGACGCTCAGTACTGGCCAAAAAGGAAATGCCCTGCCCTCATAGCACTGCCATTTTAATTGGAATAGTAGTGACAATGGTCAAGGGAGAAAATAAAGTGTCATCATCGCCACGGGGATGGTTAATCTCATGTGCGCACTGCGTGGGGCCCCGGCAACCACAAACATTATTCCAGATGTGGCCAGGAAGGGATTTTTCAGAAGACATTAACACTGAAATTGGTCCACTTTGCGTAAAGGAGGAACGAATACAAGGAATTTATATATGCAGTACATATATATTTTTATTCTACATGCTTTTCTATGTAGGTGTATATGCGTGTCTATATGTATGTACGTGTATGTATTGCATATATTATATGTGTATGTATGTATACTGTATATATACACACCTAAATATCTTTCTATGTGTGTATATATGTATGATATAGACGTACCTAGGTGTGTACATTGCATATGTTATACGTATGTGTACATACTGTATATACACAAACGATGCATTTCATATGTGTGTATGTATAGTGTATCTGTATGTGTCTATTGTATATATTACGTGTATATGTGTGTATACATACTGTATATATACAAACTATGCGTTTTATATATATGTGTGTATATATGTATTTGCGTATTGTATATACTATATGTGTATATGTCTGTATGCGTACTGCATATATACACAGCTGTATATTTTTGTATGCGTGTACATATGTACGTGTGTGTGTATATACACACACACCCTATGGATTCTGTTTGTCTGGAGAACCCTCACTGATACGGCCACTTATGACAATTGAGCACCTGCTCTTTGCCAGCCAGGGAGCCAAACGCTTGTCCTTTCTGTGTCTCCCTTAAGTGTCACCAGTCCCGGGAGGGAAGGTGATGCCGCTCCTACCAGTTGAGGTGCCTCAGGGACAGAGAGGTGCACAGGGCGGGGGGCTGGAGCCTGGTGGAGCCCAGGTGCAGTTCTAGCAGCAGTACAGCCTAGCAGTCCCACTTCCCCGGGTGCCTCTCACAAAGACGCCGAGGGAGAGACGGGGTCTGAAGGAGGGGATGAGGAAGCTTCCGTGGGTCTGCAAGCCCAGACCAAGGCTGACTCGTCAAGGGTGTTAGAGGTCAGGACTCTGGTTACCCTGGGGAAGGGGTTACACAGAGCCATTCCCATTCGGAAAAAGTATCCATTCTGCTCTTGTTTGTATGTTTACCCCCCTCCCCCAAATCTTTTAAAAACAGATTCTCTTGGTTGCTGGGAGCACACAAGGGGAAGTCGTGTATGAGGGGGTGTGATCCAGGGGACAGGGAGGATAAGCCCCCCCCTCGTAGGGCCGGGAGTGGCTCAGCTTTGTGAGCTAAGGATGGCCTGCGAGGTCCCAGAGAGAAGGGTCCCTGCTCCGTCCCTGCTCCGTCCTTGCTCCGTGCACCCCATTCCCAGCCTGAGAAGTCCAGAGCCCCCCGCCCCCGCACACACACACACCAGGGAGGAGTGCCAGTCACAATGGCTCCCAGGCTCCGGCTCCAGGGCTCCCGGCACTAGGAGCTATTTTCAGCTTTCATGCCCTAGGACACGGCCAGAGCTATTGTCTCCGGAAACTCTCTGTCTGTCTCTCGCCCGCCCGCCATCCCTCCCTCCCTCCCTCCTCCGCCTTTTCCCCTCCCGCTCCAGCTGTCCTGCCCTCCACCCTGCATTTCTACACAGGGTGGCTCACAGACAGCTGCTCCCCGTGCCCACCCGCCACCATTCGATGGATGTCAAAGCAAGCCCTGGGGACTTCCCTGGAGGTCCAGCGATTAAGACTCCGAGCTTCCACTGCAAGGGGTGCGGGTTCAAAGCCTGGTCAGGGAAATAAGATCCCACATGCCGCCCAGCACGGCCAAAGAAATAAATGAGTAAAAAATAAAGTTATAGTGATGAAACAGCCCTAGTGGTGCAAGGATGGGACGTATAGCTCTATGGTAGAGAATAAAGGTCCAGAAACAGATAGATGAGAACTTGATATGACAGAAAGTGAGGAAATTAAGGAGTTTTCAATAAATGGCATTAGGACAATTGCATATCCATGTGGGGAAAAGTAAATTAGAAAAAAAGAAAACAAGCAAGCCCTGGTCAGGTGTGACCTTGGGCCCAGGGCCATTGGCACACGTTGTCGTGTGGGACGTTCTTCCTTAGACTCCTCCCTCCCTCCTGTGTCACTGTCACTTCCTCCAGAACCTTCCTGGACTCCCCTACACAAGCCCGGGGTGTGCCCTCACCCGCCCACCCTGGATCACCGGAATTCCAATCCTGGCCCACCCTTCCCCGCCAGGTGAAGAACTGTGCCTGGTCAGTAAGACCGTAGAGGTCCTTGGCCATTGCTATTGCAGTTGGAATTGTTACTGTGTTTACACAGGGTGACCAACACCCGCCCCCACTTTGCCCAGGACCACTCAGGTTTGAGCGCTGGAACTATGGGGAAACCCTCATTTCTGGGGAACCCAGAAGGCTGGTCAGCCTATTTAGGATGGATCTTTCACTCGATATCCCAATCCCCGAGAGCCAGAAAGGGAATCTCCCCCCTCCTTCCATGGTAACCTTCATTCATTCATCCACTCATCCCTTTATTCAACTCCTTTATTCAGCAAGTATTTATGAAGCATCTACTACATAGCAGACACTCTTCTAGGTGCTGGGGACAGTAAACTGAGAAGGTGTGATTTCTTACATGGGGATGATGTCTCGGAGACCACTGCAGGGCATGGGAGGTGGGAGAGGGAAGGGGCAGTTCTAAATGCAGGCTCTGACGGGATTGGGGCAGACCTTGCCCTAAGCCAGGCTGCTTGCTTCAACACAGCTGTCCTCACCCAGGGCCATCCTGCTTCCGCCTCCCCCAGTTCTTCAGTGATGTCTGGGGAAAATCTGTGGTTGTCACAACTGGGGGGGAGGGGACCCTGGAATCAAATGGGTGGGGACAGGGATGCTGCTGAACCCCACACAGTGCCCAAGAGGGGCCCCCAGCAGAGAATGACCCGCCCCAAATAACCCCAGTCCCATGGGGCAGACCCTGCACTAATATTATTCAGACCCGCTTGTGCCCCGAGATTCCTGCACAGGCTGGGACTCTAACCGGGTCACCTCTGTATCCCGAGGTGACCTAGAGTGGGGCAGCCAGGAGGGCTGAGTATCAGGGACGAAATGACCAATCTCTGTGCCCACTCTCCCCGCCACACCCCAGGGTCGATGGCCTCTATCTCCTCCCTGTGCAGCTAGCTTTTCCCTGAGCCATTTCTTCTTGTCAAGGTCCCTGTCGCAGGTTGTGTTCCCCGAAGGTGACGTTGAGAGCAAGGATTGGAGTGCACGTGGTTGATGTGAGACGTGCAGAGAACAGATACAGCTGCCATAGGGTCCCGCAATTCCACTCCTGGGCATAGATCTGGAGAAAACTCTAATTCAAAAATATACATACACCCCTGGGATTTCCCTGGTGGTCTAGTGGTTAAGACTCTGTGCTTCCAGTGCAGGTAGCATGGGTTCCATCTCTGGCCAGGGAACTAAGATCCCACATGCTGTGTAACAAAAAAATAAAGAAAGAGAGAGAGAAAGAAAGAAAGAAAAAGAAAGAAGGAAAGAAAGAAAGAAAGAAACAAACAAACAAACAAACAAAGAAACAAAGAAAGAAAGAAAGAAAAGATACATGCACCCCAATGTTCATTGCATCACTATTTATAATAGGCAAGATGTGGAAGCTATCTAAGTGTCCGCTGATGGAGGAATGGATAAAGAAGATGGGGTACATATATACAATGGAATATATTTAGCCATAAAAAGAATGAAATAATGCTATTTGCAGCAACATCGTGGATGGACCTAGAGATTATCATACTAAGTGAAGTAAGTCAGAAGAGAAAGACACATATATGATCTCTCTTATATATGAAAGCTAAAATACGACACAAATGTACTTGTCTACGAAACAAAAACAGACTCACAGACATAGAGAACAAACTTGTGTTTGCCAAGCGGGAGAAAAAGTGAGGGAGGGTTGGATTGGGTGTTTGGGGTTAGCAGACGCAAACTGTTAAATATAGGATGGATAATCTACAAGGTCCTACTGTCTAGCCCAGGGAACTATATTCAATATCCTGTGATAAGCCATAATGGAAAAGAAAAAGTTTTATTTATAAGTTCCATCCCTAACTGAGCTGCTACATCCCCTCCCATGATTCTAAGTGCAGCCCGAGGCTGCAGACTTCCCACCGTGGTCTTCAGCTCCAGAGCAAGCTACCTGCAAACGAGCTGCATCTTCCCAGGGACTGGCAACTCTCCTTTGCTACTGATTCCAGGACACATCCAGATAGCACAAATGTGACCATGAAAACAAACTCAGGCATGTTTAAATCAGGGAAATAACATTCTTATCTCTGTTTAGTAGTTGTTTAATTTTAGAATAGCTTAGAGTTACAAAAAAGTTGCAAAGATCTGTACAGGGTGTACAGAGTGCTGTGGACCCCCGACCCAGTACCCCTATTTCCAACACCTTAGTAGTTTAGTACGACATGCTTATCCAACTAAGGAACCGAGATGGATACGTTATTATTAACTAAAGTCCACACTTTATTAGAATTTCCCTAGCTTTCCCCTAACATCCTTTTTCTGTCCCAGTCTCCTCTGGGCTGTGACATTTCTCAGACGTCCCTGGGTTTTGATACCTTGAAAGTTTTGAGGAGGACTGGTCAGGTATTTTGTCCCTCAATTTGTTTGTCTGTTGGTTTTCTGATGTTTTTCTTATGGTTGGGCTGGAGTTATGGGGTTTGGGGCGGAAGATGCAGACAGAGATAAAAATGTCATTCTCCTCAGGTCACATCATCAAGGATACACACCATCAAGGATACACACATCAAGAATACACACCATCAACGGGACTTGTGACAAACAATTTTACCCTTGATCACCTGGCCAGTAGCGTCTTTTTTTTTTTTTTTTTTTTTGCTGCGTTGGGTCTTCATTGCTGCACACGGGCTTTCTCTAGTTGCGGCGAGCAGGGGCTCCTCTTTGTTGCGGGCACGTGCTTCTCATTACAGTGGCTTCTTTTGTTTCGGAGCACGGGCTCTAGATGTGCGGGCTTCTGTAGTTGTGGCATGGGGGCTCAGTAGTTGTGGCTCCCAGGATCTAGAGCGCAGGCTCAATAGTTGTGGCCCACGGGCTTAGTTGATCTGCGGCACATGGGATCTTCCCGGACCAGGGCTCGAACCCGGGTCCCCTGCATTGGCAGGTGGATCCTTTTTTTGTTTTCTTTGTTCCGTTTGGAACCAAAACTTTAATCCCAAGGAGTCTCACAAAACATATTACAAATGACAGTATGAGAAAAAAATTGCATAGTAACTCAAAGTTCAGCTCTACAATATACTCTTTATCTGGCAGGACATTGGTATCTTGATAATCTCAACTTCGTAAAAACTTTACAAATAGCTATGTATTCATGTACAGCAATCACAGAGGGGACTTACGACCTAACTCAAAGGTAAACTAACTTCCTTGAAACTTCTTAGATGCTAAACTCACTGGACAAGCTCTTGTCCAGTGTGAAGACTAGTGGAATTCTTAAACCTCTAATCTAGGGTAAGGGTGCGGCTTTCATTTCTACCTGCTGGCTTGTGTTCACAGCACCTTTTAAAGACTGCTTGCTTGACTACAGCTGCATACCACATCCCAGCTACAGAAAGTCTTTTCAATGTTTGCCAGTGTTGTTTCCATAATGATAAACATCACACTTTAGGTGGGCAGGAGTTAGAGTTTTATTATCAGTCTAGGCAAGACCAAAAATTCAAAGCAAATTCAATTCTGCTTAAGAGAACATTGTAAAGAAACAATTCTTCATATTACATGCCTCATATGACCCATTTCAAACCATAGAGAATGACACCTTTATGTGTCACTGTCCCAAGATACAAACAAACGGGAACAGCTAAAACATTTAAAAGGTGCATCAAGCTTCAGAAGTCTCAAACGAAACTTGAATTTTCTGTACATACTCCTGTCAAATGAAGGTATTTCCTGTGCACCACTCCTCTTGCAAAGTGGTCTGCTATTTCCTTTCATTTGACCTGGATCGGCTAGGAGACCTAGAGAAAGATCGGGACGGCTTGCGATTTCTCTCCTGGGACAGTGATCTCTCTCTTCTCCTATATCTACTAAAGGGACCTGCTCCGGCTGCGGGAGAAGCTTCTCCGTCTTGGAGATCTGTGGTGAGGGGGAGGACTCCTCCTCCGATAATCATCTCGAGGGCGACGACCCCAAGAAGGAGGCGGCCACGATTTCGACTTCTCCCTTCCCCATTCGACAGGTCCACTCTTACTCGGCAGCCACAGAGTGTTCTCCCGTCTACTTCTCAGACAGCATCCGCTGCATCTCGGGGATCTTCATTTTCAACAAGAGTGAAGCCGGGAGGGTTTTTAGCAACCCACACACTTCGGAGTGGTCCATAATATCCTAAAGCTCGTTCGAATTCAGTCTTGTTACCACTGTTTCCAAGACTCCTTACATAAACGTTCCAGTCCAACGGACAGGAATCCCGATGCAAGACCCTCCTGGCTCCTGGCTTTCATGGGCCACAGGGTGATCCCGGGCCTCTAGAATCTGGCAGCTGAATCGGCACGCACAAGCTGGCCCGTGGGGATGCTTTTCCCCCTATGTGTCCAGCCCGGGGCCATGCTGTCTAGGCCCGACCTCCAGGGTGACAGGGTGAACCCCAGGTCCCTGGAGCAAACACTCAGAGCCCTGGTGACCAGACTCAGGGGGCTGGGGCGGCAGCTGGACATGTGTGGCCACCCTGGTGGTGTTTGGCCCCATCTGCAGTTCCAGTTCCAGCTGAGAAAGAGCCTCGCTGTGTTATTTTCTCCTGGTTGTGTAAGGATCCCCGGTGTCATTTGACAGAAATGTAGATGGTGTGTTCTTTCTCTC
The DNA here is from genome assembly GCF_059928025.1 of Delphinapterus leucas. Lineage (NCBI taxonomy): Eukaryota > Metazoa > Chordata > Mammalia > Artiodactyla > Monodontidae > Delphinapterus > Delphinapterus leucas. The sequence goes on along the minus strand of NW_028322294.1, from coordinate 217,500 downwards.
TTTTCTCCCTGCTTCCACTCGTCCCTCTCCCCCTCCCTCTCTCCCTCTCCCTCTGTTCCCCTCTCTCTCTCTCTTCCCTCTCTCTCTTTCCTCTGCGTCTCTCTCTTTCCCTCTCTGCCTCCCCCCTCCCTCTCCCACCTCCCCGTCCCTCTCCCCGTCCCTCTCCAACTCCCTCTCCATCTCCGTCTCCCCCTCGCTCTCCCCATCCCTCTCCCTCTCCCCTCCCCCTCCCTCTACCTCCTCGCTCTCCCCTGTCTCTCTCCCTCCTCCCCCTCCCTCTTGCTGCCTCCGCCGACCCTCTTCCCTCTCCCTCTCTTCCTTCCTCTCTCCCTGTCCCTGTTTCCCTGTTCCGCACGCTTTCCCTCTACCTCTTTCCCTCTCCCTGTCCCTCCACCTCCTTCTCTCTCTAAAGAGGGAAGGAGGTGTAGGGACAGGGAGAGAGAGCAGGAGAGGGAGGGGGGAGAGGGAGAGAGGGATAGAGGGAGGGACCGAAAGACGTCTCTCCGTCCCTCCCTCTATTCATCTCCCCCTCATCCCTCACTCCCTCCCTCACTCTATCCCTCTCTCCCTCCGTCCCTCTATCCCTCTCTCCTTTCCCCCCCCCTCCCTCTCCCCCTCCATCTCTTGCTCTTCCTCTCTCTTTTTCCCTCTCCCTCTCCCTCCACCTCCTTTCCGAGAGGCAAGGAGGTGGAGGGAGAGGGAGAGGGAAAGAGGGAGAGGGAGAGCGGAACAGGGAAACAGGGACAGGGAGAGAGGGAGGGAGAGGGAGATAAAGAAGACAGAGGGAGAGCGAGGGAGGAAGAGACCTCTTTCCCGCTTCCTCTCACCCCTCCCTCTCCTCTCCATATGTCTCTCCCTCTCTTCCTCTACCTCTCTCTCACTCTCCCTCCATCTCTCCCTCTCCATCTCTCCCTCTCCCTTGTCCCTGCCTCTCGATCTCCCCATCTCTGGGAGGGAGTGAGGGAGATGGAGTGATGGAGGGAGCGGGAGAGTTGGAAGGAGAGGGAGAGGGAGGAGAAGAAGGGAGGGAGAGGGAGAGAGGGAGGGAGAAAGGGAGGGAGAGAGGGATAGAGGGAGGGAGGTACAGAGGGATAGAGGGAGGGAGGGAGACAGGGATAGAGGGAGGGAGGGACAGACGTCTTTCGCTCCCTCCCTCTATCCCTCTCTCCCTCTACCCACTCCTTCTCCTGCTGTCTCTCCCTGTCCGTACACCTCCTTCCCTCTCCAGAGAGGGAAGGAGGTGGAGGGACAGGGAGAGGGAAAGAGGTAGAGGGAAAGCGTGCGGAACAGCGAAACAGGGACAGGGAGAGAGGAAGGGAGAGAGGGAGAGGGAAGAGGGACGGGGGATGCGGGAAGGGCGAGGGGGAGGAGGGAGAGAGACAGGGGAGAGCGAGGAGGTAGAGGGAGGGGGAGGGGAGAGGGAGAGGGATGGGGAGAGCGAGGGGGAGACGGAGATGGAGAGGGAGTTGGAGAGGGACGGGGAGAGGGACGGGGAGGTGGGAGAGGGAGGGGGGAGGCAGAGAGGGAAAGAGAGAGACGCAGAGGAAAGAGAGAGAGGGAAGAGAGAGAGAGAGGGGAACAGAGGGAGAGGGAGAGAGGGAGGGGGAGAGGGACGAGTGGAAGCAGGGAGAAAAGAGAGAAAGAACACACCATCTACATTTCTGTCAAATGACACCGGGGATCCTTACACAACCAGGAGAAAATAACACAGCGAGGCTCTTTCTCAGCTGGAACTGGAACTGCAGATGGGGCCAAACACCACCAGGGTGGCCACACATGTCCAGCTGCCGCCCCAGCCCCCTGAGTCTGGTCACCAGGGCTCTGAGTGTTTGCTCCAGGGACCTGGGGTTCACCCTGTCACCCTGGAGGTCGGGCCTAGACAGCATGGCCCCGGGCTGGACACATAGGGGGAAAAGCATCCCCACGGGCCAGCTTGTGCGTGCCGATTCAGCTGCCAGATTCTAGAGGCCCGGGATCACCCTGTGGCCCATGAAAGCCAGGAGCCAGGAGGGTCTTGCATCGGGATTCCTGTCCGTTGGACTGGAACGTTTATGTAAGGAGTCTTGGAAACAGTGGTAACAAGACTGAATTCGAACGAGCTTTAGGATATTATGGACCACTCCGAAGTGTGTGGGTTGCTAAAAACCCTCCCGGCTTCACTCTTGTTGAAAATGAAGATCCCCGAGATGCAGCGGATGCTGTCTGAGAAGTAGACGGGAGAACACTCTGTGGCTGCCGAGTAAGAGTGGACCTGTCGAATGGGGAAGGGAGAAGTCGAAATCGTGGCCGCCTCCTTCTTGGGGTCGTCGCCCTCGAGATGATTATCGGAGGAGGAGTCCTCCCCCTCACCACAGATCTCCAAGACGGAGAAGCTTCTCCCGCAGCCGGAGCAGGTCCCTTTAGTAGATATAGGAGAAGAGAGAGATCACTGTCCCAGGAGAGAAATCGCAAGCCGTCCCGATCTTTCTCTAGGTCTCCTAGCCGATCCAGGTCAAATGAAAGGAAATAGCAGACCACTTTGCAAGAGGAGTGGTGCACAGGAAATACCTTCATTTGACAGGAGTATGTACAGAAAATTCAAGTTTCGTTTGAGACTTCTGAAGCTTGATGCACCTTTTAAATGTTTTAGCTGTTCCCGTTTGTTTGTCTCTTGGGACAGTGACACATAAAGGTGTCATTCTCTATGGTTTGAAATGGGTCATATGAGGCATGTAATATGAAGAATTGTTTCTTTACAATGTTCTCTTAAGCAGAATTGAATTTGCTTTGAATTTTTGGTCTTGCCTAGACTGATAATAAAACTCTAACTCCTGCCCACCTAAAGTGTGATGTTTATCATTATGGAAACAACACTGGCAAACATTAAAAAGACTTTCTGTAGCTGGGATGTGGTATGCAGCTGTAGTCAAGCAAGCAGTCTTTAAAAGGTGCTGTGAACACAAGCCAGCAGGTAGAAATGAAAGCCGCACCCTTACCCTAGATTAGAGGTTTAAGAATTCCACTAGTCTTCACACTGGACAAGAGCTTGTCCAGTGAGTTTAGCATCTAAGAAGTTTCAAGGAAGTTAGTTTACCTTTGAGTTAGGTCGTAAGTCCCCTCTGTGATTGCTGTACATGAATACATAGCTATTTGTAAAGTTTTTTCGAAGTTGAGATTATCAAGATACCAATGTCCTGCCAGATAAAGAGTATATTGTAGAGCTGAACTTTGAGTTACTATGCAATTTTTTTCTCATACTGTCATTTGTAATATGTTTTGTGAGACTCCTTGGGATTAAAGTTTTGGTTCCAAACGGAACAAAGAAAACAAAAAAAGGATCCACCTGCCAATGCAGGGGACCCGGGTTCGAGCCCTGGTCCGGGAAGATCCCATGTGCCGCAGATCAACTAAGCCCGTGGGCCACAACTATTGAGCCTGCGCTCTAGATCCTGGGAGCCACAACTACTGAGCCCCCATGCCACAACTACAGAAGCCCGCACATCTAGAGCCCGTGCTCCGAAACAAAAGAAGCCACTGTAATGAGAAGCACGTGCCCGCAACAAAGAGGAGCCCCTGCTCGCCGCAACTAGAGAAAGCCCGTGTGCAGCAATGAAGACCCAACGCAGCAAAAAAAAAAAAAAAAAAAAGACGCTACTGGCCAGGTGATCAAGGGTAAAATTGTTTGTCACAAGTCCCGTTGATGGTGTGTATTCTTGATGTGTGTATCCTTGATGGTGTGTATCCTTGATGATGTGACCTGAGGAGAATGACATTTTTATCTCTGTCTGCATCTTCCGCCCCAAACCCCATAACTCCAGCCCAACCATAAGAAAAACATCAGAAAACCAACAGACAAACAAATTGAGGGACAAAATACCTGACCAGTCCTCCTCAAAACTTTCAAGGTATCAAAACCCAGGGACGTCTGAGAAATGTCACAGCCCAGAGGAGACTGGGACAGAAAAAGGATGTTAGGGGAAAGCTAGGGAAATTCTAATAAAGTGTGGACTTTAGTTAATAATAACGTATCCATCTCGGTTCCTTAGTTGGATAAGCATGTCGTACTAAACTACTAAGGTGTTGGAAATAGGGGTACTGGGTCGGGGGTCCACAGCACTCTGTACACCCTGTACAGATCTTTGCAACTTTTTTGTAACTCTAAGCTATTCTAAAATTAAACAACTACTAAACAGAGATAAGAATGTTATTTCCCTGATTTAAACATGCCTGAGTTTGTTTTCATGGTCACATTTGTGCTATCTGGATGTGTCCTGGAATCAGTAGCAAAGGAGAGTTGCCAGTCCCTGGGAAGATGCAGCTCGTTTGCAGGTAGCTTGCTCTGGAGCTGAAGACCACGGTGGGAAGTCTGCAGCCTCGGGCTGCACTTAGAATCATGGGAGGGGATGTAGCAGCTCAGTTAGGGATGGAACTTATAAATAAAACTTTTTCTTTTCCATTATGGCTTATCACAGGATATTGAATATAGTTCCCTGGGCTAGACAGTAGGACCTTGTAGATTATCCATCCTATATTTAACAGTTTGCGTCTGCTAACCCCAAACACCCAATCCAACCCTCCCTCACTTTTTCTCCCGCTTGGCAAACACAAGTTTGTTCTCTATGTCTGTGAGTCTGTTTTTGTTTCGTAGACAAGTACATTTGTGTCGTATTTTAGCTTTCATATATAAGAGAGATCATATATGTGTCTTTCTCTTCTGACTTACTTCACTTAGTATGATAATCTCTAGGTCCATCCACGATGTTGCTGCAAATAGCATTATTTCATTCTTTTTATGGCTAAATATATTCCATTGTATATATGTACCCCATCTTCTTTATCCATTCCTCCATCAGCGGACACTTAGATAGCTTCCACATCTTGCCTATTATAAATAGTGATGCAATGAACATTGGGGTGCATGTATCTTTTCTTTCTTTCTTTCTTTGTTTCTTTGTTTGTTTGTTTGTTTGTTTCTTTCTTTCTTTCTTTCCTTCTTTCTTTTTCTTTCTTTCTTTCTCTCTCTCTTTCTTTATTTTTTTGTTACACAGCATGTGGGATCTTAGTTCCCTGGCCAGAGATGGAACCCATGCTACCTGCACTGGAAGCACAGAGTCTTAACCACTAGACCACCAGGGAAATCCCAGGGGTGTATGTATATTTTTGAATTAGAGTTTTCTCCAGATCTATGCCCAGGAGTGGAATTGCGGGACCCTATGGCAGCTGTATCTGTTCTCTGCACGTCTCACATCAACCACGTGCACTCCAATCCTTGCTCTCAACGTCACCTTCGGGGAACACAACCTGCGACAGGGACCTTGACAAGAAGAAATGGCTCAGGGAAAAGCTAGCTGCACAGGGAGGAGATAGAGGCCATCGACCCTGGGGTGTGGCGGGGAGAGTGGGCACAGAGATTGGTCATTTCGTCCCTGATACTCAGCCCTCCTGGCTGCCCCACTCTAGGTCACCTCGGGATACAGAGGTGACCCGGTTAGAGTCCCAGCCTGTGCAGGAATCTCGGGGCACAAGCGGGTCTGAATAATATTAGTGCAGGGTCTGCCCCATGGGACTGGGGTTATTTGGGGCGGGTCATTCTCTGCTGGGGGCCCCTCTTGGGCACTGTGTGGGGTTCAGCAGCATCCCTGTCCCCACCCATTTGATTCCAGGGTCCCCTCCCCCCCAGTTGTGACAACCACAGATTTTCCCCAGACATCACTGAAGAACTGGGGGAGGCGGAAGCAGGATGGCCCTGGGTGAGGACAGCTGTGTTGAAGCAAGCAGCCTGGCTTAGGGCAAGGTCTGCCCCAATCCCGTCAGAGCCTGCATTTAGAACTGCCCCTTCCCTCTCCCACCTCCCATGCCCTGCAGTGGTCTCCGAGACATCATCCCCATGTAAGAAATCACACCTTCTCAGTTTACTGTCCCCAGCACCTAGAAGAGTGTCTGCTATGTAGTAGATGCTTCATAAATACTTGCTGAATAAAGGAGTTGAATAAAGGGATGAGTGGATGAATGAATGAAGGTTACCATGGAAGGAGGGGGGAGATTCCCTTTCTGGCTCTCGGGGATTGGGATATCGAGTGAAAGATCCATCCTAAATAGGCTGACCAGCCTTCTGGGTTCCCCAGAAATGAGGGTTTCCCCATAGTTCCAGCGCTCAAACCTGAGTGGTCCTGGGCAAAGTGGGGGCGGGTGTTGGTCACCCTGTGTAAACACAGTAACAATTCCAACTGCAATAGCAATGGCCAAGGACCTCTACGGTCTTACTGACCAGGCACAGTTCTTCACCTGGCGGGGAAGGGTGGGCCAGGATTGGAATTCCGGTGATCCAGGGTGGGCGGGTGAGGGCACACCCCGGGCTTGTGTAGGGGAGTCCAGGAAGGTTCTGGAGGAAGTGACAGTGACACAGGAGGGAGGGAGGAGTCTAAGGAAGAACGTCCCACACGACAACGTGTGCCAATGGCCCTGGGCCCAAGGTCACACCTGACCAGGGCTTGCTTGTTTTCTTTTTTTCTAATTTACTTTTCCCCACATGGATATGCAATTGTCCTAATGCCATTTATTGAAAACTCCTTAATTTCCTCACTTTCTGTCATATCAAGTTCTCATCTATCTGTTTCTGGACCTTTATTCTCTACCATAGAGCTATACGTCCCATCCTTGCACCACTAGGGCTGTTTCATCACTATAACTTTATTTTTTACTCATTTATTTCTTTGGCCGTGCTGGGCGGCATGTGGGATCTTATTTCCCTGACCAGGCTTTGAACCCGCACCCCTTGCAGTGGAAGCTCGGAGTCTTAATCGCTGGACCTCCAGGGAAGTCCCCAGGGCTTGCTTTGACATCCATCGAATGGTGGCGGGTGGGCACGGGGAGCAGCTGTCTGTGAGCCACCCTGTGTAGAAATGCAGGGTGGAGGGCAGGACAGCTGGAGCGGGAGGGGAAAAGGCGGAGGAGGGAGGGAGGGAGGGATGGCGGGCGGGCGAGAGACAGACAGAGAGTTTCCGGAGACAATAGCTCTGGCCGTGTCCTAGGGCATGAAAGCTGAAAATAGCTCCTAGTGCCGGGAGCCCTGGAGCCGGAGCCTGGGAGCCATTGTGACTGGCACTCCTCCCTGGTGTGTGTGTGTGCGGGGGCGGGGGGCTCTGGACTTCTCAGGCTGGGAATGGGGTGCACGGAGCAAGGACGGAGCAGGGACGGAGCAGGGACCCTTCTCTCTGGGACCTCGCAGGCCATCCTTAGCTCACAAAGCTGAGCCACTCCCGGCCCTACGAGGGGGGGGCTTATCCTCCCTGTCCCCTGGATCACACCCCCTCACACACGACTTCCCCTTGTGTGCTCCCAGCAACCAAGAGAATCTGTTTTTAAAAGATTTGGGGGAGGGGGGTAAACATACAAACAAGAGCAGAATGGATACTTTTTCCGAATGGGAATGGCTCTGTGTAACCCCTTCCCCAGGGTAACCAGAGTCCTGACCTCTAACACCCTTGACGAGTCAGCCTTGGTCTGGGCTTGCAGACCCACGGAAGCTTCCTCATCCCCTCCTTCAGACCCCGTCTCTCCCTCGGCGTCTTTGTGAGAGGCACCCGGGGAAGTGGGACTGCTAGGCTGTACTGCTGCTAGAACTGCACCTGGGCTCCACCAGGCTCCAGCCCCCCGCCCTGTGCACCTCTCTGTCCCTGAGGCACCTCAACTGGTAGGAGCGGCATCACCTTCCCTCCCGGGACTTGTGACACTTAAGGGAGACACAGAAAGGACAAGCGTTTGGCTCCCTGGCTGGCAAAGAGCAGGTGCTCAATTGTCATAAGTGGCCGTATCAGTGAGGGTTCTCCAGACAAACAGAATCCATAGGGTGTGTGTGTATATACACACACACGTACATATGTACACGCATACAAAAATATACAGCTGTGTATATATGCAGTACGCATACAGACATATACACATATAGTATATACAATACGCAAATACATATATACACACATATATATAAAACGCATAGTTTGTATATATACAGTATGTATACACACATATACACGTAATATATACAATAGACACATACAGATACACTATACATACACACATATGAAATGCATCGTTTGTGTATATACAGTATGTACACATACGTATAACATATGCAATGTACACACCTAGGTACGTCTATATCATACATATATACACACATAGAAAGATATTTAGGTGTGTATATATACAGTATACATACATACACATATAATATATGCAATACATACACGTACATACATATAGACACGCATATACACCTACATAGAAAAGCATGTAGAATAAAAATATATATGTACTGCATATATAAATTCCTTGTATTCGTTCCTCCTTTACGCAAAGTGGACCAATTTCAGTGTTAATGTCTTCTGAAAAATACCTTCCTGGCCACATCTGGAATAATGTTTGTGGTTGCCGGGGCCCCACGCAGTGCGCACATGAGATTAACCATCCCCGTGGCGATGATGACACTTTATTTTCTCCCTTGACCATTGTCACTACTATTCCAATTAAAATGGCAGTGCTATGAGGGCAGGGCATTTCCTTTTTGGCCAGTACTGAGCGTCCGCGGTCTGGTGCCTAGCATAGGCTAAATACACGGCAATTTTGTGAACAGAAGCCGGGATTCCAGCTGTCATATTTAATAGGAATTATAGTCTTATTATTGGGGGGGAGGGGTTGTGTCACGGTACGTCGAGGTCAGGAGTCGAACTCGCCACCACTGGCCCTGAGAGGTTTTGCCGGGTCCCCACTTCGGGCCGGTGGGTGTGGCCAGGGGCAGCCGATGACGCGCGTATGTGCGTGCGTGCGTGCGTGGGAGCGTGCGTGCGTGAGAGCGTGCGAGTCCACGGGGCGCGCCGCGCGCGCCGGGAGTGTTTCAGCCCGGCCCCCGGCTCATTGTGGTCGCCTCACGCCGGCCCGAGTTCGCAGCAGCGCTGGAGGCCCCGGGCCTGTGAGCACAAAGAGGGAGCCGGGGGCCGGACGGGAGCGCTGTGGCGGCAGCTGAGGCCCAGACCAGGCCCCCCTCAGCCTCCCGTCTGCCCCGCCCCCGCCGGCGGCGCCGCGCCCCTCCCCCAACCGCCAGACTAGCGCGCTGCGGGGCCCGCGCGCGAAGACGTGGGGGAGAAGCTGGAGCTGAGGCTGGAGTCGCTCTTGGGGACCGAGCCCGCCGTCTACCCGTGGCCGCTGCCGGTCTACGTAAGTGCCACCCGTCCCCTCCTCCCGGACCCCCGCTCCTGTTCCCCCACGGCGCGCGCTGAGCCCACCGAGAAACGGAGCGACTCGAGTCGCCAGACCCTCTTTGGAGCCCCCCTTCCCGCCCCGCCGTGGTTCTCCGCGGCAGTTTCCAGCCCCCGCGCGCAGGGTGGGCAGAGGGGAGCCGGCGCCGGCCGGGGGCGCCGACTCGGCCGCGGGGACCCCGCGCTTCCGAGGGGCGCCTGAGCCGGTCTGCGGTTGGCTCTGCAGGGCTGGGGACCCCGGTCCCCCCGGGCCTGGACTGCCGGCGGGCTTGCCCTTCTGTACTTTAGGATCTGACACGTAGGGTTTCTTTTTCCTGGTAGTTTATTCTTAGCTCTGTCAACGTACTTAGTTTTTAAAATTTGTTTTTATTTTTCAGGGCACCCTTTCCTCCCTCTCTCCAGTTTTTTTGTGTTTCTCTTTTGTTTTGTCTTAGTTAGGCATTTTGTCCCTCTGATCTTGAGTGGGTGGGCTGGCAGGACACTTGGAGAGGAGGCGTTCTGTCCCCTGATCTTGAGTGGCCTTTGGAAAATGACGGGCCAGACGGAAATTAAATTTAATTGATATATAATATTGTATCCGTCCAAGGTGTACAATGTGATGATTAATATATATATAGTGTGTGTGAAATGATTACCACAATAAGTTTAGTTAACCTTAATTCACATAATTACAAATGTTATCTTTGTGATGAGAACTTTCAAGATCTACTCTCTTAGCAACTTTCAAACATAAAATACGGTATTGTTAACTGTAGTGACCGAGCTGTACATTACATCACCATTACTCACTTGTCTTATAACTAGAAGTTTTTACCTTTTGATCATCTTCCCTCATTTTCGTCACCTCCAACCCCCAGCTCTGGCAACCGTCATTCCGTTCTTTCTATCATGAGTTCAGTATTTTAGATTTCACATATGAGATCATAAAGTATTTATCTTTCTCTGTCTGACATTTCATTTAGCATAATGCCCCCCAAACCCACCCATGTGGTCACAAATAGCCAGATTTCCTTCTTTATCATGGCTGACTAATAGTAGGTTGTATGCACCCCCATTTTCTTCATCCATTCATCCACAAGAAAACACTGAGGTTGTTTCCATGTCTTGGCTACTGTATTGGGTTGGCCAGAAAGTTCATACAGTTAATGAATACACTGTTCAGTCAAACTTGGTGAAAATGAGTCTTTTATTTTTACTTAAAATAAATCTTTGACAAAGCCAGCTAGGCATCCCTTTGAGTAACGACTTATATCACATTGAAATATTTTAAACATATGAACAGTAATAGCTGAAATGACAAATGTTACTAATATTGACACAATTTATCAAGGAGAATAGGTTAGAATATGTTAAAATGCAGGTGGACAGTGAAAGAACAACTATAACTTTTAACTAAATATTGTCTTGATATTTAGACCATTGGTTAAAATCATGATAACAGGTTTCATCCGTTTCAAGAAAGCAGAATATTTGCAGATCACTTAACATTTACTAGGTATGTTCTCAGCCTGGAAGGATATATTTCACTTACATGTGTCATTTAATTTAACCACATCCCTCTGTAATAGATAGTGGTATCCCTATTTGCAGATAGGAGACAGGCTCAGAAAGATTAAGAATGTTACCTAATTCTAGTAAGTAGCCAAACCTAAACTGATCTAATTCCAGGGCAAAGCTCTTTCTGGCACATCAGTGTGGGTCTTTATCTCTTTGAGAATTGTTGAACATTAAAAGCCTTCTTCCAGGTAAATGCATAAAGAAACAACATGAGCAATGATATAACAATACAAGTCTCACTAAATAATTGGTGTGTTTGGCCTTGCTTTTGCTGATAGATCTTTTGCAAAATTGCTTTTCTCTGAGATATTTAAAGTGGACTTTAACTATTTTCTTGGAAGGCTTTCCTAAATTATACCTATCAGAAAGCTGCTTTGCTTTAAGGCCGAAGAAAAATGAAAGCTTACTTAACTACACTTAGGTGCCAGGGTCATACTATGAGCTCTACACCTGCCAGGATTCACGCTAAGATAGATAGGGTGGCTCAGCAAACTGTCCATAGTCCTGTGATTTCTTTCTGATATTCTGAAGTAGAAATAATTTAATAACTGTTCACAAAAGAGAGAAACACTGTTTCTTGGTCCTCAATATCATACTGCTGTAGGCTAATTCTTTCTCTCTTCTGTTGCCCCTTAGTATAGAGAGTGTGTTTTGGGGACCCTCCTTCACGATCTTCTCCATTCCAAGAGCATCTTACATAAATCCAGGACTTCTCAAGCAGCCAGTTTTGCCAGATGGTCTTAGGGTTGGTTGTACCCATATATGTATAATCTGAACTTCTCAAGTAAGGTCCTTAGAGAGCATAATGGCTAAGAGAATTGGTGCTGATACCAGACCTGAGTCCAAATACTGCCTATGCCCCTAACTAGCTGTGTAACCTTGGAGAAGTAACTTAAGCCCCTTAAAGGGATTAGATTTCTCACCTGGAAAATGGTATAATAAATGCATCTACCTCATATGGTTACGGTGTAAATTGATGTAACTTGAGATGGTGCGTGTTAAGCATTAGCACAGTGCCTGTCTCTTGTTAGTAATAGCTGCTTTTCTTATTAATTATTCTCTTTATATTCCCAGTTCCAGCTGGGTGCCTAACATATAATAGTTGTTCAGCAAATAGTTACTGGATTGAACCAGCTCTGAAATTGAAGCATTGGGTCAACAGCAAAGTAGTCACCCCACCATCATTTCTCCCAGAGAAAGGGAGAATAGATGGAAGCCAGCCATCATACTTCCTTATTCTAAACTTCCCATCGAGCCCCAGCAATAAAATAATCTTCCTGGACCCTAACAATTTCAAGGATTCTTCAAATCACACTATTTGAAAATAGCTGGGTTGCCCTAATCATTAGACCCCACAGGTCACCAAGCTTCTATTAATGAAGTCTAGTTAAGATAAATGATAACAGTTAGTCAACCAACTGCTTATGAGCTCATTGGGCTTTTTAAAATTTACTATCTGCGCTTCATAGAGACACAGGTATTTTGCTTTTGTAGGACATTCAACAGTCAAAGTAGTCTTTTAAAAAGCACAAATCAGACGCTATTATTGCACTGCTTCTAACCTCTAAAGGCTATCTATTGTAAAGAGATGAAATTTTCAACTACTTAGCCAGGCTCACAGAGACCGTGTGCTCTGGTCACTTACTACATCTTTCCCTGACCTTCATGGGGCTCGAGGCACAGTTGTCCTTTTCAGTCCCTCAGATGCAACAAGCTCTACTTCTTGCTCTCCCAGCTTTAGATTGGCTAATCCATCTACCCAGACCAATTTCCCTCTTATCGTTAAGGTCTCGGTTCAAACGCCACCACTACTATCTTGACCAAAGAGACCTGCCTCCTCAGTGCCTCTCCATCCCTTTGTCCAGTCGTATTTCTGTCACTGTACAACATTTATTTACATGTTTACTCTGTCTTCCTCCACCACTGGACATTTGCTTAAGAGCAGGGACTTTGTAATTTTTTGCTTCCAAGGCTTGCAGCGGACACTGGCACGTAGGTGTGTAGGAAATGTGTGTCTAATAAAGAATAAATATGTGAATGAAAAAAAAAACTGTGAAACACTAACACAAGATTATTCTTCTTTCAAAAGAATAATGAAAAATAATTTCATTCAATAAGAGTCATTCTTAGTTACTGATCCATGACTTAGTAGATCCCATTCAATTTAAAATGTCCCCTTTTTTTCTGATACTTTCACAAGTCATTAATTAAGTGTTGCTCACTTTTAAGGCCAATCTGTGAGACATTATTTAACTTGTCTCCTCTAAAGTTCCAGCATTAACTCAGGCGGGGCTTCACCAAGTACTGATCATGTGACCTTGGCCTCTCATTGCCTCCGTTTTCTCATTTGTAACATGGGTATAATAATCAGCTTATTTCATACGCCTATGAGGAGGAAAACTTCGTGTGTGTGTGTGTGTGTGTCTATATATATGTATTTAAACAGTGTCTTAGAATAGTGTCTGGCACATGATAAGCATTATAGAAGTATTGACTGCTGCTACTAGTACTGTTATTATGAGAACTAACTGTTGAGAATAATCCTTCATATAGGGGTTTATTCCACTGAAGATAAAGGAAACTCATAGAATGTTAGAAATCATATTAAACACGGAAAGCCAGTAAAATATACCAGGACAGAAGATGATGAGAGTGTGAAAGGATAGAGGAAAAAAAATGGTTTTTGTTTTTCTTTTTCTTTTTTAAAGAAGGAAAGAGCCTAGAAATAGGAGAAAAACTATTCATTGGCTATACTGACATGGAGATCGCTGGTGACCTTCATAAGTAAAATTTCAGGACAGTGGGCAGAGAGATTACGGTGAGGGAAGTCAGATGGATGTAAATTATAGAGTAGATGGGACGTGAGGAAATGGAAACAATATATGATGATACCAATTTTGAAAAGTTCAGACATGAATTGGCTAAAGAAGATATGCAGGGATTAGAGGAGGAGGGAGGCTTTCGTGTTACACGTATAGTTTTTAACATTTTAAGTTGGAGTTACTAGTCTAGAATGAGGTTGAATTTTGGCAAGAATCATTCATAAGGAGTAGATGGGTTGTAGAAAATGCAGTGCTGTGAAGTACTTGAGAAGATGAGAGAAAATGAAATGCTATCTGTAGTGCACGTGGCCTTTGAACTTGAACTCCTGTAGTGCAAGGGAATACAAAGATCAATGCAAATGCTAATGAATTAACGGATTTGGCAGTGGACTATTTACTGACTTCTGTGTTCCTAATGAGTTAGGAAGCGCCTCACCAGCTCAGAGTGAAGGAAGTAGAGAGGATGGAGGGAAATTTGAGGAGGGTAGGGAAAGCTTCTAAGAAAATAGTCCTTAAGGAGAATTAGAAAGAACTTACTGTAAGTCAGAGCAATATTTCCAGTCTTGAAAATCCATTTGAAGTTGGTGTTTATTAATTTATTGGAATACCAATTTTCCCTGCCACATGATGTTTCTCCAGCTACCTGGATATAAGTTACACAGAGGCAGAAAAGAATGAGAGATAACAATCGAGGGAAAATACAATTAGTTTTTTTTTTTTTTACCTTTTTCCACTTCCCCGCTCCAACTCTGGGGAGCCTTCATGGACATGGCTGCCCTCGCAGCCTGCAGCAGCACGCTGTTATCAAAGAATTCAAAGAAATGGAACATAGGTTTCCAACTTAAAAATTCAGCAAAATCAAAAATTGTATATAATGTTTTCTGTTGGCAAAGATTTTTGCAATATAATTTGGTTCCATCTTTTGACAAGTAATTTGGCAATGTCTAGCAAGATAAAAATGTTAATAGCTTTTTACACATTAATTCTAATTCTGGAAGCTTATGCCGATAAATAATTTATAATCCAGAAAATTATTATATAAAGATGCTCATTGTCATGTCATTTGTAATAACAAGACATTGGAAACACCTTTAATTGTTAAGAATAGGAAAACAGTTTAGGAAATTATATCCACTTAGTAGAAAGTGACACAGTTACTATATTATAATTACAAGATGATGGAGCAAAATAAAATAATGCTTAATAAAGAAAGAATGAAGAAAGCTGACCTAAAATTGTGTCTTCCTTATGACAGTAATTATGTAAACATATCAATGTTTATTAAAGCTTAAAACCAAGATAAAGTTTTAAAAGCTCTGTACCAGTAATGGGGATTTTATGTTCGTTTCAAAATATTTTTTGACACAACTCTTAGAATTTTGTTTTGTCTACTCCTTTTCTTAAGAATTTCTGATTATTACCTCACTTTTCATTTCATAGTTTCAAATAAAGCCAGCAATTTTATCATCAGAGAAGATTAGACTTATTGGACAGTTCATAATTCCAAGTTATTTGGTATAAAAAGACCATATACACTTGTAGGTGCTTTCAAAATAAAATTTCGAGAAGTTTTTTTTTTTTGCTTAGTCTTTCCTAGTATGGAGATGAAGCAAACTACCTAAAATTGCTAGCCATTCTTTTTTCATTTTTCTCATTTTATTGATTTATCTTGCCCTTCACAGAAATGATAAGAAATGAGTCTGCAGTTGCCTCTGCCAATTTCTTAAATCCTCTATTATCCACATTATGAAATCATACTAGTATGAATGCTTCCAGTATTTTCAGAACTCTTTAGTTAGTATACTTTAGCATTCTGTATGAAGTATCTTATGTAAGTGTAAAATTTAGACTCAACTTCTGGAAGCTTTTGATTTCTTAGTTCAAAAGTGAGAGATCCTTAGTTCAGCCATATGATTAACAATTACTTGTATAGTAAGAAGCTCCTAAATTAGTGTTTTATGGGTACCTGGCAGTTTTCTTGCCATTTCTCAGAAGTTCTCTATTAAACACATTCTCTCTCTTTCTCTCTCTCTATCTCTCTGTCTCTCTCTGTCTCTCTCTGTCTCTCTCTCTCTCTGTCTCTCTCTCTCTCTCTCTCACACACACACACACACACACACATTGTGATTAAAAGCACAGATTTTGGCATTATGAAATCTAAGGTTCAATTTCCAGTTGTGTAGTTTCTGGGCCACTTCACTTTAGGCAAGTAACCTAATGTCTCTGAACCTTGTTATTTTCATCTGTAAAATAGAAATTACAATTATATCAGACAATCCTCAAAACATCCGTAATGATTTTAGAGTTTCAGAGTCAGGTAAAAGCAGGCACTCAGTAAATGGCTAGTGCTTTTATTACTTTATTATTATTTAGGTCTTGGTTTTCCTTGAGTGTGTGAGTCCCCATAATGAAATGTAATTTCCAGTAGATTGAGTAACACCTGTTTTCACCAAAAATTTTAACTGAGTTCATTACTTTCTGTGCAACCCAGATTAGTTTTCTGCCTCCTTTTCTGTGCCGTATGTAGGTGTTCAGTAGATTTATTTAATAAATGTATGAATGCATGAACGCGTAGATGAATTTTTAAATGCTTCTTTTTGAGAAGGTAGAACAAATGTGACACAGTAGAACAGATAAGAAAATAATCCATGGAAAAAATGGCAAAGTCATGTATGTGTCCAGGGCCAGCCTAAGAGGAATTACTTTTTTTTTTTTTTTAGGAAAAATGTGTTGAATAGCTTATTTTAATTATTTTTAAAAGTTAAGTACAGGGACTTCCCTGGCGGTCCAGTGGTTAAGACTTCGCCTTCCAATGCAGGGGGGTGTGGGTTCAATCCCTAGTCGGGGAGCTATGGTCCCACATGCCTCGCAGCCAAAAAACCAGAACATAAAACAGAAGCAGTATTGTAACAAATTCAATGAAGACTTTAACAAATGGTCCACATCCAAAAAAAAAGTTAAGTACAAAACTTTGCTGATGATTTACATATTTAGGACCAATAAAATAATGTGAGATTAGCTGTACTAAAACAGAATGTTGAGCTACATTCACATTAAGTGACATTATATAGTCTGAGTTTATGGAAAACTTCTGAGATGGTGAGTGACCTTTGAGCAGAAAAAGACAGAAGGAGAAATGGCCTTTTCTACATTCTATTGTGCCTCTAAGTAAAATGCTTGGTAATCTAGCTACAAAGCTCTATGTCATTGGCCTTAGGCACGTACTGTGATCTACCTTGTGAAGATCAGATTTTGCCATGGAGAGGATTTGTAAAAGTATCACACATTCCAGTACCGTTGGCAACCACAGCTACCAAAAACTCCAATTTAAATTGATGAGCCTAATATCAGATGATAGTATCATTTCCTTGTGGGTGTTCTGGGAAAAGGTGGGTAGGAAATGTATAAAAGTGAATACTTTATTGACTGAAATAACACTTCATCATTTTGAAAACATAAAATACATTAAAGTTGTTATAGCATCATACATGAATATTTCACTGTATTTTAGACCTTGCCTACAAGCAATGTTTTCTGCCCTTTGAAAGAGAACCATGCTTGTGGTATGCATTAATCATAGAAAAGATTAAACACTGAAAAGAAATTCAGCCTTTAAAGACAATTTGCTTTGATTGATTCAGTGGGTTCTCCTAAAAAGTTAATACCCAGAATTATTGCTTGTTAAATTGGAGTTACAAATTCTTTCAGAGTTACTTAGTATTTTCTTTAATATCAGTATCAAGGAAGGCAAAGCAAATTTACATATTTATTAGGAAATACAGGCACATAATCATAAAACAAGAAAACACAACGTTTTTATAGACTTTATTTTTTAGAAGTGTTTTAATTTTACAGAAAAATTGAGAAGATAGTATAAAGTGTTTCCATATACACTATACCCATTTCCCTCTGTGACGATCAACTTATATTAGTATGTTACATTGTTACAATCAGTGAACAAATATTGATACATTATTGTTTACTATAGTCCATCCATTAGTCCAGTTCCTTAGTTTTTACCTAATGTCCTTTTTCTATTCCAGGATTTCATCCAAAACATCACATTACATTTAGTTGCCATGTTTCCTTAGGCTCCTCTTGGGTTTGATAGCTTCTCAGATTTTCCTTGCATGACCTTGGCAATTTTGAGTGGTTAGGCTTGTGTAGGATGCCCGCTACTAGAATTTGTTTGATGCATGTTTCATTGATAATATTGGGATTATGTGTTTGGGGGAGGAAGACCACAAGAGTAGAAGGGTTATTTTGTCAGATCACATCAAGTGTACAAAGTATCAATATGCATTATGAATGCTGAGGTCGACCTTGATCACCAGGCTGAGGTAGTGTTTTTCAGGTTTCTCCATTGTAAAATTACTGTTTTCCCTTCTCCATATTGTACTTTTTGGAAGGAAGTCAATATGCTCAGCCCACAACTAAGGAATAGAGAGTTATGCTTAAGATGGAGTACTACATAAACTATTTGGAATTCTTTTGCACTGGAGATTTATCTATTCTCCCGCATTTATTTATGTATCCAATTATTTATTTATATCAGAAGAACTCACGGATTTTTATTTTATACTTTGGGTCATAATCTAATTCTACGTTAGTTACTTTGTTCCTCAAATTGCTCTAGTCCTGACCCTTGTGAACTCTTTTCAGTTCAGTGGCTCGTGTGCCACTCTGAGGTATCCCCATGCTATATATTTTTTTGGAACTTCCTTACTTTCTGACACTATAAGATGGCCTTGTATATAAATCTTGTATATTTACTGCCCCAGTCCTAGAATCAGCTATTTCTTCAAGGATAACTAGGTCTTTTTAGTGGAGAACAGCATTAGACAGCAGGATCTGGGTGTGGGGTGTGCTAATTGCTGCCCGGATGTCATTGCTTCTAGATCTTCTCAGCTGACAGAGCAAAGAGATAACATGTGTGTACATTCCCCACGTATATGGACATATCTATAAGTATCTCTCTACATAACCATGTGTGTTAAGGTAATATGAAGCAATATTAAGCTAAGCATGAATGTATATTGATGTTTCCAACTTTAATCTGTTACCACATAGATCATCTTAGCCTCATCTCTTGCTTATCTTTAAATTTCAACTGCGGCAAAACACTTGACTTTTAGAAGTATGAAAGTCAAATTGTAGCTACTTTGGGAAGCCACATCATCTAGCAGAAGAATTCTTAAAGGGCAAGGTGTATATCATCAAATTTTAATTTACAGTCAGCAGTACTTTGTAACATCCATAGGCCTCCAGACCTCTGCTTCCAAGAAGATGAAGTAGCCCATTTCTCCCAGGTTCTTCCACTTAAAACTAAAACCCTGAACATAACAACAGACAAACATAGGAAGACACTGAAAGGTGGAAATGAGAAGGCAGACTTAACTAGGGACTTTGGGACTTGAGGAATAACATGGTGATGAGTCCCCTGTGTTTCCTGTTGCTTCCCATACATCCTGGAGAGGGTATTACAGGAACCCCCAATCAATAACCACCAACAGAACAACAGACAAAAAAGCTTCAAAAAAGAAAACACAAAACCCCCGTTCCCCCTAGCCAAGGTATGAGGAAAGGGGTTGTCAAAGACAGAAAACCATTTGGGCGATAATATACACACTACTCGAGCCAAGTGCCAGTGGAATATTGCACCCATCCCCTATGTCCTGTGGTTTCAGTTGGGCCAAGCTAGGATTTGATCTTCCACACCACCCCACTCCTGCCCTCCAGAAGAGGCAGCGCTCTGATTCGCCACCAGGGCTGTTTCAGTGTGGTGCAGTGGTGAGCTGAGCCTCCACCCCTTTGCATTAGCAAAGAGACTTTCAAAGGTGGTGCCTGACAGACTAGTTAACACTGGGCTGCCCTCACACAGTCGTGGGGTCCAATGGTGGGACCTAGCCTCCGTCTCTCCCTGACATCGATAAGAATAGGATGTTACAGGTTGGAGGGAGTAGGCACCCCACTAACCCCCAACACATGGTGTCAGTGAGACCCAGTGGGGTGCTGAATCCCCATAACCGTCCTGAGGCAGTAAGACAGAATGAGATGGCACAAGCAGGGCTAGTTGGCAGTTCTCTTCCTCTTACCCTGGTGTCAGTGGGGCCAGCAGGTAGCTGACCCTCTACCCACACCCGGCATCAACAAGAAGGAATGAAGTGGGAGGAAGGACAGCAAACACAGCAAACACTTCACCTCTCCCCTCCCCTGGTGTCAAGAAATCTACTGGGGAGATGAACTTCCACTCCTACTAAAAGGCAACAGAATGATATTAATGTTCCCACTTTTGGGGGGAAGGTGTCAGAAGGGCCAGTAGGATAGCTGAACTTCTACTTGATCTGTCTGCAGTGAGAGAATGTAAGTGCCCACTTTTGCTGGGGTTTTGACAGTAGGGCCCAGTGGAAATCTGTACGTAACCCCCCAGTCCTCATACTCCACCTCCAATAGGATGACTTCCTTCTAAAAAGTAATAATAAAATTAAATGGGATACAGAGTCATATAATAACTCACAATGTTTAGAATCCAATTGAAAAATACTCATGGCACCAAGAAGCAGGAAATCACAGAATAAATGAGAAAAGACAATAGACCTACACCAGCACTGAGATAAAACATCTATTGAAATTATCAGACAGGGGTTTTAAATAAGCTGTCACATAAATGCTTCAATTAGCAATTATGTGTTCCTTGACGGAAAGGGGAAAAATAGAAAATGTGAACAAAGAACTAGAAGTTATAAGAATAAAAACAAATGAGAACAGTAGAACTGAAAAATACAACAATCAAAAAACTTTGCTCAAGAGTAGAGTGGAGATTACAAAGCACAGAATCATGAACTTAGAAGAGATCAATACAATGTACCACATGTACAGAGAAAAATAGGCTGAGGGGTAGAGATGGGAGAAAGAACAGGATCTCAAGAACCTGTAAACAGTAACAAAAGCACTAACATTCATATCATCAAGGTTCCAGAATGAAAACAGAGAGCACGTAGGACTGACAAAGTATTCAGAGAAATAATGACTGAAACGTTCCCAATTTTTTAGAAGACATAAGCACACATCCAAGGATCTGAGCAAATCCAAAGAGGAAAAACACAAAGGTATCCTTGTCAAGACGCGTCATAATTAAACTTCTGAAAAGTAGAGACAAAACAAATCTCGAAAGTGGACAGGCAGAAACGATGCATCACTTATTGAGAAACCAGTTCCAATGACAGCATATTTCTTGTCTAAAATTATGGAGTCAGAAGCATTGACATAACATTTTTCAAGTAGTAAAAAGAACTCTCAGCCACAAATTCACACTTTTTATATCCACTTTCTTGTTTGACTTATATTAATGGACTACCAACTCATCTTTCTATATCCGGGCCTGCCATCAGACTTCTCCAAAAATCTAGTCACAGTATTTCCAGAGTGATCTTTCTGAAAAAGAAACAAATTTTTCTTATAAAAGTACCTGATTGTGTTATGAAACTTTTCTCTCTTCTAAGTTACCAGGTAAAATCCTTCAATGGATTCCCATCTTTCTTGGAGGAAAATCTCACATCCAAACTCTCTTTGTCCTTTTGGGCTGCTGTAAGATTATACTGCAGGTTGGGTGGCTCATAAACACCAGGAATTTTTTTTCTCACGGCTCCGGAGGCTGCGAGTTCAAGAATAGGTTGCCAGTATGGTCAGATGAGGGCCCTCTTCTGAATCACAGACTTCTCATTGTATCCTCACATGGCAGAAGAGCTTAGGGAGCTCTGTGGGGTCTCTTTTATAAGAGCACTAATACCATAATCATTTCCCAAAGGCCCCACCTACTAATACTATCAGCTACGGAAATTAAGATTTCAACGTATGAATTTGGAGGGGAACACAAAGACTAGACCATAGCACTTACTATACATACATGGACTATGCATGATCTGGCGTCTACCCCCCTCTCCATTGTCTTCTTTTTCTACACGCCAGTGAGCATTTCTCTTTTTTTTTTTTTCTTTTTTTTGGCGGTACGCGGGCCTCTCACTGTTGTGGCCTCTCCCGTTGCAGAGCACAGGCTCCGGACGCGCAGGCTCAGTGTCCATGGCTCACGGGGCCTAGCCGCTCCGCGGCATGTGGGATCTTCCTGGACCGGGACACGAACCCGTGTCCCCTGCATCGGCAGGTGGCCTCTCAACCACTGCGCCACGAGGGAAGCCCTAGTGAGCATTTCTTATACTGATTATGAATGGAACTCCTTTCTGGACTGATCCTTAACCATTCATTTTCTGGCAACTGTGAATTTATCTTCTCTTTTCCTCAAAACTTCACCCTTCCTTCATGTTACATATCCATTTCAATTGCCTTCTACAGGAAGCCCTACTGATATCGCCCATATACTACTGTCCACAGCATGAATTAAGGTCTTACTGTGTCTTCCTGTAGCACTCTGTAATATCTTTTACGGTAACTATGGATTTTCTTACTTGAGTGTCACAATACATTGAATTGTAGGTGGCACTATAATGATTTTAGTAACAGTAACACTGGTGCCTAGTTTATCCCATGACATACTTTAGGTGTTCAATAAATGTGTGTTGAATGAGTGAATGAATGAATGGTCAATTTGAAATCTTAATCATGTTACTTTTCAAAAATCTGTTAAAAGATACCACAGTTTTCCAGAAGATTAGGGAGTTAGGACCTTAAACTTGATTTAACAGAGGAAATTTTTACTCATACATCATGCTTAAATACCTCAAAGTAAAACCATAAACCCAGGAATTTAAGGTTATCCATTTGGACTTTCAAGCCAATAATTAATATCTCCTGCCCCGACTGTATTAGATGGTTTCGATGCTCCACTCATATCTCCCCAGCACTCATCATTCCAGTATATGCTGATAGAATCATGCTGCCGCCTGCAATTATCCACCTTAGGGCAGGCCAGAAGTGTACAGGAGTTAATGTATCTGGGTGTAGCTTTCAACCAAGGACAGAGGGGACTGGAAGATAAGTACTTCAAGTTTCTCACCGATTCTTGGGATAACTCTGAGACATGTTCTGTAGAGTTTCACAGAACTCGCCTGAAGTACTGGCAGCAGTTCCCTGCAGGAGTAATTTATTCGGTAATACACCTCTGTTGGCTTCCTTCCATGCCTCCATTCTCAATTCCCACTCCACTTCTGAGTTTTCTGGAAGCACCTCCCAGATGAGCAGTTTGCACTCAAATTATCGCCTCAAGTTCTGCTTCTAGGGGAACTCAGTTGATAGCCTCCTAACAACCCAGTGCTCCTTACAGAGCCGTCACTGGTACAAGTACCAAGGCACGGCACATTACGTATCACTCCTCCTAAATCCTAATATTTTTAAACAGATAGGAAAGAGCATGACCTTGAAGAGAAAAAGAGTTCATATGAGGATGGCCAATGGATAAAGGGAAGGAGGGACAGTGCCATTTGTTTTCCATTAATGATAGTGTGAAATGTATGGGCAGATGGTCTAACAGGTGTGACTATAATTTGAGGAGCCTGCTCCCTTGGTTACAGAAGACTGCTATTGTTATTATTTTGGAACCACAACCTCATGACTTTATAGTTTCACTTGATGTAACCTTCTCCTTTACCTTTAAATCTTCGTACATCACTGAATTGCAGCCAATAGATTTATTTTCTCCCTATGGCTCCATCACAGAAAAAGACACACACGTGCACACACACACACGCGCGCGCACACACACACACACACACACAGAGTTTTGTGTATGCCAGTGCTAGAAAAGACAAGCTCATGGTGCATGTATGCAATGGATATTGTACATTACAGGTCTCTGTGAAATAGTCTTCTGCAGGTTCCTATGTTTATTTTATGAATAATTAACTTTAGTAAAGTTAATTTCCTGAAGATCTTGTTGAAGACTGAAGAAAGGAAGTAAATTGTAAAGAAAAAGACTTCGAAACTTGCCCTTTTCGCCCTCTCTTTGTGTCTTAATGAACAAAGGATAACTGGGCCTTTTTTGAAGCCTTTGCTTGAGTTGAAGACACAAAATGCAACCTGTACTCTTATCATAATATGTTCAGTTTATGAGTACCCAAACTTATAAACCGTGAATTTCCCTAAAGTTATTATACCATCTAGAAGATGTTTGCTTGGACGTTTACTTAAAACCAAACAATTGAGGTCTATGTGTCCAAATAATTTCCTTCTCTCTTGCTGTCTCCATTTCAGTTTCCTGAGTTTCTGGGAAGGCCTGGTTTCCCCAAAGGAAGGATTTCTGGTAGAAGTCTGAAGGTCTGACCCAAGAAGAAAAAATCCAGTACAGCCAATGAATTGAGGACAAGAAGTTTTCCGATCAGGTAGGAACATTTAATCTCATACATTACGATCGCCTTAAGTAAGGTGTGCTGATAGCTGGATATGATTTAACTGCTTGGAAAAAGATGCATATATATTATATGACCTACCCCACAAGGAAGCTGTTCTCAATTCTCTTAGAGGTTGTGGTGTTTATCAGAGAGCGCCTTGGGGGAAAATGAATACAATAACAGTATGATGCTTTTTTTTATTATTAGCTCATTGTTGCCAAGTACACTTGGTGACCTTGGTGCCTGTGGTTTAATCCAGGGGGTTAGACAGGTGGAACAGCACATTAACCCTCTTTAGTATTTTCTCCCAAGACAAATCATTTTTATAGGTTGTCTCCATGGTCTTCTAGTTGCTTATCAAAATTAAGCATCAAGCCTTCTAAGTGTGCAATAGCCCCAGTCAGTGTGAGGAAATCAGCTTGGTTCTTATTGGGTCACAGCTTCTTGGCCTTGGCACAAAGTGACTTCACATAGGGAGTTAGAAGGAGGAGAACGGGACATGAGAAAGGGGAGTTCTGTGTTCTCATTTACCTATGCATGTTGAAACTCCACTAACAGCTTTATTTTCATTAGCAATTTGTGATAAAAACTTAGGGTAAAGGGAATAATGAAGCTGTCCCATTATATGGCAGGACAAAAGATAGTAGTGACATCAAAATCAGGGCCTGTCCATCTCGTTTGCAGCTATATACTGAGTGTTTAGCATAGCATTTGACCCCTCATCAGTATTCAATAAGAAGATGCGTGTTGAATGATTTAGGGATGAATTGATGAATGAAAAAAGTTAATATGGTAAAAAATGTGTTTTATCCTTGTATTTTCGTGTGTTGACTTCTGTATTTCAAGACCCAGCACTGTAACTGACACATAGAATATAAGCAATAAAATGTGTTGAAAGAATGAATGAGTCCCCACTATTCTAAGAATAATTTTAAGACCAACACAGACCCCATATCTGCCAGAGGTATCCAGAGGTGAAAGCCTGGATCTCAGCTAGTGGTAGAGCTGACAGGATTTATCTAGTTTTAATAATTTACAGCTCATCCCATTACATTTAGGCATAGTACCTACATGAGCCATACAATTAAATGTTGACTGAAAAACAATGCACAACCTAGAAGTTGAGAATTATGTTTTATGTGGAAGACATACTGAGGACTGAAATCAGGAGACAGCCTCTCAGATAGCTCTGAGGGACTGTTCTGAAGAGCTAAGGGAGGGCACAGGGTATTTAGAGGTTCTTGCAAAAAAAAAAAAAAGACAGGTAGTTGGAACATCAAAAGATTACTGTTAATTAAAGAAACTAGACATCTTAAGTTAATAAATGTAGCACTTTTCTATATATGGTGAGATGCAAGAATCTGGTCTCCTGGAAATCATTCCCTTGATTTGCACTTGAATTATCTAGGGCCAGTATCCTGTTTTCTCTATCCTGAATCCCCTCAGGGTGCGGCTTTGGGTGTGGCTTCAGTGGCTGATGGCTTGATGGCTATAACATCCTGTGTTACTGATAAGGCTGGCTACATTTTCTCCACATAAATGACTTGAATATGGATAGTAAATCTGTGGATTTGCAAAACGTAATTCTTGGAGCATTTTTATAAGGACAAAGTTAAGGGCAATTTCAGAATCACTAGTGGCTAAAATTGCTATTTATACTTTTCCACTGGTAGGTAGTAATCTGCTGTTGCTGTCTTCAGTATTCCCAAGGGATAACAAAAGCCATTTAATTCAAGAAAGAAAGGTAAAATTTAGCACAATGCAGCTTCCACAAAACCAAACACACACCCAACTCTCTCAGATATGAAGTAGTAATCTAAAATAGAATCCTGGAACTAATTGCAAAACAAGAGCAAATGTACTCATATTGGATAATTTTATTCTTTTATTAATGTTTGATACATATATGTATTTATTATTAAAATTCAAAGTTGCTGTATGGAGAAATAGTTTTGTACCAATAGTGTCTTTGTATGTGTTTATCAATAATGTATGAGATTGCCTCCTATGCTCCTTTTCTTTTATTGGGGGGGGGAGGGGGTGTGTCACGCTACGTCAAGGTCGGGAGTCAAACCCGCCACGACTGTCCATGAGGGGTTTTCCCGGGTCCCCACTTCAGGCCGGTGGGGGTGGCCAGGGGCAGCCGAAGACGTGCGTGCGTGCGTGCGTGCGTGCGTGCGAGCCTGCGAGTCCACGGGGCGGGCCGCGCGCGCCGGGAGTGTTTCAGCCCGGCCCCCGGCTCATTGTGGTCGCCTCACGCCGGCCCGAGTTCGCAGCAGCGCTGGAGGCCCCGGGCCTGTGACCACAAAGAGGGAGCCGGGGGTCGGACGGGAGCGCTGCGGCGGCAGCTGAGGCCCAGACCAGGCCCCCCTCAGCCTCCCGCCTGCCCGTCTGCCCCGCCCCCGCCGGCGGCGCCGCGCCCCTCCCCCAACCGCCAGACTAGCGCGGTGCGGGGCCCGCGCGCGAAGACATGGGGGAGAAGCTGGAGCTGAGGCTGGAGTCGCTCTTGGGGACCGAGCCCGCCGTCTACCCGTGGCCGCTGCCGGTCTACGTAAGTGCCGTCCGTCCCCTCCTCCCGGACCCCCGCTCCTGTTCCCCCACGGCGCGCGCTGAGCCCACCGAGAAACGGAGCGACTCGAGTCGCCAGACCCTCTTTGGAGCCCCCCTTCCCGCCCCGCCGTGGTTCTCCGCGGCAGTTTCCAGCCCCCGCGCGCAGGGTGGGCAGAGGGGAGCCGGCGCCGGCCGGGGGTCACAGACTCGGCCGCGGGGATCCCGCGCTTCCGAGGGGCGCCCGAGCCGGTCTGCGGTTGGCTCTGCAGGGCTGGGGACCCCGGTCCCCCCGGTCCTGGAATGTCGGCGGGCTTGCCCTTCTGTGCTTTAGGATCTGACATGTAGGGTTTCTTTTTCCTGGTAGTTTATTCTTAGCGCTGTCAACGTGCTTAGTTTTTTTAATTTTTTTTTATTTTTCAGGGCACCCTTTCCTCCCTCTCTCCAGTTTTTTTGTGTTTCTGTTTTGTTTTGTTTTAGTGAGGCATTTTGTCCCTCTGATCTTGAGTGGGTGGGCTGGCAGGACACTTGGAGAGGAGGCGTTCTGTCCCCTGATCTTGAGTGGCCTTTGGAAAATGACAGGCCAGACGGAAATTTACACAGGCGTCCGGTGATTCCAGAAATGCAGGGTGTCCGGCTAGGTGGGCGCCCGGCCTGTCGTCCCCCGTGGCGGCGTGGTGCGCGTGTTCCTTGTCTCAGGGTTTACGCTTGGGCCCCGCAGCCCAGCTTCCAAAGGGAAAGCGCAGCGGGCGCCTTGGGCCGGCACCTTTGGGGCGCCCTTTCGTGCGCTCGGCTTGCGGGGGACCGGCCTCCAGGCGACCCGGCGGGGAAGCCCGCGCGACCCGGCCCTCGCGCGGGCTCCGTGTGTGTCAGTTTGTGGAAAGTGTGTCGCGCGCGGCCGGGGTCGGGGTCGGGACGCTGGGACCACCTGGGAGCCGATGTAGAGGGATATGATTTCCATTTTCAAGGCGCATTCATCCTGTGCAGGGAGACAGCCTAACATAAAATTTGCCTAACAAAAACTATATTAACAGGTGGAAAGACTATCTCCCAGTTGAACAGCGGATGCCTGGGACTCGTTTCATTGCTTTCAAAGTTCCTTTAAAAAAGGTGAGCAAAAGTTAATACCGTATTCTTCCAGAAATCTGAATTCACCATATAGAGCCCTGGCTCTCAACCCCGTCGTACTCCATTTTCCCTTTTTATAGCAAATACTTTTTAATACCTCTTTTACTATCCAGAAATGGGATTCATAGACAAATACAACCAACTTTTGTACTTAATTAAAAAACAAAAAAAAACAATGCAATGCCCTAACTATAAATAAAGAATAAAGTAATTTATAAGAAAGTAATATGTATCTCAGTATGTAAATGTTTGGGGATGACTATACTAGAAATAAAGAAATAGTCGGTTACTTGTACCATGAATGCAATAAACTGTGGACTTTGATTGATAACGATGTGTCAGTGTTGGTTCATGAATTCTAACAAATGAAGCACACTGGTATGGCATGTTGATAATGGGGAAGGCTGTGTGGGATGAAGGAGAGAGGGTGTAAGTGGGAACTGTGTACATTTTGCTCAGTTTTGCTGTGAATCTCAAACTGCTCTAAAACTAGTCTACTAATGAAGAAAAAAAGTGTGTGTTGCTGACACTTGAATAACCAAAGAGATCAATGGAACAGGGTACATGTATAAGCCAGATACATGAAAGAATATTTAGCAGTGAAAGCCATCCTTCCTATATGTAGATATTCAAGAAGTATTTATTTCTGTGTCTATTTTCAGGCACTCCGCTTGGAGCTGGCAATACAGTGGTAGGCAAAATTGATGTGGTCCCTGCCTTCTGGGAGTTTAGAGTCAGGTTAGGAGACCAACATGAAATAAACAAACATAGAAATAACTATATAGAAGTGAGCTTATTTTCTTCCGTCTAATCTCTCTGGAAGAAAGGATTGTAATATCGCTTGTAAGCTGCAGAGGAGGAAACTTGACTTTGAATCTCATATGTTAGCATCCCAGGGTTTGAATAAATGGATAACATAGTAAAGGATTTTAAACATCTGTTCTTCCTTATTTTATTCTTTCTGACAGAGTTTTGAAAAGAATCTTGCTCCAGAAGAACGTTTCTCCCCCTTGGATCTCTTAACAAAATCCAAGGACAGAATGAAGAACTTGGGCTGATTATTGACTTAGCAAATACTCGCCGCTCTTACAAGCCAGAGGTAAATGGAAGGCGTAATTGAAAATGACCTTCTTTCTGATACTGTAATAATTCATAGTAGTTCAGTAGTTATCATCTTATGCTAAGGTGAGTCCTGGCCTTCTCTCGTGGGTTCAAAAAGGGAAGCTAGTGGTTTCCTTAAATACACATTTGTAATTGCTGTTTCAAAATGAGATGAAAGATATGAATTGAACTATAGTATTTGGCAGTAGGCTCTAGATATGCTTAAGAAATTCTATAAGCTTCCATGTTCTACATTTTGAAAATGAAGTAAACTTTTAGTAGTTACAGTAGTATCCTAAAAAGAAAGAAAGGTATGTCCATTATGTCTTTAGCACTTATGTTAAGCAGTTGCCTGAGCATGTTTAAGCATCAGTGTAAAAGACAATTGTTCTCTAAGTTTTATGCTTCCTTTTCCTGATGCCTTCTGATATAGTACAGAAACCCATCTATTCTCTTGGCCCATGTAGGACATTCCAGTGCAAAAGAATTATCCTCCTTCTGACCTGTTCCATGGCCTTGGGAGACAGTAACACCTAATGTCTTTTAATATTTGTAGAGCAGTTTGCCGTTTAGAAAGTTCTTTCATATCCATTGACTTAGTTAATCTTCACAGCAATCCTTTGCTCTTGAAGTGGAAGTAGTACTGATATCTCCTACTGAGTGCTTACCCTGCACTAAGCTCAGAGGATAGACAACTACAATTACTAATTTTACAGACGATGAAACTGACTCTCGGAAAAGGAAGAATTGAAATTTCAGCTCTGTTATTGCTTTTTTTTTATTGTGGTAAAATATAGAGAAATCATATTTCTTTTAACCGTTTATAAATATGCAGTTCAGTGGCATTAAGTACAGTCACAGTGCTGTGTAACCATCACCGCTGTCTAGAACCAAAACTTTTTCATCATCCTCAACAAAAACTCTGTAACCATCAAACAGTAACAACCCCATTTTCCCTCCCACCAACCCTTGGTAACCTCTATTCTATTTTCTGTCTCTGTGAATTGGCCTATTCTAGGTACCTCGTGTCAGTGGAATCTGCAGTATTTGTCCTTCTGTGTCTGGCTTATTGCACTAAACGTCGTGTTTTCAAGGTTCATCCATGTTATAGCACGTAACGAAATGCCATTTCTTTTTTGGCTTAGAAAATCCCATTGTGTGTACATAGACCACAGTTTGTTATTCAACGGTTGATTGACACTTGGTTGTTTTCCACCTTGTAGGTATTGTGAATCATGCTGCTGTGATCATTGGTGTACAGATATTTGTTCAAATCCCTGCTTTCAGTTCTGTTAGATGTGCAGCGTAGGTAGTAGCAGAGTTGTTGGATCATAGCCTACTGCCAAATACTAAGCTCTACGCTTAACCTGTGAGAAAGTGCCAAACTGTTTTCTACAGTGTCGTCTTGTTTTTAAACAATTATCACAAATTTTAAGCATATACAAAAGTATAAAACTACTGTGAGTGTTCCTTGTATACCCAGGAACTCATCCAGCTTTCTTATTTACCAACTGATGGCTGTCATGTTTTATCTATACCCCCACCTGTTTCACCCCATTCCGTATTATCTTGAAGCAGCTCCGAGACAACATGTAAATTACACCTGTACGTTTTTGGTACGTGCATTTAAAATATAGGACTTTTATTCCTTAATATCATTTTTTAATATTAAATACCCAGGGAGTGCTCAAATTTGCAGTTGTCTCCTAAACGTCATAAAAAATTGTCTATAAGAATTTTGAATTAGATCCAAATAAGGTCCACACTTTGCCGTGGATTGTTAGGTCTCTGAAGTCTTGTTTAATCTATAGGTTCTCCCTCCATGTCTCTCTCACTTTTTTTTTCCTCCTTGAATTTTGTTTTTAAAGAAACCAGGTAATTTGTCCCATCTAGATGCCGATGATTACATTCCATGTGTTGGTAACATATTCTTCAGTCCTTTTATTTCCTGTAAATCGGTAGTCGATCTGAATGAAGCTTGCATGTTTTGTTTTGGCAAGACAGTTTCATGGGTGATGATGTGTTCTTCCATGGAGACGTATATAGTTGTGTCTTTCTGTGGTATTAGCAGTCACTGATGATTCATACCTACATCCATTAATTCAGTTGAGGCTTCAAAGAATGGTGAATTCTGTTGTTCTTTTTTTCACTTATTAGCTGGGTATATTTGTACGAGGAGAAGATTCCCCTCATCAGCTGTTTGGTTGCTCAGTTGTAGAGGCATGATTCTCTTCTTTTATTTAACAGTTTTCAAAATAATGAGTTGATTCACAAATATCCTCCAGTGTTGACCAGTTTTGTAAAATTTCATTTATTCCTCTCACCGTGGACTCCGTTACAGTTATTATTCTAACTGAGGCCCTATCTTTGGCCAGTTGGAGCTTCTCGGTGACTCCTGAGTCCTTTGGACATGACATCAGTTGTTTCTAGACTTTTTCAGTGGTCAGAGCTAGGAAATATGTACGTTTGTTTTTAATATTTTTAAAATATGTCATAGGTTCCTACTGCTACTTTCCATTTAAATTCAGAACTAGAGAATTTTCACTTATCCTTTTCTGTCTTCTATTGATAGTCTACTTTCTCCCACCTCAAGAATACCAGTTCTCAACAATGCCTGAAATTGCCTCTGTTTCCTAATTCGAATCCAAGTTCTTCTGACTCTATTCTACTACTCTCCTTAAATCACAGCCGCTTTATGGCCCTTGAAATGTAAGATAGAACATAAATGTAGGCAGAACTGTTTATATCATTTTGAGTTACATGTGCATTCATTCACATAGATTTGCTTTTCCTTTTGCATGCCTGGTAACTGTCCGTTCTGCAGTTTGAATGAAAATCAAGTGATAATTACTGGTTAAAGCAGCTTTGGAAAAAATGGCTCTCATCAGAATGACTGACATACAAAGTTTAATGTACTCTCCTGGTTTATATTCTGCCTTCTCTAATTAATTTTTTATTCTTTCCCTACAAAGGAAATAATACATATTTTCATGGTTTTGCCTTATAGGACTTACCAGAAACTCTTCCTTATTTAAAAATGTGTACAATTGGGCATCAGGTGTCAGATGACGACACTAGTTTTAAATTCCAGTGTGCTGTTAATGGGTTTCTGAAAGAACATAAAGATAACGGTGAGTTGCTTTTGTGTTTGTTTTTGTTTTTCCTTTACCTGAACTTTGGTATGCATTTTGAGTGGGGTTGGGGATTTTTAACATTTTTAATAGTTCTGACATTCGTGTCAAGTTGTGTTTGGTAACATTAAGGTGGAAATGTCAGATGGTGCTACTAGAGTACGGTGTTTTTCCTGTTTATGGTCACAAACAATTGAGTTTAGTTTGGAAAGTGATCTTTGTGAGAAATACGAACTGAGCTAGCTTACTTATCTCTTTTTTAAAAATTTGAATGGAAAATACATAAAAACATAAAAATGTTCTTTTGTCCTGTTTATTGGTTGAGAGGTGGAAGAAAAGGTTTAGACTCTCAGGTTCTTAGCGTACATAAAAGAGAAAACAAAAAGCAAAGGTTCAGAGTGAGACAGATCCCTAGAAGCAAAACAAAACAGAGTGGACCAGGTAGAGTGGCTTCCTCATCATATATGTGTTTAAGATATTTTTGCTGCTTTTACCCTTCGGGTGCAAGTGAGGAAGAACACTACCACCTCTTACTCTTATCTTCAGACAGGAAGAACTTAAAAGGCTGGTGTTTTCTTGTTTCCGCTTTAAGATCTACTCTGTTGATAGTAGGTGTTAATAGCGTGTGAATTTTAAGGATCCACTTGCCTTTTTCTAGCATCTAACTATCAGAAGGAACATGGTGTTCGCCATGTTTTAAGACTGAGGAATCTTTTGTCTTTGGAACACCACTGACGCCCATGTGAAAGTGTTCATTTTGTCCTCTTTCTAAATTTAGCCTGAGGAGTGTGCACTTTATTAAATCAATGTAACAGACAGTAAATATTCCGTGTATATATAAAATGATGCACGTATATACATAAAACAGGGAGTAGGGGAGAGGGAATAGAGATGGAGGTGGGAAGATAGGGGATAGGAGGCGAGAGAGAGAGGGAGAGACTGGAATTTCAAGATAAATGTTCATTCTATAACCTGGTTGCTTAATGCAGGTACTAGCTCTTAAATATCTTCAGCCCTATTCACAGATCTTCCGTGTACTTTAGCTTTAAAACTTGAGAGGCTTGGCCTGTCCTGTGATAACCAGGGTGTCTAGAAAGGAGGCAAATTATCTGATGTGTTTAAACTGTAGTCACAGAAATGTTACCTCTTAAGACGTTAGGGCGCAGCTGCCGGCCTACTCACTTCCTCCAGGCTCCTTTGTGTGTGTTCTGTCTGTTCCGCGTGGGCTAGAAGATCCTTACAAGTGCATGAGAACACGTTTGTAAACCTTGATTGTTCACATGTTATACCAAGTGTAGTCCATTGCATATGCTGACTCCTCTGTGGGTCTTCTGCATGCAGTGGGCTAACTTCACCATGCTGTCTGCCATTGCAGTCTCAGGACCTTAGTTATGATCCATTGGTGACTTCCTCTGCTGTAAGGCCCTCCCACAGATGCCAGGCTCACTGATAATGAGGAGGAGACTATACTACGCACTCCCTAGAATGGGTAGAGACTCAGAAAATGAATTGTTTCAGTAAACACCGAGAGCCTTATAGGTTTGTTGTTAGGGCACGGGGATACAGAGGTGAGTAGAAGTCTTTGTTCAGTAGCAACTTCCAGTTGTCTAGGAAGAGAAACATGTAGTGAGTCTAAGTGGGTTAATTATGATAAAAGAATCAAGTGCAGCAGGAATATAGAGGAGAAATTGAGGAAGGCCTGACTGAGGAGACAGCGTTTGAGCTGGGCTTGGGGGAAGAGGATTTTGCCGGAATGAGGAAAGGACAGCCCAGGTATTGGGGACAGGTACAAAAGGCCCAGGGCTTGAACTTGTGCTCTGGAGGGGCAGCCTCTGGTGTGACTAGAGGGTAGTGTGAAAGGGCAAAGAAGTCATACATTCATTTTCAGCAAATATTTGTATAACACCTTCTAAGTTGAAGGCACTGTTCTAGGAAGTAGGAAGAGAACAAAGCTCTTGCCCTTACGTACTTTCCATTCTAGTGGGGGAGAGAGATGAATAAATAAGTCAATATGTGGAGTGTCAAGCGGTGGTAAATGCTTTGGAGAATAACAAAAGAAGATGAAGAGGTGAGGGAATGTGGTAGGTGATCAGGGAAGTCCCCTCTATTAAGATGTCGATTGAGCAGAGCCTTGCAGTGAGAAACAAGCCATTGGATATCTGGGAGAGTGGAGATGGGGTGGGAGGGTGTGTTCTGGGAGAGTGGAGATGGGGTGGGAGGGTGTGTTCTGAAGCAGAAGGAATAGTAGGTGCAAAGTCCCTGAGGCACGCCTGTGCTTGGCATGTTTGAGGAATAGTAAGGAAGCCAGTGTGGCTGGACAGGGGAAAGTGAGTGAGGGCAGAGCAGTAGAGAATGAGATCAGGGGAGGCTGGCAGGGCAAAGGAGGGAGGTGGATGATGTAGGTCCTTGTAAGTCATAGTTTGAACTTATAATTCAGTTGGAGAGACAGACTGATATTTGTTTATAAAGAGTTCTCAATGCTGTGCTAACAACCTGGGCTGTATTCTGTGCTAAGTGAAGATGTTCAAGCGACAGAGCAATCCAGCCAAGTTTATATTTTAGAAAGATAACAGCGTCACTATCCAAGACACATTGTAGACTAGGTATGTAGTACGTGTATAGTGTGCTGCTCTTCTATAAACTACAGGATACCTGTTACGTACAAATACTTACATACAAGATACAAGTGTGAATGTAAGCACTTGGGAAATATCTGAAAGAACCACACAAGAAACTGGGAGAGTCGGACAACTTTCCATGTCCCGTATGATTGGAATGCTGAAGGGTACACACACGAACTAATGGACGTGTGCTCCCAGCCTCTGGCTAAGGAGGGAAATTGCAGGCATCAGAATCCTCTTTACCGATCAAGCGCGTTAATCCGCCTGCGTGATGACAGTCATCTCGACACGCCACGCGGTGGCGCATGCGCGGTAGAAGGAGGTCCGCGAGCTGCGTGGGCTTGTGCCTAGGCGCCTGTGGTTCGTGGCCTTGTGCTGGCACCGGGGATGCCGGGTTGGCGACTTTGGCACTCCTGGCGGGGGTGACATGAGCCAGTTCGTCGGCCACGAGGAAGGGCGGAAAGCACATCCCGGAAAGGTAATGCGCCTTGGCCCCTGGGCGTTGCCGGTGGAGCTCGGAGCCCCTGGGCCTGGGCTTCCGTCTCTTGTGCTGTCGCCTGTCACAGTGGCCCCCGGCGCTGTGCTAGGGGGTGCTGGTCGTCTCGCGGCTCAGTTCATAGTAGCTGAAAGGGACAGTGTGTGATGTTCTGATTTCTCCCCATCGTTTTAAAAGGGAGGCTCTGGCCATTGCTCCTTGGGTAAAATGCAGCGGGACTGCTTTTTAAGATGGGACTGTCAGTGTTGGGGACCCTCCTTAATTACCAGGATGGAATCCCCTTCAGTTCCTCAAGCTGTGTTGTTTAGGCACAGAAAATGTGAGTAATAGGCACTGGAACTAAGTTTGAGTGAAAAAACGCACCGGTACCGCCGAGTTTTCCATCGAGACAGTTGATCCGTGTTGTCTCTTGGAATTATAAAGGGCGTACTGTTGCTTCCTAACCAGTGTCCTTTGAGAGCTCTACCTCTGTACGTTCAAATGATGAATTTTGAGGCTTTGCTCATACGTGGAGTAAACCCTTAAATTCCCTAAGACCTTCCTTTCCTCCGTCTCATACCCCATTAAGCCCGCTTCAGTTTATCTCCTGAATTTCTTCTGAATCTGTCAACTCGTCCTCAACATCCTAATACTGAATTTGCCTGTCTGTTGCAGTGAGGTCCTAACTAGTGTCCATATATCTTGTTTCCTTCCAATCCATTCTTCACACAAGAAACCTTAGAAGCAAGTTGGGACATTGCTCATAAACATGGCTCAAAAACATTGTTTTGAGAATAGAAAACAAACTGTTGGCCTTTAACACTCTGCGTGGTCTAGAATCCTGTCTGCTTCTCTGCTACGTGGACTCCAGCTTGGTGCCTCTCCAACTTTAATATGGGTATGCCTCTCCTGTGGATCTTGTTAAATGCAGGCTGTAATTCAGTAGTTCTGGGTGGGGCCTGGATTCTGTGTTTCTAACGAGCTCCTAGGTGACGGTGACCCTGAGAGCAAGGGTCCAGCTCCTGCCTTTCTCCCTTCTTTCTGGAAGAGCAGGACGTCTGTCCCCCCGGGAGGAGAAAACATCTGCAACGTGACTACTAGCAACCAGCTTCCCTCACAGGCAAGGGACCTTTACCACTGCTCCCTACCATTTTGTCTGAGGCGCAGCAAGCCAAAACACTGACATGCTGAGGTTTGCAGCAAAGAGGAGGTTTATTCACAAGGCAGCCAAGCGAGGAAGTGACGTGACAATAGCTCTCAAATCCGCCTCCCCAAAGGCAAGGGGCTTGGGGTATCTATGGGATAAAGAATAAAGAAGCAGGGCAGTATGAGGCCTGGGGAGCATGAGGAAAGGTGATTGGGAAAAGGTGTGCTCCTCATTGTCCTGAGCTGGCGTAACTAGGCTGCGGGGCTCAGCACATTCTCAGGCTGTAGTTTTCGGCCCTCTGATGGCAGGAGGTCAAAAGGCACTGGGCCAGGTGGAAGATCGGTGGTCCTCTCCAGTCTTAACCAGCTCAGCCTAACTAGACACAGCTGATTCCAAGTTCCTGGACAATACCCGGGGCAGACATCTTATTGCTTATGCTACGTGCTATTTGGAGGACGTGCAAGTGTTCAAGCTACCTTGAGGAGTGAAGACAGGATTTGACTAATCCTTACACATGGTTTCACCTCCAGATGAGCAGAAGAGGCCTGTAGGCTGAATCTGGCTCCTGGCACCTGGAATTGGAGGCAGATGGTTTAAAAACAGGCTCTCCCGCCCTCTGTGTTATCTTAGGTAGATAGACTATTGAACCTTACTGTGCCTGTTTCTCCACCAGCAGCATGGGGACACTCAGAGTCCCTCTCTTGGGGGCTGTTATGGGGGTTCAGTGAGCTATAGATGCATGCACAGGCACACGGGAGACACCCAGTGTGTGTTAGCTTCATGCTTACTTTTTATTAGGAGACCAGTATTGTTAGAAGATTTCTGGTTTGGACAACAGATTAGATAGGTGGTCATTACTATAGTTTATGCAACAGCAATTCACATTACCATTTGCAAAAAAGCAGTTGGTTGTCCAACGGGGATTATAAACATCCATTTACCATGAGCTACTGAACAGATACTTTACAGAGTAACTACTTCAAGTACTATTTAAGATCAATTCTCTATGTTGTCTTAAGCAGTTGTTAACCCCCAATTTCGTGAATAGTACCAAGTAAGTCACTTGAACATCAGCTAGAGCAATCTGTTATCACTTAGCAAGCCTAAAGCTATAGTTCAACAATTTTATTTACTGTTCTATGACAAAAATGACTCTCAACAGCTATGCCCTGGATAAGTAATCAGCTAAAGCTAGTTTGACTGACCAAATCTGATTTACTGAGTGAATAAGCCAGTTGATTTAGAAAGGTCTAATGCATATTTCTCATCCATTCAGCATTCAACTGTTTCCCATGCCTAAAATGTCTTTTTTCCCATTCGTACATATCCAGATTCCTACTTCTGTGCCGTAGGGCTTGGCTGAACTACAACTGCCTTTAGTGACACTTTTCTCACCTGCACAATTGGAGATAATTTTAGTCTCCTCAAGACTCCCACGGGGTTACCTCTGTTGTGACACTTGACGATTTGGTGGCATATTTTACTTTATTTTATTTTAAATAGCCTTCCATTACTCCGTGCACATCAAACGGTAAATGCTTTCTCCTAGTAAACGTGTATAACGATTTTCTGAACTCTTCTGCTCTGGGCAAGATTCATAAATACACCAGGCAAACATAGTGAAAGAGGAGACAGTACTTGTGTTATATTCAGTTGGGTCTTGATACCTAAGTGTGACTCTTAACCAAGGATTATGCAGTAATTAAGGACACAGGTTAAAGTTGTTTAGAGTGTGTCCTAAAGTCTCCCTGGCAGAATTTAAATCTCTCCTCTGGAAATTGTAGACCTGAGACAAATTACTTCCCTAAACTTCATTTCCTACATCTGAGAAAGATAATAGTATCTACCTTGTAGTAGACTGAATAGTACCATTGCCCCCAAATGTCCACCTTCTAATCCCCAGAACCTATGAATGTCACCTTAAATGGCAGAAGGGACTTTGCCAATGGGATGAAAGTAAGGGTTTTGAGATGGGGAGATTCTTCTGGACTACCTGGATGGACCCAGATGTAACCACTGGTGTTCTCGTAAGAGAGAGGCAGAGGGAGTGTTTACTCCAGAGAGAATGTGATGATGAAGTTGGGGTTGGATTGATGTGGCCAGAAGTCAAGGAATGCTGTCAAGGAAACAGATTCTCCCTTAGAGCCTCTAGAAGGTGGATGGACGGCCTTGTCAACTCCTGGTTCCAGCCCAGGGAAACTGGTTTTGGACCTCTGTCTTCCAGAACCATAAGAGAATGAGTGTGTTTTGTTTTACGCAAGCTCATTGGTAGTCATTTGTTACAGCAGCCATAGGGAACTAATGCGTACCTCATAGGAACTATTTCTCCAGTTAAAATGTGTGACTGGAAACACACTTGGTGGCATGTCTGACACACGGTAGGTATGCTACTGTGGGTAGTTCTTGGAAAGTAAAGCCTTGGTTTTTGAGGAATCATCAAAACCAGTACAATGGTTGCCATGTTTCTCCTTGTTCATCCTGGTGACAAAGCTGTAGAGAGAGCTCCATCCTTTCCCACAGGACGCCCACCCCTAGTACTTACAGGGAAGAGGTTATGTCTCACTTCAGGCACCTTCCTCTTTCCCTTTCTACTTTTTGTTTCATTAATCTTCATCCAGCTGGCCTTTCTAAGTTAAAAAAACAAAACAAAACAAAACCATTTCTCAATGGATTCAGATACTACCCCAAGTTAATATTCCAGCCATGTTTTTGTTCTTCTGGGTCTCACCACCAGAAATTTCTGAGCTGAAATCCTCTCTAGTTTCTAGGATCAGTCACTTTCTAATTTCTCCCTTCTCAAGTTCAGAGTCTTGTCAGTTTAGTCCCTTCCCAAACCACAACATCTATTAAGGTGACACAGCAAAGTGATGAAAGTCTAGACGGTCTGGTTTTCATCCTGGGTTTCTGCCCGCTACTTACTGTGTGGCATTAGGCAAGCTATTCAACCCCCCTGGGCCTCAGTTTCCCCCCAAAAAGGTGAATATTATGAACATTACCTACCTATAGGGTTGCCATTATGAGGATTAAGTGAGTTAATATTTGCTAAGCACTTAGAATATTACTTGTTATAGTCTAAGCACTACAGTTGTGCTTGTTAATAATAATAAATGCAATTCCAAGCGTATAACTTACTCAACTTTCTGTCATAACTTTGAAGTGTTGGTCTATCTGTTGGCCAGCGTTGCAGGGAAATGAGTCGAGGCATGGGCTGAGGCATTGCTACCAGTGCGTGGTGTGTTCCCAGAACTAGGAACAGCCGTGTGAAATAGGTAGTGGTTCTACTTGGAGACGGGGCAGACTGGAAAATGACAGCCCTGGAGGTGTGTCCATAGGTTTGGTGTCAGAGCTGCTGCCTGCTGAAGCACTGATGCCGGCCTAAGCCGTAAATGGGGGGGGCGCTGGGGAAAACAGGGGCAGAATGGAAAGGGAAAATAGGGGAAGAACGGAAAAAGATAGCCTAGGGAGGAGGTGTGGTGTCCATAGCTTCGGGGTCAGAGGTGCTGCCGGGAGCAGCACCGATGACACCCGAAGCCGTAGATGGGGGGCTGGGGAAAAGAGGGGCAGAATGGAAAGGGAAAACAGGGGCAGAACGGAAAACGAAAGCCCGGGAAGGTGGTGTGGTGTCCATAGCTTCGGGGTCAGAGGTGCTGCCGGGAGCAGCACCAATGACACCCGAAGCCGTAGATGGGGGGCTGGGGAAAAGAGGGGCAGAATGGAAAGGGACAACAGGGGCAGAACGGAAAACGAAAGCCCGGGAAGGTGGTGTGGTGTCCATAGCTTCGGGGTCAGAGGTGCTGCCGGGAGCAGCACCAATGACACCCGAAGCCGTAGATGGGGTGCTGGGGAAAAGAGGGGCAGAATGGAAAGGGACAACAGGGGCAGAACGGAAAACGAAAGCCCGGGAAGGTGGTGTGGTGTCCATAGCTTCGGGGTCAGAGGTGCTGCCGGGAGCAGCACCAATGACACCCGAAGCCGTAAATGGGGTGCTGGGGAAAAGAGGGGCAGAATGGAAAGGGACAACAGGGGCAGAACGGAAAACGAAAGCCCGGGAAGGTGGTGTGGTGTCCATAGCTTCGGGGTCAGAGGTGCTGCCTGCTGCAGCACCGATGACACCCGAAGCCGTAGATGGGGTGCTGGGGAAAAGAGGGGCAGAATGGAAAGGGACAACAGGGGCAGAACGGAAAACGAAAGCCCGGGAAGGTGGTGTGGTGTCCATAGCTTCGGGGTCAGAGGTGCTGCCTGCTGCAGCACCGATGACACCCGAAGCCGTAGATGGGGTGCTGGGGAAAAGAGGGGCAGAATGGAAAGGGACAACAGGGGCAGAACGGAAAACGAAAGCCCGGGAAGGTGGTGTGGTGTCCATAGCTTCGGGGTCAGAGGTGCTGCCTGCTGCAGCACCGATGACACCCGAAGCCGTAGATGGGGTGCTGGGGAAAAGAGGGGCAGAATGGAAAGGGAAAACAGGGGCAGAACGGAAAACGATAGCCTGGGAAGGAGGTGTGGTGTCCATCGCTTTGGGGTGAGATGGGCTGCCTGGCTGATCTGAGAAAAGCGAGTGAAAGTGGGAGAGCTTCTCCCTAGCTGCTAACTCTTCTCAAGGTCTAGCACGCACTGAACACTGGCCTGCCGGCTCAGCCTGGGTGTTGCCATTGCATTGTACGTGTCACAGAGCAAGGGCGGGCGGGTCAGGGGGTGGGCTGGGGGCCCCACACAAGCCCAGCCCCTGGAGAAACCCGGCCCGAGGGCAAAGAGCCCGAGCCCTTCTGGACTTTCTAGCGGCTGGGACTTGTCGCTGTGGGTGGCAGGTGTTTGGCACCGGATGGGCCACCATGCGGAGACTGTTGGGGACTGTGGAAGCCTTGTCCTCCAGAGCTCACGCTGCCTGGGCACCGGCTCTGCAGACCCCTCAGCCCTGGGTATGTATCGGCCAGCCCTTCCCCGCAACGGGGCCCAGAGGCCAGAGCCTGCCCAGAGCTGAGTGCAGGAGGCACCCAGAGCTTGCCAGGCTGTGGCCCGCCTCCTCCGTGGACCTCCCCAGCTTGTCCGCGAGCCCTGGAGACAGGAGCAGGAGCGCCTTCTCCAGGGCTGCTGAGCTGCCAGCATCACCGTGAGCCAGGCGGTGAAGGTTTCTGAGCAGGGGATGCAGAGCCCTGACCCGACTGGATGCTGCACCCCACGATGTCCCTTCCTGGCAGGTAGGTTCTTTCTTCACTTGTTTTTCGAAATTTGGTAAAAGAACATTTCAACCTTCGACTGTTCTTCAGGGTATACAGATGGTAGTGGCTTAGCCGGGATTCGAAGCAAGCCTGTGTGATTCCAGAGCTCGTGCTCTGGACTCTGGCGCCTCCTTATCATATATGCTTCATGTGTTACTTTTTCTTTTGTTTCTTGAAGTCCTTATGATACTTAGCCCTAAGTGCCATACCTGTAATGAACACATCCACTGCCCTGTAGGAGGTGTTCCTTTGTTCAACGCGTGAATTGGTCATCCACCACACTGGGTTCTAATCTCAGAAGATAGGTCAGGGACCACCAGTTGTCAGCATAGCACCATCCCACATTTCTAATTGAGGCTTGGAGCCTAGATTTTTCCCTTTGGTCTAGTTTGAAGGATCCAGGTAGGTAAAGCTTATATTCTAGATAAATCATGGGCTATCCTGAAAGGAATTCATCAATGAATTATTCTGTATGGATTAGAAGCCAGTTTCTCTGGCCTTCCTGGAGTATATCCAGTAAGGCATCTCATTCATGTCTAGAAAGCAAATATATCATTTATTGCAACTTCAGCGTGGAGCGATGTATTGGTTTAAAATAAAGTACGAGCAACACAATTTGGTCATTGTGAGTATGCCGGCTGGGTCCACTCTTTACTACACATATGTAACTCTAGAGCTTCTTATGCCCCATAGAGGAGACATACTCTTGTGTGTCTAGGACAAGGGAAACATGTGTTGTTATTCAGGAGCTGGAAGCTACAGCATGACAGGAAAGAATTGAAAAATCCTGGTCTTGGTCTACACGTCACTTTACCTTGTCCGAATCTTGTTTCTTTGGCTTGCTTCATTGGAGTGTTTTCTCTCTCCTGGGACTGACATTGTGTGTTCTGTATCAGGCATGTGACATGTAGAAGTTTCAGAACCCAGAATCATATAGATCAGTAAAAATCTATATATTTTTGTTTAAAATCTATTTAAAATCACACTGGGCATAATTCATATATTCCAAAAGTAGTTTGACCCTCTGCTCATGAGATTCTTTTTATGGTATGTCGAAGCAAATTTGGACTTCCATCCCCAATAAACTTTGAGGTTGGAGGACACAAAAGCTTTTGCTCAGACCTAAATTCTGTCTGAAAAAAAAAGGGTAACTATTATAAGCCCTTTCTAACCTCTCCAGGAGCAGAAATGATTTACAGCTATGGCATTGAACCATAATTTCTTGATCTCGTTTGAGAAGAGTTCAGTAAGAAACAGTGTCTTGAGTTTTGTTCGTTGGTTCCCTGTTTTCTTGTCTTGCGTGCCAACAATCCACTGTAATACGTGAGTGAGTATGGCAGCAGGCTGAGTGTTCCCTGGAGCTCATTAAATGAACGTGTTTTCCTAAAATGACTTTTGTCTCCTTGTTTTCAGCCCCTCTTCTTTCCTCTGTCCTTTACTATAACCAGGGCTCAGCAAAAGCTGACTGGCTTTGTGCAGACCCTACTTAGGGTAGTCTTTTCTTCATTATTTTATTCACGGCCCCTCCATTTCATTGTTTGCCTTCTCGAAATGTGTTGAAATCTTTCTGTGGTTGATGACTTCCACAATGTCTTGGCTCTTATTGGTTGATTAATTTGGGTATTTCTACAGTTTTATTTAAACCTGGTTTCAGGAGGACCAGAAAGTAAATATATTTCCTAGTCTGCCATCTTGAGCTGAAAATCCCTGTGGATTTTAGCATCCAATGTTCCCATGGGTAAAAAACCCAACCTTGGCCATTAATAGATGTACACTCAAGATTTCAGCTTTTCTTGAGCAATCACTAAGGATTTAATATGCGGTCACTTCTAATGGGAAAATAGTAACTATCTCATGGCGTTGATTTGAGGATTAACTTAGATAATGGACAAGAAAATGCTTGGTAAGGTTTTAAAAGCTATAAAAAATGTTTTTTGTTATTATTTGATTTGTTGCTATTTCAACTTTAGCTGACAGTTGTTTGTGACCTTGCTTATGTGAGAAAATGCCTTCTGGTTTATTGTTTTGAAAGCCAGATTATATTTTTCAGTAGCTCAATGGAAATGGCATCATTTGTGAAGTTGAAGGGTGAAGGCATAAATGTTTCTTGACATTTGAATCAACTATTGGTCTTCTGGGGCTTGTCCTTATTCTCCTGCAGTCTCTAATCAACATGGCATCCAGAGAGATCCTGTTAAAACGTAAGTCAGATCATGTCACTCCAGGCTCTTCAGTGGCTTCTTCACAGGAAAAGCAAAGTCCTCAAAGTGCCTCCACAGCCCTAGAAATCTGGGCCTCTGTTT
This sequence comes from Delphinapterus leucas, assembly GCF_059928025.1. Taxonomy (NCBI): domain Eukaryota; kingdom Metazoa; phylum Chordata; class Mammalia; order Artiodactyla; family Monodontidae; genus Delphinapterus; species Delphinapterus leucas. Next base: position 173,876 of record NW_028322294.1, on the reverse strand, counting down.
CCTCTCTGACTGTTTCCTTCTCCTCTCCACTTTGCTCCCTCTGTTTTCCACACACTGACATCCTTTCTGCTCCTTGGATACTCCAAGCCCACTCTTGCCTCATTGCCTTTCCATCTGACTGTTCCCTCTGCTTGTACTATTCACTTCCCAGATATGCACCTTGCTCCCTCTCACAACCTTAGGTTCCCTCTTAAATTTTATCTTCCCCAGAAAGCCCTCAGTGATCACTTAGTTTCAGATCGCAGCCTCCTCCTACCAGCTAACAATCTCCATCCCCCTTCCCCGCTTGCTGTTTTTCTCCAGCACTTACCTGATATACTAGTTATTCTACCCATTTATTCAATTTTTATTTACGTATTTACACTTACGATTTTATATTTGCTTCTTTACTTTTGTCTCTCCCCTCAGCTCGAGAGAGGCTATATTCATCTGTGTTAATCACTGCTGTGTTTCCTGAACATGCCTAGAAAACATACTGAAGAAGGGTGCCTGAAATTTGGTAAGGGAGCCATCAGTTTTCTTGGCTGAATGAAGAAATATGCTCATAAATTAATGAACAAATCTCTGGGGTTTCTGAATTAAGGACTAATGGGAAGAGGAAGGCAAATGGTTGGGACAGGGTACTGCAAGAAGTAGTATTTGGAGTACTCTGATAGCTCTCCTAATAGATAACATTTTGTTCATTTAAATAGTTTTAACGAGAGAGCTGGGAACTAGGGACACACAGCATCGAGGTTTTATAATGCATTCTGTAGAGTTCTTTTCGAGTGTGTTCAAATATCATTGAAAATATATGCATGCATATAAACCTCTGTTACTTTATTTAGTGCTTTACAAGAGCCCCTCAAGGAAGGGGTAGTAGCAACTATCAGTATCCTTCCTTTATGATGAGCTTAATTTATTCAAAATTACATCCTAATTTATTTGTAACTGTGAAACTAGACTTAGTTATTTAGTAGACCCTCCCTAGAAACCTATGACGTTAATAAAACCAGCAAAAATGTGTTCAGGTTCCAGTGATACACACACTACAGACTCAATTATGTGTCATCCATTTTAATGAAGGGAAGAAGTGATTTAGCAAACACAGAGCAAACAAACAGAATATGAAGGTTTGTCCTCCATTAATATTAGTAATGGATAAAGTGGGCTCCAACGCCTTCAACGTAGCTTGAGACCCATCATCTCTGTGTCATGGGAAGGGGGATGCTCGGCCAGGATGTCTTTCTGTGTCACTGAGAAAATTTTCCGTAATGTATAACGATACTTACTGAAACGGATATGGGGCATTTGGGTAATTAGGAATCCGTTAGCATATTTTTCCGGAAGCCTTGACTACGAAACGAAGATAGTAGATTTGGACACTTGCAGCTATGCAGAAGTTGTTTGGGTATTCATCTTTATGCCGAATGAAGTAAGCTTATTTCATCTCTGCAGCTTCCCATATACCATTTTCCCACCTCTGTTTTGTGTTTGGAAAGACTTTTAGAAATTAAAACTCAAGTTAAAAAGTGAGTGACGGGCTTCCCTGGTGGCTCAGTGGTTGAGAGTCCGCCTGCCGATGCAGGGGACACGGGTTCGTGCTCCGGTCCGCGAAGATCCCACATGCCGCGGAGCGGCTAGGCCCGTGAGCCGTGGCCGCTGAGCCTGCGCTCCGCAACGGGAGAGGCCACAGCAGTGAGAGGCCCGTGTACCGCAAAAAAAAAAAAAGAAAAAGAAAAGAGAGTGAGTGACAACTTAAATGATATATGGAATATTTTGCTGACTTAGAAGAGCATGCAGAATTAAATATGACCCAGTTGAAATGTTAATTTTATTTTAATGTGTATATTGGGGTGGAGTCTTAAAGGTGCCAGAAAACAAGCATTCACCCATCCTGTTTGGAAGTGCAGCACACAGGCACCTTCAGTTACCAGTTCTGTTCATTCCACAGAATCATCTTGGGAAAACATACTGTTTTTTAGGTACCTGGTGTATATCTTAACCAGTTTGAAGAATTTCCCAAATACCTGTTAATATGTAGTTCTCCGATTCCAATCTTGCCACGTCCTGTACCAGTGACACAGCACATAGGAGTTTTATTTCTCTTTCTTTCTCTGGGTTCTTCAGAACCCAACGAAAGAACAATGGAATGGCATCAAAGAGATCAGGGTTCTTGACTCAGATTTACCATAAAATAATAGTGTCCTCTTGGGAAAATTATAGTTGTTCTAGGCCCCTTTCCTTTTCTTTACTTTGACAGAGCTGCACTAGATGACCCCAAGTAACACTGCGCTCTTTGCAGTAGTAGCTTAGACGTTATTGGTTTTCTGAAACAAATGAAGACAGTGACACAGGAAACTGTGCAACATCTCTGTAACGATGTTTTCTTAGAGTTGCCTCCATTTTTCAGATGATAAGATGGCTGAGCACAGAAGTAGGTGTTTTGACCAGAGGTTCCAGAGTAGAGGGAACTGAACCACAAGTTTCCTTCATTCCTGAAGCTCACTTAGCCAAAACATAGGCTTCTGAATATTAAGCTGTAAAGCATATTATCAGTGTGCTTTAAAAGAAGCGGTTCTTCTAGGATTTCTAATTAATAGCAGGCGGTTTTGAAATTCTTAGAAGATCATCGAATTTTGTGAGATTTACAGCTCTATTTTCCTGTCAAGCAAGTTGTATCAGTGCCAGACAATCATCTGAGCTTCTGGATGCTTCTCTGAACCTCTTGAATTTTTCTTCTTGCTATCTGAAATTCATGCCAGATAAGCCTTTTTGTAGAGAGCGTGTACAGACTTGTCTATTTTCATATACGAAAGCGATGCAGTGAGCCAGGTCGGGGGTTAAGCCCTCATTCTCAGAGTGGTATTGAGCTCCTGGTGAAATGTAATCCTCATTTCCTCAGAATAGAAAAGCAGTTATCTCACGTTTTTAATGCCATTAACTCTTTATACATTTATGTATAATACATATATTTATTGTACCTACGAGGTGTGCTCTCTTTGGGAAGTACAAAGCTATTTGAGACGTAAGTTGTTCATTTTTTTGTTTTCCCACAAATACTGTGACCCTTTGAGCAGGAAGGTCTGTGTTTTACTAACATCTAGAACAAGCAGCTAACACGGTGTCTAAGATGTAGTCAATAAATATGAAATAGGTAAATGAACACATTTTTAAGGAAGGGCCAGGGCATGAACAAATAGAAAATTTTCATTTTCAGTCACAAAGCCACAACAGACATAAAAATGATACAGACAACAAGTGCTACGGTCATTCAAAGAAGGCATAGAATTGATACAACAAGGATCTCCCCTATGGCACAGGGAACTGTACTCAATATTTTGTAATAACTTATAAGGGAAAAGAATCTGAAAACGGAATCACTGCGCCGTACACCTGAAACGGACACGACATTGTAAATCAACTATATTTCAATTAAAAAACAAACAAACAGACAACAGCAACAACAAAAAACCAAAGAGGTCGTAGAAGTTCTTATGAGATTCCAGAAGAGAAGAGAAGCCAAATGAGGACGGGAGAGGCGGCTTTTGAATCCGTTCAGAGGAGAAGTCACAGAGGAACTAGTCATTGATCTGAATTTGAGATTAAGATTAAGATGAATTAATCTGAATTAATTAAGATTGCAACACAGGGATATTACAGATGAAGGTAATCACATAAACTTACTATACTGAAACTTGCAGAGGTTATGAGTGTTGCTCAAGATCCCAAAGCAAGTGCATTGTGGAATCAGAATTTTAAGTGAGGCCTGATGAACTAAAAACAAACCAGCACAGAAACAAGCCCTTCCTGTGACACCACGTTGCCTTTGAAGTCGTTTTTTTTGGTGGGTTGGCAGAAACTGGTTCCAGTGTTTCTTGCAGGAATGACTGGCCATAGGACTGGGCGTCGTAGCTTCCTGCCAGGCGGCCGAAGGTCGCAGGCAGGTGGGTCACTGGGACACACGCGGAGGGGCTCCTGGCCGGCCCCCTGGCCGCTCAGTGCCCCTGCCCCAGAGCGGGGGTGGGGGCCTCAAAGCAGCCTTGTCTGAGTCCCCTGCCACTAGAGAGAGTATTGGCCCAACACTTGTAGAAAACGGGGACCTTGCTGGCAGTTCAGTGGAGGGACACAAATAAATCTTTGCCGACTTTCTGCTGAAGCTCACGAGGGTTCACTCCTAAGCCTCTTACAAGGTCAGCTGCCGAGGCTGCGAGAGATGAGTCAGGGCTCTCCCTCCACCACGGGGAGATCGCTGGTTAAAGCGCTCACGAGGGAGTGAACCGCGTGTCCGCACCGACACGCATGGGCAGACCTCGTCGATGCCTTCTGTCCGGGGTACGAAGCCCTCTCCTGCCTCTTCCAGGCTCTCTAGAAAGCATGTGCAGAGCCTCCCACTCCACCCTCGGACTCCGTGGGCCACAGCTGGAGGGACCAGCCAAGGAGCCGTGGCAGGAGGAGGCCAGAGGGCAGCGGGCCTCGGCCGGAGCCCGTCAGTCGGTCCCCATTCACACACCACCAGACGATCCTCTTGACCTGGGCAGTAGCCGCCAACCGACCGCTAAGGTGAGCCCGGCGCGCGCTTGGCTACCTGGCATGGCTGGGAACCCCAGGATCTCCTGGCAGAGGCGGGCATTCTCCTGGGCCGGGTCCGCGGGCGTCTGCGTGTGCAGGGCCTGAACCACCTTGGCCAGGACGATCTGGCACAGGTTGAAGAGGCCTGGGGCGTGGGAGGAAGGAGACGGGGGGCTGGCACCGTGTCCAGGCCGCGCTTGCCAGCCGGGCAGACCGGAAGCCCCCTTCCCTTCCCTCGGTCCGGCCGCATCTGGGTTGGCCTCCCGGGACTTGATGAGCTTGTCCAGCAGCTCCTGAGGGACGGTGCTGCCCGTGCCCCACCAAGACTGGCAGCAGCGCCAGGGCCTCACAGGGCACGGCGCCCCCGGCCCCAGAGCCTTCCCTCTGGTTCTCATCACCGGCTGTCACCAGACTTGCATGCAACGTGCTTTTCTTTTCTCTTGTCTTCTTTTCGTCCCTCAGCCACGCAATGCGGTGAAGCCCTGACGCTCGCTGCCGCGTCGGTACACCCTGAGAACACGATGCTCAGCGAGCAAAGTCATACACAGAAGGACACACAGGGCGTGACCCCACTGAGGAGAAACGTCCAGAGCAGGTAGATCCACAGAGTCAGCGAGTGGGTTCCTGGTTGTCAGGGGCTGGCGAGGGGACGGAGTGATAGCTAAGGGCGTGAGGGACATTTTCGGGATGATGGAAATGGTCCAAAGCAGTAGTGACGTCTGTACGGCTCAGTAAACTGTCCCCACACGCCCCGGTGCAGCCTGTGAGAGCATCGCTCTCAGGATGAAGGGCTGACCACAGGAAGACTGAACGAGCAGTGGGTCCTGGGCCCAGACTCTCAGCTGGCGCCCCCCCACGTGGGGAAGTCACTGGGACTTGCTGAGCCTCCACGGAGACTGGCAGCAGCCCCCGAGCTCACAGGGCACTGCGCCCCCGGCCCCAGAGCCTTCCCTCTGGTTCTCATCACCGGCTGTCAGCAGACTTGCAGGCAACGTTCCTTTCTTTTCTTTTGTCTTTTTTAAAGGCAACTCTTGAGTACATGTATTTAACATGCAGGGAACCAGCCCTGACTCCTTGATCTGGGTCTTCCAGCCTCTAGAGCCTCGAGGACATCCATTTCCGTTATTTACGCGCCCAGTGCCTGGGGTTTGATGATGGAAGCTGACACCGAGGGCGTCACCACGTGTGGGGTGATGTCAGTGAAAGAATCCCGTGGCTAGGGCCTGCCTGAGGACCACGCATGCCCGGGCCCTCCCCGCCCCCGCCTGCAGCCCTGCGCCTGGGAGCGGAGCTGGTGCATCGCATGCCCGACGTCGTGGAAGTTGGTCTCCCGCTCATCATGCCGCAGCAGGGAGGGCAGGTTGGGCGTAGGCTTGGCGAAGTTGGCCACCATGGCCGCGATGGCGACCTGGCAGCTCCCATCGTGCTGTAGGCAGGCCGAAGCAGGCCGCGTGCCCGGACTTCCCCACCTTGCGGAGGGACGTGGATGGGGCCCCGCTTCCACAGAGGAGCCCCGGCCCACGGCCGACAGGTTCCCCCACCACGCACGCACCGAGGATAGAGGTCAGGTAGAACTTGCCGCTGGATGACCTTGCCCGAGGCCGCGTCCCAGACCGTTTAGAGCCTCACGTCTTCGTGACACGTGCTCGTGCCCTCCTCCAGGTCGAAGGTCAGCCCCAGCAGCTCCTGGGAGATGCCCAGCAGCCCGCGTGTGACTGCCTGCACGGGGAAAGACTCCTTGAGCAGGTACTGGTCCACGTGGTAGCGCGTCTCCTCCCCCTGGTTCATGTAGTAGCGCAGGTCCCAGGCGTTGATGGGGCCGTCAAAGTGCAGGCCCCGCCTCTGGCACTCGGCCTTCTTTAGCTCCAGGATCACGGCCGCTCCTGCTCCCCGAGGGGCTTCAGCTTCTGGGCCAGCTCACCTGCGGGCGGAGGGGAGAGGCTCGGCTACGTCCCTGGGGCGGCCCCCCAGCCACCCCCGACCCTGCGCCCCTCGAGGCAGAATGAAGGGTCTGGGATGGTGACCCCCAAGGGCTGACACAGTGGGGTCTCAGGCAGCACCACGTCCGGTCAAGGTCCGCCTGACCCCGTCCCCACTGGGACTCAGGGGGAGGCGGTGTTACCTAGGACAGTGGCCACCACCTGGCTGGTCTTGTCCGTGTTCATCTCCAGCACAGAGTCGGCATGGTGCGGAACCCCAGCAGGCGGGACTTCAGGGCCTGCAGCCTCACCAGCTCCCTGAGGATCACGCAGTTCTCCTGGAAGCCAGAGACGGAAGGCGCTGGGGACCGAGGGCCACGCCCTCCCCACGGGCCCCGGGCCAGGTCTCTGCAGGCGGGCAGGGCTCCCAGGCCACTGGCGGGCACAGCCAATCCCCCTCCCTCCTCCTCCTGGCCCGGATTTCTAGACACTTTGGTGCTGTCCTAACACGTGGCCTTTATTAACACAGGTCCTTTTGGAAGCAGAAACGGCATGAACGTGATGGGCTCTAAGGCCAAGGGCAGGAAGAAATGCGGCCAGGCTCTCCAGGAGCCACCAAGGGGCCTCCCCGGGCTCAACAAGACAAACACGGCTGCCGTGCAGACAGTAGCTCAACCCCACGGCGCCCGAACACCCAGCCCCTGGACGGTGAGACACCTGTTGCTGCAGGTGGCCCGTGGCTCACTGATGAGGCCCGGCCCCAGGCGTACGCCACCTTCTCGGGGGCCACCTCTCCGGTCTGCAGTGGGGTTCTCCTGGGAGCCCCCCGTCACCACAGCACCAGCGTGGCCTGTCTGTAGCCCAAGAAGGTGGGGACGCAAGACTGTCCCCCGTGCCCCCCGCATCCCCCGCGAGGCCGAGCGAGCACCAGTGGTGTCTGCGGGGAAGGTGAAGGGCTCACGCACAGCCCCCATCTACAGAAGCACAGACTGCAGCCACATGCGCTATGGAACAAACACAAGTGTCCATGCAGGACCCGATGTCTGAATGTCAAGGCCATGCCCGGGCCACAGTGAGAAGGTGCATCCCCCATGCAAGCCACAGAGAGGGGATGGGGGGGTCCATCTGCGATTCTGAGCTCATCGGGCATCACCCCAGAGGGAGAGGGAGAGGGAGAGGGAGAGAGGTAGACAGAAGTACAGAGGGAGAGAAAGAGAGAGGGAGGGAGAGACGTCTCTCCCTTCCCTGGGGGTTCTCTAGTGCAGCCAAGGCTGAAAACCACGGCATTTTGGGAGATGGGTCCTCGTGGAAGAGTTAAATAGTCGCTCATGGCATTATCGACACATACTAAAAAAGGCCCCAAATCTTGGGGAGTCAGGGAGGGGAGTGTCGGCTGCCTCGTAAACGAGGAGAGATTGGGCATCAGAGGAGGTGCCTGTGCAGCCTGCGCCCAGGGCCCCGCAGACTTCATCTCCCAGCGGTGGTCCTGGGCTGGAAGTCAGCGGGGAGGTCAGGCTGTCCAAGCATCAACGTTGACTTCAGGGCTGATCTAAAAGGCGCCTGGTGTTTGTTGAAGCAGAAAAAGGAGAAAGCAGTAGGGAGTGGATGGCAGTGGGAGGGGGAGGGAGCCCCCCTCCTCAGCACTTCTACCGCTCTCCCTCTCTCTCTCTCTCTCTCTCTCTCTCTCTCTCTCCCTTTCTCCCTCTCTCCCTCTACCTCGCTGCCTCTCACTCTCCCTCTCCCTCCATCTCTCCCTCTGCCTCTCTCCCTCCCTCTCTCCCTGTCCCTCTCTCTCTCTCCCTCTTTCCCTCCCCCTCTCCCTCTCCCCCTTTCCCTCTCCCTCTCCCCTTCTCCCTCTCTCCCTTCCTCTCTCCCTGTCCCTGTTCCCCTGTTCCCCTGTTCCGCACGCTCTGGCTCTACCTCTTTCCCTCTTCCTCTCCCTCCACCTCCTTCCCTCTCTGGAGAGGGAAGGAGGTGGAGGGAGAGGGAGAGAGAGATGGAGAGGGAGGGGGGAGAGGGAGAGAGAGGGTGGAGAGGGAGAGAGTGATGGAGGGAGCGAAAGATGTCTCTCCCTCCCTCCCTCTCTCCCTCCCTCTCTCCCTCTCCCTCCCTCCTTCTCCTCCCTCTCCCTCTGGCTCCAACTCTCCTCCCTCCATCTCTCCCTCTCCCTCACTCCCTCCCAGAGAGGCAGAGATAAGGCAGAGGGAGAGAGGAAGAGGGAGAGATGGAGGGAGAGGGAGAGGGAGGGAGAGGGAGAGAGGGAGAGGGAGGGAGGGAGAGGGAGGGAGAGGGAGAGAGGGAGAGGGAGAGAGGGAGAGGGAACTAGGTCTCTTCCTCCCTCCCTCTCCCTCTCTCCTCCTTCTCTCCCTCTCTCCCTCTCCCTCTCTCCCTGTCCCTGTTTCCCTGTTCCAGTCTCCCTCTGCCTCTCTCCCTCTCCCTTGTCTCTGCCTCTCCCTCCATCTCTCCCTCTCTGAGAGGGAGTGAGGGCGAGGGAGAGATGGAGGGAGAGGGAGTGAGGGCGAGGGAGAGAGGGAGGGAGAGGGAGGAAGAGGAAGAGTGGAAGGGAAAGGGCGAGGGAAGGAGAGGGGGAGACGGAGGAGAGAGGGAGAGGGAGGGAAGAAGAGACCATTTTCCCTCTCCCGCTCTCCCTCTCTATCTCTCTCTCCCTCTGTCCCTCTCTCTCTTCTTCTCTCCCTCTCCCTCCATCTCTCCCTCTCCCTCTCTGTCTCTCCCTCCATCTCTCCCTTTCTGGGAAAGAGTGAGGGAGATGGAGACATGGAGGGAGAGGGAGGAGAAGGAGAGAGGGAGGGAGAGAGGTGTAGAGGGAGAGAGGGAGAGACGTCTTCGCTCCCTCCCTCTATCCCTCTCTCCCTTTCCCCCCTCTCTCTCCCTCTCCCCCTCCCTCTCCTGCTCTCCCTCTCCCTCTTTCCCTCTCCCTCTCCCTCCACCTCCTTCCCTCTCTGGAGAGGGAAGGAGGTGGAGGGAGAGGGAGAGCGGAACAGGGAAACAGGGACAGGGAGAGAGGGAGGGAGGAAGAGACCTCTTTCCATCTCCCTCTCACCCCCCCTCTCCCTCTCCTCTCCATATCTCTCTCCCTCCCTCTCCCTCTCCCTCCATCTCTCCCTCTCCCTCTCTCCCTCTCCCTTGTCTCTGCCTCTCTATCTCTCCCTCTCTGGGAGGGAGTGAGGGAGATGGAGAGATGGAGGGAGTGGGAGAGTTGGAGGGGGAGAGAGGGAGGGAGGGAGAGAGGGATAGAGGGAGGGAGCAAGAGAGGGATAGAGGGAGGGAGGGAGAGGGAGTGAGAGGGAGGGAGGGAGGGAGGGAGGGAGAGACGGTCTTTCGCTCCCTCCCTCTCTCCCTCTCTCCCTCTCACCCCTCTCTCTCCCTCTCCCCCCTCCCTCTCCTGCTCTCTCTCCCTGTCCCTCCACCTCCTTCCCTCTCCGGAGAGGGAAGGAGGCGGAGGGACAGGGAGAGGGAAAGAGGTAGAGGGAGAGCGTGCGGAACAGGGAAACAGGGACAGGGAGAGAGGAAAGAAGAGAGGGAGAGGGAAGAGGGACGGGGGAGGCAGGAAGAGGGAGGGGGAGGAGGGAGAGAGACGGGGGAGAGCGAGGAGGGAGAGGGAGAGGGAGGGGAGAGGGAGAGGGATGGGGAGAGCAAGGGGGAGACGGAGGTGGAGAGGGAGTTGGGAGAGGGACAGGGAGAGGGACGGGGAGGGGGGAGAGGGAGGGGGGAGGGAGAGAGGGAAAGAGAGAGACGCAGAGGAAAGAGGGAGAGGGAAGAGAGAGAGGGACAGAGGGAGAGGGAGAGAGGGAGGAGGAGAGGGACGAGAGGAAGCAGGGAGAAAAGAGAGAAAGAACACACCATCTACATTTCTGTCAGATGACACCGGGGATCCTTACACAACCAGGAGAAAATAACACAGCGAGGCTCTTTCTCAGCTGGAACTGGAACTGCAGATGGGGCCAAACACCACCAGGGTGGCCACACATGTCCAGCTGCCGCCCCAGCCCCCTGAGTCTGGTCACCAGGGCTCTGAGTGTTTGCTCCAGGGACCTGGGGTTCACCCTGTCACCCTGGAGGTCGGGCGTAGACAGCATGGCCCCGGGCTGGACACATAGGGAGAAAAGCATCCCCACAGGCCAGCTTGTGCGAGCCGATTCAGCTGCCAGATTTTAGAGGCCCGGGATCACCGTGTGGCCCATGAAAGCCAGGAGCCAGGAGGGTCTTGCATCGGGATTCCTGTCCGTTGGACTGGAACGTTTATGTAAGGAGTCTTGGAAACAGTGGTAACAAGACTGAATTCGAACGAGCTTTAGGATATTATGGACCACTCCGAAGTGTGTGGGTTGCTAAAAACCCTCCCGGCTTCACTCTTGTTGAAAATGAAGATCCCCGAGATGCAGCGGATGCTGTCTGAGAAGTAGACGGGAGAACACTCTGTGGCTGCCGAGTAAGAGTGGACCTGTCGAATGGGGAAGGGAGAAGTCGAAATCGTGGCCGCCTCCTTCTTGGGGTCGTCGCCCTCGAGATGATTATCGGAGGAGGAGTCCTCCCCCTCACCACAGATCTCCAAGACGGAGAAGCTTCTCCCGCAGCCGGAGCAGGTCCCTTTAGTAGATATAGGAGAAGAGAGAGATCACTGTCCCAGGAGAGAAATCGCAAGCCGTCCCGATCTTTCTCTAGGTCTCCTAGCCGATCCAGGTCAAATGAAAGGAAATAGCAGACCACTTTGCAAGAGGAGTGGTGCACAGGAAATACCTTCATTTGACAGGAGTATGTACAGAAAATTCAAGTTTCGTTTGAGACTTCCGAAGCTTGATGCACTTTTTAAATGTTTTAGCTGTTCCCGTTTGTTTGTCTCTTGGGACAGTGACACATAAAGGTGTCATTCTCTGTGGTTTGAAATGGGTCATATGAGGCATGTAATATGAAGAATTGTTTCTTTACAATGTTCTCTTAAGCAGAATTGAATTTGCTTTGAATTTTTGGTCTTGCCTAGACTGATAATAAAACTCTAACTGCTGCCCACCTAAAGTGTGATGTTTATTATTATGGAAACAACACTGGCAAACATTGAAAAGACTTTCTGTAGCTGGGATATGGTATGCAGCTGTAGTCAAGCAAGCAGTCTTTAAAAGGTGCTGTGAACACAAGCCAGCAGGTAGAAATGAAAGCCGCACCCTTACCCTAGATTAGAGGTTTAAGAATTCCACTAGTCTTCACACTGGACAAGAGCTTGTCCAGTGAGTTTAGCATCTAAGAAGTTTCAAGGAAGTTAGTTAACCTTTGAGTTAGGTCATAAGTCCCCTCTGTGATTGCTGTACATGAATACATAGCTCTTTGTAAAGTTTTTTGGAAGTTGAGATTATCAAGACACCAGTGTCCTGCCAGATTAAGAGTATATTGTAGAGCTGAACTTTGAGTTACTGTGCAATTTTTTTTTCATGCTGTCATTTGTAATATGTTTTGTGAGACTCCTTGGGATTAAAGTTTTGGTTCCAAACGGAACAAAGAAAACAAAAAAAGGATCCACCTGCCAATGCAGGGGACCCGGGTTCGAGCCCTGGTCCGGGAAGATCCCATGTGCCGCAGATCAACTAAGCCCGTGGGCCACAACTATTGAGCCTGCGCTCTAGATCCTGGGAGCCACAACTACTGAGCCCCCATGCCACAACTACAGAAGCCCGCACATCTAGAGTCCGTGCTCCGAAACAAAAGAAGCCACTGTAATGAGAAGCACATGCCCGCAACAAAGAGGAGCCCCTGCTCGCCGCAACTAGAGAAAGCCCGTGTGCAGCAATGAAGACCCAACGCAGCAAAAAAAAAGACGCTACTGGCCAGGTGATCAAGGGTAAAATTGTTTGTCACAAGTCCCGTTGATGGTGTGTATCCTTGATGTGTGTATCCTTGATGGTGTGTATCCTTGATGATGTGACCTGAGGAGAATGACATTTTTATCTCTGTCTGGATCTTCCGCCCCAAACCCCATAACTCCAGCCCAACCATAAGAAAAACATCAGAAAACCAACAGACAAACAAATTGAGGGACAAAATACCTGACCAGTCCTCCTCAAAACTTTCAAGGTATCAAAACCCAGGGACGTCTGAGAAATGTCACAGCCCAGAGGAGACTGGGACAGAAAAAGGGTGTTAGGGGAAAGCTAGGGAAATTCTAATAAAGTGTGGACTTCAGTTAATAATAACGTATCCATCTCGGTTCCTTAGTTGGATAAGCATGTCGTACTAACGTACTAAAGTACTAAAGTGTTGGAAATAGGGGTACTGGGTCAGGGGTCCACAGCACTCTGCACACTCTGTACAGATCTTTGCAACTTTTTTGTAACTCTAAGCTATTCTAAAATTAAGCAACTACTAAACAGAGATAAGAATGTTATTTCCCTGATTTGAACATGGCTGAGTTTGTTGTCATGGTCACATTTGTGCTATCTGGATGTGTCTTGGAATCAGTAGCAAAGGAGAGTTGCCAGCCCCTGGGAAGATGCGGCTGGTTTGCAGGTGGCTTGCTCTGGAGCTGAAGACCAGGGTGGGAAGTCTGCAGCCTCGGGCTGCACTTAGAACCATGGGAGGGGATGGGCCAGCTCAGTTAGGGATGGAACCTATAAATAAAACTTTTTCTTTTCCATTATGGCTTATCACAGGATATTGAATATAGTTCCCTGTGCCACACAGTAGAACCTTGTAGCTTATCCATCCTATATTTAACAGTTTGCGTCTGCTAACCCCAAAGTCCCAATCCAACCTCCCTCACTCTCCCCCTTGGCAACCACAAGTCTGTTCTCTATGTCTGTGAGTCTGTTTTTGTTTCGTAGACAAGTTCATTTGTGTCGTATTTTAGATTTCACATATAAGAGAGATCATATATGTGTCTTTCTCGTCTGACTGACTTCACTTAGTATGATAATCTCTAGGTCCATCCACGACGTTGCTGCAAATAGCATTATTTCATTTTTTTATGGCTGAATATATTCCATTGTATATATGTACCACATCTTCTTTATCCATTCACCCATCAGTGGACATTTAGGTAGCTTCCACATCTTGCCTATTATAAATAGTGATGCAATGAACATTGGGGTACATGTATCTTTTCTTTTTCTTTCTTTGTTTCTTTCTCTTTCTTTCTTTCTTTCTCTTTATTTTTTTGTCACACAGCCTGTGGGATCTTAGTTCCCTGGCCAGAGATGGAACCCATGCTCCCTGCACTGGAAGCACAGAGTCTTAACCACTAGACCACCAGGGAAATCCCAGGGGTGTATGTATATTTTTGAATTAGAGTTTTCTCCAGACCTATGCCCAGGAGTGGAATTGCGGGACCCTATGGCAGCTGTATCTGTTCTCTGCACGTGTCACATCAACCACCTGCACTCCAATCCTTGCTCTCAACGTCATCTTCGGGGAACACAACCTGCGACAGGGACCTTGACAAGAAGAAATGGCTCAGGGAAAAGCTAGCTGCACAGGGAGGAGATAGAGGCCATCGACCCTGGGGTGCGGCGGGGAGAGTGGGCACAGAGATTTGTCATTTCATCCCTGATACTCAGCCCTCCTGGCTGCCCCACTCTAGGTCACCTCGGGAAACAGAGGTGACCCGGTTAGTGTCCCAGCCTGTGCAGGTATCTCGGGGCCCCAGCGGGTCTGAATAATATTAGTGCAGCGTCTCCCCCATGGCACTGGGGTTATTTGGGGCGGGTCATTCTCTGCTGGGGGCCCCTCTTGGGCACTGTGTGGGGTTCAGCAGCATCCCTGTCCCCACCCATTTGATTCCAGGGTCCCCTACCCCCCAGTTGTGACAACCACAGATCTTCCCCAGACATCACCGAAGAACTGGGTGAGGCGGAAGCAGGATGGCCCTGGGTGAGGACAGCTGTGTTGAAGCAAGCAGCCTGGCTTAGGGCAAGGTCTGCCCCAATCCCGTCAGAGCCTGCATTTAGAACTGCCCCTTCCCTCTCCCACCTCCCATGCCCTGCAGTGGTCTCCGAGACATCATCCCCATGTAAGAAATCACACCTTCTCAGTTTACTGTCCCCAGCACCTAGAAGAGTGTCTGCTATGTAGTAGATGCTTCATAAATACTTGCTGAATAAAGGAGTTGAATAAAGGGATGAGTGGATGAATGAATGAAGGTTACCATGGAAGGAGGGTCGAGATTCCCTTTCTGGCTCTCGGGGGTTGGGATATCAAGTGAAAGATTCATCCTAAATAGGCTGACCAGCCTTCTGGGGTTCCCCAGAAATGAGGGTTTCCCCATAGTTCCAGCGCTCAAACCTGAGTGGTCCTGGGCAAAGTGGGGGCGGGTGTTGGTCACCCTGTGTAAACACAGTAACAATTCCAACTGCAATAGCAATGGCCAAGGACCTCTACGGTCTTATTGACCAGGCACAGTTCTTTACCTGGTGGGGAAGGGTGGGCCGGAATTGGAATTCCGGTGATCCAGGGTGGGCGGGTGAGGGCACACCCCGGGCTTGTGTAGGGGAGTCCAGGAAGGTTCTGGAGGAAGTGACAGTGACACAGGAGGGAGGGAGGAGTCTAAGGAAGAACATCCCACACGACAACGTGTGCCAATGGCCCTGGGCCCAAGGTCACACCTGACCAGGGCTTGCTTGTTTTCTTTTTTTCTAATTTACTTTTTCCCACATGGATATGCAATTGTCCTAATGCCATTTATTGAAAACTCCTTAATTTCCTCACTTTCTGTCATATCAAGTTCTCACTTTTCTGTTTCTGGACCCTTATTCTCTACCATAGAGCTATACGTCCCATTCTTGCACCACTAGTGCTGTTTCATCACTATAACTTTATTTTTTATTCATTTATTTCTTTGGCCGTGCCGGCGGCATGTGGGACCTTATTTCCCTGACCAGGCTTTGAACCCGGACCCCTTGCAGTGGAAGCTCGGAGCCTTCATCGCTGGACCTCCAAGGAAGTCCCCAGGGCTTGTTTTGACATCTATGGAATGGTGGCGGGTGGGCACGGGGAGCAGCTGTCTGTGAGCCATCCTGTGTAGAAATGCAGGGTGGAGGGCAGGACAGCTGGAGCAGGAGGGGAAGAGGCGGAGGAGGGAGGGAGGGAGGGAGGGATGGCGGGCGGGCGAGAGACAGACAGAGAGTTTCCGGAGACAATAGCTCTGGCCGTGTCCTAGGGCATGAAAGCTGAAAATAGCTCCTAGTGCCGGGAGCCTTGGAGCCGGAGCCTGGGAGTCAGGGTGACTGTCTCTCCTCCCTGGTGTGTTTGTGGGGGGTGGGGGGGCTCTGGACTTCTCAGGCTGGGAATGGGGTGCACGGAGTAAGGACGGAGCAGGGACCTTTCTCTCTGGGACCTCGCGGGCCATCCTTAGCTCACAAAGCTGAGCCACTCCTGGCCCTATGAGTGGGGGGCTTATCCTCCCTGTCCCCTGGATCACACCCCCTCACACACAACTTCCCCGTGTGTGCTCCCAGCAACCAAGAGAATCTGTTTTTAAGAGATTTGGGGGAGGGGGGTAAACATACAAACAAGAGCAGAATGGATACTTTTTCCGAATGGGAATGGCTCTGTGTAACCCCATCCCCAGGGTAACCAGAGTCCTGACCTCTAACACCCTTGACGAGTCAGCCTTGGTCTGGGCTTGCAGAACCACGGAAGCTTCCTCATCCCCTCCTTCAGACCCCGTCTCTCCCTCGGCGTCTTTGTGAGAGGCACCCGGGGAAGTGGGACTGCTAGGCTGTACTGCTGCTAGAACTCCACCTGGGCTCCACCAGGCTCCAGCCCCCCGCCCTGTGCACCTCTCTGACCCTGAGGCACCTCAACTGGTAGGAGCGGCATCACCTTCCCTCCCGGGACTTGTGACACTTAAGGGAGACACAGAAAGGACAAGCGTTTGGCTCCCTGGCTGGCAAAGAGCAGGTGCTCAATTGTCATAAGTGTCCGTATCAGTGAGGGTTCTCCAGACAAACAGAATCCATAGGGTGTGTGTGTATATACACACACACGTACATATGTACACGCATACAAAAATATACAGCTGTGTATATATGCAGTATGCATACATATACACATATAGTATATACAATACACAAATACATATATATACACATATATGAAATGCATAGTTTGTATATATACAGTATGTATACACACATATACACATAATATATACAATAGACACATACATATACACTATACATACACACATATGAAATGCATAGTTTGTATATATATACAGTATGTACACATACATATAACATGCAATATACACAACTAGGTATGTCTATATCATACATATATACACACAGAAAGATATTTAGGTGTGTATATATACAGTATACATATATACACATATAATATATGCAATACATACACGTACATATATAGACACACATATACACCTACATATAAAAGCATGTGGAATAAAAATATGTATGTACTGCATGTATAAATTCGTCGTATATATACATACCCATATCATATATAGGATACATACACATACATATATACAATGTATACACACACACCTATATGTAAATATGTGCATGTACATACACATATAAATACATACGCGTGTGTATCATTTCCTCTAAAATCAGGAACAAGACATGGATGTCCACTCTTGCCACTTTTATGCAACATAGTTTTGGAAGTCCTAGCCACAGCAATCAGAAAAGAAAAAGCAAATAAATGGACCCAAATTATAAAAGAAGAAGTAAAGCTATCACTGTTTGCAGATGACATGATACTATACATAGAAAATCGTAAAGATGCTACCAGAAAACTACTAGAGCTTATCAATGAATCAGTAAATTTGCAGGATACCCAGAAGTCTGTTGCATTTCTACATACTAAGAATGAAAGATTGAAAAGAGAAATTAAAGAAACAATCCCATTTACCATCACCTCAAAAAGAATAAAATACCTAGGAATAAACCTACCTAAGAAGACAAAAGACCTGTAGTCCAAAAACTATAAGACACTGATGAAAGAAATCAAAGGTGACACAAACGGATGGAAAGATATTCCATGTTCTTGGATTGGAAGAATATTATCAAAATGACTATATTACCCAAGGCAATCTGCAGATTCAATGTAATCCCTATCAAATTACCAATGGCACTTTTCACAGAGCTAGAACAAAAAAGTCTTAAAATCTGTATGGAGACACAAAAGGTCCTGAATAACCCAAGCAATCTTGAGAAAGAGAAACAGAGATGGAGCAATCAGGCTCCCTGATTTCTAACTATACTACAAAGCCACAGTCATCAAAACAGTATGGTAGTGGCACAAAAACAGAAATATAGATCAATGGAACAGGATAGAAAGTCCAGAGATAAACCTACACACCTATGCTCACCTAATCTATGACAAAGAAGGCAACACTATACAATGGAGAAAAGACAGTCTCTTCAATAAATGGTGCTGGGAAAACTGGACAGCTTCATATAAATTTAAAAAAAAAAAAAAAACTCAACAGGGATAAAAGACCTAAATGGACCAGATACTGTATAACTCTTAGGGGAAAACATAGGCAGAATGCTTTGCGACATAAATTTCAGTAATATTTTTCCTTATCTCCTAGAGTAATGGAAATAAAAACAAAAATAAAAAAATGGGGCCTAATTAGACTCAAAAGCTTTTGCACATCAATGGAAACCATAAACAAAATGAACAGACAACCCATAGAATGGGAGAAAATATTTGCAAACAATGTGACCAACAAGGGATTAATCTCCAGAATTTACAAGCAGGTCGTGTGGCTCAATATCAAAAAGCAAACAACCCAATCAAAAAATGGGCAGAAGACCTAAATTGACATTTCTGCAAAGAAGACATGCAGATGGCCAAGAGTCACATGAAATTTGCTCAACATTGCTAAGTATTAGAAAAAGGCAAAGGAAACTACAATGAGATATCACCTCACACCAGTCAGAAAGGCCATCATCAAAAGACCTGCAAACAATAAATGCTGGAGAGGGTGTGAAGAAAAGGGAACCTTCTACACTGTTGGTGGGAATGTAAATTGGTACAGCCACTATGGAGAACAGTATGGAGGTTCCTTAAGAAACTAAAAATGGAGCTACCATATGATCCAGCAATCCCACTCCTGGGCATATGTCTGGAGCAAAACATGGTTCGAAATTATACATGCTCCCAATGTTCATGGCAGCACTGTCCACAATATCCAAGACATGGAAGCAACCTAAATGTCCACCAAAAGAGGAATGGATAAAGATGAAGTTGTACATATATACAATGGTATATTACCCAGCCATAAAAAAAGAATGAAATAATGCCATTTGCAGCAATATAGATGGACCTGTAGATTATCATACTAAATGAAGTAAGTCAGACAAAGTCAAATATAATATGATATCGCTTATATGTGGAATCTTAAAATAATGATACAAATGAACTTATTTACAAAACAGAAACAGACTGACAGACTTAGAGCATGAACTTTTGGTTACTGGGGAGGGAGGGGAGGGGGGAGGGAAAGATAGGGAGTTTGAGATTGACACGTACACACTGCTGTATTTAAAATACATAACTAACAAGGACCTACTGTATAGCACAGGGAACTCTGCTCAATATTCCGTAATAACCTAAATGGGAAAGGAAGTTGAATAAGAACTTATACATGTATATGTATAACTGAGTCACTTTGCTGTACAGCTGAAACTAACACAACATTGTTAATCAATGATACTCCAATATAAATAAAAATTAAAAAAATAAAGATAATGAGATTCCTTTAAAAAAATAAAACATACACATCTCGACATTAAAATACCGAAAAAAATCCCATGTTCCAGAAGGATATCAACAATATATTATTCATATAAAGTTTATAAATTAATAGAAGCCTACTATGTATTTTAATTAACATTATTTATATGAGTTCATTAAGTTACTCTTTATTAATATTTATATACATTTATATATATTTATAGTAATAACAATATATAAATGGTCTGGTGAATTCCCAAGAAGATGAAAAACATGGAAATTTATAGAAATGAGGGGAATTGTAGAGGAGTAGTTATCTAAAATCTATGAGAGTGAAAGGAACTGTAATTGCTAACTCTAATTTTTCTTCCCTTTTTTTTTACAGGCATATAAATGCCAATAATTTTTAAAATCTCATAGTTGGTATGTGCCTGAAAGTTACCAGCCATACCTTTTATTTATTTGAATATTATTTTATAAGATGGGAATTAACATTAAAATGGAAACAAAAAACTGTGTAGACATAGATTTTTATAGAGCGAGTTCCATGGAGGCCAATGCAAGGAGGGGAGACATTTTGAGAAAGAATTACTTTGAACTTGACTTGCAAGTTGATAACTGTTGGGGAAGGGAGTTTAATGCAACATAAACTAAGAAATATTATTTTATTTCCTTCTAGCCTTTGAAATGTTTCAACTGAATTTAGTAGTCTAAAACTTGGCACTGAAGAGCTAGTAAATAAAGATATTCATTAAATTCAGCAAATAAGTGGAACCCCTTTTCCACTTGATGACAAGGTAGGTAATCTTCATGCTTCCTGAATTCTCCCTTAGGATTGATATTACTGGAGGTGTGTGTATGTTGGTGTTATGGCCCCACTGGGTCATTACTTTTCTAGTTTCATTACTTCATTTGTTAGATCTGCTCTCAAAGGGTCAGTTTACTGGTTGAGTTTTGTCTCAATGCAATGCCAGATTTAGTATGTCAGAGCTGTTACAATCCCTGAGATTGGTTTTAACCCCAGCTCTGACTTTGTCTGTCTCTGTGCCATTTTTTTCTATCTGCAAAATGGGGACAACTACTGTAGAAGGTTAATACATGCAAAGGTGTTAATACAGGTAATATCCTTATAAGAGTGAGTGGCATGCTCAATAAAAGTAAAAAGAAAACAATAATATTCGTGGGGGTTCTCTCAGTCATTCTGTATTTCTGTCTGCAACTTCTTTTTCTAATGACTGGAGCAAAGCCAGGTTTCAATACAATATCCTCTTTAACTTTATCATATTACTATTATAAATAGAGAGCTTATCCTTTTTGGTTCAGATCCTTCAGTGTTTCTTAGAAATATTTATGACAATGATAAAACTCACAACATTTCACTGGGCAAGCTGCCTCTGATATATTGGGTTTTCTAGACTTAAACCTACTGCAAGTTTGAATCCTCTTTGGTATGAGCTGTGCTTTTCTTTCTCAAAGGGCAAGAATACATCACTGTATTATTTCTAAGAATGTCTTTTATATTAAATCTGACACCAGCCTTTCCTTTACTCATACTGAATGATGTCACTTCAGAAAGCATTTGAAGACTTGCATAAGAAACATTTCAGGGAGGAAGATACATAGCAAAATTGTGGAGGTAAGAATGGATTTAGGTATTTTCTGCTTTTTACAATACTGGAATAGCTTGTAACAGATGAATTCAACTGCTGGAAAAAAATAGGTAAGTTCGTTAAATTAAAAGAATATTATTTGTGGGCATCAGAGAGATACAAAGCTAGAGTAGATTTGATGGACTAAGTCCTAAAAGAAGGAAATGCATCATTGTGAGTCTGATACTCTGCACCACTTTTTCACTTAGGTAACTGCCAATTCATAAGCCAAATTATCAAAACACAGTAATATAGATCTATCTCACCACCACAGCCAATTAAATCTTGGCCAAAGAAGCTAGAGAAAAAAGAACACATAAGGCATGAGTACACTTATATAAATTTAAAGGATTTTTTGTTGGTAGGAGTAATTATTTTAAAGAGAATGAGGTTTAGTTCACAGGAGGGTTCATATGAGAAGAATCTGGTATGCTAGTTATGACCAATTTCTCCATCTACTGATAGCTAGATGGGTGTCCTTCCTTGTGAAAATATACAATTTGTGAACTCTGTATGTCTGACTTTAGTAAATATGCCACTAATAGTTAAAATTTTCCATTTGTCAATGTTAGGAGACAAAATCTTGTGTCCTAACTAGTGCTTGGTTCAATGCAATGACAATATGCACATTCAGTCACAGTAATTAATAGAAAAAGAGACTTACTTTTTCTTAAAAGAAAAGGAAATAAACTTTATCTTTTGATGGGAAAATTAGGAAATTAGCTTCATTAATTCTTCCTCTCCTTCACCTGTCTGCCTGCCTGCCTTCCTTATTTTTTCTTTTACTCTTTCAACAAATATTTCCATCTATACTCTGCCAGATGCTGTACATAATATCTGGGCATTCTGTCATCATTGAACTATTTTTGGTGAGGTGAGAATCTCAATTTACAAAATAAGATCATGGAAAAGAAATCTATCAGATAGAAAGTTCAGACAAAACATTTGTAGGAGAAGTGAGAGACTCTAGTGCTATATAAGTCAAGGGAAGAAAGGATTGAAAGAGGGAGCAATTATTTGAAGGAAGGGATGTAGATATTTTAATTGGAGAGATGGGGAAAAATGGAGAGGAGGGTGGAACTACTAAATGGGAGGTTAGGCAGTCAGCAGTCAGAACCCTAAATGGAAACAATGCTTTCAGCAAGTTAGATTTGAGCTAAAGATGTATATGTGGTTCTGCGGTTTAGAGTTTGTGATTGCTTGTCTTTAGATCAAAGAGAATGGAACATGTACAGGCATACCTCGGAGGTATTGTGTTTTGGTTTCAGACCACTGCAATAAAGAAAATATCACAATAAAGTGAGTCCCAAATTTAAAAAAATTTCCCAGTTCATATAAAAGTTATTTTTACACTATAATCTGTTAAATTGCAGTAGCATTATGTCTAAAAAGACAATGTACATACCTTAATTGAAAAATACTTTATTGCTAAGAAATGCTAAACATAATCTGAGCCTTCAACAAGTTGTAATCTTTTTGCTAGTGGGGGGTCTTGCCTTGATGTTGATGGCTACCAACTGACCAGGGTGGTGGTTGTTGAAGGTTGGGATGGCTGTGGCATTCCTTAAAATAAGACAACAATGAAGTTTCCCATATCAACTGACTCTTCCTTTCATGAACAATTTCTCGATAGCATGCAATGCTGTTTGACAGCATTTTACCGACAGTAGACTTCTTTCAAAATTGGAGTCAATCCTCTCAAACCCTGCCACTGCTTTATCAACTAAATTTATCTAATATTCTAAATCCTTTGTTGTCATTTGAACAATCTTCAGAGCATCTTCACCAGGAGGAGATTCCACCTCAAGAAAACACTATCATTGCTCATCCATAAGAAGCAACTCTTTATCTGTTAAAGATTTATCCTGAGATTACAGCAATTCAGTCACATCTTCAGGCTCCACTTCTAATTCCACTTCTCCTGCTACTTTCAAAGTCACCCATTACGGTTGGGATCAACTTCTTTCAAACCCATGTTGATATTTTGACCTTTTCTCATAAATCACAACTGTTCTTAATGGCATCTAGAATGTGGTGAATTTTTTCCAGAAGGTTTTCAATTTATTTTGCCCAGGTCCCTAAAAGGAATCACTATCTATGTCAGCTATAGCTTTATGAAGTGTATTTCTTAAATAAGACTTGAAAGTCAAAACTTCTCTTTAATCCATTGGCTACAGAATAGATGTTGTGTTAGCAGGCATGAAAACAACACGAATCTCATTGTATATCTCCATCAGAGCTCTTCGGTGACCAGATGCATTGTCAATGAACAGTAGTATTTTGAAACGAATCTTTTTCTGAGCAATAGGCTTCAAAGGTGGGCTTAAAATATTCAGCAAACCATGCTATAAACAGATGTGCTGTCATCCAAGCTTTGGTATTCTATTTATAGAGCACAGGCAGAGTAGATTGAGCATAATTCTTAAGGACCCTAGGATTTTCAGAATGGTAAATTATTGGCTTCAAGTCACCAGCTGCCTTAGACCCTAGCTAGATAGTCAGCCTGTTCTTTGAAACCAGGCATTGACTTCTCCTCTTTAGCTATGAAAGTCCTAGATGGCATCTTCTTCCAATATAAGGTTGTTTTGTCTACATTGAAAATCTGTTGTTTAGGGTAGCCACCTTCCTTAAGGACCTCAGCTAGATCTTCTTGATAACTTGCTGCAGCTTCTAAATCAGTACTTGCTGCTTCATCTTGCATGCACTTAACATTAATGGAGACAACTTATTTCCTTAAGCCTCATGAACCAGTCTCTGCTAGCTTCAAACTTTCCTTCAGCAGCTTCCTCACCTCTCTCAACCTTCATGGAATTGAAGAGATTTAGGGCCTTCCTCTGAAGAGATTTAGGGCCTTCCTCTGGATTAGTCTTTAGCTTAAGGGAATGTTGTGACTGGTTTGATTTTTTGATGCAGACCACTAAAACTTTTTCCATATAAACAATAAGGCTGCTTTGCTTTCTTGTGTTCACTGGAGTGGCATTTGTAGTTTCTTCCAAGAACTTTCCCTTTGCATTCACAAGTTGATTAACTGGCAGCGCAAGAGGCCTAGTTTTCAGTCTATCTGCTTTTAACGTGCCTTCCTCACCCAGCTGCATCATTTCTAGAGTTTGATTTAAAGTAAGAGACATGTAACTCTTCCTTTCACTTGAAAACCTAGAGGCCATTGAAGGGTTATTTACTGTCCTAATTTCAGTATTGTTGTGTCTCAAGGAATAGGGAGGCCCAAGGAGAGGGAGAGATGGAGAATGGCCCATCGGTGGAGCAGTCAGAACACACACAGTTATTGATTAAATTTGCTGTCATATAGGTGTGGTTTGTGGCACCTCAAAACAATTACAATAGTAATGTCAAAGATCACTATTCGCAGATCACCATAACAAATAATAAAACATTTTGAAATATGCAAGAATTACCAAAATGTGATGCAGAGGCTCAAAGTGAGCAAATACTGTTGAAAAATGGTGCCAATAGACTTGCTTGATGGAGGCTTGCCACAAACCTTCAATTTGTAAAACATGCAATATCTGCAAAGGGCAATAAAGCGAAGCACAAGAAAACAAGGTATGCCTGTATACATGCTAATGGAAATGGTAGAGAAGGAAAAGGTAGCAATACCAAAGAAAAGAAAGAAAAAATAATGGCATAACTTTGTTGAGATGTCAGGTACAATGGGATCCACAGCCAGGGAGTGGAAGTGGAGGGGAAGACAGGAAAGTGTTTGGTAAGAAGACAGACGTCCCCTCCTGTTCAGGAAGTGATAAAGAAAAAACAAGAGCATGTGCTGTGGGGATTGAGGGTAGGAAACTGAGGTAGTTTTGTCTTTTGGGCTTTTAAGTTTTTGTGATATATCTGAAACATTAGTAAGAGAAAAGTATCTACATGTTCATAGAAATGTACATCTTTAAAGAACGAAATTTACTTTAGGTATATTAAATCACAATAATCCTGCCTTTAAAACGAGAAAAAATGAGTTACATTGACCTACCTCCCCTTTTTTTTTTTGCTTCATCATGTAATGATACAATGATAATAAAAGTTATTTAGTCTCGGGAAAAGAAGAATGCAAAAATTATAAAATTATTTGTACAAATTAAGAAAAAATTATAATTTAGATGGTGAACAACTTGTTACTGTTTTTGATGATAATCAATGTATTTATATCACACTTCATGATTTCTAGTTCCTTAGAAATTGGGTAGACTGGCACATTTTTCTCTATTAAAATGATAAATGATC
The DNA here is from genome assembly GCF_059928025.1 of Delphinapterus leucas. Taxonomy (NCBI): domain Eukaryota; kingdom Metazoa; phylum Chordata; class Mammalia; order Artiodactyla; family Monodontidae; genus Delphinapterus; species Delphinapterus leucas. Next base: position 148,804 of record NW_028322294.1, on the reverse strand, counting down.
TTAAGTGATAGTAATGGATATGTTTATTGAATAATAAAAGCAATAAATAAGCTAAGAGTAGTAGCTTCAGTACATACTTATTAAATGTATATGTATTAAATGTATATTGTATTTTTATTACTAGCGATGTGGCTGTTTAAGAGAAGTAATTGTCATGTATGATTCTTTTTACAGTTAGTTATAAATTATTTCCTTATCATGCTTTAAAGATGTCTAAAATATTATTGTTTCAGAATTAGGAAAGATCAAATGATTTTTTTTTACAATTAATTCATATATTTCTAAATTATCTTTATGAATCATAGCTAACCAAAAACTTCAAAATTCTGGGCCCAATAAATATTACTGACAGAATAATCATCTTAATTTAGTAATAAAGGTACTATTTTTTAAAATTTGTTTATTTTTTTGCTGTACGCGGGCCTCTCACCGCTGTGGCCCCTCCCGTTGTGGAGCACAGGCTCCGGACGCGCTGGCTCAGCGGCCATGGCTCACGGGCCCAGCTGCTCCGCGGCATGTGGGATCTTCCTGGACCTGGGCACGAACCCGCGTCCCCTGCATCGGCAGTTGGACTCTCAACCACTACGCCACCAGGGAAGCCCTAAAGGTACATTTTTAGTGCTATATAGCACACTAACTAATACATACCTTTTTAAGAATATCAATCACAAATTTGCAGTATTTTTCCTGTTTGTGAAGAAGCTGCTTGGAACACTTTTTTCCCAGAGAAAGCCTTAGGCTGTGCTAAAGGATGAGGGCATGTTTCATATAGTGATAAATAACAACAAAAAATGAAACATCAAAAGTAGTGTGAACTACAACATACATGGAAATTTATTGAGATACTATTTCTAAGATTTTAAAAATCTTTAGAAGTTATTCATTTTAAAAATTATTTTTAAGCAGTATCCCATATATAACAATCTCTTTTGTTAAGCCCTTTGTAATGTAGGAGTTTGAGAGGCTAATGTTCCTTTTCTAGAAGGATTATATCTATAGTGTCAGGAAGCAGCATAATCTACTTTTGATACCATTCAAGTACCACAGGGATATAAGCTTACATTGTAAAATTTTTACTGGAACATTTGACCACTTGATTGTTGTAAAAAGTTCAAACAAAAATGAATGTTTTTTGACATTCTATTACATTAAATATTACTTTCCTCTATGTCTGATATATTTTGCTGTATTTCCTACCAAGTATATATGAAGAACTCTGAATTTATTTTCTACCATAATTATTTATCCTATATGGTGTATTTATTTGTTTCTGTGGTATGTTAGAGAAATAAGTCTCGACTACCTTCTGGCTTTCTAATTCTTTTTCTGGATTGTGCATTCTGTTATTCACACTACATGTAGATTTTTTGTTTTCATTTTTGTCTTTATTAGGACTTCCCTGGCAGTCCAGTGATTAAGACTTTGCCCTCCAATGCAGGGGGTGTGGGTTCAATCCCCTGTCAGGGAGCTAAGATACCACATGCCTCGTGGCCAAAAACAAAAAACAAACAAACCAAAAAACCATAAAACAGAAGCAATGCTGTAACAAATTCAATAAAAGACTTTAAAAATGGTCCACATCAAAAAACATTTGGCTTTATCATCTGAAACCTCTACTTGCCTCTTTCCAAAATAAATGCTTATTCATCTATTTTTGCTTTTCTGTTTATAATACAATATAGATAATAATACTGTATGTACTTTTCAAATATTCTTTTCTCTAAAAGATATTTTGAGTATTGCTCATGTCTTTAAGTATGATACTTTGTTTCTTTGATAGTTATGCTACCTCAGATATGTGTTTTTCTTATTGTAATCCAGACCTTTGCTTGATCAGCACAGATATCTAGAGGGATATCACTCTAGTTAGTTTCCTTAGTTAAAGGAGGGATGTTTTCCTGAGTATGGAGACAATTCTGATAAGAAATAAAATGTCTTTGCTCCATGATTCTACATGAGAGTTGAGAGGACTCACATTTGAACAGGTTCTTCCATTGAATTCTCTCTCCCTTTTGTTTAAAGAGGGGGAACTACTTTTTAATCCTACTCTCACATTCATTATATCAGAGTGGTTTCATTGTTCTTTAGTCAATTGTTTGGGAATGAAAATCCAAGGCTCATTCCATTGCCCAGCTCTCAACTCTCCCACATATATTTTGCTAATAATGAGGAATTATACTAAGAGTATTTTTTTTGATGGACTTATTCTTATTGGTGTTGAGTGGTAGATTTTATAGGTCTTTGGATTTGAGCACCTTCTGGTCCAATTTGCTGTAGAACTTAACAGAAATGAAATACTGCTAAAAGCAAGAACAAATGGGTTCTGATTTTTAATTCTAGAACTATTGCGGATTTAATATTTTTATATTTGTTCTGCCATTTGAAATGGATTCTGATAGGGAGAGATAAATTCCTGTATATAATAAAATTCCTTGGGTAAAGCTCACTGGTTTCTTTAATAAAGCCTTTTTCTTTGCTCCTTCCAAAATCTGTCAATAAAAATGTAATTACTATTTTTGTCAAGAGAAAAGGAAAATACTTGTTTTGTTTTTCAGGTGTCAGAAACAAAGCCCTTACCTCACTAAAGAATAAGACAAAGATGTTCACTATGACTAGTACAGTTTTACTCAGCATTCGAGGTATTAACTAATGCAGTTAGGTAAGAAAATTCAGTTCTAATCTAAATAATTAGAAAGGAAATAAAACTACATTCATCATCAGAGTATATGACTGAATATTAGGATAAAACCAATATCAACACAATAACTACCAGAAATGTGACAATAAAAGTAAAACAGTAAATACGGGATGTAATGAGAGAGAAGATTCAATTTGAGTTAACAACAAAAAACAGTTACAGAAAAGTGCCTCAGTACAAACCTAAACAGTAATGTGCAAAACTGGAACGCAAAGAGTATATATTATTAAACAGAAAGAAATGTCTATGCTCTTGAATAGGAAGTTGTAACTTCACAAACAGTCAATTTTCCATAACCTAATTTATAGATTTAATTAAATTCATATAAAATAAAATTTCCAACAATTGCTTTTCATGGAGCCAGCTAACTTGATTATGATGTTCATTTGGAAAACATGAGTAAGCAAAATAAATAGACAAAGAAAAAGTAGAAAAGCAATATTAGGGGTTGTTCTTCCAGCTATTTAAACGTATAGCTTCTATAATTAATTGTGTGTGGTATTAATGCACAAATATAAGAGCAACATATCAAAATTTAAAATACCAGGAATATACACAGAAGATAGTAAAATTTGCTAGCTGATAAACTTGGCATCACATTACAATGAAAGAAGGTTAACTTTTTAAATAAATTATTTAATAGATATTCAGATGAGTATAGAATTGAACCTGTATGGTATTGTATAAAGGATAAATTCCAGATGGATGAGTGATCTAAATAGTAAACAGTGAAATAATACAGATGTTAAAAATGGTTAAATTCCTTTGTAATCTTGGAATGCGTAATACCATTGTAAAATTCCAAAGCAATAGTAATAGTGATTGATAAATACAACTCATTTAAAAAGCAAACAAACAAACCAAATCAGACTTTACATGCATTAAAAATAAAAATCAAAACGGAAATCACAAATAGGAAACAAAGGAAAAGTATTTGTAATTTATGTCACACACTTAGAATCTGTAATATCAATAAAGAAAATGAGATTATGTAAATTAAGTATATATTTAGAACTGAATATAGAATTTAAAAATATTAAACTCATATAAATATTAAATTTACTTACCTATCTGACTGGAAAAATCCAAGTTTGAGAATATACTGTAATGACAAGACTATGGGAAAATAGGCATTTTTCCACAATAAAATGAAAAATGTTATATTCCTTTGATGATATCAACAATATATACATTTACCCTTTCACCTAGCAATTTCAATTCTAAGAATCTACTCATTCTGCTTTTTATAATGAGATATATATTTGTGCAACATTTTCTTCATCTTTTCTTGAAAACTTCCTTTTATAAAATTAAGAATTCACTAAATACAATCTTGTAAGTGATTTAGTGCATAGGGAATTTCTGTACTCAACAACATGACCTCATTCTTCTTATGTTAGGGCATTTAATGCTTACTTTTGGAGTGTCTTTGGCAATTGAACACTGTATAACTTCTATCTTTGGACTAGCTATTCTATGGTACTTATACTCAGTATATGAATATTATATGGGTACTTCTACTCAATATACGAATACTACAGTGTAACAATGGAGACACAAGTCTAATGCAAGAAAAGCATTATCACAGTGTCCACCTAAATATTGTACCTCCAACTTAACCTAGGCTGCAAGAGATAAAATCAGCCTGTTAACCATTTTTGTCTGTACACACTGACCTCAAATATATAAATTTTATTTTCTCTTCTCAAACCTAAAATAAATTAAAAAATTTAAGCTGTAAAAGATAATACTGATCTCTTCTCCAAGAATGACTTATACACAAATATGTTCATTTTGGTGTTATTTATGACATTAAAATTTTAAAACAACCCCAAATTAATGGAAGGGCTTGAATGAATAAGTTTTGTTATACCTGCCCAATTGAATACAAAGAATCCATAAAAATGAATGGGGAAAATTTTTATACATTGGTATGGAGTCATACCTTCATGCAAATATTCTTAAGAAGACAAGGAAAAGGTGCAAGAGAGTTTGTATGTGTATGTACACATATTAGCTGCATTTTATGAAAGAAATGAAGGAAAATATGCAAATATATATTTGAAAAAGGAAACACTGAAATAACCACAATTATAATACAAATTGTTTCTTTTAAAGAGTGAAAGGCATAGATTGGAGAGAATAGGAAGAGAAATATGGCGTTTGTTTTTCTAAATATTTATCATTTTATAGTTCTGCCTTTGGAATGGTATAATTTTACATATTTAAAAACCAAATTATGGTATCACACTTTCTGATTTCAAACTATACTATAAAGCTATAGTGATTATAACAGTATGATGCTGACATAAAAATAGACATAGACAAATAAACAGAACAGAGAGCCCAGAATTAAACCCCCATATATACAGTCAACTCATATATGACAAGAGAACCAAGAACACCCATTGTGGAATGGATAGTCTCTTCCTCAAATGGTGCTGGGAAAACTGGATAAACACAGGCAGAAAAATAAAATTGGACCCCTGTATTACACCACTCACAAAAATTAACTTGAAATTTCAAAAACTTAAACATAACACCTGATACCACAAAACTCCTAGAAGAAAATAATTGATCTTGGCAATGAGTTTTTGGATAAGACACCAAAAACACAAACAAAAGCAAAATTCAACAAATGGGACTATATAAAACCAAAAACTTCTGCACAGCAAAAGAAACAATTAATAAAATGAAAAGGCAACATACAGAATGGAAGAAAATGTTTGTAAACTGTATACCCAATAAGGAATTAATATCCAAAATATAAAAAGAACTCATACACCTCTATAACAACAAAAAAATTTTTAATGCCCTGAAGAACTAAATAGACATTTTCCAAAGAAGACACCCAAATGACCAACAGGTACATGAAAGTATGCTCAGCATCACTAATCATCAGGGAAATGCAAATCAAAACCCAATAAGATATCACCTCACACCTGTTAGAATGGTTATCATCAAAATGACAAGAGATAACAAATGTTGGCAAGGATATAGAGAAAAGGAAACCCTTCTGCACTGTTGGTGGGAATATAAAGTGGTTCAACCACTATGGAAAACAATATGGAGGTTTATCCAAAAATTAAATAGATCTACCATATGATCCAGCAATTCCACTCCTGGGTAAATACCCAAATAAAAACATGACATTGAAGAGATATATGCATTCCCATGTTATTGCAGCAGTATTCACAAGAGCCAAGATACAGAAACTACCTATGTGTCCATCGATGGAAGAATGAATAAAGAAGATGTGGTGTGTGGGGGTGTGGGGGTGTGTGTATATATATATATATATATATATATATATATATAATATTATTCAGCCATGAGAAAAAAGAATATTCTGCCATGTGTGACATGGATAGACTTTGAGAATGTTATGCTAAGTGAAACAAGTCAGACAAAGATAAATACCATATGATATCACTTATATGTGGAATCTAAAAAAGCCAAACTTGTAAAAACAGAGAGTGAAATGGTGGTTACCAGGGGATGGGGCTAAGAATGGAGGTGGGAGGGATAGGATAGATGTTGTTGAAAGGTACAAACTTGCAACCAGTAGTAGATAAGCCCTAGAGATCTAGTGCACAGTATAGTCAATATAGACAACAATACTGTATTATAATCATCAAACTTATCTTAATTATTCCAACTAAAGAAATACTTATGTGATGTGAAAGAGCTACTAATTATCACTACAATGTCAGTCATATTACAATACATATTTAACATGTAGTACATCTTAAACAATGTATGTCAAATGTATTTCAATTAAAAAAATAAAAACCAAATTAATTACAAAAGCAATTTCCTCTAATTGAAAACTAACTAAAATAAATTAATCCAACCATATATCATATTGGGGACCTAAACATACATGCACAAAAGATAATTATTTCAAATGACTTTAGAATACAACATTTTGACTTTGTGTCTTTAGTGTAATATATACTAAAACCAAATAGAGCTTCTAAGAAATCCCAAATATTATTCAGGTGGCTAATACTGAATAGTAAACCAATAAGTATTATTGTACAGCTGTGTTTAAGTGCATGGAGCCCTGCTGCCTTTCTATAACAGATTTGGGAAATGGGAATAGATATTCTGTTACTAAGACAAGTTGAAGCACTGATTTTGAATAGGATATTAAAGACAATGTTCTGTAAAGCATTTGATAACTTTTAATTCTCTTCCAAGTTACATAGGTAATATGAGCAGACGGGGTCACTATTTTACTGTTTGCTTAACCTCTGCCTTCTTCCCACAATTTATCAGGATATATTCATGTCCCTCACCCTGTGGTAAGATTTTATTTTGCATCAGTCTTTCACTGAACTTCTTAGGCATATGAGTATCTCTTCCACAATATGGGAAAAATTAAACCTGTCTGATTTGAACTAGCCAGGTTTGGCTCTAGATAGTGGAGCTGGAAGCAGGAATTTAGGATTCCAGATGATAAAAATTCATGGTTTTTATGTCACATGATTTTTTTTAACATCTTTATTGGGGTATAATTGCTTTACAATGGTGTGTTAGTTTCTGCTTTATAACAAAGTGAATCAGTTATACATATACATATGTTCCCATATGTCTTGCCTCTTGCGTCTCCCTCCCTCCCACTCTCCGTATCCCACCCCTCCAGGCTGTCACAAAGCACCGAGCTAATATCCCTGTGCCATGCGGCTGCTTCCCACTAGCTATCTACCTTACTACGTTTGTTAGTGTGTATATGTCCATGACTCTCTCTCGCCCTGTCAAAGCTCACCCTTCCCCCTCCCCATATCCTCAAGTCCGTTCTCCAGTAGGTCTGTGTCTTTATTCCTGTCTTACCCCTAGGTTCTTCATGACCTTTTTTTTTTCTTAAATTCCATATATATGTGTTAGCATATGGTATTTGTCTTTTTCTTTCTGACTTACTTCACTCTGTATGACAGACTTTAGGTCTATCCATCTCATTACAAATAGCTCAATTTCGTTTCTTTTTAAGGCTGAGTAATATTCCATTGTATATATGTGCCACATCTTCTTTATCCATTCATCCGATGATGGGCACTTAGGTTGTTTCCATCTCCAGGCTATTGTAAATAGAGCTGCAATGAACATTTTGGTACATGACTCTTTTTGAATTTTGGTTTTCTCAGGGTATATGCCCAGTAGTGGGATTGCTGGGTCATATGGTAATTCTATTTGTAGATTTTTAAGGAACCTCCATACTGTTCTCCATAGTGGCTGAACCAATTCACATTCCCACCAGCAGTGCAAGAGTATTCCCTTTTCTCCACACCCTCTCCAGCATTTATTGTTTCTAGATTTTTTGATGATGGCCACTCTGACTGGTGTGAGATGATATCTCATTGTAGTTTTGATTTGCATTTCTCTAATGATTGATGATGTTGAGCATTCTTTCATGTGTTTGTTGGCATTCTGTATATCTTCTTTGGAGAAATGTCTATTTAGGTCTTCTGCCCATTTTTGGATTGGGTTGTTTGTTTTTTTGTTATTGAGCTGCATGAGCTGCTTGTAAATTTTGGAGATTAATCCTTTGTCAGTTGCTTCATTTGCAAATATTTTCTCCCATTCTGAGGGTTGTCTTTTGGTCTTGTTTATCGTTTCCTTTGCTGTGCAAAAGCTTTTAAGTTTCATTAGGTCCCATTTGTTTATTTTTGTTTTTATTTCCATTACTCTAGGAGGTGGGTCAGAAAGGATCTTGCTGTGATTTATGTCATAGAGTGTTCTGCCTATGTTTTCCTCTAAAAGTTTGATAGTTTCTGGCCTTACATTTAGGTCTTTAATCCATTTTGAGCTTATTTTTGTGTATGGTGTTAGGGAGTGTTCTAATCTCATACTTTTACATGTACCTGTCCAGTTTTCCCAGTACCATTTATTGAAGAGGCTGTCCTTTCTCCACTGTACTTTCCTGGCACCTTTATCAAAGATAAGGTGTCCATATATGTCACATGATTTTTGATTAAATGCCTTTTCCAACTCTTAAATCATTTTTCATTTGATATTATTTTCAGATCCTGAGGCATCCAGGTTACCCTTATTTGGGCAAATTGACCTGTCAAATTTTAACACAAATAACAAATAGGTGGATTACTCGAAATATCTTACAGACACAAATTAGAAGATAAAATGTATTTAATGTTTTTCCCTGTATCATTTATGGAAATAATTAGAAATGGAATAATCAATCAATAGAAATTAATGCCACTCAAAGCAGGGTACAAGAGACAGAAATGTATTTCCTTGGACACAGGAAAGCCAAAGTGAGATATAACTGGAAGGCATGCTTGGGCATTAATTCTGCCTCCTTTCTTAAGGAGGTAGCCTTGACATTGTAGAGCTTGGTGAGGTCACAGGAAAATCTATTATTTGCGAATATTCAGTTAAATAAAAGAGTTCAGATTGTTATTTTAACACCATACTGAATGGTGGCCTGACTGTATTATAAAAAATAGTGTTTCAGGAAGCTTAGTCTTTTTGGATCAGATAGGACTTTACCTTCTTTCAACAGTCGTTCATAACTTCTTTCCTTTGCAAATAAAGCTCAGAGAAATCAGACCAAGATGCTCTACAACTATTATTTTTCTTGTGAAATCACTTGTTTTTCCAGAAATTTCTGAAATCATTCCTAAATTGAGATTATGTATTAATTGTGTGTTCGGTCTCCTTCTGCCTATATTAGAGCCAATTATAAAGATGTTTTTATGTTAAACATTCTTTATTTCAAGATTTAGGAGCCAGAAAATGAAATTTCTTTAGCCAGGGATAGTTTCACATTGGTCAAATAGTCATAAAACGTTCAGTTCATGTTCTCCACACATCTTTCTATATTTAAAAGTTCATTATTGATCACATATATTGTTAAATTCACTTAGTATAAATAATAAATATTTAAAAGATAAAGATTAAATTCATGGATAACAGTAAAGCATATTTTCTTCTATAAGATTCCCTTTCTTAACCCTGTAGAATTTAAAGTTTTCCATTTCTTTAAAGTGCTTAACAAACCAGAACCAACTCACAGCAACATATACTGATGAACAAAGGTAAAAGATCTCTGACATGCCCAAGAATATCCATGGAGAACTTTAAAATCATAAAAGCTTAGATTAGTTCAAACGGAAGCAAAGTGGACATATTCCAGGCTCACATTTTTTCTAGGAAAATAATTGTATCCATTTGAGTCTGGCAGAGATAGGTTTTTGGATGAAATTTGATGGCAGACATAGTATGAAGCTCAATTAAAAAAAATCATAGTAGAAACATCAAGTAAAAAAATACAGTTAAATTACTATGGAAGTGAAAAATACTGTAGTTTAATAGCACTGACAGGCGAAGAAAAGCATACCTATTTTCACATTCAATGGCCAGATTACACCTTTAGATACGTTAATGACATCCAATAATGGATATGGGCTCACATTTTGTGCAAAAAGTTAAAACTGACCTAATAATATCACTGAAATTAACTTGAAGGCTAGATAGTAATAAATGTCCACTCAATGAAGTGGAAATTGTTATATTGTAATAAATCAATAAATACTACTATATGGGATATAGTATTTTAAAAGCCTGGGAATTGTGTATTTTTCCACGGCGTGCAAAGGGACTTTCATTTTCTAACATAAAGAGAAAAGTAGGGGCTTCCCTGGTGGCGCAGTGGTTGAGAGTCTGCCTGCCGATGCAGGGGACACGGGTTTGTGCCCTGGTCCGGGGGGATCCCACATGCCGTGGAGCGGCTGGGCCCGTGGGCCATGGCCGCTGAGCCTGTACGTCCGGAGCCTGTGCTCTGCAACGGGAGAGGCCACAACAGTGAGAGGCCCGCATACCGCAAAAAAAAAAAAAAAAAAAAGAGAGAGAGAAAAGTATATCCAAATCTTCCAAGTCTCAGATTTAGGAGCTGGTCAAATTTAATCTCAGAAATATATATGTGTGTGTGTGTATACACACACACACACACACACACAGTATTTAGCAGCCTCAAAAATGTATATTGTAGAAAATATTAGAATAAATATATTAAGACAAATGGGTTATCATTTTCTAAGTTTATTAAAGGTTGTCAAAGTTGGGATTCTTGATCTATGGAGTCCATTTATGTTTTTTGGGAAGTCCAATTGTTTTTGTTAGGAATGGGTATGTAGCTTTTTAATTTTTTCAATAAGAATTAGAGTCACTAAAACGAGTAATGGTAATATGAAAATCCAAAACAAGAACCAGTGGAATGGGACTTCCCTGGTGGCACAGTGGTTAAGAATCCGCCTGCCAATGCAGGTGACATGGGGTTGAGCTCTGGTCCGGGAAGATCTCCCATGCCACGGAGCAACTAAGCCCATGTGCCACAACTACTGAGCCCCCATGCCACAATTACTGAAGCCCGCATGCCTAGAGCCCATGGTCTGCAACAAGAGAAGCCACCGCAATGAGAAGCCTGCGGACCACAACAAAGAGTAGCCTCCGCTCGCTGCAACTAGAGAAAGCCCACGCGTAACAACAAAGACCCAACGCAGCCAAAAATAAAGATAAAAAAAAAAAAAAAGAACCAGTGGCGCATCATTTGGAAGATAAGAAAAACAAGAATGTTCAAGAAAATATACAAAAATAATTAGAAACATAGTCCTAAATTTGAGAAGTGCAGATTACTTCAAAAATATTTTGTACCTATTCTTGTGAGAGTAACTGTACCATTTACGTTTAATTAGTACCATTTTAATTAGTATCATTTAAAGCTTAAATTCAGATACAGTTTTCAAGAGGGTAGTTATATGTTCATGCCCCTAAAGTCATATGACAAAGGGGGCTTCATGTGACCACTGAGGCACAGCCAGTCTGCTTAGAGACAGCTTGGGAGCCTCATATAAAGGTGATAGGTTTCTGCAGGTTTTTACTCTTTTTCTAAATACTTCTAAATGAATAGCATAATGCCAATTATTATCACATTAACTCATCAAATGCTAGTGGGTTTATCTTTCCTTTTTTAATGTGTCAATGTTGTTGATACCACTTTCCAGAGGAGATTGAGGAAAGATCAGTGATCGCAGCATAACTTTATGTAGGATGACTATGAGGGTCATGATTTAATACCATTTATCCTAAAGTAGAAAGTTTAAATATTTCCATTGTGCCCTTTTTAGGAGTTTTCATAATCTTATGATGAACCATCATTTTAGTTTACAGATTTGTCAGAATTGGTTAAAGCTCTCTATTAACAGTGACCTTTCCCTCCTCCAACCCCTAAATAAACAAAAAACATATTTAAAAGCATTTCAAGGTAAGGCTTATTTTTCTTACAGATTAAATCACTTGACTAGGGTTTTACTGCTGAATATGTTCTATATTCTTCCTAATACCAAAACAAAAGTAAAACTGCAAATGATGAACATGGATTTTTTAACCAATCAGAGCCTATGTCAAAACTCACTAAAATAATGAATCTTACTGCTGGAAGGAAGCTAAAACGACCTGCTTCACTAAACGTAAAGTGGCAGAAGCATTTACATGTTGAAAGCAGTCTTCTTTCTACGGAATCTCAAAACTCACAAAAGAAAATCAAGCCCTAGGGTAATAGAATCAGAACAGGACACTAAACACACACAAACACATGCATGCATGCACACACACACACACACACACACACACACACACACACACACCATAAGAATAAAAAAGAATTCTCAGGCACAATGTGAGGCAGAAAAAAAATTAAGCTAAAACAACACAACTGTTCTCATTAGTGAATTTATATAGAACCTCACTAACAAATATTATATTTGAATCTTGTTAGAATGACACTTGGAAATGAAAAACTGGAACCATATTGCCATATCGGATACTGTGTTTAATTCTGGTGAATATAATAAAAGGTTTTTTTGTTTGTCTCTTAAAAAATTTATATATTTGCTAAGTAAAATGCACAATGGTTAAAAGCCTGACCATCAAAAAACAAGTAGCTTGATCTGGAACCCAAGATTGCTTTGAAAGTAATTCTGACATATGTGTTCTGACATAATTTTATCTGATTAAACCTAATACTATTAATTTTAATATAAAAATAAAGGTAATAATTATTATAGGCCCACCATGTACTTCTTATGATCTCTGACTTTAAGTCAAGCTTCAAAGTAAATATTAATAATGAGGGCTTACACATAAGCAAACAGGTTTGAATAGTTTAAGTAATTTGCCCAAAATAATAAAACTATGACACAGCAAAGCTAGGTTGTAAACTAAGGAATGTCTTCGTTCCAAATTTTGCAATCTCTTCTATTAAATCATAATAACAGGTTAAATTATTAATGTTTGGTTTTCTGAGGTATAAGTATAAATTAGATAATCATTAGGTATAAAAGACTATTAATAAATGGCACTGTTTCAAAACTTTTTTACTTATCAGTGTCGGGAAAAGAAAATCACACTCTATTCAGTCAATATGGTTTGTACTCTAGGGGATTAGGGGCCATTTCTGTCTGGTTCAAAATTGTATCTGCAATGTAAAACACAGTGCTTAGTACCTAAGAGGTGCTGAGTATTTTTTTGAATAAATGAATGAATATTGGTGGGTTTTATTTAACACTAAAGTTAATTTTGCTATATTAGAAATTAATTCCTCTATGACCTGCCTTATATTATTGTGATATTTTAGGAACTTAGTAAACAAAGCAGAAAACAAATTGTTCAATAAGGAAACAAACTCTTTTATGTGGAGGGCGGCAGGGTTTTCGTTTGCTTTGAAAGTATTAAAACTCTATCTATATCTATATATAGAGAGAGAATTTTTTAAATGTATATATATATATATATTTACTGATTAATACAATCAAATTGTAAAATGTAAATTCAGGACATACAAAAGGAATAAACTAGTGATATCATTAGTCATGTTGGACATCTACATTTTCATAATATTTAACTGGAGGAAACTCAAGAGCATGATCAAATGTGCACCATGCCAGTAATATTGAACTACCATGATTCTTGGGCAAAACAGCCCATCTTACTATTTCCTAAGAAGAGAAATGTGCTATGTGATTGAAAAACTACTTTTCACATGAGCATTGACTCGTAAAATGCATAAAGTATTAGTCAACGTTCCAAAATGTTAAGGTTAATGCTTACTATTTGTATTAGTTTGCAAGGGCTGCCATAACAACATACCACCGACTAGGTGGCTTAAAGAAGACTAATTTATTTTTTCACTATCCTGGAGGCTAGAAGCCATGATCAATATATGGTCAGGTCTTATTTCTTCTGAGATCTCTTTCCTTGGCTTGCAAATAGCCACCTTCTCTCTGTGTCTTCACCTGGTCTTCCCTTTGTGCACATGTGCCCCTGGTGTCTCTCTGTATGTTATAATCTCCTCTTTTTATAAAGACACAAGTCAGAATAGATTAGGGCCCACCAAACCAGCCTCATTTTTAACTTAACTACCTACCTCCATATATAGTCATTTCCTGAGGTACTGGAGGTTAGGACTTGAACATATGAATTTGGAGGAACACAGTTCAGCTTATAACACTAGTACAAATATTACAATTAATTAAGTATAACTTGTTTAGGTAAGCAAGATTGGTTCATCTAGGAGATGACAACTGAATCCAGGTAAAAAGAAAAAGTCAAAAGTAGGCAAGACATAAAGGAGTGAAGACACTAAAACCCAAAATTTTTTTAAAAAGCAGAAAATAAAATTTTTAATTCTAATCAATGTGTTATTTTCTAAGCAATTCTAAAATTTTGCTTTCCTGCGTTGCCTGGATCATGAAACAACATTTTCAACCACCATTATTATTCTCTTTTAGAGAAAATTATTTAAGAAAATTGTCTCTGACAGCATTCAAAAATGTTGTTTATATATATATTTTTACTTCAATCATATTTTAATCTTAGATTTATTTTTAGAGCCCACAATTATACATTTTAGGCAAAATGTAATATAAGATATGATGATCCTAAGACTACTGAATACTGGATTGTTACCAGATAAGACAACACTCCTTCTCCTGAGATTCTCAACAGAGAAAAACATCAAACATGAACAAAAACAAAAAGCAAAAGCATTTGATTATTAATTGGCCTTACACTCCTACTTCTCAATTCAGTAGGCTCTGTTAATAGGGTGCAACTTAAAAGGGATACCTGAATTGTCTCCGTGTGGCCCTAAGTATAGAGCCAACTGAAGACTAAGAGTGATAAGATAACAGAGTGGGTAAAAAAAATGTGGAGGAAGGGCTTCCCTGGTGGCACAGTGGTTAAGAATCCGCCTGCCAATGCAGGGGACATGGGTTCAAGCCCTGGTCCAGGAAGATCCCACATGCCACGGAGCAACTAAGCCCATGCACCACAACTGCTGAGCCTGCGCCCTAGAGCCCGCGAGCCACAACTATTGAGCCCACGTGCCACAACTACTGAAGCCTGTGCACCTACAGCCTGTGCTCCACAACAAGAGAAGCCACCGCAATGAGAAGCCCGTGCACCGCAACGAACAGTAGCCCCCTCTTGCCGCAAGTAGAGAAAGCCTGCGTGCAGCAATGAAGACCCAACGCAGCCAAAAATAAATAAATAAATATTTTTTTAAAAATGGGGAGGGAGGTTCATATCTCCTACTATAAAGCATGGAATCCTCCACTGCTGACATCCAGCATCATGAAAGTACAGAGCCAACTACTTTTACCCTCCACGATGGTGACTGTTAGAAAACAAGGGCCACAAATTTTATGGTATTTGACATCTCAATAAACACATTGAAAATCACTTTGGGAATAGAATAATTCTCAGTGGCATATTTGAAAGATGGCTAGAAAATAAATATGAAAGGAGTTTTGATACAATTATAGTCAATATTAAGAAAACTAACACAGTACTGGACAAATAATTTCCCTGTCCACAAATATTATTATTCCATCCTCAACCTATTCTCACCATGCCTTTTCTTTCCTTTCTGTTCAGGAAATGCTTTGCACACATACATTTGATGTTGGATATTACTGTTAAGTTTGTCCCTTAAATTTTCAGACCTTTGTAAAAGTATTGACTTACTATTCTTGTTAGTTTTCCTTCAGGATGCTACATGTAACTTAAAAATCAATGGAATTATGGGTGTGTGTCTGTGTGTGTACAGAATGTCTTATTTTAGAGTCATTTTCTAGTTACTATATGTGTCAACCTACTCACAGTTATTAGGGACACTTAGTCCACTATGATACATGTTTTTATTTCTTTACAAAATAGTTTTTTTCACGTTTAATCAAAATTGCCAACTATCTGCATTTGCCTAATGGTCTCCTGACATGTGATGTGTTACCAGGAGGACAATGTAGAAGGTTAAGAAGGATGGAAAGCTATGAAACATTCTGTGCTTTTTAGGGTATCCTTCTTTTGGCCCTGAAACCTGAAATTATGGCTAATATAATAACCACAGTAAGAAAAACTTTTAAACACTTTACTTGCCATTCAACGTAATATCATATATTAAGTTAAATATTATGCCCCCAATATTTTTCATTATTCAAAGAAAGAAGCTTGTAAAAATAAAAAGTGAAATATATAAATTAAAACAATAAACATATGCTTATCTCGTCAGCAAAGCACATTGCCAAAAATAACACATTTTGATAGTTCAGTATTTAACTATATAAACTCTTATGAAAAATGTTTCAACATATAAGGAGCATAACAGAAATATTCTTTGCTAAAACTTTTTCCTTTACTATCAGTGCCATTTTTATGTGACTCAGGAAGATTATATTCCATATATTTACAATTAAATTCTATTCAATAAGAGAGAAATAATACTTAATGCATTTCATACAGACTATTGTTGCTAGAGTTTCTCAAGACCTAGACCTATGGGGTCATAATCCATGGATTCTAAAGTAAAATTACATTTTTATATGCTATATCGCCATCTAGCTCACTGCCTAGGTATTTACTCATTTATACATATTTGGAGGGAGGCGTACATGAGATTTTATATATCTCTGTGTGTTAAATGCATGACGTTATATATGCACAAAAACATCGTGAGTATGCACCATGTATTTAAAAAATCAAGACATATACATATATTCAAATAGTACTTCATTTACTGCTGATGCTGTTAAATTTCTTTTTAAACAATTATCACTTATATCAGCAAAATACATTTCAATATTCACAGAGAGAGAGAGCCCCTAATATATGAGTCCATTCCAACATTCATAATTCACTGGATTACACCATTTTACAAATGGCATGACTGTGAAATTGGACTGGGTCTGCTTCACAAAATCTTGAATAAAAAACCACGTAACTATGATGAACTAAAATTATTTCCTAAATAAAAGACTATAATCAAAGTATGTCAGTTACATATGGTTTTACTGATTTATTGAATACTAGTTATAATAGTATTATACACTTAGCTGGCATTTTCCCAGTAGAACAAGTTTTTTAGAAATTTGACTTGTGCTCATACTGAACACACACACACACAATTAATAGGGATGCACATACATTACAGCAAAGAGCAACGGTCATCTCCATGAAGATTTGTGTTACACACTAAATTATTCTGTTATTGTTGCAATAAACTAACAGGCCACCAGAAAATTCAGTGGCCTATCTAGCAAGCATTTATTCTTCTACTCATGGTCTGTTTAACAACTGGGTGACACTGCATCATATTTCAGTGAGCTCCACTTGGCTCTGGGATTTGAGTAGGGTTCAGATATATTCCACATGTGTTTACATTCTCCGTGGGCAAGCACTACCCAGGGATATTACTTTCATGGTCGACCCAGGAGTAAAAGAGTTCAAGCCAAACCACACAAGAACCAAAACCACTTCCAGATCATTGAACAAACCAAGTCAAAGGCAAATCCATAATCTGTGCAGAAGAAAAGCATACTATACCCCAAGGGATATGGAATAGTGGGTGAAAGCAAATAACATTATGAACTAATACATATACACAAAAATATGCTTTAAGGACTGATATAAATATAATTTTTCTGGTAAATTGAGTTATTTGTGTTAATAAACTTAGAACAATTTTAGATTTACAGAATTATTGTGAAGATAAAGAGTTCCCATATACCCCATGCCCAGTCCCCCATATTATTAAAATCTTATATTAGTATGATACATTTGTCACAATTAATATTGATATATTTTATTAACTGAAGTTCATGCTTTATTATGATTTCCTCATTTTTTTCTTAATGCCCCATTTCAGTTTCAGGATTTCATCCAGGATACCATCTTGCATCTAATAGTGTTGTTTCTTTAGACTCCTCTTGTCTATGACAGTTTCTCAGACATTCCTTGGTTTTGATGATCTTAACAGTTTTGATTACTGTTCACCATTTTGTAGAATGTCTCTCAATTGGGATTTGTCTGATTTTTGTCCCATGATTAGACTGGGGTTGTGTATTTTTTGGAGGAAGATCTCAGAAGTAAAATGCCATCCTTAGCACATTGCTTCATGAGTATATACTGTCAATATGACACCATTTTTGATGCTAACCTTGTTCATGTAACTTGAGGTAGTGTTTATTAGGTTTCTCCACTGTCAAGTAACTTTCTTCCCTTTCCATACTGTACTCCTGAAAACAGTCACTATGCACAGCTCACACTTAAGGTGTGGGGAGTTAATCTGTACCTTCTGAAGGGTAGCATATCTACATAAATGGTTTTAAATTCTTCTGTGCAGGAAATTTGTCTATTATTCCTCACTTATTCAACCATTTCTTTATATCAACATGAATGCATGGATATTTTATACCTTATAATCTAAAAGTATTCTATTTTGTTTCTCAAATTGTGCCAGGTCTTTTGGCTGGCCCCTGTATCACTTTTGTATTTCTTCATCATTGTGTGTGTGTGTGTGTGTGTGTGTGTGTGTCACTTCCTTACTCTCTGGCACTACAAAATACTCTACAATCATCATACACATTTTCTGTCCCAGTCCTAGAAACAGCCATTTCTCCAAAGAGTACTGGTTGCATTTTGGAGAATGGTATTACGGAACAAGATCTGGCCATCAACTGTAGTTTTTGCTACTGGGTTTTGTTGACTTGAACTATTTTTGAGTATACAAATGTAAGTATCCATAGGAAGTTATACACTTAAAGATAAAAATTACTTATTAATGCAATATCTTCTCTTCCAACAGATTACATGCTTCTAAGAGTCAAAGAAAACTAACTTGAGGTACTATACACTTAGGAGAAGCACAGGGATAGAAATTTTGGGATATATTTCTAGAAAATGTGCATCTTTGCATATATGTGTGTGTATATAGACACACATATGGATATATTTTATATATGTACATATATGTATATAAACATATACACAGTAAAATAAAGATATACATATGTGTATATTACTATATAGGAGAGTGCAAAAGATAAAAGTTAAAATTGTTTCCAGATTCAACCCTGATCATTCCTTTATATAACAAAAATTTTTGGTCATTTTAACATGTAAATAACTTATAGAAAAGGGGATAAATATAGATTAATATATATATATATCTGATTTCAATCTTTGTTAATAACTTCTCAGCAACCAATATAGACAATTTTGATAAAGATTATATGTGACCTTGAAAACCACATAAATTCAAGTTTCCAATTTCATCAGCTTTGCCCTGTATTTCAGCTAACTACTTTCTGGTTTCTCCTTCTGTCTTCCTTGGCCATGCTCTGATTCTCAGCCAAATCTATATACCTTAGATTGAAGATGATCAGTCAGATTTGTTTGTTCTGAGTATTTGTATGTGGTTATGACAAATACAGGATCATATATAAAGACATTATGTCTGAAGCCAGGCTTAGCCTCTGTTGGTGAGTCAACTTGGGTATAACAAGAGGAGTGGTCAAATGAAAACTACAATGAGGTATCACCTCACACCGGTCAGAATGGCCATCATCAAAAGTTCTACAAACAAAAAATAAATGCTGGAGAGGGTGTGGAGAAAAGGGAATCCTCCTATACTGTTGGTGGGAATGTAAATTGGTACAACCACTATGGAGAACAGTATGGAAGTTCCTTAAAAGACTAAAAATAGAACTAACATGTGAGCCAGCAATCCCACTCCTGGGCATATATCTGGAGAAAACCATAATTCGAAAAGATACATGCACCCCAGTGTTCACTGCAGCACTATTTACAATAGTCAAGACATGGAAGCAACTTAAATGTCCACTGACAGAGGAATGGATAAAGATGTGGTATATATATACAATGGAATATTAGCCATAGAATAGAACAAAATTATGCCATTTGCAGCAACATGGATGGACCTAGAGATTATCATATTAAGTGAAGTCAGTCAGATAAAGACAAATATCATATGATATCACTTATATGTGGAATCTTAAAAAATGATACAAATTAACTTATTTACAAAGCAGAAACAGACTCACAGGCTTTGAAAACTTATGCTTACCAAAGGAGAAACGTGGTGGGGTAGGGATAAATTAGGAGTTTGGGATTAACATATACACACTACTATATATAAAATAGATAACCAACAAGGACCTCCTGTATAGCACAGGGAACTCTACTCAATATTCTGTAATAACCTATATGGGAAAAGAATCTGAAAAAGAATGGATATATGTATTTGTATAACTGAATAGGTATACACCTGAGACTAATGCAACATTGTAAATCAACTATACTCCAGTATAAAAAATTAATTTTAAAAAAGAGGGGTAGTGAGGAATAGTTGGGTCTAGTGTTTAGCAAGGGTCAGTGGGAAATGTTCAGTTCTTCAGCATCTATTATATTACACGGTAGTTATGTTTGGGGTAAGTGGAGAAAAATATGAGCTTATTTTAGGGACTTAGATGTTTATTCCTCAATAACATGGTCATTGCTTTATCAAATAACAAAAGCATAACCCCAGGTTGTGGGCAGCATTGAATTCAAGAAACAGGAGTGTGAGCCACCACTAGGAATGACTTAGGCCAGTGAAAGTAGCACCAGTGAAATTTAATTTACCTACCAAGTCTCAGACTATTTGGAAAAACAGTGTGTTAGAACACTGTTTCACATATAATAAATAATATGTACCTAGGGATTGTAAATTAAGGAAAACATGATCTTTCCACAGATAATTCATGTCTAATCCCGCTTACATAGCATTTAAATATGCATTATGTTCCCTACGTGTTACATTTGGTGTTATGCTATAAATTGTTAGCGAGAATTTTTCCTAAGTGCCTGGACAAATTAGAAAAAAAAACTACTTATTTTTGACTTGTCATTCAGATATTATTTAGTAAACCCTATATCTTAGTAAATAAATAGTTATTTACAAAGCAATCTGTGAGGGATACAAAAAAAAATAAGACATGGTCCCTGTTCTGTGAATTTCAATACCCAAGATACATTTTAGGGGGACTCTTAAAGCACAAACGTCTAAAATCATAACATATCAAGAAGTGTGAAATCTTGCTGATATACAAAAATATGAGAAAACCTAGATATGATGTTGCTAACCTAAAAATCCTTAAAATCTAAAATCAAAACTTGGAAAGAAAGGAAAGATCAACACAAATAGCAACTCTTTGCCAATAATTCTTTACTACATTGCCTTTAACTTTACATTCTTTTTATAATATTAAGTATCTTCTCTTTCCTATATGTTGATTGGTTTCTGCTAGAGACAGAGGATTTTTTATGGTATAATATAAGAACTTGTCAACTTTATGGGACAAGGAATTGAAACTTAATATCTTACATAGCACATGATGTGTCCAAGACAGCCTACATTGTTTTATTTAACAGACTTGCAATCAAGGAGTGGGGAGTGACATCAATGAAACTGTTAGCCTTGCTCCTTGATAGCAATGCAGATCTGTGTGGATACTCATTACTCTACTCTCAGGAAAGCCTAAGTGTTCCCACCTAGTGTCACTATACTTAGGCTCTCCATTTATTTAGTGTTTTGTAGCCAAGCTGTCCACAACATGAAACCTATAGTTGTCATACATTTGAAAGTACTTGTCACAAGATTAGTATTCAGAATTCAGTGGATCTGTACTTTCTTAATAGCACCAGGCAAACTGGAAAAAAAGACTGCAATTCTTTCTGGAGGTGACATCTAATATACACACCAAAATCTCCACACTGATGTGTTCTGTCTTCATAATTCTGTGGGTAATAAGGTACTACAGACTGCAGCCCTCTTCCATACTCAAGTTGTAGAACTCCATCATCTACTATGGTATCTAGTTACTTCCTTCACCATAGTAATTGTGCCTCATTTATCTTTATTTTGCCAGCATCTGGCATGGAGTATGACAAGAAGTGATTTTTCACAAATATTTATAGAATGCGATTGAATCAATAAACTTGAAAACAATGACCCAAATGCCCACAAAAGGAATTGCTTTAATTGGCCTGAGTTAACAGAAACAAGAAAAATCATAAAATCTTAAAACAACAGTAAGAGCACAAAAAGTATGGATACAGTATATATGAAACTCTCTTAGCCAACACTGACAGTTTTTAAATTTTCTTATTTACAGGAGACAATAGTCCAGATAAGAAAAAATTAGAATTTACATATTTAATATTGGCAGATTTTACTTTTGTGTTTATTCTTGTGATACCCACAAGATACCCCCCAAAATCACTATACAGAGTAACTTGTTGAATAACTAAGGCACAGATCTGAATCACGATTATTCATCTACATGTTCCACTCAGTGAGTGGATAGAGCCAGCCATCTATCACCTGCATGTCAGCCAAGCTTTGTTACCTGTATAAGCAGGATGAATGGTGACTTCAGTAAGATCTACTGGATTCCTGTTACCTGACTTCATCCTGTCACACACTGTATTTTACTGTCATTCTTATTTACCCACTACCTGAAGTTGGAGCAGTGAAACACTGTGTATATCACTTTAGCTTTTATTATTTTTAACATCTTTATTGGAGTATGATTGCTTTACAATGGTGTGTTAGTTTCTGCTGTATAACAAAGTGAATCAGCTATACATATACATATATCCCTATATCTTCTCCCTCTTGCACCTCCCTCCCACCCTCCCTATCCCACCTCTCAGAGGCAAATATAGTTTTGGTCATTGTTGGTAAGATGATAAGCATTGGTTTTATAGAATCATAAAAGTCATTTTTTTGGATCGATTTCATTTTGTGGTGAAAATAAATGCGTTAGTATTGTTTGGGAAACTGGGGCTTCTCAGGAATCTTAAAACTTGTCTATAAACGTGAATGTATAAATAAATTAATTTTGAATTAAATTTAAAGTTTCTTCTTTAAAATGTTTCTGAAAATTCTTCCAAAAAAATAGCCATGAAATATGAATGTCTCCATTTTTAAAAAGCAACAAAACAAAAAGAAAAAAATCCAAAGTTAAACTTTAAAACATATAAATTTTATTGAACATATTTTTGGAATAGTGCTTTAAACTCAGTAGATGACAGGTTGCTTATTTTATTTCAAAGGGAGTGAAACTAGTTTGGTTGGCTTTCAGAGATTTTCAAATCCAGCACAAGAATTTGAAAACCTTTGTGTGTGTGTCTGCACATGTATATGTGACAGAAAGGGAAAAGGAGGCATTCTATCACAAAGAAAAATAAAATCATTAGGAAGGCACAGATTCACACAATTTAAAATGACAGAATCAGTTTACTGAGAGATTACAATTTAACATGCAATTGTAATGTGCTCACAAGTTTTCTGGGACCAAGCTTAGCCAGCCCTTTTAAAAAATCCTTAGCCTGTTCTTACTAGTGTTATACAAAATACTTAAAGGCTTTTGATTCATTTTCCTGATTAGTAAGTTAACTTTTCTTAAACGAAGCAGTAAATCCTACAATGTATATAAGCAAAAATAAAATTTCCCATGGATCTAAGAATTTGAAAAGTAAACAGCTTTATAATACAGTGGTTTTAGAAATAATGCTGTAAAAGTTAAAACTGAATGGTCTTTGCTTCAGTTGAGGCTTCACCTGATCTCTAAAATATGGGATATATCAAATTTTGGACATGGCTTAAGTATTGAAAGAATAGACTGAAGATGTATTTTAATAGAGTAGTATCTGAAAGGAGATGCAAAATGTATAAGATCGATAAGTGAGTTAGGGCAAATAACGCGAGGAACAATGTTGGAAAGAGTAAAAGATCATGAGAGTAAAGGCCTACATTGTTCAAGCTTAAAGTCATTTGCAACATTTCCTTGCCTTCAACTCACTTCAAGAATCATAAACTTGAAAGTGTCCTAATGGCTTCTGATTTTTGTGGAGTTCAAGAACAATAACCAAAAAAAAAAGTAGTGTATGATAAACCCCCTCAGAGTTTATCACAACTGAACCAGCAAAAGATTCAAACAGCTCCAGTCAGCAGCCCCTGGAGGTGCTGGAAGAGGAGTTAATGTTATGAACAGGATCATTGCCTTGTGGTTGCACTTGAAGTATAGCTTCTGCCTTTCATTTGGGTTAAGCAAGTGACCCTAAGTTCTGAAAAAAAAAAATAACTACAGTTAGAATTAGAGACAGAGACAAAGAAGAAATATATACCAAGGCAGAGGAGAAAGAATGAGAAAATGAGAACGAATAAGGGGTATAAAGCTGCACTGTCCTATATGGTAACCATTAGCCATGTGAAGTTATTCAAATTTCAATTAATTAAAATTAAATAAAATTAAAAATTCACTTCCTCAGACTTGCTAGCCTCATTTCAGGTGCTCAGTATTTACACATGGCTACTCATTACCATATTGAACAGTGCAGATGGAGGGCATTTCCATCTTCTCAGAAAGTTATGGTTCAAAGGGCTAATATGGACAAAGAGGGAGAAATAAAAAGACAGCAGGGACATAATTAGAGGCTAAAATTAAGTGATAATAGAGAGAGAATGGGTTACAGTTAGAGGCAGACGTGGGAGAGAGAATACAAAAAGATGATACAAAGAATTCCTTTTATAACTTAAAAAAAAATTAAGACAGGGTAGAATATAGGAATAATAGGTGCAGAAAAAGTATAGAAGCCCACAATCACCTGAGTGGTTTATGATTTTTAAAAAATCCATAACTATCAACTCAGCATACATGATATTCAGACTTTAAGAAACTAACCACCAAAAAGACCAAAATAGGGTCACTGAATTTATAGTCTAAGCACCAAGATCATTTAAGGGTTTTTGTTTGACTTTTTAAAGCACATACAATTAACATTTCAGATTTGCTCGTCCTTCCTCTCTTCATTTGTATATGAAATAGAATAGCTGCCTTACTAGGTCAGGAAGTAAGTGGGTACCTGTAAAGAAAAAAACAATAGATTGTGAAAAAATCATAGCAAAGATAAACATTTTAAAATGTATATGTAAATTTTTACAATTTGAAGTCCTAATACTCAATTTTTTCTTTATTCTGAAAAATTGAATATGAATTTTATACAGAATATAGGTTATTAATTTTTAAATGAAAAAATTTTCAAAGATTAAGAAATTTAATGCAGAAATGAATGATAATGACCTGAATTTTATATAGGAAAAATGCACAATTTGGAAGAAAAATTCCATTAAAATCCAACTAGAGAATTTATCAAATAGGAGAGTTTGAGCAAAGAACTTAAAAGGAATATCTTCACTTTTCAGAAAATATTTAGATTTAATAACAATTTTTAAAAATTTACATTTACAATTTACATATTCATATTTAGAAACATTAAATAGAAAAAATATAGAAACAGGCTTTTAAATTGCATGTGGTCAATATTTAGTGATAATATTGACTGATAATCCAAATGGAAAAATTTACCTATATGTTCTCTTTTTATCTTGTGTTTTGAGAGAGTAGTTTACATTTACTCTACTGAAATAATCTAGAAAATAATCTTACTGAAATTTTCAAATTTTAAAGTCTCTGGAGAGAGGATAAAAAGAAAGAAAAACAGGATGATAATTGTCAGGTCCTTTACTTGGCAATAATAAACCATCCTTCTATGCATATAATTAGATCAGTTTTTGTGAATGCCATATCTTACACTTTCCTCCACTGTTTTGTATTTTCCACTACACAGGCCATTCACAGTCTCTACACTTTTTTGTCCAAAGAGATTTGATGCTTTTATATTCATCATTATGGAATTTCTCGAAAGAAGACATATAGATGGCCAAAAAGTACATGAAAAGATGATCAACATCACTAATTATCAGAGAAATGTAAAATCAATGGCCATCACCAAAAAGTCTACAAACAATAAATGCTGAAGAGGGTGTGGAGAAAAGGGAATCCTCCTACATTGTTGGTGGGAATGTAAGTTGGTACAACTACTATGGAGAACAGTATGGAAGTTCCTTAAAAAACTAAAAATAGAACTAATGTGTGAGCCAGCAATCCCACTCTTGGGCATATATCTGGAGAAAACCATAATTCGAAAAGATACATGCACCTCAGTGTTCGTTGCAGCACTATTTACACTAGTCAAGACAGGGAAGCAACTTAAATGTCCATTGACAGAGGAATGGATAAAGAAGATGTGGTACATGTATGCAATGGAATATTGCTCAGCTATAAAAAGGAACAAAATAATGCCATTTGCAGCAACATGGATGGACCTAGAGATTATCATACTAAGTGAAGTATGTCAGACAAAGACGAATATCATGTGATATCACTTATGTAAGGAATCTAATTTTTAAAAAATGACACAAAATAACTTATTTACAAAGCAGAAACAGACTTACAGATATTGAAAACAGACTTATGTTTACCAAAGAGGAAAAATGGGGGGGGGGATAAATCAGGAGCTTGGGATTATCATACACACACTACTAAATATAAAATAGATAACTAACAAGGACCTCCTGTATAGCACAAGGAACTCTACTCAATATTTTGTGATAACCTATATGAGAGAAGAATTTGAAAAAGAATGAACATACGTATAACTGAATCAATCTGCTGTATACCTGAAACCAACACAACACTGTAAATTAACTATACTCCAATAAAATTTTAAAAAATTACTACTAAAAAAAATGAAGTCTCTGGGGAACTTCTAATTCTAAATCTGAAAAGGTTTTCAATCCTTATATAAATCAACTGACCTTTTTGCAAAATTTTTTGCTCCTCAGTTCTTATGTATTTGGAAACTTTATACCCATCTTGTAGTTTTTTTGTTTTGTTTTTTTTGTTTTTTGTTTTGCAGTACGCAGGCCTCTCACTGTTGTGGCCTCTCCCATTGCGGACACAGGCTCCGGACACGCAGGCTCAGCGGCCATGGCTCACGGGCGCAGCCGCTCCGCGGCATGTGGGATCTTCCCGGACCGGGGCACAAACCCCTGTCCCCAGCATTCGTAGGCAGACTCTCAACCACTGTGCCACCAGGGAAGCCCCATCATGTAGTTTTGAGACAGCTCTGGCTGCCTCCTCTCACTCTTCAAGAGTTCCTCTCCATGCTCCTTAAAGGCTAGGGTTCCCTAGCTTTCCCTTCGCTAGCCACTAACTGGCTGTTTCACTCTACTTGCCCTCCTCCCCTGATGCTATTATTCACTCTAGATGTTGATTACATCTCCAAGTATACTTCATGCTTAGAATAATTCTCTAGATTCTGACATGTATCTCAACTGCTTTCTAGATTTCTCTATTTACATCAGCGATTTTAGTGGTCACCACATTTTCATCCTACGTACCTGCTTTTCTTGTTCTTTCCTACCAATCCCAATTCCTCTCCTTCCTTTCCCTCTAGTTCTCTAACTGGGATCAATGCCCCTTCTTTGTGTGCCCGTACACATGGAATGGCCTACTTTGGGACTGCAGATAATTCCACTTCTGACATTCAGCATATTGTATTGTGTCATCATCTTAAACGCCTATGATACCCAGGGAGCACCATGAAGTAGAGAATGCTTTATTATATATATATGTATTTTTAAAATTTCCAACCATTATGCAGTTCTTGGCATGAAAAGTTATCCAAAAAGATTTCATGAATGAATGAATGAAATCAGGATATGAAAATAAAACTAGATTTAATAAATACTTAACTACATGTTAGGCAATACTTCACACATTTAGTTGTTTAATATTATGACACTTTCCATAACCTTTTGAGGCAAGTATTATTATCTCTACATTAGTGGTGGTAGTAGGGAATAAGCCATTACGATATTAAGTAAAAGGCCTAAAATTATATGGTTGAGAAATGGTAAGTCTTTCAACACACCAACAGGAATCAACCAGATAACTTTAAAAAGAAAGAAAACACAAGGTATCACAGAAAGTACACAAACTCTAAGTAAATTCGGACACATAATTTGGCTCGTAGTTTGTAGCACCCTATTGCTATAGAACGTAAAATGACAAAGCATAGAAAAATTAAAGCATTTTTTAAAATGTATTTTTATAAATAAATTAGCAAACGTTCATATATATACAAGTGATATTAAAGGTAGTAAAAACTGAACTTATCTATTCAGAGATGATATAATAAATTATTTCCTTTGCTAAGTACATATATTTTTTAAATAATAGATGATTTTTGTGATGAGTTGAATCACACAAGTATACTGAGGTTTTTAGGAGACAACTCTACAATATTTCAATGAATCACTTAGCTCCCTTCTCAGAGGTAAATTCAGTTCTGACAAAAACTATAAGATTGACCAGGATGATTTCTGATTCCTGCACTTCAAATAGGTTTGATCATGCAGAAGAAGATTTTTTTAAACTAAATTTATGATTGAATTGAAATAGTCAAAGACTAGGTGTTTATACAGAGTGGAAACAAAATACAGAAAGAAAAAGTAGATAAGGACAGCAGAGTAGCCCTATTTAATGTGGGATTAAAAAAAGTGGTAAGTAAAAGCACAAATGACTCTACTTAACAAAGTCTAATTAAACTGTATGGAGAAAGACTTATGTTGCACCATCTTGACAAGCTTGGTTCACAGGTTTAGACTTCTAAAAAAATTAAATGAACTGACATTTGCATCATTTTGAAATTAGTAAATATTGTCTATTTCAGCCTCAGATGCCAGGAAACTCAACTAATTTGAAATAGGATTTAGTCTTTCAGGATCATATGAAGCTGTTTAAGACCTTTGGAACAATTATAATCTCCATGGCAACAAAATATTTTGCTAGTTTTTTGTTTAATGCTGCTTTCACTGTATCTAGATCACGCCCAGTACATAGCAGGTGTTCAATAAAATTTGATAATGTGTTCATCCTATCATTTATTATTCAACCATAGTTTATTGAGTAAGAATTCTTACCTAGGGATGTGCTTGGGTTGCAAAGTGTAAATAAGGTCAAGGAGCTTAGTGTGATGAAGCCAAAAACAGGAAATACAGCACATCTTGTTGCAACCTAGAGGAAACTGCTGAGTTTTATAGGAGTATCAAGGAATTCCTTTTCAATCTGCTTATAAGACAAGTTGGGGAGAAGCAGATTTGGGAGCTGGACATGGAAATGTGGATGAGTGTGAAGGTAGAGGAGCAGGGACCAGACTGCCTAGGTTTTGATCCTAACCTTGTCCTTACTAGCTGGATGACCTTGGGCAAATTATTTGCTTTCCTCCCAATGACTCCTCATCTCTAGAGGATGGATACCAATCAATAATACCTTTCTAATTTATTTTGCTCTTTTTTTTTTAGAATTAAATGATCTAATGTATGTAAAAGACAGAGAAATATTCTGACACATAGTAAGCACTCAGTAAAACATTGCCATTGCTACTTTTCCATAACATTATTCTCATGATAGAAACCAGTATATATTATATTGGCATCATGTTTTATATATTGTTTGCTGAGGATGCACATTATATTAGGGTTAAGTACTGAGATGATGGACTATTTCTCTTTGATTAAATAAGATCATACTCTGGAAGGAAGGAATCCTGGGGGAAATAATCGAAACATAAGAATACACAAAAAGTCTCCCATACATTCAAACTGTAGACTACTAAAAGCAAATTAAATGACAATATCAATAGATGCAATTAGAAGTATAGACTTTAAAAACTGGATCTATATTTTATCCAAATATGTTTCAAAAAAAGCAGTTGGCCTCATTTTATTCTTAAGACAGAGAGGCAGGAGTAGATGTTTCAGAAAAGCCCAAATGAACTTTTTGGCCAACCCAATAGAAATGACAACAACCTCTGCAATCCCGTTTTCTTTCTTTCACCAGGGCAAGCTATTAAAACCTCACTAGTCTCTAGTTTCTTTATGTTTAAAATGTGGCTAGTAACACTTAGTTTATCTCAGAGCATTGAGTAAGAATCAAATGAGATAAAAGACATATTTTAAATACACTTGAAAAATGATAAATTAAGGCACACAAAGTCACAGATACAATGAAAAGTGTTAAACAGTTTTTCAAGGTTTCATAGATAAATACATTTTATAGGCAATAAATAAAGGATACAATTGACTAATTCATCTATACAGAAATTTTGCTGCTTGAAAAAAAAAAAGCTTTTCTACTGCCTTCAAGCTGGTTACAAACCCAAATAGCCACACCTCTCTTGCAATTGCTGCTGTATGGCAGCCACACTTTTCTTCAAAAATGGATTTTGTACCTATCCTTTATTAGTAGCTCTTTTATTTTATGTCCCTGTGTGGTGACACTTTAAGAAACAAGACAGGATGTGAGTGAGAGGGGCCAATAATGTAACATTGCATTCTGGGAGGTTGATCCACCTGAGAAATACTGAATGTAGAGATAAATGCAGTCAAAACTTTAGTATTGTAAGAATGATGACGATTTTAGATTGTCAAGTAGATCAGCTGGTAGTTATGGAGAGTGCAATTAAGTAAGGGTGGGCAATACTAGTGTCACATTTCAATAGAATCCAATAAATGGACACTAATGGACTTAAGAAAACAAACTTGAAATTTTGAGACCCATCTCTCATCTTGGATATGAGTAAATCAGAAGGTACTAAACCAGACATATTTTGAAGAAAATTTTCAGAAAGCTATGATAGTTTTGCTTTTATTTTGCTATTGTGCTTCCCTTCCCCTTGTTTATGATCAACTATTTAAAATGCACTTTAATTAAACAAAAAACCAAAAAAATAAGATTGGTTTCAACCTGCTTCACTTTTCATTAACTTTCCCTGGAACAATATACTGGCAGCCTGGACATTGCTCCTCAACATTTCACTTCCCTGAAAACGAATGGTCCCTTTCAATTCACATAATCTCATCACTTTTTAAAGTTGGGATAGTTAAAAATATAAAGTGGTAGAATAATTGTTTCTATTCCCTTTATACAGCTATCTTCTTTGTATATTAGTTCTCTGTTAATTTATCTTTGTCTGCTTTAAATTCATTTTATCAACCCATTCATCTACTTGGCACATTAATTTAAAAATTTCAAACTTGTCTACCCTGACATTCAATTCCTTGTCAAGTACACGTTTTTCCCCTTAATCCCCATATCTGACTGGGATCATTTTTCCTTCACTCTACAGAATTGTGTTGTAGTATAGGAATGCTGATGAAATATTACTTTTATTTTTGTTTGTTTTAAAGTATTATAAAATATCTTAATTTTTGAAGATTACTACTTGTAGAATTTTATATTTATTGCACTGCTTTAATGATATAATTCCACTGTCTTCTGAATTCCACTGATTTTGCTGAGAAGTCAGATGTCAGTTTTACTGGTTCTTAATTTAAAATACTGTCTTTAAAAAATTGTTTTCTTGAATATTTTCCCTGTTTTTCCCAAATATTTTACTATGATGTTTATAGATGTCATTTTATTTTCATTTATACTACTTGGTGTTCACAATGCTTTATGAATCTGTGTTTTGGTATCTTTCTTCAGTTTTAGAAAATTCATGGTGAATATATCTTCAGATATTACTTCTACTCCATTTTCTTCTCTCCTTTTCCCCTATAAATCAAATTGTATGCAGGCTAAACTTTTTCACCGCTTTGCACTTGTCTATAATGCTCCTTTCTGTGCTGCCTTATTCTTTCCTCTCTGTGTTTCATTTTGAATATTTTCCACTAGATAGCCTTAACTTCAGACTGGATTTGAAATAGGAAGGCCAGAAAACTTGAAGACAGGTTGAAAATAACTAGTCAAAGTGGAACAGAAAGAGAAAAAAGAGTGAGAAACAAAGAAGAATAGAGCATGGCTGATATGTGTTACATCAGCAAATGAAAAACTTGTATGTAACTAGTATCCAAGAAGGAGAGGAAAGATAGGATAAACCAGAAGAACTTTTTGAAGAAATAAAGAGTTGGGGATTTCCAGATTGATGAAAGATATTATTGTATATGTGCAAGAAATTCAGCAAAACTCCAAGCAAATAATATACAAAGGAAACCACACCCAGCATGTTATAAATTAATTATTTAAAACCAAAAAAGGATAAATCTTAAGGGACAAGGCTAAAAATACTCATTACATATAGTAGAACAACAAAACGAGTGACTAATGATGTCAACATCCCATCAGGGAAAACATAAATAAATAAAAAATAAAACATAAATAAATAGAAAATAAATACTAATTTTTAGCTACAATTTTATATTCAGTAAAAATATTGCTTAAATTTTAATGGATTTTAAAGGACATTTCCAGGCAAAGCCTGAAAGTATTTGCATCTAGTAAATGCACTATAATAAATAGTTAAACTAAATTCTTCAAGTGGAATGGAAAACAGATAAAAAGCCAGATTTATATATGTGATGAAGACCCAGAAAAAGAATATCTCTAGGGAAATAACAGAACATCATTGTTTTAGTATTTGTATTTTTATATTTTTTAAATTGTTAAAAACCTAGTGACTCTTTAGAGTAAAATGTTAGAGGGCTTATAATACAGAAGGAAGTAAAATATAAGATGTCCACAAATATTTGAAGGGAAGTAAATATATTTTACTGTGATATGGTTTGATGTTTTGTAAAATGATTATGAAATATCATATTATTATGTATTAATATCTCTAGCATAGCAAACTCGAAAATATATAGATAATAAGTCAATAAAGGGTACACTCACCACAAATAGGCAGAGGACAAAAACCAAAGAAATAAAAACAAAAACACTAATTTGAAGAGATACATGTACCCCAATGTTCATAGCAGCATTATTTACAATTGCCAAGATATGGTAGCAGCCTAAGTGTCCATCAACAGATGAATGGATAAAGAAGATATGGTATATATATACACACAATGGAATACTACTGAGCCATAAAAATGATCAGAATTTTGTCATTTGCAGCAACATGGATGGACTTGGAGAGCATTATGCTAAGTAAAACAAGTGAGACAGAGAGACAAATATGGTATGAGATGACTTATATGTGGAATCTAAAAGATACAACAAACTGGTGAATATTAAAAAAATAAGCAGACTCAGAGATAAAGAGAATAAACTAGTGGTTACCAGTGGGAGAGGTGAAGGGTAATGTAGGGGTAGGGGAGTGGGAGGTACAAACTATTGGATGTAAGATAGGATGAAAGAGGTATTGTACAACACGGGGAATATAGCCAATATTTTGTAATAACTGTAAATGGAAAGTAACTTTTAAAAATTGTATAAAAAATTAAATTTTTTTTTAAAAAAAAGGTATTGCCAGGAAAATAAGAGACAAGATTGTTAATGAAGAAGAATAAAATATTTAACCAGGAAACTTGTATAAAATTGTTCAAGAGGATGAACAAAAAAAAAATCAAAAACAAAAACAAATGGGATAAATTAAAACCAAATACCAAGACAGGAATCTTAACCCAGACAAATCCATTATTAATTTTATATGTTTGAATTAAGATTCTTCATGAAAAGGCAAGGATTTTCAGACCAGATGATGAAGTAAAACCACATTATATGTTGCTTATAAGAAACACATTAAAAAAAAAAGACATAGTGGCTGAAACTAAAATGTTGAAAATTACATACTATGAAAACACTAAGCTAAAGTAGGCTGTAGTGGCTATAATAATACCTGACAAGGTAGATTTCAAGTCAAATGTATTACCAGAGTTAAAAAGGGTATTTTATAATTAAAGGAGGATCAATTATTCAAGAAGATCTAACAATCCTAAGTGTTTACCCACTAACAGAGCTATAAGATACTTGAAGAAAAATTGACAAAGCTAAAAATAGTAGACAAATCCATAATAAATGTTAAATATTTCAATAATACTCTCTTAGTAATTGATAGAGAAAGTGTAGACAAATGAGTAAAGATACAGATATTTGATCAGTACTATCAACCAACTTAAGTTCTGTGGATCTAATTGACCTAACTGACATCTAAAGGACAAATACAACTTACCACTGAAGCTTAAATATTCCTCTCAAGTGTACATAGTACATTAACTAAGGTAATTAATAAGATGGACCATAAAAACAACTCTAAATTAGTATAATTTAAGCAGAGTCTATTTTCTGACCCATGTTTATTCCAAGTACTCTTTATTCTTTTGTGTAGATCCCTATTTCCATTTGGTTGTTACTTTCTTTTTGTCTGAAGAACAACATTTAACATTTTTCAGTATGGATCTCCTGGAGATAATTATCTCATATTTCATGTTATAAAATATTTATTTTGTTTCCATTTTAAATGATATTTAACTAGGTATAGAATTCTACACTGGGGAGCATAGAGGAAAATGGAGCAGTAGTGGAAAAATGGAGCATAGAGAAAAATGGACCCTCAAACCTAAATGCAGGGAGAGAAGAAAAGGAAGGATAGAAAGAGCTTCAGCCTGTGATGCAGCTCTGACAAAGTATTGGCCAGGATGATCAGAGCCTCAGGACAAAGATGTCCCATTTAAGGAATCACATATTAGGCAGGAATATGTATCATAGCTCAAGTACCTGAACCATGTTCAGTCATTGGCTGGGAGTAGTCTGGGAAGAGTGTGGTTTGATAAAATGTTCTGGAAGATCCTTAAGTTATGGCAATTGGAGGCTCTCAAGTAACTTTACTCTTTCCAACACAGATTCTCTCTTGAAGAGAGTTCTGAGTGGAGCACTCCCCTGGCTGCCACAGAGACATCCTTATCCTGATATAGAGCATCTTTGATAAGGCTACAACAAATATCTTCCTTACGATGGAAGATCGAATACTTTCCCCTTGAGCTCAGGAACAAGACTGTCTGCTTTCTATTTAGCATTGTATCAGAAGTGTGTATATATATATATATATATATATATATATATATATATATATATATACACACACACATATATATATTTATGCCATATATATGTATTATATATTAATATAAAGGTATATTACATCTGACTTTTGAAGGATGCAGTATTCTCTCATATCTTTAAGGATAATAGTAGTATTTCTTCCCCATAAATAAACTGATTCTCTCAAGTTGCTTTGGTTTGTTTTCATATTATTTTCTTTCCTGGTGATCTTGATCAAGCATCTTATGTATAAGATAGGGATACTAAAAAGCAAGGTCAACTAACAGGTGTGTGGCAATACTTGGCCTCTCTATCCTTACTGTAGACTGATCTTGCTGGCACTTATTGTAGATATCCCTGGTGATAATATTTTTTATTTAGTTATTTTTTCATTTGCTTGGACTTCCCATATATTGTAGAGAAGATAATGTCCGTCTCCTGCCTTAAGTGTGAATACCTTTGTCCCAGTTAGAATACCAAATAGCAGAAAAAGCCCTTGGGTGTTCCTTAATCCTCATGTGATCGTCTCCCAAGCTTCAACTTTTCCTCCAAGAAAGAAAATTTATATTTTACACTCTAGAGTATAATTCTGAGTCTTCTCTTAAGTAGGGAAGTTACAATCTCCTGCCTGCTTGGAATGGGGGAGGATACTTGGGTATAATTTCTTCTCAATTAGACTTTCAACCAGTCCACCTGCTGTAAAGGTCACCTTCCTTTACCTTTCAGAGTTTACTGTCACCAATTAGTATGGCTTCTGGAAGCTCTATGGGGATGGGTTTACTTCATTCTTAAATTTCCCCACTGCTAAATTAAGGTTCTGTCTTCCCAAGCTTACTGCATGTAAGCAGAAGGCACTGCTATCTCTTTAATCCTTTTAGACATTTAGGCTATATGTATGTATACATGTGTGTGCAGTTTTTCTGTCATCCCATGATCTCATGCTCTTGGGTTTTACTTTGAGGTTTTAAATCCAATAGCTTGAGTTCTCCTGGTGCTTGTGACTGATGACTTTCACTTACTATGAACTTTGTAATTTCTGATTTTGAGCTTGTGAGCTCATCTTAATCTGGCCTCTTTTGATTTTCTCCTTTATAAATCCTACATGGACCAATGTGTCCCTCCAGAGCAATTTTGCATTTGATTTCTAGACTCCCTAGGATTTTCATGACACCAGGATCATTGTTTAATTGCTACTATCTCAGCTTAGGATATCCCCATATTATGAGCATAGTGTAAATTCATGTTCAAACACATCAAAGTTGCAGGGCTACTCTTTTGATTTCTTGTGAGAATTGTTGCCCCACACAGAGTTATGACAAAGGCAAGCTTAATTTTCTCTGGTGGCAGATTTAGTTAGTTCCCTTACCACTAATACTAAAGGCCTTTGACAGAATCTACTCTATAGGAATTTTGTACGCCTGAAAGCACAGTACTCAAACCATCACTATTTCAATAATTTCACAGGACTGTTGCTGTATCATCTTATTTACCTCTGTCTAGTGCTCAGTGCATTCTTCACTTCTGGCATTTAGAATGCCCCCCCTTTTTTTTTTGCAAACTATTGCATAAATTTTTAAATCATTTTATCTATAATCTAGTTTTTCAGAATAAAAATAAATAATTGCAATTCTATTACTGAAGTCCAACACACAATTTAAGTAATGTTATAAAGAAACCATAATTTATATTTCTTAATAGTGATATGTGTTCATCAAGATAAAGAACTTACTAAATAGGACTGGGGTGTATTTCCTTTTTCAGTACCCTTTATGAAAATCTCTAAGCTTTTAGTGCTACTATATTTGTTCACAACTCAATCAATCCTTTAGACCTATATTTACATTGGTTATTGGTTTGCTGCACTAGGCAAAGATTTTCTCAGTCCTCAAAATAAACTGTTTTTTTCTATCTTCTCATCTACCAGGTGGAAATATTCTAATGTGTCTTAAGTTATATCTTTTTGCTTGACATTGTGCTCCCAGCTTATCCTTTAGCGGATTCTCTGTAATAAACCGAGAAACAATTTCTAGCTTTACCTACTTTCATGCACCTCCTTAGGAATTCAGCATTAGAGGTCTGGTTGATTTGTGAGGCTGTCTTTTTCAGTTGATGGTGAGGATGGCTCATAGTGACACTTTGAAGCTACTCAAGAAGCTGAATGTGACATCCATGGCAAGTCTGTGTTCACAGCAGGAGAGATCTTGTGCTCAGCTCTGCTCTACTGACCCTTCACTCAATTTATCCTTTCATGCTATAAGCCATGATTCAGAAATAGATACTGGCTTTCTCTGTTTTTCAAGTATCTACCACTTGCCAAATAATATACACAAGACAAGTTTGCCCAGGAAGAAACTTGTATAATTTAATGACTGATTCATAACAGAAGTCACTATATTGTTAAGGGTTTTCTTCCAGGTGTATATTATAAAACACATCAGTTCATCAATTATGTTCAAGAAAGTGTGTGGGTATATATCTCCTTAGGAAATTACATATATATATATATATATATATATAGCATGTGTGTGCATGTCGACTTACTCCATGAATTCATATAGTTTCATGGGTTAAATATCATCAATATTCTGACATTTAAGAATTTATATTTCAAGCCTTATTCCCTGTCCACTCATACAATCCAACTGTCTAGTCAATATTTATATCCAACTGTCCAATCAGTATGTGATAGAAAGCTCAAATTTTCTACTTTCAAAACTTACTGGCTTTATATCTCATTTTTTGTTCTATACCACTCTTCTCCATTTCAGGTGGTCCCATCATTTCTGTTGCTCAGGTGAAAAATACTGAAGTTTTCCTTGACTCTTGTTTATCATAGTTCCATATCCAATCAGTCATTAACTCCTGTTTACATTTCGTCAACATATGTCTAAAATCTAAAACTTCTCAATACCCCCACTATCAGCACAAGGTATTCAATTGTCTCTCACATGAATTATTGTAATAGCTTCCTGAGTGTTCTTAGTTTTACTTTTTCATGCTTCCTTCCTACTGCATATTATCAATACTTGAACCAGAGTAAATTTTTAATAAGTCAGATTATATTGCTGCTCTGCTAAAAAGTCTATGGCTCCCTATGTCTCTAGTATAAAATAATAGCTAAGAACAATCTTATTATGTTGGCAGCATTATCACAATTTTACAAATGGAGTAACTAAAGCACAAAAAGATCATTTTCTTGACCCATACTCTGGCTAATAATGGTAGTATATGATTTGAGGCCAGGAAGTCTTTTTGCAGAGTCTACGCTTCCAACCATGATAATATATTATCTCTCAGTAGCAGGTACCTAAGAAGCCCTAAATGTTTGCACCCATTCTCTCCCTACTTCCCACTGACTTCTCTTACTTCATTCTCCTTTTAGTTTCCCATTTGTTCAAACTGAACTTGATATTCCCCAAAGATTCCAGGCATAATTCTGCATCAGGCCCTCCTCCTGCACTGGCTCTTCCCTCCTACTAGAGCTTTCCTGTACCAGAAATTCATTTGGATCACACTCTTATTACATAACTTCACTCAAATGTTGCCTTCTCACTCAGATCTATCTTGCCTTTATTGAAAATTTCAACATCCCCCTCCCCTGGCCTTACACCACTATAGATCCACACAAAACCTATCACCATAGGTTTTGTCCATAAGCCTATCACCCTCTAATTAGTTGCACTTAGTTTATTTTTGTGTCATGTAGAAAAAAACAGAGAGGAAAATAAAATTACTAATTTAGGAAATAATAAAAGTTAAATTTTATGTATCTTAATCACTCTTTAATTTATGGGTAGCCTTTTCCTCGAGTTTACTGTGAAATATTTACTAAGAATTCTAAATTGTGATAAGTGAAAACACTTGAATTTGTACGGCAAAGCTAAGGATAGACTGAGGTAGAAATTTCCAATTTTTTAAGGCTGACTTTAGCGACAAAATAAACTAAATATAATGAACATTAACAATTGACATTTTTATTACCATTATCAGGCTCACTGTTATTTCTCCTCCAAACAGTTTTTTACCATATATAATTCCTTTCATAAAAGATGAAAGCATTTTGAAAATAGGCTATTAACAAATATTTATTGAGCACTTCCTAAATCTTAATATGTTAAATAAGATCTCAGTCATCACAAATGTTTGAGGTTTTTTATCCCATATTTTTATAAATAAGTAATTCAATTTACAGAGTTTAAATGTCTCACTGAAGTTTATCCAGTTGGTGACTTATCCAGAATATAAATTCAATATTTTCTTCCACTAGAGAATGAGCTCATTGCCCACTGACATCCCCAAATTTCTCCCACCCACTCTCATTACTGAGAAATGAAAACCCATGTGTACATATCAGTTAACCTAAGAATATTTATTACTGTGGCTAGTGTCATTTCACAATGTCCATTTTCCTAAATGTTTTAAAATATTAGCCTAAGTCTAATATAATTATTACCTTTTCTATTGATTTAATTGCTTCCCAGGAAGTCAAATGTGTTTTTATGTACACTGACATAATTTATAAAGAAGAGATCAAATGCAGGGCAGTCTGTGCTGGCAGTCACACACACAATTACAGAAATGTAATTAATTCCTGCTCATTTTTATACACTTCTTATGCTCTGAAATTCTTTTGAGGTTGGCTTTTCCCCAGGTATATAGTTTATGGTCTCTGATATTCAAGGATGTTCTTTGTCAAACTATATCGTC
Source organism: Delphinapterus leucas (assembly GCF_059928025.1). Taxonomy (NCBI): domain Eukaryota; kingdom Metazoa; phylum Chordata; class Mammalia; order Artiodactyla; family Monodontidae; genus Delphinapterus; species Delphinapterus leucas. The sequence continues at coordinate 109,249 of NW_028322294.1, read as the reverse complement.
TCAAGTAAGTTTACTTATGTGGATTGAAGTTTGTAAAGCAGAATGACTTTCAGCTTCCACATCATTTCTTGAATGCTACCATAAATTAGTTTGTAACAGAGTTAAATATTTCTTGAACGGACTAATATCTAGACATTCATTTTTAGCATAAAAGAGACTCTCCATCCTTCCCTTGTATATTCTCTACTGATAGTTTGCATTTGAATTTACTTTATAACATCTGTGTAAATAAGATTTTTTAAATAAAATTTGAAGAAAACATAGAGAATTGAGATTTAAGATTAACATGTTTCAACTACTTTTTAAAGTAGTTGAATAAGAAAGAAGCTGTAATATCTTCTTAAAAAATAATATTGAGAAACAGGCTAAAACATGTTGGATAACATTACAGGGAATGATATTCAGAACCAAATCAATATAAGACAGTTGTAATGCCTCAAAAATATGTTTTTGTTAATTTTTTAAAAAATTGTGAAAAAAGAAATAGTAAAACTCGAATATTAAATTAGCCATACAACTGGCTAACTTCAACTGACCTGTAATTTGCTTTTTTGTAACATGGAAATAATAATGCCTGCCTGTCCTTCCTCATAAAAATTTTACAACATCAAAGCTGTTGACAAATATGAAAATATAAACTACTATGGAGAAATCAAACCTCCTTAATCTACCTGTGCTGCCCTTTTTGATTTGGCCTACCCCTATATTACCATCCTCACCTCCAAACACATTCTATTCAACAAAGTAGGCTATTGTAATTTTATTATATTATGTACTGTTACCACAACCAGTTGGAAACTTTCACACCTTCTAGCCTGTAGTCCTATTTCCCCATTGAAGGTGTTTCTTCATCTGAATTTCTCTCTCTTCTACTCATTTCTGTAGCCTATTCTGTATCAGTCAGTGTACAGACAGGAGAACTAAAACATCTTCTGGATGTTTCAAGCACATAAACATTTAGTCACAAATTATTTTAGATGGCCTAAAATTGCAAAAAGGAAAAACGAAGATTTCATAGAAATGTGGAAGATGCTACCATGCTAGCTGGAGCCCACTAGTCTACCTTTTCATGTGGAGCCTCCCCTGTTGTGCTGCCAATGGTGTTGCAGCCCACAGTTTCCTGGAGGTACCCAAATCTGCTGATTCTTCTACTGCAGTCAGAGTGAGAAATGACACTTTCTCTTTTATATTCCCTTATTTCCTATCAGGGAATCCCAATAACAGCAACTGAGTAGAAAACAGCTGTTGAGGGAGTCTAGGCAGTGTGGTTTTTAGGTCCCCTGTGAAACTGTGGAGAGCTAAGGAGGATGGGAACAGAACTTGGAACCAATACACAATATCTGTCAGAGTGCCTGTACTAATTGTCTAGGGCTGTTGTTACAAAGCATTACAGACTGTATGGCCTTAAACAACAGAAATTTATTTTCTCACCATTCTGAAGACCAAAATTTCAAAACCAAAGTGTCGGCAGGGTTAGTTCTTTCTGAGAGCTGTGAGGGAAGTTTCTGTTCTAGAGCTTTCTCCTTGACCTGTAGATGGCTGTCTTCTTCCTATGTCTCTTCACATTATCTTCCCTCTGTGTGTGTATGTCCAACTTTTCCCTTCTATATTGGATTAGGGCCCATCCTAATGACCTCATTTTAATTTTATTAAGTCTATAAAGATCCTATCTCCAGATCAAGTCACATTCTGAGATACTGGAGTTTAGGACTTCAACATATGAATTTTAGGGAAACATAATTCAACCCATAAGAGTGTCCTAATATGGCAACTACATAAATGATTCATAGCCCATATGGGAATTTATTGAACTTTTCTATTTGTATGTTTTTTTCCCACTACTCTAGGAGGAATCTTGTTTTCTCTTTTAACTTTGTCTAGTAGCTAGCTGCTTGGCACATCAGAGTCTCAATATATGTCAGCTGGTCAATCGTTATAGATTAATGGAGCTAAACATTTAATGTTACATTAAAGGCTTCCAAAACTAGAAGTCAGTTTGCATTTCAAAATTATTCAACATTGCTTCCCTATGTTGACTCTCCCATTAATTTGCTCACTATCAATCTATTGATATTCTATACATCAGACACTGATTTTACAAGACACTGAAATGTTACACACTGAAGATAGAAATTCAGATAAATGTGTTACTCCTTTGGAAAGCTGATATTCAACAGGAAGACAGAACTAAATCAACAATATTCTCAAAGCTTAACAACTGCTCTTAGAAAAATCCCATGCTCTGGGAGTAAAGGTGCACTGATTAGAGAGCTGATCTTTCTACAGTACTCATTTCAACTCCCAAATATTGATCACGATGCTCATCCCACCACTAACACCCTCCACATTACTCTCTACCTATCTAATATATATCCATCAATACTTAAGTTATTTGTCCCTCTGTCTCTATAAACTAATACATGCTAAGTTCCCTACCACAGTGCCTGGAACTTTCTTTCTACATTTCTCTCCATTCCTCTCTCCTGTCTTCCATTCTGCTTCATCCTCTCTTCCTCTATTTCTTTCATTTATCACTTCATTTCAGCAAATTCATAACAATTACATCCAGCTTTGCTAAAACCTGACATACATGTTGATTAAAATTAATGTGCTATCCAAAATAATGCCATCAAAACCACAAGCCTTTGGGGAAAATGGAATTTAGATTTATATCTGAATATTTATAATCAGAATTTTATAGTGTATTTTCTTTTATGCCTTGTATAGTAAGACTTGCATATATACATTTATTTTTAATGTCAGTAATTAACTCAGTGAGTCCTTTTCTTGCATTATATTTTTTTATTTTTTATTTTTTCGGTACTTGGGCCTCTCACTGCTGCGGCCTCTCCCATTGCGGAGCACAGGCTCCAGATGCAAAGGCCCAGCGGCCACAGCCCACGGGCCCAGCCGCTCTGCGGCAGGCGGGACCCTCCTGGACCGGGGCACGAACCCGCATTCCCTGCATCAGCAGGCGGACTCTCAACCACTGCGCCACTAGGGAAGCCCTTCTTGCATTATTTAATCAATCTTTTTTAATACGAATACTAATTTTAAAATCAATCTTTTTTAATACGAATACTAATTTTAAAATTCTATAACCATATATGTCCATTACATTACATTAAATTGTATTGTTCTGAAATGCTCTTTTTGTACAGATTTGAGAAAACTCATTTCTGGTCACAATTCTTTCCTCCCAGAGTAAGCCACCTGGAATGCACTGTGCTCATATTAATTTGTCCATGTGCTATTATCTTTCCTATATGCATATTGGATAAATCTGAAAGCAAAGTATGAATAAATTGAGAAAAAGTAAATTATGTTTGTTAAGAGGATTGGCATTCATAACTGCTGTCATCACCATCACTGTTATATAGTTATCCAGACAGACAGAATCCACCTAAAATTTGTAAGGATGCAAGACACAGAGAAGATATCATAGATTCCAATACCTTTGTGAAACACTGAAAAGGGTAGCCAAATATCATAAAGCATTCCCTTTACTTTATGCCAATGGGGACAGAAATATTCTAATATACATGATTTACTTGTGGAAAAGTTCCAGACTACATATAAAAACAAATGATTAGGGCTTCCCTGGTGGCACAGTGGTTGAGAGTCTGCCTGCCAATGCAGGGGACACGGGTTCGTGCCCCGGTCTGGGAAGATCCCACATACTGTGGAGCGGCTAGGCCCATGAGCCATGGCCGCTGAGCCTGCGCGTCCGGAGCCTGTGCTCCGCAACAGGAGAGGCCACAACAGTGAGAGGCCTGCGTACCACAAAAAAACAAAAACAAAAACAAGACTACAAATAGAACTACCATACGACCCAGCAATCCCACTACTGTGCCTATACCCTGAGAAAACCATAATTCAAAAAGTCATGTACCACAATGTTCATCGCAGCTCTATTTACAATAGCCAGGTCATGGAAGCAACCTAAGTGTCCATCAACAGATGAATGGATAAAGAAGATGTGGCACATATATACAATGGAATATTACTCAGCCATAAAAAAACGAAATTGAGTTATTTGTAGTGAGGTGGATGGACCTAGAGTCTGTCATATAGAGTGAAGTAAGTCAGAAAGAGAAAAACAAATACCGTATGCTAACACATATATATAAAATGTCATGAAGAACCTAGAGGCAAGACGGGAATAAAGACGCAGACCTACTAGAGAATGGACTTGAGGACAGGGGGAGGGGGAAGGGTAAGCTGGGACAAAGTGAGAGAGTGGTAGCGTATATATGGACATATACACTACCAAATGTAAAATACATAGCTAGTGGGAAGCAGTCACATAGCACAGGGAGATCCGCTCGGTGCTTTGTGACCAGCTAGAAGGGCGGGATAGGGAGGGTGGGAGGGAGGGAGACAGAAGAGGGAAGAGATATGGGGATATATGTATATGTATAACTGATTCACTTTGTTATAAAGCAGAAACTAACACACCATTGTAAAGCAATTATACTCCAATAAAAATGTTTAAAAAAAGGAAAAACAAAAAAGGAGTGCTTGTAATATCTAATTATGCTCTTTAAAGAAAGATGAGTCAATCTGCCACAAGTAGTATAGTTGCAAGGCTTAGCTTCTTAAAAACATTAATGTGAAATAACATAGTTCTTTCAAACTGAGCTTTTCTTACTTTTACCAGCATGCTACACAAAATGATTTCTTACTTTTACCAGCGTGTTAGACAAATTTAACAAATAAATGACATTTTAATGCAAAAAGAAGAAATGTATTGGTTTAAATTATCATATTTATAAAACCATCAGAACAAATAAATACACTCACTTAAAATTATTTGAGGGATTAAGTAAGAACCTTAAATATGTTATTAAGTAGGAAACCAATATTTTAACAATAAAGAATAATGTAGTTTGCCTACTGTGTACTGTTCTGGGTTATTCTGACATTTCAACTATACATACATATATTTATGTATATATATATATATGTTTCTGTTTGACTGCAGTGTAAAATCTATGAATTAACATGAAGATTTTTGAAAAGAATGATTACTTTTTAACCAATGTTATGCTTATTTTTTCTTGACTTTATTAAAATATAATACGTGATGGGAAATGATATAGTTTCTCTTCACATGAAGATCACATAAAACAGTGATATTTCATTAAAAAAATTTTTTTTCCACCAAGTTACTCACAGGTTTGTCATTAGTTACAATAAAAACCATAAAAAATTAATATGCCTCAGGTATTACTTATTTACTTAGGTGACATGCCAATTGCCAAAATTCTGTCATGCTAGCTTTTAGGAGAATTAATAACATTTATGTTGAGAATAATGACTGCATTGCACTTGTATTTATAAAATATAAAATACTGTGAAACCATACTTTTAATTCTCATTTTATTTGTCTACATTTAAGGTAATTTATCCAATTACATCATGATTAAGTAACAAGAACAAGACATACTTATGCCCTAAAAATAACTATAGTAAAAACAAACAAAAAAAGCTTGACAAGAGACAAACGAATGTTTCAGGCACTAGACACTAAAGTATGATTTTGATTACAGACACAAAGAAAACAAATGTTATCTTTGATATTAACTCAGGTTTTCTGCCTATTACATTGTGTTTTTTTTTTATTCTAAGATCAGGTATGGGAAACCAAGCAGAGTCCAAAGCCTTACTGAGATGAGGAGGTAGAGACTAGAAATCTGGAGAGGCTGAGATGGCTGAAACTTACAAAGTTAGGTTCTAGAAAAAGGGAACTACGAAGAAAAATAAATCCAGAAATATGCTTAGTGTCCCAATTGATATTTGCTGAATATGAAATTATGCAAGTGTGGAGAATAATTCTAAAAGCCCAGGAAAAGAAAAAGTGAAAAATTGTAAACTTAAAACTATCTTCACTAATCACGCAGGGCAAGTAGCTATTGGAGGTATTTACAGGCCAAATGAATAGTTTTTGGTGACCACCTGGGCCCTTTAGTGGAGACACCAGAAGACTCATGTCTTAGTAATAGGGCTGAACTATCCCTGGAGTAAATGTTACAGTTTATATTCTCTACAACAGCTAGTATCACATTGACTTGCAAATAATTTAACAGCCAGACAAAACAAACTACAGCACTCTTTAAGAAAGAAAACAAAATCCAGTCACTCAACAAGAAAATACCATGACCAGTATCCTACCAAAATATGACAAGAGGCAGAAAATTTCCCAAAAGTGTATCAGTAAATGTAAAGGCATAGCAAGATAATAAAATAGAAGTATTTTTTAAAAAGTACCAGAGCCTCTGTAATCCATGAGGAAATTTCCATTTGTCCAACATATGTGTGATTGCAGACCAAGCAACAGAGGACAGTGTGGGGATGAGAAGAAAAATTAAAGTAATAATAACCATTTTTTCCCAATGTGTGTGTGTACATATGCACACATATATAACATACATTTATACATTATACATATATATAAAACATTACATATATATTTCTTCCACTTTTATTCTTTGCCCTTTTTATTATTTTTTTCTGTATGCCTTTTGATGCACCAAAATTCTTAAAATTTTTTAATGGAATTCATTTATCTTTTTTTACAGCAAGAAATTTGAGTCCTTTTAAAGAAATACTTGTCCATCTGAACTTGAAGAGGCTATACTATTGCTTTCTAGAATCTTTGATACACCATTCACTGTTTCCATATGGAAATCGAATGTATCAGTACCATCCCTTTCACAATGTATTGTAGTGCCACCTTATGTGTACTGATCTCTATATTTGGTGTCTTTGATCTAATTAGCTATTCCTGTGACAATAACCACACTATCTTAAATAGATATTAACAATTTTCAAAAAGCTACCCTAAGTCCTCAAATTTGTTCTTTCAAACATGTTTAGGTTATCATGGGATGCTCGCAATTTGATATGTAATTTGGATTGTGAATTTACACACACCTGCTAAGACTTTTACTGGGACTAAAGTAATTATTCATGTTTGAAGAAGATTAAAGTTGTTTCCATTTAAAAGCTTCAGCTTTATGAACTTCATATATTCCATTTACTTAGCTATTCCTAATGTCTTATTTAGGTTCCTGAGGTTCTTTTAGGTTCCTTAAGTTCTTGGAAACTAGAGTTGCCATGGCATAGTGTCCTATGTATCAATAAGTTTGATATGTTAATATTTTGCTTAGGATTTTTATATCATGTTCATGACAGAAATTGAGCTATTAACCAAAATGATCTACCTTTTTCAGGTTTGTCTTTTATTTTATTTGTTTAGTTTTAGCAAAGTTATTGGGTTTTCATAAAATTTGTTGGAAAATGCTTCATTTTCCATATTTCATTGTTTTGTGTTATTTGCTTATTAAATGTTTGACACAATTCACCCTTAAATCATTTAAATAATTTTGGTCTGGAATTATATATGTGTGTGGGTGTGCACACATGCACATGTGTGTGTTAAATTTATTATTTTGTTGGTTTTAAGTTCTCTTTTTTTCTGGATTTGTAATTTTATTTAATTTTTAAATTGATTTACTTACACACGTTTATTATTATTTTTTATCTTTTTAGTATCAGTAGAATCTGGAGGAATAAAACCTGCATTCCTGAGTTTGGTATTTTGACAATCCTTTTTAGTTTAATTTTTAATTCCTATTTCAAATTTATTGGTATTTTTAAAGAATTTCTAATGTTTTTGATTGTTTTTTCTATTAATTCTTCTTTTCAAATTCTTTAATTTTTAGTCATATAATTATTTTCGATTTTCTACTTCCCTGGGATTTGCTTATCATTTGCTTATATCATCCAAATTCATAAAATTATAATTAACAATTTATTTCAAATTTTACCTTTTTCTGAATATGTTTTTAATACTAAGCCTGTGGAAAAAATATAGGAACAGGTCTTAAAGGAGTTGTATCAGGATCTAAGGAATGTAGTGTTGGATCAGCTTGAAATGTGTTGATTTATGCAGAACAAGGAGAAATTCTGGTTTCCATGTGCTGACTCAAGTGCCTGGGAATGATTAGCGTTTTTCTTGGTTGGCTGATGTAATCATAAACCCAAAGGTGATTTAACAAAATATAGTTGAAACTCCTGAACTTCCTTGTTATTCTGTAGAAAAAGATGTCAAGAGAAAAAGAGGGAGTGAGAGAAATCAGAAATTTAAAGTGGATCTGTCATACAAAACTTGTTTAATCATTCTCTACCCATTTTCTCTAGAAGGAAAAAAGAGTTCTTTATAAAGACTGTGATTGAGATTTCTCAGCATTTTCAAACAACATGGGGCTACTATCTGCAGGCAGAGAATGCCAGTGGAAGTGATGCCATGAAACTGAGCTCACTGAAATGAATGGAGATGACAGAATCTGTGGTGGCTGTGGCCAAATGGCATGGTTACCATAATGGGCAGCAGAGTCAAAGAATTAGAATTGTTTGGGTCACAGAGATTTTTGATGTGGCTGGTTGACCAAGATCCCAACAATGGAAACAGATGGGCAGCCTACAGAAGTTATATTTGTTTTGCATATGCAGGAAATATCCATATCTGTTAAACAGAATTGACTAGAGTCACTATATTGGTTACAATTATAGTACTTAATTCCAAGACTTGAGCCAGCTAACAGAGTCAAAGAACTTTAAATAAAGGTGAAGTTGTATCCTCTTACAGAAGTATCCTGCTACTTAACCATGTGTTACCCTGTAATTTTCCCTTTAGTAGACCTTAAAAGAAAATCCAGCCATAGATAGCAACACAGATGAACCCTGAGGACATTATGCTAAGAGAAATTAGCCAGTCACAGAAGGAAAAGTACTGCATAATTCATTTATACGAGGTATCTAAAGTAATCAAAATAATAGAAACAGTGTAGAATGGTTGTTGTTAGGGGCTAAGGGAAGTAAAAATACAGAGTTGCTATTCAACACATATAAAATTCCTATGCAAGGTGAATGTTTTAGAGATCTGCTGTGCAACATTGTGCCTATAGTTAACAATACTGTATCATACACTTAAATTTTTTTTTTAATAGGATAGATTTCATACCCCATGTTCTTACCACAGTAACAAAAGAGGCACCTGAGGACAATTTACAAGGGTAATTGTACATTAGCGAAGGGGAAATAAACAGAGTTTATGAAATGCTGGCTTTAAACTGAAACTACCATCTGGAGAACAAAACTGTCATTGTATTCAACCAGTCAGAGAATAGCTTTACGAATATCTGGTAATCAATAGAGTTTCAACTGGGGTTCATTTTACAGTTGGCCCAGGTCTTCCTCAAACCTCTCTGTGGTTATTTCCCCAGTTCTAGAATGTATTGTTTCAACAGACATACTGAACAACTGGCAGCAATTTCTCATTGGTTTTTATGATCCATGGAATGATGATTTATACTGTAGGGAAGGCCAAATGCCTTTATCTACACAAGTAGTAAGTTAAAGGCAAATATAGAGGGACTCCAAAGAGTAATGCTGCCTTCAAGGACTTGAAAGATGCAAGAGTAGTGATTTCTACCACAGCCATATTCAATTTGACTATTATCCTATACACAAAATATGTGTCTTAAAAAATGATGGCTTTTCATTAACTTTAAAAAAAAACCTTCATTATCTAATGCTACATAATAAACCACCCCAAAACTCTGGTATAAAACAATTTTATTATTCTAACAGATGTGGATCTTCGAATTTTTTTGTTCAGTAGTCATTTTTAAGCATCTAAACATCTAAGAATGTTTATCATTGAGTATGTATTCAATATATATTTTGAATGGTTATAAATTATCTATCAATATTGAACTACTTTAAAATTTTTAAACTGGGCAAACATTTTCACACATCTCTGTTCTTAGACTCTTGGCAATATTTTTCTCCTTGAATGCTTGCATTTATTTAATAAAATATTAAGCATTTATTAAAACATAAAATATTGTAACTATCAGAGCCCAGAGTATCTGAAAACGAAAGCACTTTTTGTAAGTGGGTCATTAGATGTAATCTTAAGAGATTTCCCCCCTATTTATGTTTCTTTGTTCCGTACCTAAATATTCTGATAATGGAAGAAAAGAAATCTTGTGTGTTGGGTCAGAGCATAGCATACATTTGTATATCTCAACTTCACGAAATACTGTCTCCAAGATACCAATTAATGGAATTTTTTAATTGGACGCTTTACATATCTTTGGTCAGGGAAACGTTATATAGGAAAATATATTTTGTATTAGTGATATTTAGTATGCTCACAGATGGTAGATTAATGCACAGATGGAAATCACACCTTAGTTTAGAGTAAGTGTCTCTTTCAGTAAGAGTAAATAATACTCCATTTCACGATGGGAGGAGTTTGGTACTGTCAATTTGCTGGTAGGTAAATGGCTGGCATTTCCAAAGTATGATTAAGTATAGAAACCAATGAATTGTCCTTCTGCCAGCAAATGAAACATTTAGCAGTAAAATTAAGTACAAGTTAAATGTACTTAACCCATGCATATTATTCCGTTTTCATTTTTACCATCATGACAATTTGATCATGAGCTCATTGGACAAGACTATCTAGAACTGGGATAAAAGCTTACTAACATTCAGACAGTAAGTCATTTTGCTAACCTTTCTATTCAAGGTATCTTCACTATAGAAGTCCTAAGGGGCAAACCCTTAACTTATTCTGAGATGTCCCCAAACTCCACCTTCCTATGAATTCATTTGTTCTTTATATACAGGAGCTCACACTCTAAGCAGAGTAGAGATGTACTGTTTAAAGATAAATCTTTGTATTTGACAGCTTTGTGGTGCTTCAGAGATTCTAATGAGCCGGGATATAAATTTGTAGCAGGTCACTCTGGCTGATGGGAATAAATTAAATAACTCTCCGTTTACCAAACTCCAATTGTTTTTTACCCTCAGCAGGCAACTAGTTAAAAATAACCCCCATTGCAGCACACGTATAGGATATTTCAGCAGGAAAAGTCACTGTGGGAAGGTGAAGAATCTGCTTACACAGTATACATATGGCTTCAGGACATGCTTGCGCCCAATCTCTTTTGTACACTTTAATTGGCATTGTTAATTAGATTTACCTAATGTAACGGCTAGGTGGGTCAGAGTAAGTTTGGAAGAGGCAGCCTGGATTTCATGTTCACTTGGGCTTCATGTTATATTAGGGCCAGTGGAAAACCACTGGCCCTAATATAAATGAGAAGATTTAAAAATAAGATTTAAAAATAAATGAGAAGATTTATTGACCAAAAACAGTAAAGCACAGTTGTATGATTGCTATGGGTCCCATGCTGCAACAGAATTTGCCTTAGACACTGAATTAATCATGTCTCCACAACTAGTCCATATAGTCCACGTAGTCAAATGCTTCTACCACTGTGTGAAAAGCTGGAAACCCTTCTGAATGCATTCAGAGCTGGAAACTTCTTTAGTTACTTACTAAATAGGTAAAAATAGCATATCTAAATAGAATATATTTTTCCTCAAAGGCAGTCCAACTAAAACTTAGTCCTCTTAGTGCTGGAAGGGATAGAGTATAACTTTTTCCTTCAATTATAAGGTAATATTTTACCCTGTCTACACCACTGGTTGGACAAGAAACTTTAAAGAAGTGTCAGACCACTGAATTATCCCTAAAGCATCTCTCTCTTTTGTGACAATTGACTTAATCATAGCTCTCTTAGAAGGTCGGATACTTGCCCTTCAGGTCGTGAGGGATGATGTCATCAACATGTTGAACAGAATATCTGTGATGATGAGCAATTATCCTTCCTAGAGACTCAATTTTGGTACAAAACTAGAGGGGTAATTCATTCCCTAAGAGTAGAATGAAATATGTACTTTTGTCACTGTCTTTTGAGAACATTTCCTCCTCTTATTAATTCTTATCACAAGGGTGGGAAAAAAACTAATCTCATCAATAGATATATAATACAAGATAAAAGTAGCTTTATTAATTTGCTCAAGTAGGGAGACTACATCTGGACAGCATCTGTAAGCAGATTCATCACCCAATTAAACTGATGATTATCTGTCATTCTCTAATTCCCATCTGTCTATTGAGCCAATTGAAGTGGATAATTTAATGAGACTGTGTTAGCAATCATCATTTTCATGTATTTCAAGGTTTTAATGTGGACAGATCTCTGCAGTTCCACCAAGAATGATCCATTTGTAGAGGGTTGTATGTGTGTTGTTTGTTTTGGTTTGTTGTTTTTTTAAATGGACTGTAAACTCTAGGGATTTCCATCTGACTCTTCTTCCAAAATACAGATTCCAAAATAAGCTATATATATTTATATTTATATATTTATATATGTTTACAATTACAAAGTCCCAGAAATTACAGTGAGAATATATGTGGTGATCTATTTGGACATACTGAGGCATTTCTTCTTTTTTTTTGTTTTTAAAGCATCAAAAATTAGCTCTTGGGGCTTCCCTGGTGGTGCAGTGGTTGAGAGTCCACCTGCCGATGCAGGGGACACAGGTTTGTGCCCCGGTCCAGGAAGATCTCACATGCCACAGAGCAGCTAGGCCCATGAGCCATGCCCGCTGAGCCTGTGCGTCCGGAGCCTGTGCTCTGCAACGGGAGAGGCCACAACAGTGAAAGGCCCATGTACCGCAAAAAAAAAAAAAAAAAAAATTAGCTCTTAACTTTCAGTACACAATTGAGTGTATATAGAAAAATCTAAGGAGTTGATAGTTTCCACTTAAATCAGATGAAATATTATCATAAAAATGGAAAATCTGAACAGTTGTGTATGGGTATGGCTACAGTTTTTTTTTTGAATTTTTATTAGAGTATAGTTGATTTACAACATACTGAGGCATTTCTCTCAAAATTGTAATTATCACCTAAGTCCCATATGCTCTCAAACTTAGTTATAAACTACAAATTTTCTTTAGTTCACAAGAATTTATAATAGCTCAGATTCAGGTCTAATATTTCCTCAAAGTGCTGAATTTTTTTTCCATATCCAATGACTTTGACAGTTGTCTAGAGTCCCTTGGTAATAATTAAGAGAAATAACCTTAGTATATATTTATAGTGTTACTGTGTGGTCTCCTTCAGGTGTGTCTAAACTTCCATTTCTCAATTGATTTTAGGTCTATTAACTTATCTAGAGCTAGAAATTGGCTTAGGGGTCAAGGATCTGTTGTGGTGGCTTAGGATATACCTTACAAACATGGAAATTTGAGGTTATATAAGCTAAGTTGAAACTTAAGTGGCCATTCATAACTTTTGATTCTGGAAACTCCACAATTAATTAAGACCAACAAAATATTTCTGGTTCAGACTACTGTGACTCTACTGGCTCTTTGGTATCTACACTCACTTTATCACTAGGAGTTAGCTCTTACTAACAGATGTCTGTCACTATGAAATTCTTCTATCTTCTGAAATATGGAGACATTTTAACTTTACTATTTCAAACCTGTATCACCAACTGTAGCACTCAGAATGGGCTAGCGTAGGCTGAAGTATAATAAACACCCCCAAATCTCAGTGGCAACACAAAAATGTTACACTTTACTTATGCTATATAAGGTCAGCAATGGTTGGAGGACCCAGAGACCCAGAATGAACTGTGATCTACCTGCACACATACTCCATAATGTCTGAGTGAACGATGCATTGTCCTCTAAAACTTTTACTCAGCGGCAGCTGTTCAAGACAGGGGTGTAGGAAGATCCTGAACTCCTCCCATGGACACACCAAATCTAGTTACATATGGAAAAATTCCCTTTGAAAAGACCTGAAAACTAGCTGAATAGTTTTTCCAGAACAAAGGAAAAAAGAGCCACATTGAGACAGGTAAGAGAGGTAGATTGCCAAAACCTCACCCCCAGCACAGTGACCTACAATCAGGAGGAATCTCACAAGTAAAGAGCTTTTCCCTGAGGAGTGAGGGATTTTTTCCCCATGTCAGGCACTCCAAACCTTGGGACCTGCACTGGAAAGATAAGCCCCCAAATTGTCTGGCTTTGAAAACCAGTGGGGCTTATGTCCAGGAGACCCAAAGAGCTATATGGAATTGAGATCCTGCTCTCTTAAAGGGCTTGTGTGAAGGCTTACTCACCCCAGGACCCAGCACAAAAACAACAATTTGAAAAGCACCTAGACTATATGCAAAGGAGATTCATTTGCTAATCTTAAAGTGTGTGCTGAAGGGGCAAGGGCCTGTTGGGGTTCTCTCTAGGGATGGAGGTGGTGGTGGGTACCAGTTTTGCACTCTCCTTCTACCTTGTTAACAGCAGCAGGCACACCCTGCCTCCATACTCTCCTGCAGCCCTGTTAAGCCAGGGGGCATGCCCTCCCCCCATACTCTTTTGCAGCCTTGCCAAAACCAGCAGGCAGGCTGTACCTCCACATTCTCCTGTGTCACTGCTAAAGCTGGCAGGCACACACAGTCCACACAGGGAATGTCCCTTGAGCATCTGGCACTAGTAGCCAGCAGAGTTAGTGTTTCTGAGCCCTACAGGACTGAAACAATTGGAGAGAGAGTTCTTGGCAGGCTACCACCCCACAGGGCATACCACAGAAAGCTAAATGAGACATAATCCCAGTCTTCCTATGAAAAAGGAATTTATTTACTTGTCCTGGAGCTTCAACCTGAGGGGCAGGCTTCAGGTTTACCACACATCTAGAGGCTACAGAAGAGGTCTCAGGAAACATAGCCCAGGGAACATGATCTTCGCACTCTCCCTTGGCCTTGCTACAGCTCACTGGTACCTCCCAGAAACGAGCTTTTACACTTGTCTAAAACCCTGATTTTTGCAACCACTGTCAAGGAAACACTTCTGGATCAACTGGTCTGGAGGTCAGCAGGGTTTAAAATTGAGGTCCCAGAGGACTGTATATATTTGCATAATTTAGAAGCTGCTGCCTGAGAAACTGGCTCCCAAACAGACTGAAATTAAGTACAGACTAAAAAAAAAATTTTTTTTGAACACTGACAGGTGTTGCACATCCTTAACTACTGGAATCTATGAAGAATAAATCAGGAAGCTTGGACAATCACATAGATTTCAGAGACAGCCAAGACTAAGAACAAGGTTGAATGACAAGTTTCATCTCCTACACAAAGCCACTCCTTCAAGTCTGGGAAAGGTAGCTCTTCCACCTAATACACAGAAACAAACACAGAAAGTAAAGCAAAATGAAGAAACAAAGCAATATGTTCCAGATGAAAGAACCAGATAAAACTCTAGAAAAAAACCTTAATGAAACAGAGATAAGTAATTCATCTGATAAAGAATTCAAAGTTATAGACATAAAGATGCTCACTGAATGGATAGAATAGATGAACATAGTAAGAACATGAACAAAGAGATGGAAAATATAAGAAAGTATCAAACAGAAGTCACAGAGCTGAAAAATGTAATAACTAAACTGAAAAACACACTAAAAGGGTTCAAGAGCAGACTAGATGAAACTGGAGAAAGCACCAGTCATCTCAAGACAAGGCAGTAGAACTCACCCTGTCAGAGCAGAAAAAGAGAAAAGAGTTTTTTTAAAAAAGTAAAGATAGCTCAAAGGACATATTGCACCACTTAAAACAGACTACCATTCACATCATAGGGCTCCCAGAAGGAGAAGAGAGAGGGAAAGTAGTAGAAATATTATTTGGGGATATAATGACTGAAAACTACCCTAACTGGGGAAAGAAGACAAACATTCATATCCAGGAACCGGAAAGTTCCAAATAAGATAAACCCAAAGAGACACAAGCCAAGACATATTATAATTAAAGTGTCAAAAGATAAAGACAAGAGAGAATATTAAAAACAACAGGAGAAAAACTTCTTGTTATGTACAAGGAAACTCCCATAAGCCTATGAGCAGATTTTTTCAGCAGAACTTTGTATATCAGAGGAAGTGGCGCAATATATTCAAAATGCTGAAAGAAAAACCTTCCAACCAAGAATATTCTACTCAGCAAACTTCTTATTCAGAATTGGAGAGAAAAGAGTTTTCCATAAAGGAAAGGCTAAAGGAGTTCATCACCACTAAACAAGACTTTAATAAGAAATGTTAAAGTGACTTCTTTAAGCTGGAAAAAAAGAGCACTAATTAGTAACAACAACAAGAAAAGTAAAAATCTCACTGGTAAAGGTAAATTTATAGTAAAGATAGTGGATTAACTATAAAGCTAGTAGGAAGGTTCAAAGACAAAAGTAAAAAAAAACTGTAACTAAATAATTAGTTAAGGGATACACAAAATACAAAGATATAAAAATGACATCAAAAACATAAAACACAGGGATAGGGAGTAAAAATGTAAAGTTTTAGAATGTGTTCATACTTAACTTGCTATCAATTTAAAATAGATTGTTAAATGAAAGCTGTTATGTGAGCCTTAGGGTATCCACAAAGCAAAAACCTATAGTAGAAACAAAAAAGATAATGAGAAAGAAATCTAAGCACAACACTAAAAAAAGGCATCAAACAAAAAGGAAGAGAGCAAGAGAAGAAAGAAACAAGAATTATGAAACAGCCAGAAAATAATTAACAAAATGGCAATAAGTACATAACTAACAATAACTACTTTAAATAAAAATGGAATAATTCTTGAATCAAAAGATACAGTGGCTAAATGAATTTTAAAAAGAGCCATCTGTAGCTGCCTACAAGGGACTTACTTCAGATATAAGGACACACAGACTTAAAGTGAAAAGATGGAAAAAGATGTTTCATGCAAATTGAAACTAAAAGAAATCTGGGATAGCTGTATTTATATCAGAGACAAAATTCACTTTAAAACAAAGACTGTCATTAAAAACAAAGATTTGCATTACATAATAATAAAGGGGTCAATCCAACGAGAAATATAACATTTGTAAATTTTCATGCACCCAGTATTGATGTACATATATATAAAGCTAATATTAACAGACAAAGGGAGAAATTGACAGCAAATCTTAGGACACCCAGACTGCAAATAGGACACCCAGACTGAAAAGTCAACAAGGAAACACAGGCCTTAAATGACAAATTAGACTAGAGAGACTTAATAGATATATACAGAATATTCCATCCCAAAGCAGAATACACATTCTTTTCACGTACACATGGAACATTCTTTAGGATAGATCACATGTTAGACCACAAAAAAAGTCTCAGCAAATTTAAAATGACTGAAATCATATCAAGCATTTTTCCATCCATAAAGGTAATAAACTAGAAATCATTAACAAGAAAAAAACTTGAAAAAAATAATAAATATGTGGTTAAACAACATGCTACTGAAAAAGCAATGAGTCAAAGAAATCAAAGAGAAGTCAAACTATAACTTGAGAGAAATAAAAATGAAAATACAATATACCAAAATCTATGTGATGCAGCAAAAGCAATTCTAAGAGGGACAGTCATAGTGATACAGACTACCTCAAATGACCAGAAAAGTCTCAAAAAAACAATTGAACATTACAACCCAAGAAACTAGAAAAGGAAGAAAAAATGAAGCCAGAGTTAGTAGAAGAAAGGAAATAATAAAGGTAAGAAGATAATAAAAAGAGAAAATAAATGAAATAGAGTCTTAAAGAGTAGAAAAAAATTTTAAAATTAAGAGCTGATTCTCTGAAAGATAAAACTGACAAACCTTTAACTAGACTCACTAAAACAAACAAAAAAAGAGGATAAAATTAGAAATGAAAAAGGAAAAATTATAACTGAAAACCAAAACATTCAAAGACTCATAGGAGACTAATATGAATAATTACACACCAACAGATTGGACAATGCAGAAGAAATAGATAAATTCCCAAAACATACAATCTTCCAAGACTGAATTTTGAAGAAACAGAAAATCTAAATAGACCAGTTACTAGTAAGGAGATTGAATCAGTAAGAAAAAGACCCCCATCAAACAAAGTTCAGGATCAAACAGTTTCACAGGTGAATTCTACCAAACATTCAAAGAAGAGTTAATACCTATCCCTCACAAACAATCCCAAAAAATTGTAGTGGGAATGCTCCCAAACTCATTTTATGGGTCCAGCATTACCATGATACCAAAACTTGACAAGGACACCACACACAAAAAAGATTATAGGAAAATACTGCTGATGAATATAGATGTAAAAATCCTCAATAAAAATATTAGCAACCAAAACAATACATTAAAAAGATCATACACCAAAATCAAGTGGGATTTATTCCAGGGATACAAGGATGGTTCAACAGCCACAAATCAAGATGATAGTCCACATTAACAAAATGAAAGGTAAAAATCATATGATCATCTCAATAGATGAAGAAAAAGCCTTTGACATTCATTTATGATAAAAAACCTCTAAACAAAGTGGGTATAGAAGAAACATAACTCAACAATAATAAAGGCAATATATGCCAAGTACACAGCTAACATCATACTCAACAAAGAAATGCTGAATGCTTTTCCTCTAAGATCAGAAACCAACAAAAATGTCCACTCTTGCCACTTTTATTCAACTTAGTATCAGAAGTCCTAAGACAGAGCAATTAGACAAGAAAAAGAAATAAAAGTCATCCAAATCAGAAAGAAGGGAGTAATACTGTCACTATCTGCAGACAATATAATTTTATATACAGCAAAATAATAAAGACTTCACCAAAAAAAACTATTCGAATAAACAAATTCACTAACGCCACAGGGAACAAAATCAATATCCAAAAATCTGTTGTATTTTTATACACTAAAAACAAACTATCAAAGAGAAATGAAGAAAATGATCCCATTTACAGCTGCATCAAAAAGAATGAAATACCTAGGAATAAATTTAACCAAGGAGATAATAGACTTGCATATTGAAAACAAGTCCTTAATGAAATAAATTGAAAAAGATACAAATAAATGGAAAGATATTCTGTGCTCTTGGATTGAAAGAATCAATATTGATAAAATATGTGTACTCCAAAGCAATCTACAGATTCAATGCAATTTCTATCAAAACTCAAATGGCATTTTTCAGAGAAACAGAACATATATTCCTAAAACTTGTAAGAAACCACAAAAGACCTCAAAGAGATAAAGAAATCTGGAGAAAGAGGCACAAAGATGAAGGCATCTTGCTCCCTGATTTCAAACTATATTACAAAGCTATAGTAATTAAAACAGTATGGTATTGGCATAAAAACAGACACATAGATAGATGGAACAGAATGGACAGCCCAGAAATAAACCCATGCATATGTGATCAATTAATTTATGACAAAGGAGCCAAGATTATACAATGTGCAAAGGACAATCTCTTCAATAAATGGTGTTGAGAAAATTGATAAACAACATGAAAAAGAATGAAACTTGACCACTACTTTACACTATACATGGAGATTAACTCAAAATGGATTAAAGATTTGAATGTAAGACCTGAAACCATAGAACTTGTAGAAGAAAACATAGATGGTAAGCTACTTGACATAAGCCTTGGTAAAGGTTTTTCAATCTGACAACCAAAAGGAAAAACAAACAAATGGACTATATCATACTAAAAATCTTTTGCAAGGCAAAGGGAACCATGAACAAAATGAAAAGCCAACCTACTAAAAGGAAGAAAATATTTGCTAATCCTATATCTGGTAAGGGGCTAATATCTACAATATATAAACAACTCATACAACTCAATAGAAATAATCCCAAACAATTTGTTTAAAAACTGGGCAGATCTAAACAGACTTTTCAAAGATGAAACACAGATGTGCCAATATATACAAGAAAAGATGCTCAAAATATTAATCTTCATGGAAATGCAAATCAAAACTATGAGATGTCACCTCACACCTGTTAGAATGGCTATTATCAAAATGACAAGAAATAAGTGTTGGCCAGGATGTGGAAAAAGGGAACCCTCATGCACTGTTGGTGGGAATATAAATTGGTACAGCCAATATGGAAAACAGTTCCTTGAAAAACTGAAAATAGAGTCAGCAATTCTACTTCTGGGTATCTATCCAGTGAAAATGAAAACATTAACTCAGAAAGATATACAAGCCCAGTATTCATTGCAGCATTATTTACAATAGCCAAGGTATGGAAACAACCTAGATGTCCATCAATGGATGAATGGTTAAAGAAGAAGTGGTATACATACATACATATATACACACACACACACACACACACACGAGATACTACTCAGCCATTAAAAAGAATGAAATCTTGCCATCTGCAATAACACACATGGTCTTTGAGGGTATTATGCTAAATGACAGAGAAAGACCAATGCCAAGTGACCTCAGTTATATCTGGAATTTAAAACGAATGAATGAATAAACAACAACTAAAACAAGCTCATAGATACAGAGAACAGATTGGCGGTTGCCAGAGACAGTGGGTGGGAGATATGTGAAATGAGTGAAGGGGATCAAAGGTACAAACTTCCAGTTATAAAATAAATAAGTCATGGGGATGTACAGCATGGTGACTATAGTTAATAATACTGTATTGCATATTGGAAAATTGCTAAGAGCATACAGTAAGTCCCCTACATACGAACAAGTTCCATTCCGAGAGCACATTCATAAGTCCATTTTGTTCATAAGTCCACCAAGTTAGCCTAGGTACACAACACAATCGGCTATACAGTACTGTACCGTAATAGGTTTATAATACTTTTCACACAAATAATACATAAAAAACAAACACAAAATATAAACACTTTTAATCTTACAGTACAGTACCTTGGAAAGTACAGTAGTACAGTACAACAGCTGGCATACAGGGGCTGGCATTGAGTGAACAGGCAAGAAGAGTTACTGACTGGAGGAAGGAGAGGAGGTGGGAGATGGTAGAGCTGAAGGATCGTCAGCAATAGGAGACAGAGGGCAAGCTGCAATTTCACTCACGCCTGACGTTGATGGCACAGGTTCTGGTTCCTTGCTGGATTCAATTCTATCTACCCTCTTGAAAAAACAATCCAGTGATGTCTGAATACTAGGCTCTTTTTTTCCCATCATAGATGACACGGTAGCACTGTATTACATTCCAAACAGTGGCTTCAGCCTTCGTGTACCATTCTACATTTAGGTCCTGTGCCTCAAAAACTAACGGTGCCTCCACAAATAGAACTCACATGATTGGACATGTGAACACACGTCTGCATCTTTGAAGGTTCGCAACTTGAAGGTTCATATGTAGGGGACTTAACTGTAAATCTTAAATGTCCTCATCTCAAGAAAAAGACTTTTGTAACTATGTATGGTGATGGATATAAACTAGACTTATTGTGATAATCCTTCACACAATATATCAAATATTGAATCATTATGTTGTACACCAGGAACATGTATATGTCAATTATATATATATTATTATATACATGTAATATTATTACATACATTATTATATTATTATAAATATATATATATATTATTACATTCTACAACATTCATGGCTACTTCAACTTCCAACATACCAAATAATAACAGTCAACTAAAAATGTACCTCTGCATGCAATCCAGATTTATTTTTTAGAACCATTTTCCCTAATCAAATTTTAGGTCAATAAATAATAACACAATATAAAATATACCCCATTAGTTAAATGATTCCTTATTATTATTTACAAACTAACATTTGCTTAAGTTAAACTTTCAAATAATAATTCCACATTATATATAAATATTTGGATGAGTAATAAAAAATTTCCTGTCTATTCTCTCATATTTTATGGTACATAATTACATTTACTCTCTGCCACTTTCTTTCAGGATGCCCATTTATAACTTTAGTACATCTGACATAAAATGATGTTCACAGAAATTCCCTGGAAGGGCCATTCATGATGGGAGAGAAGTTTAGTTCCTTACTGCCAAAATGATGTCAAATCCTATAGATCAAATGAGAGCTATAAATAACCTGAAACTGTGATTTATATTTTGAAATAATATGAGAGGTGTTACATTGAATTTTCCTTTTTATTCACCAAACTTATAATTCTCCATGTGATCATATAGTGTTAACATAGGAAAGTCAAGTGTTTAGGAAAATAGCAATGTAGAGGAGGTAATAGCCTTTACCTCCTTTAGGCTTAGGATTCTTTAAAATATCTAATTAGTACTGATGTGTCTATTTTTTTAAAGTCAACAAAATTAGTCGATATAATTAGTGTAACTCCAAAGAGCTAATGAAGATAACATAATTATTCTTCAATATATGCTATTCTTTTCTCCAATATATTATCTGCATTTGCTACTCCTAAAAAAAACTTTTTTTTTAAGCCTGCTCTTTTGTTAACAATGTAATTAATGGGCTTTTAGATTACATTTTCTAAACAAATGCTGAAAGCACAACATCAATGCCAAATAATGTTATCTTTATATCTTTGTCATCTTGTTATAGACTTCAATGTTGATGCTATGTTTTAACATGGCTTGTGACTTATCACTTACCATAAATTAGGAAGTGTCGAGCAATAAAAATGAGTACACAGTGTTTTATTTTATAAATTATCAGCTTTGAGTAAAGAAAGCCTTTTAGCAATACATGCCTAGAAAATTTAAAATACCATGAACTATTACCTTATATTTACATTAAGGCTAAGTTGACTATCAATAATTTCTATTTAATATTATTTTATCAATTTACTGTATTTGAAAACAGAAAAGAAATACAAAACTAAAATTATGAGTGATTAATTTCAACTATAGAGAAATTTTATGATATTAGAGAAAGGCTTTTGAACTCTTTTTATTGGTTATATTTTTATAACAATATGATTTTCCAACCCATAAATTAATACTGACTAGTTATCAATTTATAGATTGTTACATTCTCAATTTTTAAATCTATCTTTTTAACCAATTTAAATTCACTATAATTATGTAACACAAAGTTATGATTATATAAGTCATATACATATATGTGTGTGTGTACAAATTAAATATATTTTAAAATTAAAATGTGATAGTGAAAATAATGGCTTCCTGAAACGGCCTATATATTAAATCTTATAATTGTGAATACTTTAGGCTACATTACAAAATAATTCAGGCTTCAAATGAAATTAAGGTCGATAATCAATTGACCTTGAAATAGGGAGATTTTTGCAGATTATTCAGATAAACATAATATAATTACAAGGTTGTTTAAAAGTGGAAGAGGGAAACAGAAGAGTGACTATGGAAGAAAGGCAGAGAATGATGCAATATTTCTGGTTTCAGAAATGGAAGAAGGGGGTTCTAGGAGCTAGAAAAGACAGGGAAACAGATTTGTCCCCAGAAACTCTAGGAAGGAATGCAGCCCCGCAGACACCTTGTTTATAGCCCAGTGAGACTCATATCAGACTTATTACCTATGGAACAGTAAGATAATAAATTCGTGTTTTTTAAGACACTAAGTTTGTGAAAAATTATTAAGACAGCAGATAAGCTAATACACCAAATGGACTTATTTTTTAAAACACATTCTGGAAAAAGAGATTAAATGTGCAGTCAAGACACCGTTTTTCTGCCAATTACCTTTATGGATGTAATACCATAAATAAGGGGACAGTGGCAGAAAATTGAGTGGGCTTTCTAAGGCATCAAGAATCAACATATCCAGGAACTCAAGGGTAAGAAAGCTGACACAGGACCAAAATTTTGGTGACATGATAGGTAATAGAATGCATGGTGGTTTAAGAAACCTTTTTCTAATCAAGTGTACAGGATTTGTTGGGGGTGGGGAAAGGGAAAGCACTCAATCTGCCTAACATGGATAAACCAAAACTTGCATTGGTAATGTAAATTCTTCACAAACGTTTAAGTTTTGAATGAACTGTCTTTTGCATCTGGATGAACCTGAGAAAAGAGAACATGCTGGAGGAATACAATACACTGGTTAATTTTTTCCCAGCCTATAAGAGCAGAAGCTTCTATTCCTCTTACTCCTGCTGCTTGGCTATTGCTCCATAATGTCAACAAATTGAGTTCTACAAGTATTAAGGAACCATGTCATCCTGAGTAAGTAGAGAAAAATCTTATCTATTGTAACCTAATGGAGAAAGGCCAAAATGAAATAATTAAAGAGAGAAAAATGAAATAAAGAATTATCAAGAAAATACAATTAGAGCAAAAACAAAAGCAAACACCCAGAAATTAAAAAAAAAATGTATTTCCAAATTTCAAATAAAAACATAACTGAGGGCTTCCCTGGTGGCGCAGTGGTTGAGAGTCTGCCTGCCGATGCAGGGGACACAGGTTCGTGCCCCAGTCCAGGGAGATCCCACATGCCACGGAATGGCTAGGCCCGTGAGCCATGGTCGCTAAGCCTGAGCGTCCGGAGCCTGTGCTCCGCAACGGGAGAGGCGACAACAGTGAGAGGCCCACGTACCGCAAAAAAAAAAAAACCCAACATAACTGAGAAAAAGGAATGGCTATTTCTGAAAAACAAATTTATTTTCAAGTATATAAACTGAAAAAAAAATTTAGAATTTAGAATTATGTCACGAAGAATGACAAATCATTTGTTAAAAATCAAAGAAACATGAGATGTGGCAAAGTCAGTACTTAATTGGGAATTTAAAGCATTGAATACACATATTGGAGAAGAAGAAAGAAATGAAATTAATAATCTAAGCTTCTACCTAAGGCAACTGAAAAATGAAGAGCAATTAACTCCAAAGTAAGCAGAAGAATTAATAAAATTAGAGCAGAAATGAATAAAATTAAAAACAGGAAACCAGTTGAGAAAGATCAATGAAACCAAAAGCTGGTTCTCTGAAAAGATGAAGAAAATCAATAAGCCTCCAGCCAAGTAACTAAGAAAAAAAGGGAGAGGACACAACTTATTAATATCAGAAATGAAAGGGGACATCACTACAGATTCCATGGACATTAAAGGATAATAAAGTAATATTATGAACAATTCAGTGAAAAAATTTAATAACCTTGATAAAGTGGATTAATTTCTTGAAAGATAATCTGACAAACTCACATAAAATTAGACAATATGAATAGGCCTATAACATTAAAGAAATTGAGTCAATAATTAATAAACTTCCAAAACAGAAAGCACCAGGTCCAGATGGATTCACTGATGAATTCCACCAAACACTTAAGGAAGAAATGATACCAGTTCTCTTACCTCTTTAAAAAGATAGAAGCAGAAAAAATACTGACTCATTTGATGAGGTCAGCATTACACTAATACCTAAACTAGACAAAGATATGATAATGAAATTAACACAGATGCAAAAAATCCTCAACAAAATTTTAGCAAATTAAATCCAACAATATGTAAAAAGAATTATACACTACAACAAGTGGGGTTTATTCCAGGTATGCAAGACTGGTTTAATGTTTGAAAATGAATTAATGTAATCCCTCATATCAACACACTAAAGAAGAAAAATCACATGATCATATCAACAGATGGAGAAACAGAATTTGAGAAAATCCAACACTCATTCATAAAAACTCTTAGTAAACATCCTTAACTTGACAAAACATCTGCCAAAACTTACAGCTAAAATCCTACTTAGTGATGAAAAATTTCAAGCTTTCCCACTAATATCAGGAACAAGACAAGGATATCCCCTCTCATTACTGTCCTTCAACATCATACTGGAATAACTAGCTAATGCAGAAAGACAAGAAAAGGAAATAAAAGTTATACATATTGGGACGAAATGAAGTTGTCTTTGTTCACAAATGACTTGATTATCTATGTAGAAAATTTGAAAGAATCAACAAACAACTTCTGGAACTAATAAGCAATTATAGCAAGGTTGCAAGACACAAGGTTAATTTACAAAACTCAATGACCTACCTATATATGAGACATAAACAATGGAGTTTGAAGTTAAAAACATGATACCAGTTGTATTAGCAGCCCTCTCAAATGAAATACTTATATAAAAATCTAACAATATAGATACAAGATCTATTTGAGGAAAACTGCAAAACTACTGAAATAAATGAAAAGAACTAAATAAATGGAGAGATACTCTATGTTTATGAATACAATGACTCAATACTGCCAAGATGTCAGTTCTTCTGAAGTTGACCTATAGCTTCAATATATCTCAATCAAAATGCCATCAAGTTATTTTGTTAATATTCATAAATTGATACTAAAGTTTATATGGAAAAGCAAGAGACCCAGAATAGACTAAGGAAAACAACAAAGTTAGAAGGCCAATAGTACCCATCTTCAAGACTCACCAAGACAAGTGTGGTGTTGGCAAAAGAATATACAAACAGATCAACTGAACAAAATAGAGAGCCCAGAAATAAACCCCTATTAATATAGTTAACTTATCTTTGACAAAGGAAAAAAAGGCAACACAATGGTTCAAAGAATTTTCCAACAATGGTGCTGAAACAACATGACATCGACATCCAAAAAATGGATCTAGATACAGAACTTAAGACTGTCCCAAAAATTAACTCAAAATGGGTCATGGACCTCAAAGTAAAATGCACAACTATAAAACTCCTGAAGGTAACTTAGAAAATCTAGAGAACCTTGGGTATGGAGATGACTTTTTAGATATGACACCAGAAGTACAATCTATGAAAGAAAGGATAAACTAAACTTCATTATGATTAAAAGCTTCTGTTCTATAAAATACAATGTAAAGAAAATGTCAAGACAAGCCACAGACTGGGCAAAAATATGTGCAGCACATCTTATGGACTCTTATTCCAAATATACAAAGAACTCTTAAAACCAACGATAGGAAAACAAACTATCGCATTTAAAAATGGGCCCAATACTTTAACAGGCACCTCACCAAAGAAGATATACAGATGGAAAATAAGCACATTGAAAGATACTCCACATCATACGTTATTACAGAAATGCAAATTAAAACAATGAGATACCACTACACACCTATTAGATGGCCCAAATCCAGAACACTGACATCAAATGCTGGCAAGGATTTGGAGCACCAGGAATTCTCTCTCATTCACTGCTAGTGGAAATGCAAAATGGCACAGCCAATTTTGAAGATAGTTGGGTAGTTTCTACAAAAATAAATATTTGCAAACTGTCTTAGTCAGCTTGGATTCCTAACCATCATCTTCCTGGACTTCAACTATATGTTAGATTATTTGATATTGTTCCACAGCTCTTGGATGCTCTTTATTGATTTTTTTGTCTTTTCCCTCTCTTTTGCTTTGTGTTTGTTTTTGTAATTTCTGTTGTCCTGTTTTCAAGTATACAGATTTTCTCTGAGGTATCCAAAGTAGTCCATGGTAGGAATTCACCTCTGAAATAGTGCTTTTAAAAAATTGTGTTTTCATTTTATTCTTTATCTACAATTTCCATTTGTCTTAAAATTCCTCATCTCTTTTTTCTCCTATCATTCCCACTTGGCACTTTAACATAGTTCAGAGTTATTTTAATTTTCTTGTCACTTCCAAAATCTTTTTCTTCTATGGCTCTAGAGCTATTAATGGCTTTATGTCTTAATAAGTCAGTTTTGATGCTGTTTTCTTTTTCAGTGTTTCAATTTTTGAATAAATGCCAAAAATGTGTATCAAATTAGAGAGGCTGAGAAAAATATTATACTTGGTAATGTGCACACCCATCTCTCCTTTGATGGAACTTTTTCGTGAAGTGCAAGGTCAATATAGTCAATTAAGCTTCTTATTTGGGGGGAGATGGCATGAGCTACAATTGCTTTGAGATTACTGCTATTTTAAAATTCCACTTTATATTGCATTTTGTGGAGTTTTAGAGATCCAGAGCATTTTTCTCACTTTTCCTTTCCTACCCTCAGCTTTCAGCAGGTCTAACACACATGCACCAGAGATTGATTCTCTTGCATTCTTCTACCTGAGCCAACAGTAGATAATGGTTTCTTCTTATTAACTGAAGGCTCATGGTGAGACAGGAGTAGTTTCTTGGTTTTCTTTCTCCAGCCTTAGGCAGGCTCATTATCTACCAAAGTGAAAAAGCTTATGTGCCTTATCTTTGAGGAGACTCAACACCCTCTGGAATTTATTTTACTTGTTTGCCTTGAAATATCAGTTCTCTACAGGTTCAAGGAAACACGGTTCTGTAGATTAACTGACTGTTTCTCACTGTTAGAATGTGAACAATTTTTCTTCTGGGTTCTTTCACCTTCAAAAGGATGAGATTCTCATTGTTCTCATAAGTCTGCTTAATAACTAGTAAGTTCAAAGCATACATCACTAAATCATGGCTGAATGTTGGCAAATTCAAATAATTTTGTGGCAAAATAGTAAATGTATACTGATTTCCATTTTATAGCGATATTTACTCTGCCTTGCTGAACTCTAAAACTGAGATTATGAAGAAGGTATTAGCCAGGCTATAAAGAGTAGATTACCAGTTCCTCTCGGTTTGTTGCATTTCCTGAAAAAGCTTTTTACATAAAAGGTAAAACTGAAGCAATCAAATAGTCTATATTAACTTTTCAGATCATCTTGCTTATGTACTGACCATAGTGTTCTTGAAATGTCAGTTATTGGAAATCAAAACTTCTTTTTCCAATATTTAGAGAAATAATGTGTGTTGCCCCTGGGATTCTTTATCATTCAGTGTTTTTTTTTTTTTTTTTGTGGTACGCGGGCCTCTCACTGCTGTGGCCTCTCCCGTTGCGCAGCACAGGCTCCGGATCCGCAGGCTCAGCGGCCATGGCTCACGGGCCCAGCTGCTCCACAGCATGTGGGATCTTCCCGTACTGGGGCACGAACCCGTATCCCCTGCATTGGCAGGCGGACTCTCAACCAGTGCACCACCAGGGAAGCCCTCATTCCGTGTTTTTAAAGGAGTAGTGCATGGTTGTAGTGTAAGCCTTGGCAGGTTGTTTTGGGGGTTTTTTTGGGGTAATGCAAGTGCCTGACTTATGCTTTGATTGCTAAGGCATCCACTTCAAAGCGGCATCCACTTCAAGGATGGCTATCTCAAATAAACCCATGACTAGATAAAGGTTAGGAGGCAATACCTTAAAGGCTGTATAGTAGGAAAAGACATATTTATAAAGCATTTAAAGAGTATAAGAGAAGGGAGATGAATTCAAATGGGTCACAGATTAAATGTAAAGATTGACAATCCATTCTAGCTTGCAGAAGATGTGCTGGAGGATGTGATACCTGAGCTATGTCTTGAAAGATAAGTAATATTTCATAAAGTATAAGGTGGGGTCAGCTTGGAAAAAACAGGAGTTTGTAAAGGGCTTTGCATGTTCTGGTAGTAAAATTTAAACAGTAGACATGCCAATTTATATGGATTCAAAGAATTTGAACACCTTTAAACAGAATTACAGAATGCATAAGTCCATATTCACTTAAGTGTTTCTTTATGTAAATATTTTCTCTCCAGTGATGCTGTAACAGAAATACCCTAATATAAACTTTCTTGTACACTATGGTCCAATAGCTCTGACACTCAAACTAGTGGATTAAGCATCCATTATTCTTTTTGAAGTGGTTTTTCTTGCTTGTTTTTTTCGGTATGTGGGCCTCTCACTGTTGTGGACTCTCCTGTTGCAGAGCACAGGCTCCGGAGCGCAGGCTCAACGGCCATGGCTCACAGGCCTAGCCGCTCCGCGGCATGTGGTATCTTCCCAGACCGGGCACGAACCCGTGTCCCCTGCATCAGCAGACGGATTCTCAACCACTGCGCCACCAGGGAAGCCCTGAAGTGTTTTTATACGGTGATTTCTAAGACAGTCTTTTAGTAAAATTAGGTGTTTTTTACTGACTTGACCTACTCATTCACTGAATTGAAATGAATGGCCAACCTGGGAAACTGGAACAAAACAAATTCATGTTGCTTTCATTTTGTTTACATGATTCATTAGCGGAGAAAGGTACAAAGTGGAAAATAAAAGACAGGGAAGCGAAGAAATAATAGCAGATGTGGGATATACAATCACTGCCTAAATCTTCCAACAGAGGAATTTGAATTGACATTGAAAAATTAGCTTCTGGAAAGCTTTTACTTACTGGTTACCTATACTATATTACCTACCTAACTTTAAGAATGGTCAACACCTAGGAAAAGTAGGAAAAAACAATCAGGTGAATCAAGTCGATTTGACAAACACCTGGCTTTACTTTCTTCCTCACCAGGGCTGGGAATACACATGTTGCAAACAAAAGATAAATCACTAGGTGTGTGGTCTCCTAAAATTTAGTCCTATCCAATCCGTGAATACTCTAAAAGAGAGAAAGAAAAGCTCTGAAGTTGTTGAAGAAATGAAATGGAGCAGGACCATATGGGGCCCTCCTGTGTACAAATCCTTTCCAGGTCCCCCATTTTCTTGTCTGTAGAGAAAAGGCTTCACCCTCCTTGACCTTCCTTGAGTTCCAAAAGGAATATTCAAATAGTTGCTTATCAGGGAAGGGCAGGAATGCAGAAACAAAGTAGCAGCAGTAAAGAAACAATAGTTCAGTCATGGGGCAGGGTCCTGGTTCCTCTTCAAGGAATATACATAACAATATCTTTAAGTTCTTCTGTGGGAACAAAGGTCCCAGCCCAGGTGGAGGATGATAACTTCAGTCTGAGCACAAGATTCCTGGAGCACTGCCCTCTTACCTCACCACAAACCAATCAAAAGAAAGTCTGCAAACAGTGGAAGATAAGGAAGACTCTGATCCCCTCCGCAAATGATTCTCCCTGTAAAAACATTCATGGTTCAGCAGAATCTTTGGAGTTGATTTTGTTTTTTAGTTTGTTTTTAACCTTTTATTTTATGTTGGAGTACAGCCTATTAATAAAGTTGTGATAGTTTCAGGTGCACAGCAAAGCGACTCAGCCATACATATACATGTATCCATTCTCCTCCAAACTCGGCTCCCATCCAGGCTGCCACATAACATCGAGCAGAATTCCCTGTGCTATACAGTAGGTCCTTGTTGGCTATCCACTTTAAATACAGCAGTCGATCCCAAACTCCCTAACTATGCTTTCCCCCACTCCATCCCCCCAGTAACCATAAGTTTGTTCTCTAAGTCTGTGAGTCTGTTTCTGTTTGTAAGTAAATTCCTTAGTATCATTTCTTTTTAGATTCCACATATAAGGGATATCATACAATATTTCTCTTTCTCTGACTTACTTCAGTCAGTATAACAGTCTCTAGGTCCATCCATGTAGCTGCAAATGGCATTTCATTCTTTTTAATGGCTGAGTAATAGTCCATTATATGTATGTACCACATCTTCATCTTCTTTATCCATTCCTCTGTTGATGGACATTTAGGTTGCTTCCATGTCTTGGCTATTTGTAAAAAGTGCTGCAATGAACACTGGGGTGCATATATCCTTCCAGACCATGTTTTTCTCCAGGTATATGCCCAGGAGCGGGATTGCAGTGTCATATGGTAGCTCTATTTTTAGTTTCTTAAGGAATCCCCATACTGTTCTCCATAGTGGCTGTACCAATGTACATTCCCACCAACGGTGTAGGAGGGTTCCCTTCTGTCTACACACTCTCCAGCATTTATTGTTTGTGAATTTTTTGATGATAGCCATTTTGACTGGTTAAGGTGATACCTCATTGTAGTTTTGATTTGCACGTCTCTAATAATTAGTGACGTTGAACATCTTTTCATGTGTCTCTTGGCCATCTGCATGTCTTCTTTGGAGAAATGTCTATTTAGGTCTTCTGCCCAGTTGTTGATTGGGTTGTTTGTTTTGATGATATTAAGCCTCTTACCAATGGCATTTTTCATAGAACTAGAACAAAAATATCTTAAAATTTGTATGGAGACACAAAAGACTCCAAAGAGCTAAAGCAATCTTAAGAAAAATGGAGCTGGAGGAATCAGGCTCCCTGACTTCAGAGTATACTACAAAGCTATAGTCATAAAAACAGTATGGTGCTGGCACAAAAATAGAAATATAGATCACTGGAACAGGATAGAAAGCCCAGAAATAAAGCCATGCACCTATGGTCAATTAATCTACAACAAAGGAGACAAGACTACACAGTGGTAGAAAGAAAGTCTCTTCAACAAATTGTTTTGGGAAAACTGGACAGCTACATCTAAAAAAATGAAATTAGATCACTCTTTAACACCATACACAAAAATAAGCTCAAAATGGTTTAAAGGCCTAAATGTGAGATTGGACACTATAAAACTCCTAGAGGAAAACATAGGCAGAACACTCTCTGACATGATTTGCAACAATATCTTTTTTGATCCATTTCCCAGAATAATAGAAATAAAAGCAAAAATAAACAAATGGGACCTAATTAAACTCAAAAGCTTTTGCATGGCCAAAAGGAGACCATGAACAAAATGAAAAGACAACCCACAGATTGGGAGAAAATATTTGCAAATGATCTGACAAGGGATTAGTCTCCAAAATTTACAAACAGCTCATGGAGTTGATTTTTGGACATGAGTCTGCCTTCTCTCCAGGTTGCCAGCCTCCTGAAGAAAGCAAACTTTTGTTTCCAACCAACACTTGTCTTTCCGAGTATTGGCTTTCAAGCAGTGAGCAGCTGAACCTGAGTTCGGTAACAGAAACACAGACAGGGAACTCCGATTACTTTCAGCTTGACCTGCCGTTAGTCTTGCCCTTCAAAATCCTTCAAAAATTTCTAGAAAGGTAATGTTGGGGAGAAAGAAATTTTCTTTTACCCTTCTGGATTCTTCTGGCAGGTCTAAGACTTAAATTGATGTGACAGAGTTTAACAGGAGAAAGTCAAACAAAAGCTTAATAACATACATACTTTGGAGAGACCCAGAAAAATTCCAGAGTAACTCACCAAAATGACTGAAATACCTTAAATACCATCTTGAGCTAAAGACAAAAGATGTTGGGGGTAGTGGTTTGGGAAGGAAGGGAATTCACAAGGAGATGGAAAAGCAAATATTTCATAAGCAAGTGTTCCGTAAATAAGCGTTTGCTGGGCCATACAAAGACAATGGGACATAGGAATTTTAAATAAATTTTGATAGACTCTTCCCTGTCTAAACACCTAGCTCATCCTATACTTATGTACGGTGTTAGCTCCCTTCCTGGAACAAGTCCTCTATCTACATTCTTTAGGCAGTTAGGGGAAAGGTCAAAGTCTCTTCCTGAGTCTGTTTGGCCTTGTTTTCAGCTCAAAATAATTCACATGCCAAACAGACATTTTGGGGTGCCAAATTTTCTCCGCTATAGTAATTACCTAGGTTATTCTGAAAATAACAAACTGATCTAGTAAAAGTTTTCAAACAAAAGAGATTAACTATTCTCTGAAATTTAACCAGTAGGTTAATGAATATTTTAGGGTTGAGTCTTCCCTTGATTTTCAAGTGCCAGTGATACCTTTTACAAGCAATTTTCTCAAGAAGTTGGCATAATTGGAGCTAAAATTAAGTGTATATATATATATAATTGGCAGATGTTAGACTTAAACTATATGCAAAAAGCAGTGTTTCTTCTTACAGTGGTTTAAAAATAAACATTAATTAATTGGGATTAAATATGAACCAGTAAAAAACTTTAAAAATATTAGTTAAAATGACAAAATAAAAAGAAGTTCCACCTGAAGACATACATGTGCATATATAATTATTTTAGATGATTCAAATATCATTAGCTTCTTGGAGTTATATCTATAAATTATGTTAAATCTGTTCTTATATTACTATATAAATATTACATTAACATGTGAATTGTATTGCAATACTATTTGCTGATTCTGAGACTCGGATGTATTAATTTCTTAAAATGAAATTTGCAAACATTGTAATAAAACAACAGGTTATTGAGCTGGCTAGCTGTAATTAAACTTCAGGTGGTGTAACAAAAATTAAATTTTTTAACAGGTAGTCTCCCAATGCCCCTGAAAAATAGGTAATTGATGAAAATAACCATAATTCAATATAATTAGTACAAGAAATTCTCATACCCATATTACAATATAACTGTTTAAAATACAACATAAAATGTTATCCATTTCAAACTTCACAACTTTTAACTTTAGTTAAAAACTGGAAACATTTTAGTGCAGGATAATAGTTTTCTGACTTCTCTTGCAGACAGGGATTGTTGCCTGCCATTCCAGTAAAGAAAGAATGTTGCCTATCTTTCTTCTACAAAGATCAAGCCATCAGCCACTACAGCTGCTCCCTTCCACCCATGGTATGCCCTGAAAGGAATTCAGGATGGAGACAAACAGGAAGCGTTCTGGACTTTGGATACTGGCCCTAGATAGTTAAGCTTCATATCTAAGGAATAGTTCCAATGAATCCAGAATCTTGCATCTTCCTCTACATAGAAAAGCACTAAAATTAATTTTTTTTTTTTTTTTTGCGGTACGCGGGCCTCTCACTGTTGTGGCCTCTCCTGTTGTGGAGCACAGGATCTGGACGTGCAGGCTCAGCGGCCATGGCTCACGGGCCTAGTCGCTCCGCGGCATGTGGGATCTTCCAGGACCGGGGCACGAACCCGTGTCCCCTGCATCGGCAGGCAGACTCTCAACCACTGTGCCACCAGGGAAGCCCAGCACTAAAATTATTAACTTGAGATGTCTGTTCTTTGTGATTAGCAGTAATCTTTTGATCTTCAACTACATGTTTTTTTCCCCCCAGCAAAAAACTCCTGGCTCCTCCCTTAACTCTAAGGAACTGCTCCAAAGAGATACCTGAGAGGCCTGTCTCCCAGGCTATAGTATTCAGTAAGACATCCAAATAAAACTTAATATGCAACTTTTAGGTTGTGTTTTCTCTTCAGTTGATACTCTTCTTCTTGCTTTTTGACTACTACGTTTGTACTTATGAGTTTAAAACACCCTTTTGTCCTGAGTGAAAAATTCTAGGCTGTTAGACATGTTTTATCAAATCTTAGATACCATCATTTTAAAATACACAATTATTTTATGTAGGGCTAAGATTATTGAAAAAAGGGACAAAAATGACAATTATCTATAACATGGTGCTTTCTTATGACTTATTTACAAAATAACTCATTTATATTTAGACATAGATTTCTATAATATAATCAACTCATATATTTTTTCACTTATAGAATCCAACTCTTCCAAATAATTTTTCTCCTAAAGTTTTTAACGTCTGTTTTCCATTCCATATCCTCCTCTGTGCTGTCAGTACTGTTAGTGGTATGGCATTAAAAAAAATGTTTTATAATAGCTGAGATTTTTTCTCCCCAATACATTTATATCCGTCCCCCAATTTTTGAGATCCTGATTTTTTACCTCCTCTAAATGTGACAATGAAATGTTTGCAGGACAGTAGGCAAGACTCATGGTTTCTCTTCAAATAATCCTTAAATTATTGTTGATTGAAATTTCAAATGGCTGAGGGTCACACTAACAAAAATAGTAAGGTTTCCCCCATATGCAGGCTGTGACACTGGTGTCATTGTGACTATCACCTGCCAATGACAATTTTAATATGCCATTGAACTTAAGATGTGTCCTACCTACAGATACATAAAGATATGGGAAAATGTGCATCTTACAATTGAGGAAATATGTAATTAATATTGCAGAAGGATACAATATTTAATAATATTTTATTATGAATTAGTGAATAGCTTTTTCCATTTGCCTTGCCCTTAAGATCCCTCATTATGTTTATAAAATTAATATATTTATGACA
The DNA here is from genome assembly GCF_059928025.1 of Delphinapterus leucas. Classification (NCBI taxonomy): domain Eukaryota; kingdom Metazoa; phylum Chordata; class Mammalia; order Artiodactyla; family Monodontidae; genus Delphinapterus; species Delphinapterus leucas. The sequence continues at coordinate 73,771 of NW_028322294.1, read as the reverse complement.
TTTTCAATTTATACTATGTATATATATTTTCATATTTGTGTATGTACACAGGTATGTATGTAAAATAATTCTTTATTCTCCATAGGAAATAATGTGTATTTGCCCCATGTTTTCCAGTTTCATTATGAGGATTTGGGTAAGAGTATAGAAATATATCTTTAGGTGTCCAAATTTATTTCTTGCAACCTGTTTTCAATTTTTATCACCATCAGTAAACTGTTATTTTGGTTCCAGTCTACGTCTCTGCTCTCATGAAACAATTTGTTTCAAAAGGCTATAGCTCTGTTCAACAGGAAATTCCAACATAGTATAGCACTTAAGAACATGACATTGAAAAACCAATAAGTGCACCATTAAGGAAATGCGGTTACCTAGATTTGTGTTTGGTGTTACCAGAAGGTAGATGGTAAGGTGTTATTAACATTCAGTGGTGAATTTATTCTATGGTTTATGAAGGACAACTGAAAACAGACACCAACGATAATGACATTTTTCAAGTCCTATCACTTCACTTTCAACCTGGTATTCCACCCCATGAACCATATATTTTTGGTTTTTTTTTTTTTAAATGCTTACCTGCCTAGGTTTATGATTGACCTCTCTTCTATTTCTTCTGAAAACTATTTCCCTCATTTCTTTATTTTTTTTATTTCTATTCTATCTTCCAGTAAATACACATATTCTTTACTAGAACTGTATTCCACCATTTCTTTCTTCTATCTATGGATTCTATCTAATAAATAAAAGAGTGGCTCCAAGAGTCCAAATAGTACAACACTTTATGTGAATGACAGCCAACTCTACTTTCAGTTTTCTGACCTCTACTTTCATAGGTCAAACTGATTGCAGACATATGCATATGGATAGTGTTGCTTTTTTGTTTTTGTTATTTTTTATGAATAATTTACTTGTGTTTTATATCATCAAGTCTGAATAATATTGCAAATAATATTTCAACAAAGTTCCTGAAAATAGGAGACATTTTTCAGTGACTAAAGTGACCACACTCATAGCTACATAAAAGATCACTCAAGATGAACTGACTTAGGAAACTGGAAGATTAGACAATGTAGTCTTTGCATAATTGTGGTAATGTGGCTACACACAAAGCCATATTGCCTAATGCTATCACCAAGACCTCAGATCATATCACTGATGGGGAGTTATAAAATCAAGTATAATATTCATGAAATTAAGGATTGACCTCTAAAGGGAGGATTTTAATGCTGCAAAATAGCTTCGACATGTAATTCTCCTTTCCCATAATCCGGCTAATGATACCTACATTCATTGGCAAAATTAAAAATATTTTGTTACTCAATTCCTAATTACAAAATATTTTATAATGAGTAAATGGATTACAATTATAGATATTCTGCCTTCTGTTTAAAAAAGCGTTTTATACACAGAAAATATTTTTACTCCTGTCATCTCATGATGAAGACATTTCCACCGCCTGCACCACTGTCTCTACCGTGCTCAATTCAGACTCAGCAATTGGAGAATCTACCCTGAAGAAGGTTTTGTCGGCTAGGGAGATGGAAGATACATTGGTGTGGGCCTGTGTGTATGTGTGTGATGGCTGTGGCTGTGGCAAAGGAAGACACAACTGGAAAGCGCCCCCTCTGTGCAGCCTGCAACTCATTTTATAGGCAATGAATTTGGCAAGGGGATGCAAACCAAGTAGCAAATTGTTGGCATTTAGTTTTAAAATCAAATATGAGTAATTCTGGTGGAAAAGAATCCATTGTTGAAAAGTACCATTTCTGTTAAAGCACAACATGTAGACATATGTAATCATATATGTACACACATATTTACTTTTTCTGTTCTGATACGACATTCATTCTACCAAGGGGGTCAGAGCTTTTAGGTTAGATGCTTTACTGCTATCACCAGTGGTTTCTCAAACCTCACACCTCTGCTTCCATATCAACCCTGTGCAAAATGTCATCGGTATTATCTGGGGGTGTTTAAGAACTTATTCTCTTTATTCATAGATTTGCTAGAACACCTTTTCATTCTCAATACAATATTATATTTATAAAGTTCTTAGAAGGTCACACGAGGTCAGATTTAATGGTTTGCTCGATTATACAGGAGAGAACTAGGTGAGGACATTTGGACACGATTGGCTTCTAAGTTTAATTTTCTCTCTTAAAATTCCATGAAATCTGTGCTCATTACTCAACACTTTCATTGCTCAAAAGAAGACGTCACTTGAAGGGGAAGCCTGTTATACAAAGATGTCCTAACATTTCCACATAATTCATCTCTGTACCCGAAGCGATATATCACGTTTCTTGATTAATGCCCACCAGAACAAAATAACCTGGGATGGTTTCTTGTAGTTTGCATTAATATTATCTGGCCGACACACCTAGAGGTTACTGGTCTATTGAGTAGCAGTTAATAGCTAGCTGTAGAATGCTTATTTAAGTTTTCAATTTAAATGCCTAGATAATGCTGGGGGCAGTGCAGATATATAAACAACTTGTTCTTGGCCTTAAGAGGTGTGATTATTGCTTAGGATGAGCAACTGTTCAAGATATCCTCAGGGGATGTGAGATGTGACAGATGACACACTGATACTATTGAGAAGGAGCCTGCCAGATGGTCAGAACCTGCAGCTGTGGAATGAGGACAGTATGAAGGGACCTGGGGCAAAAAAACAGTCTCTGTAGCAATCTGGTAGCAGCAACATTTGGAAACCTGAGAGACCGGGTCTAAGGGTATGGGAGAAAAACCTCACAAAGTACATGAGTTAGATAAGAACTGAAAGTAGACTCATTTCACAATTCAGTCTTTTCCTGATTAAATCATCTTCTATGACCTGAGAGGTTGGCTGTTTCTACTTCATCTTGATATAACATACAAGTTACAGTAAAATTTAAAATTTTACTTTAAAAAGTGAATTTTTCCCCCCCTCGGGCTACAGAGAAAAGAGTTGGTTATTGCTCTGGCCACAGTTTCAGCACGTTCTTTAAGTCGCCCTGTTATCAAAATCTTTTGCTCTCTTCAGTCTCCATATGCTGTTTACAGCTTGTAGTGCTGAGGATCATTAATTCTTTGTCCAACCGGTATATCATTGGTGGATGAGGACACAAGGAAGTATGAACTGCAAATGAATGTTTGGAGGACAGGAAGGCAAGAGTCTCTGTCAGCCTCATTTTTAGTGTTATTCGAGAAGCACAATACAATGGTGGGAAAATAGTTATTAAAGGGAAACATCAAAATTTACCCATCCCAGCAAGAATATGCCTTTCAGATGAAACATAATATTTCTGACATGCTTTAAATGTAAGGAATGATACTTTGCTAGATTATAGGAGAGAGAAGCTGTCACTGTAATTACACATCACTATTCTTTAGATTTTTTTTTTTTTTTTGAGGTACGCGGGCCTCTCACTGTTGTGGCCTCTCCCGTTGTGGAGCACAGGCTCCGGACGCACAGGCTCAGCGGCCATGGCTCACGGGCCCAGCTGCTCCGCGGCATGTGGGATCTTCCCGGACCGGGGCACGAACCCATGTCCCCTGCATTGGCAGGTGGACTCTCAAGCACTGCGCCACCAGGGAAGCCCATATTCTTTAGATTTTTAATTAAATATTTTAATATAAGTCAAATACAATAAAATGCTCTCATGCCAATGCCATGATTACTACAGTTTTATAGTAAGTCTTGAAAGTGAAAAGGTAAGTGTCTGACCACCTTTAAATTATTTTTCAAAATACTTCTGGCTATTCTAGGTAAATGGCATTTCCAATAAATTGTAAAGTTTGTCAAGTTTACAAAATTTCTTGCTGAGATTATGACTGGGATTGAAACGAAGCTATAAAGTCTTCCAAGCTATGTATGTAGTTCAATAATCTGTTTATTTAAATTTTAATTTTTCAAGGTTACTCGTCTATTGAGTAGTAAGTAGTTCATAGCTAGCTGTAATTTATAGTTTATTTTGTCAAATTCATTCCTAAGTATTTTGATTTTGATACTACTGTAAATGATGTCATTATGTTAATTTTATATTGAAATATTTTGTCCATGGTGTCTAAAACTGCGATTAAAAAATATCTATTGCTCTTTTATTTTGAATCTTGCCATGATCACTTTACTTTATTGTATATATTTAGATTTCTTTCAGTTTGATTTTGGTGTTTTGTTTTGTTTTTTTACAAAGATTATCATATGGTTTGAAGACAGTTTTAGAGTGGGGCATCTTTGCCCTGTTGCAAAACTTAGAATGAAATTGTTCAGTCCTTCAACATTAAATATATACTAGTTCTAGGTTTTTCATAAATGACTTATCAAATTGAAAGGTAGTGCTCCACTCAAGACAGTGGAGTCGTAGGACGTGGAATTCACCTCCTCCCACAGATACATCAAAAATACACCTACAAATGGAACAATTCTCACAGAACACCTACTGAACACCAGCAGAAGACCTCAAATACCTGAAAGGACAAGAAAGATCTCTACGTAACCAGGTAGGATGACAGGAAAAAAAAGAGGAAGCAGGGCGGGACCTGCACACTTGGGAGGGAGCTGAAAAAGAGGGAAGGTTACCACACTCTGGGAAGCCCCCTCACTGGCAGGGAGATCAGCCAGGACAGAAAAGGAGCTTCAGAGGCTCCTTTTGCTCCTTCTGCAGAATGCAGCCCACTATCTATGGCAGGCAGAAAAGAGAGAGACCTACGTGGATGCACGTGTCACTGCCCTGTGCACCCCAGCTGCCTCCTAGGAGGGTTCCTGTTCCAACCACCACCTCAGCGGGCCCTGGGAGCAGGCATCAGTGGGTTGCCCACTCACAGAGGTGGGGTTGAAACCACAGCTGAGCCCCAGGGGCTGTGTGACTCAGGAAGCAGGGCTGAAATCTCTCAACATGGCTGCGTGCACTATGGATTTACACCTCTGCCTCTGGCTTTGTAAATTCATCACCTGTGGGACAACCAAATAGACAATGGGTGCTCCTGCAGCTGGGACAGATCTGGCCTTAGCAGCTGTGGGCTTTGTGGGTGCATGCACACGGGGGGCTGGCCTGGGCCTGGGTCTGAGTTGCCTCCATAGCTCCCAGAGTGGGTCCAGGTTCGTAACTACTGCAGTCCATGGACCTGACTTCAGCGCACTGCACTGGTGGCCTTGTGGAAACAGTGCCTGAGAGACATGAGGCATTGTGTGATCCAATCCTGCCTACCTCACACTGCAGCTCACAAACACAGCTCAGAAACAGATCTGGGGTTTCTACTCCAACACCTCGGGAACAGATACTGCCCCTGACAAGGCAGTGACAACCACAGAGCTAAGGGGAGGACCTGCTCAACCTCCAGTGCAGGACCTGGTCACCACAACACCAGTCACACCTCCTATCAAGGGGATAATGGCCAGCATATACCGAGGAAAGAGGTGGCAAGGCATCTATATTAAAAACGGCCTTCACACCAAATATATTAAACCCATGCAGGTGACACAGGGATGTTCCCACATAAAAATAGTCCCCCAAGATCACAGTAGATAACTGTTTCTCCTAAACTCATAGAGCAAGAGAAAAAAAGTAAAATGAAGAATCAGAGGAATGATTCTCAATTAAAACATCAAGAGAATTCTCTTGAAAAAATAAACAATGAAACAGACCTCTTCAGTCTAACAGACATTGATTTCAAAAAGGAGATAATAAAAATACTGAAGGAATTTAGAAAGGCTATTAACAGAAATGCAAATTACTGTAAAAAGGAACTATAAACTATAAGGACGAGTCAAGAAAAGTTAGAAAATTTATTTCCAGAGATGAAAGCTGAACTAAAGGCAATGAATGCAGAATGAATAATGCAGAAGAAGGAATAAGTGACCTGGAAGATAGAATAATGGAAATCACCCAATCAGAACAGCAGACAGAAAGCCAAATGATAAAAAATGAAAGCAATATAAGAGACTTTTGGGATAATATAAAGCAGGACACTCTACTGATAATAGGGATCCCAGAAGGAGAAGAAAGAGAAAAGGGGATTGAAAATGTATTTGAAGAAATTATGGCTGAAAACTTCCCAAACCTAAAGAAGGAAACAGCTATCCAAGTACAGGAAGCACAGAGGGTCCCATACAAGGTAAACCCAAACAGACCTACACCAAGACATATTATAATAAAAATGGCAAAATTTAAAGAGGATTCTAAGGCAGCAAGAGAAAAAGAGTTAATTACAAGAGAACCATAAAGCTATCAGCTGATTTCTCTACAGAAATGTTGCAGGCCAGAAGGGAGTGGCAAGATATATTCAAAGTACTGAAAGGGAAAAATCTGCAACCTAGGATGTTCTACCCAGCAAGATTATCATTTAGAATAGAAGGAGAGATAAAGAATTTTTCAGACAAGCAAAAAGTAAAAGAATACAGCAATATTAAACCTATCCTAAAGGAAATATTGAAAGGTCTTCTCTAAATAGAAAAGAAGTAGGAATCTATAGGAAAGAGAAAATCACAATTGAAAAGTAAGTAACTTAAATAAGCCAGTACACAGATTAAAAAATATCAAAAAAATTCTGTGAAAGCAATGATAACCACAATGAACAGCAAAAGGATATACAAGAAGATGTAAAAGAAGACATCAAAATTATAAAGTGTGGGGGAGAAGAGTAACAAAATATAGATTTTTTTTCTAGAATATGTTTGAGTCTATATGACTACCAGTCTAAGGCAAGTAGATGTAGGAAGGGAATACTATACTTGAAAAATAGGGTAAGCACAAATCAAAAACATACAATAGATTTACAGAAACCAAAAAGAAGAGAACATAATTATAATACAAATTGAAGCACAAAAGGAAAAACAAGAAGGGGCAAAGAAGAAATATAAAATCAATGGAAAAACAAGATTAAAGGGGAAATAAATATATATCTATCAATAATTACCTTAAATGCCAATAGAATCAATGCTCCAATCAAAAGACACAGAGTGGCAGAGTGGATAAAAAAACAAGAGCCTACAATATACTCCCTACAAGAGACCCACTTTAGGGCAAAGGACACACATAGACTGAAAGTGAGGGAATGGAGAAAGATATTTCATGCAAACAGAAATGAAAAGAAAGTGGGAGTCATAATACTCATATCAAACAAAACAGGCATTAAAACAAAGGCTATAAAGAAAGATAAAGGACACTATAATGCCCAAAGGATCAATACAAGGAGAGGATATTACACTCATCAACATATATACACCCAATATAGGAGCACCAAAATACATAAAACAAATACTAACAGACATAAAGGGAGAAACTGACAGGAATACAATAATAGTAGGATACTTTAACACCCCACTCACATCAATGGACAGATTTTTGAGACAGAAAATCAGTAAGGCAACAGAGAACATAAATGATACAATAGAACAGTAATGTAATTGAAATTTCAGGACATTACATCCAAAAAAAGAATATACATTCTTTTCAAGTGCACATGGAACATTGTCTAGGATTGACCACATACTAGGGCAGAGAAACAAGCCTCAACAAATTTAAGAGTATAGAAATCATTTCAACCATCTTTTCTGACCAAAATGGCATGAAACTAGAAGTCAACCACAGAAAAAGAAATGAGAAAAAAAACAATTATATGGAAATTAAACCACTAAACAACATGCTACTAAAAAAACAGTGGGTCAACAATGAAATCAAAGAAAAAAGTAAAAAAAACCACCTTGAGGCAAATGACAATGAAAACATAATCATGCAAAATCTATAGGATGCAGCAAAAGCACTGCATAGAGGGACGTTCATAGCAATACAGACCTTCTTTAAGAAACAAGAAAAATCTCAAACAATCTAACCTACCACTTAAAAGCAGTAGAAAAAGTAGAACAAACAAAACCTAAAGTCAACAGAAGGAAGGAGATAATAAGAGAGGAAAAAATAAAATAAAGATTAAAAAATAGAAAAAAATCAATGAAAGCAAGAGCTGGTTCTTTGAAAGGGTAAACAAAATTGACAAACCTCTGGTCAGTCTCACCAAGAAGAGAGAAGTCCCAAATAAACAAAATAAGAAATGAAAGAGGAGAAATCACAACTGATATCACAGAAATACCAAAAGCCATAAGAGAACACTATGAACAATTGTATGCCAACATATTTGACAACCTAGAAGAAATGGACAACTTTTGAGAAATATAGAGCCCACCAAAACAGAATCGAGAAGAAATAGATAATTTGAACAGACAGATCACTAGAAGTGAAATAGAATCTGTGATTTAAAAAAAAAAAATCCCTACAAATAAAAGTCCAGGGCCAGATGGAGTCGTAGGTAAATTCTACGAAACATACAAAGAAGAACTTATGCTGATCCTTCTGAAACTCTTCCAAAATATTAAAGAGGAAGGAACACTCCCAAAGACATTCTTTGAAGCCATCATCACCCTGATACCAAAACCAAAGACACTACCAAAAAACAAAATTACAGGCCAATAACTTTGATGAATATAGATGCAAATATTTTCAACTGAATATTAGCAAACCAAATCCAACAACACATAAAAATGATCATATACTGCAACCAAGCTGGATTTACCCCAGGGTCACAGGGATGGTTCAACATATGCAAATCAAACAATGTGATACACCACATCATGAAAAGATAAAAACCATATGATCATCTCAATAGATGCAGAAAAATCATTTGATAAAATTCAACATCAGTTTATGATAAAAACCCTTATGAAAGTAGATATAGAGGGAACATATCTCAACATAATAAAAGCTATTTATGATAAACCCACAGCCAATATAATACTCAATGCTGAAAAGCTGAAAACCTTCTTGCTAACATCTGGAACAAGACAAGGATGCCCACTCTCACCACTTCTCTTCAACATAGTATTGGAAGTCCTAAGCACAGCAATCAGACAAGAAAAAGAAATAAACTGTATTCAAATTGGCAGGGAAGAGGTAAACTTGTCATTATATGCAGATGACCTGATACTCTATATAGAAAACCCCAAAAACTCAACACAAACTACTAGAATTGATAAATGAATTCAGCAAGGTAGCAGGATACAAGATTAACATACAGAAGTAAGTTGCATTTCTTTACACTAACAATGAAATATCAGAAAGGGAACATAAAATCACACAAAAAAAGATTATTTAGGAGTAAATCTCACCAAGGAGGTGAAAGACTTATATGCTGAGAACTACAAAACATTAATAAAGGAAATTGAAGATGCCACAAAGAAATGGAAAGATATCCCATGCTCTTGAATTGGAAGAATTAGTATTGTTAAAATGGCCATACTACCCAAAGAAATCTACAGATTTAATGCAATACCTATCAAAATACTCATGACATTTTTCACAGAACTAGAATAATCTTAATATTTATATGGAACCATAAAAGACCCAGAATTGTCAAAGCAATCCTGAGGAAAAAGAAAGCAGAAGGCATAACCCTCCCAGACTTCAGACAATACTACAAAACTATAGTAATCAAAACAGCATGGTCCTGGCACAAAAACAGACACATGCATCAATGCAATAGAATAGAGTCCAGAGATAAACCCATACACCTATGGACAATTAATCTTCAACAAAGAAGGCAAGAATATACAAAGGAGAAAAGACAGTCTCTTCAGCAAGTGGTGTGGAGAATGTCAGACAGCTGCATGTACATCAATGAAGCTAGAACACACCCTCACACCATACACAAAGATAAACTCAACATGGCTTAAAGACTTAAATATAAGACATGACACCATAAATCTCCTAGAAGACATCACAGGCAAAACATTCTCTGAAATAAATCATACCAATGTTTTCTTAGGTCAGTCTTCCAAGGCAATAGAAATAAAATCATACATAAAGAAAGGGGACCTAATCAAACTTACAAGCTTTTGCACAGTGAAGAAAACCATAAACAAAATGAAAATACAACCTATGGACTGGGAGAAAATATTTGCAAATGATGTGACCAACAAGGGTTTAATTTCCAAAATGTTCAAACAGCTCCTACAATTCAGTAACAAAAAAACCCAAACAGCCCAGTCGAAAAATGGGCAGAAGACCTAAATAGACATTTCTCCAAAGAAGGCATACAGATGGCTTATAGGCACATGAAAAGATGTTCATCATTGCTAATTATTATAGAAATGCAAATCAAAACTACAACGAGGCACCACTTCACATCAATCAGAATGGCCATTACTAAAAAGTCTACAAATAATAAATGCTGGAGAGGGTGTGGAGAAAAGGTAAACCTCCTAGAGTGTTGGTAGGAATGTAAATTGGTGCATCCTCTATGGAGAACGGTATGGAGGTTCCTCAAAAAAGTAAAAATAGAGTTGCCACATGATCCAGAAATTCCACTCCTGGGCATATACCCAGACAAAAGTATAGTTTGAAAAGATACATGCACCCCTATGTTCATTGCAGCACTATTTACGATAGCCAAGACATGGAAACAAGCTAAATATCCATCAACAGATGAATGGATAAAGATGATGCGTTATATACTTACAAAGGAATATTACTCAGCCATTATAAAGAATGAAATAATGCCATTTTCAGCAACATGGATGGACCTAGAGTTTATCATACTAAGCAAAGTCAGTCAGAAAAAGAAAGACAAATGCCATATCATATCCCTTATATGTGGAATCTAAAATATGACACAAATGAACATATCTACGAAACAAAAACAGACTCATAGATATAGACAACAGACTTGTGGTTGCCAAGGTGGGGGTAAGGGAGGGAAGAACTGGGAGTTTGGAATTAGCAGATGCAAATTATTATATATAGGATGGAGAAACAACAAGGTCCTATTGTATAGCACAGGAAACTATATTCAATATCCTGTGATAAAACATAATGGAAAAGAATATAAAAAAGAATATATATATGTATAACTGAGTCACTTTGCTGTACAGCAGAAATTAAACACAACATTGTAAATCAACTATACTTCAATAAAATTTTTTTAAAAAGTAGTTGTTCTATTCATAGTTGACTGATTTTTAAAACTCATGAATATGTTTTCAGAAACTCATGAATATGTTTTTAGTATTGCAAATGCTTTCTTTGCACCTATTGAGATGGCTTTGTGAGTTACTTTTCCTTTATTCTGTTACTGTGGTGAATCATGCTGTTTCTCAAATACTGAAGAAATATTGTATTCCTGAGTATACATTTAACTGAACAATGATACATTGCCATATATGATGCTGTTTTGTGGAGGATCTTTGTATTTGTCTTCAAATGCGATATTGGTCTGTAATTTTCTTGCAACGTCTATGTCAGACTTGGGTGTCAGAGATGTGCTGTCCTCAAAAATGAGTTAAGTATTCTCTATTTAGAATTAAATCTGTAAAGTCATTTTAATACACTCTTTGTAGAAAGGTTTATGGATAAAAATTAAATGTCTAATAGGTATAAGTTTAATCAGAAATTCTAGTTTTTTGAATCAGTTTTGGGACATTGTTTTTCTAAAGTTTTTGAAATTATTTCTCAAATTTTATAAATTCATCCATTAAATATGTTATCTATTTTATTGATTTAATGCTGTTCAGAAATCCCCATTATTCTCCTTTTAATGTCTGAAGGATCTGTTTTAATGTCTGTACATCTGTCTAATGATGTTCTCTCATTTATTCCTGCTATTGATAACTTGTGTGTGTTATCACTTGTTTACCTAGTAGTCTTGTAAAGAATTTACCAACTTTATTTCCCTTTCCAAATAACAACCATTTGCCTTTGTTTTCACTTAAAAAGATTCTTCCTTCTATTCTCTTTATGACTGCTTTCATCATTATTATTTCTTTCCTTGCATTTACTATGGGGTAAATTGCTCTTTTAAAAACTTTCTTAATGTAGAAACATCTATCATTGCTTTTAAACATTTTCTTTTTCCAATACGGGGATTTTGTAGTAAAAATTTTCATCTAAGCAATGCTTAATCTGGTCTCACAAATTCAGATAGTCTGTATTTTCATTACTCAACTTGAAATGTTTTAAAATTTCTCTGGTGTTTTATTTTTTGATTCACTGTTCGTATATGTGTGTTGATTAATTGAAAAATTCAATGATATACTAATATATTATCACTATTGATATGCAATTTAACTAGATAGTAATCAGAGCATGGACTGTTATATTTCAATCATTTAAAGTTTAATCGAGTTATTGATTTGTTATTTGATTATTATTTGGCCCAGCAGCTAGTCTACCTTGGTGAATATCAGTCTGTAGAAACAAAAAATATACTCTTTAACAGTTGCTTATACTGTTCCATGAATGTCAATTTGGCCAGTTTGGTTGACAGTTCTGCTCACATTGTCTATATTGTTACTGATATTCATTTATCAGTTTTATCAGTTACTGTAAGAAGTACTTTTAAAACCTTAAACCATCGTCTTGATCTGTTTTACCTCTTAATTCTGCCAATTTTGCTTTCAAAAATGTTGAAACACTTTTGTCACATAGATATTTAGGGATTTTCATGTTAAAATTGAGAAAAGATGCATACATTGTTCTATAAAATGTTGCTTTATAATGTGTGTAAAACACTTCAGATTTGTTGAATCTATTTGGCCTATGTCAGATTTCTAAACTAATAAAATGTAGAGATGTACATATTTTGAAAATTCTATAGTAAAAACATGTTCATATTCAACTTTTTTCTTGCTTAATTAAGATTTTCTTGATAGTAGTAAACTGTTACAATATTTTAATCAAGAAAAATGGTCTAGCCTTTATGGGTACTCTAAATTGATAGCAACAATCCTGCCTTGGAAAGTAATTTGCTGGGAGTAATCAGTTCCAACTCTTACCACTTTCTATGTGTATGACCTCATTTATTTGTACTTAGATCCCTGGTCTATAAATTTGGCTTGTTGAGGTAATTGAATGAGTTCGTCCATGTAAATATATATCTTTTTAAATGGCAGCTACACATTAAGATCCCAAGTGTTGCCTAATGGAATGATCAGTAGCTTTATAAATGTAATGATTAATATTGCATAAGTTTAATACAAGTCATACAGATAAAGTTAGATAGAGGCAAGTATTTTTTAAAGATGGTATTAAGAAAAAACTTTCTATACCAAATATGAAAATATAGCTGATACATATTTTAAGAAAGTGGATATTCTTTGATAATATTAAGGCTAATATTTTCCATGACAAACAGTGGTATTCAATTAGATCTACATGCTATCAATAGAAAACACATCTAGTAATACTACCCACTTAAAGCAGCAGCAGGTGGAAGCTTTGAAAATACACCTTTATATTTTAGCAACAAGGTTCTCTTCTGGACACTATGGATATATAAGTATTTATAGGCTCTTAATTATTGATAATAGGTTTACAAATAGTATCTATACAATTTTATCTCCCTATTTACCCACCAATGTCAGTACCTATCTATCTATATCCACCTACATATATAAAGACAGAGATCAATATATCCATACATAAATGTATATATAGAGAGATCAAGACATAGAGATTATCTGTGTAGATGTATAGAGAGATATCTGTATATCTGTATCTCTGGAGAGAGATAGCTATCTATCAATTTGGGTGGTAGAGATAGAGAGAAAATGTATTATCAGTTACTGAACTTTATTTTCTCAATATCTTGATTAGATGGGGAAAATAAAATTATTATATCTACTCTGTAGAATAAACACTATTCATCTGGTTGCGGTGACCCAACTTACAATCCACAGGTCATGACAAATATAGTCTCTCTTGAACTTTGTGGAAAATCTCATCCTTGTAAGAGCAAGGAAAAGAAAATATAGCCTTTACTATATTCTTTGAAAGCATTATTTAATTCTGTTACTGGCCAATCTTTATTTCCAGGAATAATTATAAATAAGTCAAAATAAATAAAATTAGCTACCTTAAGGTTTTGAGAGTCATTTCCCTCTTTACCCAATTTTTTTGTGATCATGCTAATAACCAAGAATAGAAAAAAGGAAAATGTAAACTAGAAACAAGTTGAATTTGGAAGAGATTACAAAAACCTTTAAATCAAAAGAAGAAAATTAATGTTATCCTTATTTAAGCATGCCCCAATAAAGAAACTATGGAAAGAGCTTTAAGAAAACAATTTTGACAGCTTAACTGTGTAGAAGATCATGTAGACTGAATTCAAGCTTCATGTAAGTAATATGACCATAATAAGGAAAATATGTCCTATTGCAATTTGGTCTATAAATATTCTGCCCATGTCATTGTAAGATTATTGACAAAATTCTTCTGGGAAACATATGGTTTACTGAGTTATAACAATGTTAACACCACCTGTGTCCCTAATTAGAACGTTTCAATTTAGTTAATCCTTAAATATCAAAGTCATGCTCATTACTTGTTACCAGGGCTAAGTTAATCACATAATAATGAGTAATATCAAGATGTCAAAATCACTAGAACTTCTGAGGCTAACTGCATATAAAAAGGATCAAATAAATATACTTATCATGGTCCGCTAAAGCACAATTAAGTACATATTTCTATTTTTCCCCATAGTATATTGCCAGTTCCAGGCCCAATGCCTAGAACCCTCTGGGCACATAGCAGGCATTTAAAACTTAATGTATAAATAAATGACTGTAGTATGAGGTTCCACCTATACAAGAAGCAATAAAGTCAGAGGATCAGTGAAGTGGACAGATGAAATTACAGAATATACTGATGAGATGATTCATATTTCAAAAACAAGAAGTGATTTTTTTTTTTATCCCTGCTCCTAGGTTTTCTGTAATTTGGTGGGAAAAAGCAAATCCAGTGAATCTAGTATACAGACTGAAAGCAATGAGTGACCCCTATGGAGCTGAGTAATGCCTAGGTCTATTTCAGTTTAGTTATACTAGTATTTTCCAACCCTGCACATATGAGAATCACCTAGAGAGAAGTAGAAATGAAAACCCCAAAACCAGTGCTTCATCTCTAAACAATTTGGTTATTTATTTTGGGGTGTGTCACATGCATGAGTATTTTTAGAAGCACCTCATCTCAGATCATTTGGAAGTATAGCTTGGGTGAGAAATAAAATTTAGCCAGTTGAAGGAAATAAGAATTTCTAACCAGATGTGGGGAATAGTGTGAAGAAAAAAATACGAACATGAAACTTTACAATATAAGTATTGCAGCATCATGGTGGTGGAGGAAAGTGGAGAGTTCCCAGAGATGAAGCTGAGAAAGAAGAGCAAGAGGAATTTGTTTTAAATATTTAGAGGCCAGGCTTTTACTGTAGACACCAGAAAGGAATATAAGGATTTCCGTTAAAAGAATGGCAGAGTTATTAGGCTGAACTTTCTCGTAGATGTTGTGGCTGCATTTGGTAAGTTAGTACCTCACTTGGGATTTTTGTAATACTATAAATAAGAGACAATATTACCTGAATTCAGAATAAGGATAAAGACAGTGAGAAATGAATAAAACTATATATGTATGTGTACATATTTTTATTAAGTTAAATTGGTAAATTCAACTTAATTTATCTGGAGAGACTAGTTTCTAATTTGAATGAGTGAGCATATGATATTATAATTAACTGAGTATTCCTACTAATATTAATGGTAATTTACTGATGTCAAGTTTCAGAGGCTATAAATGTTCGAGCTTCAGTCTTTATAAATCTGAAATGCAGGTTGTTAACCATTATCTTATTTACTTTTAAAAATGATCTCCTTTTGTCAGAGAAAGGGGGGATAATATATTGATAGAAGGACATGGAAATGCCAAGTGTATTAGTTTTCTATTGCTGCACAGCAAATTAACTTAAACAGTGGCTTAAACAAATCTATTACCTCACAGCTAACCCATGAACAACAGGGGTTTGAACGGAGCTGGTCCACTTCTATGCTGATGTTTTTCAATAGTAAATACTGCAGTACTACACAATCCCTGGTTGATTAAATCTGCTAATACAGAACTGTAGCTAGGGAGGAATCACACATATGGAGGGGTCCACACTAAGTTAAACATGGATTTAATTTAGAGTGGACCCTCTTTGCACCTCACTAACTCCTGCATTGTTCAAGTGCATTGTTAAGTGGTTTAGAAGTCTAGGCCCAAGTGGCTGGATTGGGTCTTATATGTCCCCAAATTAAGGTGTACCCAGCTGAGCTCTTACCTGAAGGATCTGAGGAAGAATCAGATTACAAGCTCATTCCTCCTGCTGATTTAATTCTGTTTCTTGTGACTGTAGTTCTTAGGTACCTGTCTCATTGCTATTGGGTGAGAGCTTCTCTATGCTCAGATGCTGCCTGTACTCCTTTTCATGTGTCATCCGCATATTCAAAGGCAGCAATATGTACCAAGTCCATCTCGTGTTTCAAATCTCTTTAAGTTCTGCGGTTGCTACTGCATCTGACTTCCTTTTCTGCTACAAGCCAGAGAAAAGTCTCTGCTTTTATGGGCTCATGTTATTAGACCAGACCAAACCAGTTAATCTGTATTTTAAGATTGACTTTGGAATTTAATTATACCTGTAAAATACCATCACAGCAGTACCTAGATTAGTGTTTAACTGAATAACCAAGGGATAGGAATCTTGGAAGTGGTGGGGGCCATTTATTAAACTATGCCTATAAGATACAATTATACACACAAGTATACACAGAGTTAAGATTCATCAGCTTTTAGTCAGTGATATAAATTTTTGGAGTAAATAAATTTGTACAAGATGACTATTCAGATGGTCAAAAGAGATAGAATTGTGCCAGCCCAAGGAACACTAATTGCAGGTATAGCAACAGAGTTAACAGAGTCTAAATAAAGATAGTTGATCAAGGAGGGCATGTTTATTTTCCTCCTGGAAGCTAAGGTGGAGAGCATTTTTTAAAGGTTAGATCAATTTCCTATGTCAAATGCTGAAAAAAGATTAAATAAGAATTCACAAGCAAATGCTGGATTTGGTCATTAATTATTCCAGTGATAGCTGAGTAATAGACATAATGAAATTCAGAAGCTGAACATTAGGAGGTCAAGAATATAGATTTGATAGGATTTGAAGTGGACTGATTTTTGAGAAACTTAAATAAGATGGGGAAGTCTTAAAGCAGTATTTAGATTCAATCCTGAATCTAATTCCAAGTGAGGGCCCGATAATATACCTGACATGTCTCCCTTTTGAAATAAAAGGTTTCTTAAGAAGTCAAAAGAATCTGCCCATCTACCCACTCACCTATCCACTCATCCACTCCCTATCTACCCTTTAGCCATGCATGCATCAAGCTCTAAGAAATAGATTCTTTTATTTCATTAAATATTTTAAAAATACAGTGACTGGTACTGAATTATGAGAATTCTTCATAATTTATAATGGTAAATGATGGATCTAATCTAAATAAGATTTTAAACAATTTTTTTATGCAGATAGACTTTATAAAATTAAAATGATACTTTCTAGAAGCACTAGGAGGGGAGCTGAAGGCGGCTATTTCTCACCAATGGTGTAAAGGGTACAGGAGAAAAGTTATCTTTCATACTGTGCTTCCATGTCACTCTTTTATAAAAATGTTTACGTGCATTATCTCTATAAGTTGGAAAATAATCCACAAAGGGTAAAGTTGGGGAGAAAAGCATTAAATTATGTACATTCCATTAAGTTGACTTAATTTTGTTTGAAAGAGTATTTTACTATTTTCTTACATTATAATTAACAATATAATCATTATCTCTGTGGTAAATTTGAGTTATCTTGTTCTTGTCAGATCATGGTTGCAACTGTCCTTTTATGTTATTACTGGGCATGAAGCACCATGAGACACTCTGGTAAAATCTTTGAATTTTCATATAATTCTCCCTTTCTAGTGCAAATTAGTAGCAGCAAATATATTTTTTCATGATAATAAGAGTGTATTTTCTCATAAGGATAACAGCTCATCTACTGGTATGAGTACTTAAAATATGACCAGAAAGTAGGAGGTAACTAGAAGGTTAGAAGTAACTATTTCCTACTAGAAACATCTACTCTTGGGAATCAGAATCTCTAGTCCACCAGCACAGTAACAAGGATGGAAGTACAAATTTCCCATGTTACTCAATGGTGTGATGGTGGGATCAGCTACTCCTACTGTAGCCTTTAGTTCCTAAACTTTTTTTTTTTTTAAAGGTACTGTGGTCACAGGACCATGTGATGGCCAACAGTTAAAAGTTTATTCCTCATCTTGAGAACAGCAGTCAAAACTTTCAGGGTGTCTTCATAATACCTTGGTTGTGTCTTAGGGTAATTCCAGTGTTCTATTAATCTGTCAGCTTCTAGGCAATAAAGTATACAGCAGGACCAGAGTATCCCATGGACATGTGTCAGTGTCATATCTCATGCACCCTTAGTCTGAGGTAATATTATGCAGGATGTCATGATGTTAGTTGGATGCTTTCTGAGTCCTAAGCTGGAAGTACTGGCTAAGGCTCTCTCTGATGCTATCAGGTCCAATATACTGCAGTAGTGATATAGACAGTCTATATGCTTGTTTTCTTCAATAGCCCATCTGACTCTAGTTAATGCTCTTTGGAACAACTTACTGATATCCCCTGGACCTTTTTCAGGCCTATCCCAAATGTACCATTTCCATTTTATAATGGATTGGTACTATTTTTAATCAATCTCATGACTTGGGTCTGACTATACAGTTCATAATGGAACCTCTGGTCGTATAATAATTTTCAGTCATATTATCAAGTCTTTAGTTTTTACTTGGGCCTTGTGGCAGGCTTAAACCTGCTTTACAGGGAGTAATTATCACTGCAGATGGCAGGATCTCACTCCAGAACCCTAGGTAGCTTTATTAAGGCTATGAGAGACTCTACACTACATTTTTATCTGTCTTAGATACTTCCAGCACCACGGACTATAGTGACTTAAGTAATCAAACGGTGAGGGTCATGTATACTGAGGCATTAACGTGCTGCATACCCCTCTTTTGTTCTGGTTCCATTTAAAACTGAGAAGTAACCAAATCACTTGCTGAATGGGTCCAATCTATATTCCAAAATTTACTATGAGCTCTCTCCAAAACTTAGTAGGCTTAAGTGTTGTTCTTTGTTTGTAGAAGGTACAAAGCACAATATCTTTACCTTGGATGTTTCAGCATGCCCCAAATAAACCCTCTCCCCCAAATTACCCAAAATGATAGCCCTCTGAATCTTTGTAAGATTTATTTCCCATCTTCTCATGTACAGGTATTGTATGAGGACATCCAGACAATTTGTCACTTCTTGCTTACCAGGTCCAATTCATATCATATCATCAATAGAGTGGATTAATGTGTTCATCTGTGGGATGTCTACAATGAAGGTCCATTTGTACTATACAGAGTAAATATGTCCATGGGGGCACTATCATAAACCTAAACTACCGATGTCAGATGAATGCAAAATACCCCTGCTTCTCCTTCTCAATAGGGATTGGAAGGAATGTATTTGCAAATCAATAGCAACATGCCATGTGCTAGAAGTTGCACTGAATTTTTCTAGTTAATCACACTACCTGCAGCAGAAAGCAAATCTTGTGACTAAGGTTTGATTACTCTTATGGTAGCCAGACAACTCCATGATCCATCTAAGAGCATTCCTTACATCTCTTAAGTGCTTACATTATTTATGAAGCTAGTTGATACCTTTCCACCAATATCATAAATCACACTGTTTATAAAGTCTTAGAAAGTGGAGTACTTCAGTAAGCCAGGGGTTTTCAATACCTCATTTTACTATCAATAATGCAGTGTTTACTTTCATCTGGCCAGCAAGTGATAAGATTTCCCCCAACCCTATCCTCAGAGTTTACTTCTTAAGACCTCTTCTGTTTCCAACTTACTTGATTTGGGTTCTCCTGCAAGCAGACCCGAGACAACAAGGATCTGAGTGTTATTTCTTTAGAAAGTGATACAATAAAATATTGGTAGGGTAGCAGGAAATAACAATGGGAAGGGAAAAAAATGGAGAAATAAAGTATGCATTATCGAACCAGTTACCACTGTGTGCACTAGAAAGGTCAGTTTCTCTGTGGTAGTCTAGGGACAATCAAATATATGCCTCAGTTCTCCCAACTAAGGAACAAGAATTATGTGGTATTTATCCACCAAATTACTAATGTCGTTGGATGAGGGTCTCTTCTGGGGGACTTATGCTCTATCACTCTGGTTTGCCTTGAATTTGGACCAGTGTACTTCTCAGCCCAGGGGAAAAAAAAAACAAACACCTTTAGAAAAGGATTACAGGTATTTTTCAATAGGCTGCCTTCCTCCTGTAAAGCATGGACCCGATACCGACAGTTTGTACTACTACCAGAGAATCTAGAAATTTGTACCAGGATAGCACACAGACTGATCAGGTTTAGGGTTTGCTAGCAATAAAATAATTGACTAATTTGTATCATAAAAGGAAATGAAGGCCAGAAAGAATTAGAAAATCAGGGTAAGAAGAGATCATGTGACTAGATGCTATGATGTGAATAAAGGGACAGGAGTAATGGGAGGAATACTACAAAGAGAAGGTTATTATCACCCTCCAAATCACACAGAAAAATAGATACTTTGGGGCTTCGAGTATATGTGACATCAGTATTATATAGCTCTACAAATAACATTAGAGAATTGATAGAAATACAGGCTTTGCCTCCACAACCCCAGTTACTTTTAATGTAACAATGTCAGCTATGAAACTCTATAAGACTGCTGGGGAAGCAGTATCCATCAGAGAGCACCAGGTTTATGCTTAGCAATCAGAGGCAGCTTTGTCAGGCAGAATTAATGAAGAGCAGATTTTGGAGAAAGAACATTTTTATGTGATTACTTGTCTAGATTTATTTTTTTACATATTTTTTATTTGCTTTATTTTAAGTCAACATTCCAGAAAGCACGATTAAATCCAGGAGGGAAGTGGTCAGATACTGGATTAATAGCTGGTAACTCTGTCAGAGAATATGTGAAATCACCTAAGAGAGGGCTGAATGAATCAAAAGACACATTGTTATTCTTTTAATCTAAATCCCTAGGCAAGAGGCAATGTTGTAATTCCTCCTACAGCTGTTCCATCAAATATCTGTTCTATTCCTACATATTTCCAGTGAAAGGGAACAAATGACCTACCCATCACTGTAAGCATTTGATGTGTAGGTCCATAACAAAAACGATATAAAAACAGACTATATGAAATTGAAGAAATTGAATGTTAGGGTGACTTTAAAAAGTTCACAGACAAGCCATTGCATATGATATGGATGTAGCATAGTAAATAGCACTTACTTTTACAGATTTAGTGAAGGCACTGCATGCCATTAGGAAGGAAAATAGAAATAGAACCATAGACCCAGAAAAGCATAGACTGGGCTAAAAGAATAGCTATTTGTTCAGTGCTGTTGAGGAAGAGAACTCCTAATAGGGAATCAACTATATAAGCAGCCTGGGGTCAGAATGCAAATGGTTTTGAAAATCTAAGTGGTTTAGAATTCACTCTGTAGGAAATGAACAGTCACTGGTGGCTTTTAAATAGAGGGGTGGCATGGTTAGAAGTAAGAGTGATGTTTAGGCTTAAGAGAAAAGAGAGAGAAGATGCAATGAGAGCAGGTAATCACAAAATTATTTAGCGGTAGAATAAAGAGAGGAGGGCAGTCTGAATGAGACAAGGCAGAATCTTTTGGAATAATTGTTTTGAACTTGTTATTTTCATTATGATTTTTTAAATTATGAAATAAAGTCCACAAGGGACATTATGAATGTTATCCCATCATAGTCTACATACCATCTCTGACCTATGAAGATGGAATGATGGATGGTGGGGGGTTGGTACAGTGTAACTGAAAATTTCTTTCCCTGAAATCCATCACTGTATTCTACCTCTGAAACATCCCAACCCTGATCATCATCCCTGCACTGTTAGTTGTAATATTAAAAGGCATATTTTTAAATATTCATAAAGGGAATATATTAAATATATTTTATTTCCCATGAATATGTTCTTCAGTCCAAAGCCTATTTCAATGCAGTTACCTCAAAAAGAGGGATAAGAAGACAATAACAAAAAGAGTAAGTGACTATCTGGAGTTAAACTACTAAAGGCAAAAATTTTTTGATTTAGAAAATGCTGTGTATAAGACTCTTTAATAAATGCTTTTCAAGGGTGACATCAGCATCAAGACAATGTGAGATGTTCCCTTTGTCTTTTCCCTTCCATCTACAAATGGTAAAACAGCCATAACTCAAATGTGTCTTTGTCCAACATGCATGGGCAGCAGAGAATTCCATATATCTGTACACCTAAAATGTGGGTGGACTAGAAGATAGGAGGCAAAACCAGGGAAACAACAGATGCAGTGCCTGTAATCTTGGACCCCCATTTGCAGCAGCTGAACCTACAGCTCCAGAGAACCAGGAAGCATCAGGGGAGGGAGCATACACAACACTGGCCTCCTGGCTGCAGGGGTATTTGTGGTCACAGGGAACCAGATGGCAGTGGGATCTGCAGTCTCATCCCTTGAGGCACCTGCAAATCCAACCTCCCCCATCTGCAGTGGTGGCGCCCACAAACCTGACAACCTTGGTCAAAGCAGAGACACCCCTACCCTGGCTTTCCCTCCACATTCTCCCTTTTCTTGCAGTGGTGGAGCCTGTTACCCAGGAGACCCAAGATGGAGTGAAGTTGTCCGCCATCCTGGTGCCCCAGGTGGCAACACCAGTAACACTAGCAGCAGCAAGACAATACGATTTCAGAGGTATAAGCAGTGACAAGGGTTCCAGACAACACCTCTGACAAAGATGGTAGGTGGTGGAAAGTACCCATTCTGAAATATGGCCAGAGGCAACTCAGGTAAGACAAACTTAATTTGTGCTATACTGCTGCCTACTGAAAAACAAAAGAAAGACCTCTAATTACTAGCATGATAAATTCTTAGAATTAAAAAAAAAAAAAGGGCTTCCCTGGTGGCACAGTGGTTGAGAGCCTGCCTGCTGATGCAGGGGATACAGGTTCGTGCCCCGGTCCAGGAAGATCCCACATGCTGTGGAGCGGCTAGGCCCGTGAGCCATGGCCACTGAGTCTGCATGTCCGGAGCCTGTGCTCCACAACGGGAGAGACCACAACAGTGAGAGGCCCGCGTACCGCACCAAAAAAAAAAAAAAAAAAAAAAGGTTTACCCTAAGAAGAAAGGTGATTGCTACTTCAAATGTGCCAGCAGAGGAACAACTCATCAAGCAGGAAGAGCCACAATAACATGGTATTACAAAAGGAAAATGACAATTCTCCAGAAACCAAACAAAGTCATGGAATATGATGATCTAACTAACCAAGAATTCAAAATAGCTGTCATATGGAAACTCAAAGAGCTACAAGAAAACTCAGAAAGGCAGTTCAATGAGCTCAGGAATAAAATTAATGAACAGAAGAAATACTTTACTAAAGATATTGAAACTCTAAAAATAACCAAATAAATTCTGGAGCTGGAGAACTCAATGAGATGGAAGAATGCATTAAAAAGCACTGGAAATAAAGCAGACCATATAGAAGAGAAAATTTGTGAGCTCTATGAAAACTATCCTACTCTGTTAGGAAGAGCAATATTAGAATAATGGATAGCCAGAAGGAAAAGAGAGGGAGAAAGTAACAGTATATTTAAAGAAATAGTTTAATAGTTTGATAATTTGATAAAACTATAAAGGAAGAGGAAAAACATGGGAATTGTTATGGCAAATGAAGATAAAATAGTTATTTTCTGCTGATACCACCTTGTCTATGAGAGGTTTTATACAAATCTCATGGTAACCACAAAACATAAATCTAGAGAAGAGACATGAAACATAAGAGGAAACAGAAAAATCAGTTGAAAAAAACTGAGAAAAATCATAGAAAACCATCAAACTAAATGGCAGACAAACACAAGGAAAAATGGACAATGCAGATATAGAGCAACCAGAAGATAAAATGAAGTACTACGACCTCATCTATCAATAATCACCCGAAATGTAAAGGGAGTGAATTAGCCAATCAAAAGACACAGAGTGACTGAATGGATTAAAAAAAGACCCAATTATATGTTGCTTCCAAGAGACTCACACCAGCTCTAAAGAAAAACATAGGCTCACATTTAATGGATGAAAGATAGCACTCCAAGCAAATGGCAGTCAAAATAAAGTGAGTGTAGCCATACTCATTAGACAAGATAGACTTCAAGCCAAACAAGGTAACAAGAGACAAAGATGAACATTATATAATAAGAAAGGAGACAATTCATCAAGAAGATATAACAGTTAATATATATGCACCAAACACAAAAGCACTAAAATATATAAAGCAATTATTAACAGAAATAAAGGGAGAAATTGACAGTGACACACTAATTGTAGGGGACTTTTTGCAACCCACTTACATCAATGGATGGATCATCCAGATGGAAGGTCCACAGAAAACAGTGGCCTTAAATGAAAGATTAGATCAGATAGTTTTAAGAGATTTATACAGAAAATTTCATCCAAATGTAATAGAATACACATTCTTCTCAAGTGCACATGGAACATTATCAAGGATAGATCATATGCTGGAACACAAAACAAAGAAGACAAATTATATAAAGCATGTTTTCAGATCATAATGAAATGAAACTAAAAATCACCTACAGGAAGAAAACTGGAAAAGTCACAAATAGGTGGAGACTGAACAACTATTGGGTTAAGAAAAAAATCAAAGGAGAAATAAAAAAATACCTGAAGACAAATGAAAATATGACATCAAAATCTATAGGATGCATCAACAGCAGTACTAAGATGGAAGTTTATTGTAATACAGACCAACCTCAAGAAATAAGAAAAATCTCAAACAATCTTACCTTACACCTAAAGGAACTAGAAAGAGAAGAACAAATGAAGCCCAAAGTCAGTAGAAGGAAGGAAATAATAAAGATCAGAGTGCAATTGAACACACACACACGCACACACATTGCAGGCCAATAGCTTGTATGACATAGGTATAAACATCCTCAGTAAAGTATAGGAAAACAGGATTCAGCAATACATTAAAAGGATCATACACCATGATCAAATGGGATTTATCCCAGGGATGCAAGGATAGTTCAACATCTGCAAAGTCAATCAACATGTTACACCACGTTAACAAAATTAAGGATAAAAACAATATCACTTCAACCGATGCAGAAAAAGCATTTGACCAGATTCAAATGCCCATTTATGATACTCAATAAAATGGGTATAAAAGGAACTTAACATAATAAAGGTCATATATGAAAAACACACAGCCAACATCACACTTAGTGCAAAACTGAAAGCTATCCATCCAAGATCAGGAACAAGACAAGAATGCCCACTCTTGCCACTTTCATTAAACATAGTATTGGAAGTCCTAACCAGAGCAATTAGGCAAGAAAAATAAAGGGCATTTCAGTCAGAAAGTTGAACTGTCACTATTTGCAAGTGACATGATTTTATATATAGAAAACTTTAAAGACTCCACCAAAAATACTATCAGAAATAATAAACAAATACAGTAAAGTTTCAGGGTAAAGAAACCAATATACTAATACCTGTTTCATTTCTATACACTAATAAACCAGCAGAAGGAAGTTAACAATCCCATTTACAATTGCAACAAAAAGAATACCTTGGAGTAAATATAACCAAGGAGGTAAAAGACCTGTACACAGAAAACTATAAGACATTGCTGAAAGAAACTGAAGATGACACAAAGAAATGTAAAGATATATCATGCTCATGGATTAGAAGAATATTGTTAAAATGTTCATATTACCTAAAGCAATATATAGATTCAATACAATCCCTATCAAATTTCAAAGACAACTTTCACAGAACCAGAACAAAAAAACTTAAAATTTATGTGGAACCACAAGAGAACCCAAATAGTCAAAGCAATCCTGAGGGAAAAAAAGCCAGAGGCATAACACACCCTGATTTCAAATTATATTACAGAGTTATACTAATCAAAAGAGCATGGTATTGGCAGACACATAGATCAGTGAAACAGAATTGAGGGCCCAGAAATAAACCTAGATATATATATGAACAACTTATAACAAAGGAGCAAAATACACACAAGGAGAAATGATAGTCTCTTTAATAAATGATTGGGAAAGCTGGACAGCCATGTTCAAAAGAATGGAAATGGACCACTATCCCATACTACACAAAAAATTTAACTCAAAGTGAATTAAAGACTTGAATGTAAGACCTGTAACCATAAAGCTCCTAGAAGAAAACTTAGGCAGTACACTATGACATTGATCTAGCAATATCATTCTGGGTATGTCTTCTCTGGCAAGGAAAACAAAAGCAAAAATAAATAAATGGGACTACAAACTGAAAAGCTTGTGCACAGCAAAGAAAACCATCAACAAAATGAATCGACAACCTAATTAAAAGATATTTGGGAAAAGATATTTGCAAATCATATCTGAAAGGGACTTGATAGCCTAAATATATAAATAACACATACCAAAAACATTTTTTTTAATGGGTAGAGAAACTGCATAGATATTTTTCCAAAGAAGACATACAGGTGGCCAACCCTACAGATGCTGGACATCACAAATTTTTAGGGAAACTCAAATCAAAACCACAATGAAATATCCCCTTACCCCCTTGAGAATGACTATTATCAAAAAGGCCAGAAATAACAGTGTTGGAGAAGATGTGGAGAAAAGTTAATCCTCATACACTGCTGGTGGGAATGTAAATTGGTGCAGCCGCTATAAAAAACACTGTGGAGTTTCCTCACAAAATTTAGAGCCACCATGTTACCCAGCTCTTTCACTTCTGGTTATTTATCCAAATAACACAAGAACACAAATTCAAAAAAAAATGCACTCTTACGTTCATTGCAGCACTATTTACAATAGCCAAGATGTGAAAACAACCTAAGTGGGTGACAGATGAATGGATAAAATAGATGTGGTATATATACACAATGTAACACTACTCAGCCATAAGAAAGATGAAATCTTGCCATTTGTGACAACATGGATAGGCCTCAGGCTAAATGAAGTAAGTCAGATGAAGAAAGATAAATACCACATGATTTCACTCATAAGTGAAATTTGTTCTTAAAAAAAAAAACAAACCAAAACAAAAACAGATACCGAGAACAAAGTAGTGGTTACCAGAGGAAAAGGTGGTAGGGGGAAGGTGAATGGGTAAAGGGGGTCAACTGTATGGGAAGGGATGGAGACTAAATCGTTGGTGGTGAGCACATTGTAATTTATACAGAGGTTAAAATATAATATCGTGCACATGAAACTTATATAATGTTATAAACCAAAAAAATCTGAAAACAAAAATAAACTAATGCTTTTGACCATGTTAGATTGTGGTCATTGTGATTTTGCGTGTTTAGGCACATGGCTATTTAAGTCAATTAGTCAACTCATGGACTATGCCATGAGTATGCAGTAAGCTATTTTATCTGAGAATGATTTTTCATGTACTTATCATAACAGTAATTGCACATGCTATTTCAATATCTTAATGATTCTAATTTATGTATCCTGTAATATACTATATTACATATATATACTATATATTATATAGTATACTATTATACCACTATATATACTATACTAATTGCTTTGATTTGTGATTAGATACTATGATAATCCTGTTTTTTGAAAATTGGGTCTGTTGGCATAGTATAATGTAAAAAATTTTTTTATTCATGTTTTTCCCCAGAAACTAAAGAGTTTATGACCAAGACCAAAAACAAACTGCAAATGAAATATAATACGTATTTTCAATAAATATAACTTGTACTTTGTAATATAACCATAGAAGTTATACCAATTCAGCAGCCTATGTGTCTAATAAAGTAACTGTTTAGCATTATCACTGTCTTTTGAAACATTGTATGTATGCCAGTAAACATTGTCAACTCTTTCATCAATGCAAAAGGTTATATAACTGTAGCTTTAAACAGAATTTATGCAAGGAAACTATGAAAATCCTCTGATCCGACTCCTGGTTGATTTGTCCTCTGTACAAGATGCAGTCCCAATATCCCGGTTTTATTCCCACATTTTCTTTTAGTTCCTCTCCCTCTCTTCCCATCCATAATCTCTCTCAAGATAAAGATATTGCAAACATGGAAGAGTGAACACTAGTTATTAAAGTTTTATCTACTAAGCAGGATAAGGTTATACAGAAGGGTATATTTTTAGGTGAGGTGATAAAGGGAAGATCTCTCTGAAGAGGTGAGAGGTTAAGAGACATGTAACTAAGGAGGAATACTATGGGAGTGTCCTAGAGTAGACTATTTTCAGCACTCTGAAGAACAAATGCAACGACTCTAATGACAGGGCATGCCTTGTCTGTTTACGGAGCTGCAAGATGGCTGGTTAGTCTGGAGAAAAGTAACCCAGTGGGAGAGTTAAAGGATGAGAAACTAGATTACGTAGGGTGCAGTAGTCAATAGGAAGGACTTTTTATTCCCAGTGTGCTGGAAGTTTGGGAGGCAGGACTAAGGAGGAGAATAACATGATCTAATTGACATTTGAAAAGATGCATTCTGGTTGTGTGAAAAACTGATTGATTGTAAAGAACTGAAGTGGGAGCATGGAGATCAATTAAAAGGTTATTGCTCAAGCCTGCATGAGATGCTTTGGGTGGCTAGGTTGGTAGGATATGACATGTGGAGAAAGAATTAGATTTAAAATTTATTGTAAAATTTAATGAAACAAGATTTGCTAATAGGCTATGCTAAGACATGAGAAAAAGATGACAATAACTCCAAGTTTTGAGGTGTGAGCAGCTTGAAAAATGACAGTGCCATTTACTGAGTTAGGAAACACTGGGAAAGTACATACAGGTTAAGTTCATGATGTCTCTTCAACATCCAAGACAGTTAGATGTATGATTGCAGGGAGTGCAGGGAGGAGACTTCCACATTAGATGTTTGAGGGATAGCAACATATCTGGGGTAGACTGAGGAGATATTGCAACAAGGGCCTTAAATGGAGAAAGGAGAGAAGAGAAAGGAGGTGCGGACTGAATCCTGGGAGATGCTGAACTTAATAGGTGGGGGGTGTCTTAAAGATGGGAAGGGCTTATCAGGGAAGGATGAGAATAAAATCTCAGTGAGATATGAGAAAAATCAAAAGCATTTTGTATCCCAGTGTTTCAATATTCATTTCACCCTTACAGCCACTCTGGATGAGAGAATAGATAACTATTTTATTTTTACCTATTGGGTAAATACTTGAGATTCAGAAAGGTTAGACATATCCATTATTATAAAGTTAGTAAGTAGTAAAAACATGCCAAGAACAACATGTCTTCTGAGGCCTAGACCAAAAACCTCAACTGAAAAGAAAAATGTCTTAAAATAAAATTTAAAATCTTATGAGCAGTTTTTTTTTAAACAGAGAAAATTATTTTATCAGCAGACCTCAGTAAAAGCTTAAATTTATAGCCTTTGAAGAAAGTACTTAAATTTTATCGATGACAGATGCCTTTCCCAGAAGGGAGAAGGAAGCCTATAGCTCATCTTTTTACTCCAGGGCCAATGTGTCTGAAACATTCCAGTGTAAAAAGTGGCTGTCCTATAATATAAACTAGCATAATTAATAGAGTAGACAAAAGCAGGATTACTTCTTTCATAGAGGAAATTCCACAGGGGCCTAGAAGACAGAATAGTAATGTTAAATATTTCTTAAAGTATGTGTAGGTCAATAGATTTCCCAACATATATATCCAGATTTGATAAAAATCAAAAGGAGAATTTAACTACCAAACAAAATCAACTAAAAAAAGAGTAAAATTAAGTAACATTTTTTTCTTGGCATCATTAGTCTCTTCTAAAATATCAAAATATGAAAAATAGAGTTCTCTTTTATTATGGTTTTGAATTATATTTAAAATTTAATCAGATACTTAATTCTTTAATATGAAAAATGGGACAATTAGAAATATAATAATTCACTACCACTTATCTGCAAATCTGTTAGTGTTGTTTCATATTTTGTATTATTATGCCTATAATGTTTATATTTTTAAAATATAACTTTGATTTTTCTATAATTAAATGAATATGGTATTTACACCACTGTTTCAAAGTTCATGCATTCCTGACTTTATCTTAGATTGTCTGCATTCTGCTAAGGAGAACAAAAAATGCTGCTGTACTTAGTTTCTGCAGTTTTAGAATTTCTAAACGTTGTGTCAGTATTTGAGCAAAAATGACTTGTTTTTTGTAGGCAACACATTTATTCTTTCAACAGCTGTAAAACTGGGTTCATTTTCTCTGTGCTTTGAATGGTATATATGAGAAGCCCAAATCTAGTGTTTGAGATTTTTTTTTTCCTCCAGCTGGGATGTCTCTACAATTTCTTTTTCTTTAAAGGTCAAAAAATTAGCTCTATATGTCAGAGTTTTTAGACCTCAATTAATTTTTTTTGTTATAGAAAGTGCTATTTCCCACTGTAAATGAAAATGTTTCTTCATTAGAGGCAAATACTTCTAGCAGCTTAGGGTTTAATCCTTCCTGATTCCTAATATATTACTTCTACAATTTGTCAGTACCCCAAATCCTTATACTGTATTGGTATTTTCTGTCTTTGCTAGCTGTCTTATTTAAATTGTTATTTTATTCTGAATTCTTTGTAATTTTTATTAAGGTGTCCTGGGTAGCACTTCTGGAAATGTGTTGCAAGTACATAGTTCAGAGTGAATTAGGTTACAGCATATCCTTCTAAAATTAGGTATTAAAAAGTCAGTAGGGTCATCATTGGACAAAGTGTACACCAGTGGTCAATCAATAAATATCATGTTAAGGGTTTCCCTGGTGGCGCAGTGGTTGAGAGTCTGCCTGCCGATGCGGGGGACACGGGTTCGTGTCCCGGTCGGGAAGGATCCCACATGCCGCGGAGCAGCTAGGCCCGTGAGCCATGGCCGCTGAGCCTGCACGTCCGGAGCCTGTGCTCCGCGACAGGAGAGGCCACAACGGTGGGAGGCCCACGTACCGCAGAGGAAAAAAAAAAAAAAATCATGTTAAGCTTCAAATTTAGTGAGCAAAGAAAAAAACAGGGTTTCGTTCCTGGTTATTGTTGCACTATTTCCAAGAATAACTAATTTACATATCTAAACATGCACATGGAAAACAATTGTGAATTTCTACAATATTCCCAATTTTGGAAAGGAAAGTAAATAATTGTAATTCTCTTTTGCTGTCTTACAACAGTATGAGTTTAAGTTATGTATGTGTGCTAGCATGTGTGTGTGAACACTTATCTATGCATACTCAGTGAAAATGGGATATGGACAGTGGAACCTTGGGGAAAAAACTAAATTAAATTACTTCCAGAACCATCGGCTCCAGATCCCTAAATTGAGTAAGCAGAGCAAGTTCATAACACAGGTGAAATTCTCACAGATACAGCTTCTACTAAAGTGTAAAAAAACTAGAATATATAATCATAGTTTTTTATTACCTTTTCTCTATAAATTAATTGGTTCCTTTAGGATCATTTTGTGTGTGTATGTTTGTATTGTCTTCATTCTTCCTTTGTTCTGGTAACCCTAAATATTTCTACATCAGATTAGTCAATTATAATCGATAGCATCTCTCTTTTTTTTTTCTTTTTTTTACTGTAATTGAACTCTATCCTGGATGAATGGGAAGGAGTATAAGCTTGAAGGCTTCCTCATAACGTTCAGACAGGCTGCCCACACATCAGATCCCAGATGAAGAAAAATCCTATAACCCTCACTCACAGAACCTCAAGCTCGTAATATTTAGGTTGATCATGTTCATGAGAAGGTATTTTTACAGATTCAACCATTATTGCTAGTATAGGTACCAGACACTATTTGCTTTATGTAAAGGAGTTATGGAATTGATGAGACTGAACCTTACAACATACCTATAGGAAGTTCATTTATTCTCTCAATGCTATGGTGAATGAAACTGTTTTAATTTTCTTTTCAGGTTGTTTATTGCTAGCATGTAGAAACAATTTTGTATTGATTTTCACCATGAAACATTCCTCAAATTGTTTCAGTTCTTAGTTTTGTTGTGAATTCCTTTGGATTTCCTACATCAAGAATCATGCAGTTTGACAATAAAGACAGGATTACTTATTTTCTCAAGCAGGTAACATTAATTTCTTTCTTAATTTCTCTCTTTTTGATTTCCTTCCTTATTTCATTTGATCAAATTTCTAGGACACTGTAGAGTTTCTCAGAAGTAGTGAAAAGTCTTCAAGAAAACGCATTCAAGTTTTTACCATTAAGTTTCATGTAAACTGTATGTTTATGGTAGGTTTTTTTCTTTATTGGGTTTAGGGAGTTGATTTCTAGTCTTCATTTGGTGAGAATGTTTATCATTAATGGATGTGGATTTTGTCAATTTCTTTTGTTGCATCTATTGAAATGATTGTGTGGTTTTTATGTTTATCCTATTAATGTAAAGTATTGCATTAATTTTCAGATGTTAATTTGCATTCCTGGGCTAAACTGTTTGATCATGCTGTTTAACCTTTTATATATTACTGAATTATTTGTTCTTACTTTGAGAATACTTGTGTCCATGCTCATGAGATACTGATTAATAATTTGTGTAATATCTTTGTCTAGTTTTTGGTATCAGATTAATACTGGCTTTGAGGAATGAATTGGAAAACATTTTCCTCCTCAATTTTCTAAAGAATATGTGAAGGATTCTGTTTGTGCTTTCGGTAGAACTCAACAGAAAGACCATCTGCTTTCAGCCTTCTGTAAAAAAAAAAACAAAAAATAAACAAAAACAAAAAATTGATTCTTTTTACTTTTAATAGGTCTATTTAAGTTCTTTCATCAGTTTTGTAATTTGCATTGTTCTATATTTCTTTCATCTACTTTCTTTCATCTAATTTTTTGGCAAAATGTTATTGACAAAAATCCTCCAATTTATGTAACATTAGTACTGATACCCCCCACCCCTCAATTCCTGATTTTGGCATTTGCTTCATTTGCCTTATTTACTTGGTAAGCAGAGAATTTGTTGAATCTCTCACTACTTCATTATATAAATCAGCTTAACTATGTAACATTTTAAAAGTTTTATGATAGTGGTATAAGATTCAGTGAAGGAATGTAGGGCAGATGACTATCTCAATGCTGGTAGTACATAGAGTAGGGGTAAATCTTAACCAGATGGGTATATAGTATGAGGAGAAGTAAAGACCAGAGAAGAGGTCTCTAAAGTAGATTGAGAAAATACATAACCTTGGGTAACGTATTTATTTAAAACTAAGCAATTTTTCCCCAAAGTTCATTCCCACTGCTGGTGGGGGAAAATAGGCTTAAAGTTAATTCACTATCATCCAACTAAAATAACACCGTATATTTATAAATAAATACCACTTTAATCAATTTAAAATCTAATCTGTCTCTATAAAAAGACTGTTCATCAACACTGAATGGTGTTCAGGCCATTTCTTATGCCAAGGATACAAGGATAAAATTACATATTCTCATTGCACTGGTCCTGGGTTCCTCTTGTATATATTGCCTCTTTATGCTATCTTTTAATTGAAAAACCTTTTGAGATATTAACTTTAAACATCAGCCCCTGTATCCAATACACTGATTTCTGAAGTATCCAGAGTTGGTGCACCTCATGAAAAGGTATCTTAGTCATTAAAAAAGAAACCACTAGGATCTGAACTTTATCTGAACTTAGATCCCATTAGCACTACTAATAATTTGAGTCTCTATTCTGGCCCTTGGCTTAGGCTTTCACTTGCCATTTATACTAGTAGAGTATGTTACTCTTTCTCACATTTGTGCAACCAGGTTAGCTGACCTCCAATCCAGATACCTGCTACAACATACACTGGGTTTATGCAAGTTTTCTGAATTCTTTCTAAACCATACGACAAAGAGTGAGTTTCATCACTTCTATTCAACATAGTATTAAGAAGTGTTAGGCAGTGCAACTAGGCAAGTAAAAGGCATCCAAATTGGAAAGGAAGAAGTAAAACTCACTATTTGCAGATGATATTATATATAGAAAACTCTAAAGACTCCATCAAAAGACTCATAACTAATAAAATAATTCAGTAAAGACAGGTGGTAGCCAAAATGGTGGAGAAAGACACTGAACTCATCTCCTCCCACAGACACATCAAAATTACAACTACTTACAAAGCAATTATCTATGATAATAACCTGAAGACTAACAGAAAAGACCTTTCACAATCATACATGAAGAAGGAACCACAGTGATATGGGTAAGGGGCAGAGACACAATATAGTCAGGTCCTACAACCCCAGGGTAAGCAACCCACAGAGAGGAGGAATATCACAATTGTAGAGGTCCTCCTCAAAGAGTGAGGTGTCCGAGTTCCACATCAGGCTCGCCCTGTTCTGGGAAGATGTGCTCTCAGAAAGTCTGGCTTTGAAAACCAGTGGAGCTTATGTTTGGGAGAGCAGGCAGGCAATAGGAAAGAGAGAGACTGCTTTTAAAGGATATGCACAAAATCTCATACACTCTGTGTCCTGGCAGAGATGGAGTAGTTTAAAATGAGCCTAGGTTAGATTCATTTCATCTTGGAGGGCCTCCTGGAGAGGCAGGAGGCAACTGGGAATCCCTCTGGGAACAGAGATACTAGTGGCAGCCATTTTGAGAAACTCATTCTACTACTATAACAGTGGTTCTGGTAAGTGCCATTCTGGAATCCTCCCTCTACTTTCTTAGCTCTGGAGGCTCATTCATCACTAGTGTTGGTATCAGCCCTAAAACTCCTGAGCCATGCAGACAGCCACACAAGGACCTGACATCAGCAGGCTGGCACCAGCCTTGAGCCACCTGGGCTGTGTAGCCAGCTAAACAGGGATCTGGCTCTGCCCTCCAGTGGGCCAGCAGCCACCCCGGGACTCCCTGTAATGTACAGCCAGCCATGTGAGAAGCCTACCCTGCACTCCCAGAGGGCTCTCTGCCACCACACAAGGCACAGACTTACAGCCATCTGGGCTTGGAACCAGTTCTGCCTACCAGTTCACCCACAGTAGTCAGTCCACCACAACTGAGGGGTGCACAAGCCCACATATGGGTCATCCCTAGAGCAAACGGCTCTGGTGACCAGAGGGGAGTGTGCTGCTGGGCCCTTTGGACATCTCCTACATAAGGCCAATTCTCCAAGATTGGGAAATGTAACCAATCTACTTAACATATACAAATAAATACAGAGAATTAGGCAAAATGAGCAAACAATGTTCCAAATTAAGGAAAAGATAAAACCTCAGGTAACGAATTAAGTGGAGGAAAGCAATCTATCTGATAAAGAGTTCAGGGTAATCATCACAAAGATGCTCACTGAACTCAGGAGAAGAATGGGTGAAAACAGTGAGAATTTTTAACAGAGTTAGAAAATATAAAGAACTGCCAAACAGAGCTGAAGAACTGAAATAAAAAATACACTAAGAGGAATCAGTGGTAGATTAGATGATACAGAGAAACTGGTTAGTGATCTGGAAGACACAATCTGTTCACTCAAGCAGAACAGAAAAGAACTTTAAAAAATGAAGATAGTTTAAGAGACATCTGGGACAACATCAAGCCTAATAGCATTTGTATTATAGGAGGAAAGAGAAGAGAGAGAGAAAGGGGCAGAGAACTTATCTGAAGAAATAATAGCTGAAAAATTCCCAAACCTGAAGAAAAAGACATCCAAGTCCAAGAAGCAGAGAGTCCCAAACAACACGAATCCAAATTAGGCCACACCAAGACACATTGTAATTAAAATGCCAAAAATTAGAATCTTAAAAGCAAGAGTAAAATAATCAGTTAAATATAAGGGAACTCCCATAAGGCTACTAGCTGACTTTTCAGCAGAAACTTTGCAGGTCAGAAAGGGGTGGCACAATATATTCAAAGTGATGAAAGGGAAAATGCTACAACCAAGAATATTCTACCCACCAAGGTTATTATTCAGATTTGAAGTAGAGATAAACAGTTTTATGGATAAGCAAAGGCTAAAAGAGTTTAGCACTACTAAAATGGCCTTACAAGAAATGATAAAAGGATTTCTCTAAGTGGAAAAAATTTACATCTAGAAATATGAAAGTTATAAAAAGCAATCTCACTGGTAAAGACAAACATGCAGTAAAGGTGGAAGAC
Organism: Delphinapterus leucas; assembly: GCF_059928025.1. Taxonomy (NCBI): domain Eukaryota; kingdom Metazoa; phylum Chordata; class Mammalia; order Artiodactyla; family Monodontidae; genus Delphinapterus; species Delphinapterus leucas. The sequence goes on along the minus strand of NW_028322294.1, from coordinate 37,679 downwards.
CAACTAATTATAAAACTAATAGGAAGGTTAAAGGACAAAAGTATTACAATTATCTATATTTCCACTGAGTACATAAGGAATGCACATACACAAAAAGATGTAAAATACGACATCAAAAAACAGACTTGGGAGGAGTAAAAATGTAAGGTGGTTAGAATGTGTTCAAACTTGAAATCATTAACTTAAAATAATCATATCTATTTTTTTGTACACATACCTCATGATAACCACCATCCAAAACCTATAATAGATACGTACACACAACAAGAGAAAGGAATCCAAATGTAACACTAAAGGTAGCCATTAAATCACAAGAACAAAAGAAGAAACAAAACCTACAAAAACCCCTCAGAAAATAATGAACAAAATGGCAATAAGTATATACTCTCAATAAATAAACATAAATGGATTAAGTCTAATCAAAGGATAGTGACTGGCTGAATAAAAAAGACCCATATATATGCTGCCTTAAGAGAATCACTTCAGATCTAAAGACGCACAGACTGAAAGAGAGTGGATAAAAAGAGGTATTGCATGCCAAAGGAAATGAAAACTGGGTAGCAAAACTTCTATAAAAATATTCTTTAAAACAAAGGCTCATAAAGGACAAAGGATATTACATAATGATAAAGGATCAATACAACAAGAAGATATGACAATTATAAATATGTAATGCACCCACATAGGAACATCTACATACATAAAGCAAATATGAACATAAAGGGAGAAATTGACAATACAGTGATAGTAAGGGGTTTTAACATCTTACTTACATCAATGGACAGATCATGCAGACAAAAAAGAAATCAGTGAGGAAACATTGGCCTTAAATGAGGTAGTAGGTCAGATATAAATATACAATTAATAGGTAAAATTAATACATATATTTCACCAAAGACAGGAGAATACACATTATGTTCAAGTGCACATGGAACATTATTCAGGATAGATCATATGTTAGGCTACAAAATATGTCTCAATAAATTTAAGAAGATTGAAATGTCAAGCATATCTTCTAACCACAACAGTATTAGATTACATATTAACTACATGGATAAAAACTGCAAAGAACACAAACATATGGTATCTAAACAACATGCTACCAAAGAACCAATGGGTCACTGAAGAAACAAAAATTAATAAATACCTGGAGACAAATGAAGAAAAAACCACAACAATCCAAAACCTATGGGACACAGCAAAAGCAGTTCTAAGAGGGAGGTTTATAGTGATACAAGCATACCTCAGGAAACAAAAATCTGAAACTATTTTACCTCTAAAGAAACTAGAAAAAAGACAAATAAAACCCAATGTTAGAAGAAGGAAAGAAATATCAGAGTGGAAATAAGAGACTTAATAAAATAGAGAAAAAATTAAAACTAAGAACTGTTACTTTGGGAAAATTAATAAAGCTTTATCAAAACCCATTAAGAAAAAAGAGGTTTAACTAAAATCAGAAATAAGTTACAACACTACAGAAAAACAAATGATAAGAGATTACTAAGAACAATTATATGCTAATTAAATGAACAACCTAGAAGAAATAGATACATTCCTAGAAACATAAAATCTCCCAAAAGTGAATCAGGAAGAAATAGTAAATATAAACAAATTTACCAGTAATGAAATTGAACCAGTTAAAAGAAACAAACAAAAAAACTCCCAAACCAAAGTCCAGGACCAGATGACTTCCCAGGTGAATTCTACAAAACATTTAAGGAAACGTTAATACCTGTCTCTCTCAAACTATTCCAAAATAATCTAAGAAGGAATCCTTCCAAACTCATTCTACTAGGACAGCATAATGCTCATCCCAAAACCAGAACCACCCACCCACACAAATTACACGCCAATATCTCTGATGAACAGAGATGCAAAAATCTTCAACAAAATATTAGTAAACTGAATTCAACAATACATTAAAAGGATCATCCACACCGTGTTCAAGTAGAATTTATCCCAGAGAGACAAGGAAGGTTCAATATGTGCAAATCAACCTGATATACCACATTCACAAACTGAATAAAATTTATATGATCATCTCAATAGATGCAGAAAAAGTTTGAAAAAATACTTCATTTATGGTAAGAACTCTCAACAAGGTGGGTGTAGAGGAAACACACCTCAGCATAACAAAAGCCACATATGTCATTCTCACAGCTCACATCACATTCAACAGTGAAAACCTGAAAGCATTTTCTCTAAGGTCAGGAACAAGACAAGGACGGCCATTCTTGCCACTTTTATTCAACATAGTATTGGAAGTCTTAGCCAGAGCAACTCGGCAAGGAAAAGACATAAAATGCATCCTAGGAGAAAGAAATAAAAATTGGAAAAGGGAAGTAAAACTGTAATCTGTGAACAACATGATTTTATATATATAGAAAACCCTAAAGTCTCCATCCCAAAACTGCTAGAACTCAAATTCAGTAAAGTTGCAGAGTACAAAGTTAATAATGCAAAAATCTGTTGCATTTTATATACTAACAACAAACTATCAGAGAAATTGAGAAAACAATCCCATTTACAATTGCATCAAGAAGAATAAAATACCTAGGAATAAATCTAACCAAAGAGGTAAAATACTTGTACTTGGAAAACTGATACTGGTGAAAGAAATTAGAGATGACACAAACAAATGTAAAGATATACTGTACTCATGGATTAAAAGAATACGGGTAAGATGACCATACTCCTCAAGGCAATCTACAAATTCAGTGCAATCCCTATCAAAATACCAAAGGCATTTCTCACAGAACTAGAATTCTAAGATTTATATACAAACACAGGAGACCCCAAAAAGCCAAAGCAATCTTAAGAACAAATCTGCTCCCCAATTTCAAACTATATTAAAAATCTCCAGTAATCAAAACAGTAGGGTAGTGACAAAAAAGGAACAGAATAGAGGGTTTAGAAATAAGCCCATACTTTTATGGTCAATTAATTTACAACAAAGGAGGCAAGATTATACAATGGGGAAAAGACAGACATTTCAATTAATGGTGCTGGGAAAATGAACAGCTACATGCAAAATAATCAAGCTAGTTTCTCACAGCGTTTACAAAAATAAACTCAAAATAGATTAAAAAGATAAATGTAAGACCTGAAACCATAAAACTCCTGTAGAAAACCTAGGCAGTATGCTCTTTGACACTGATCTTAGCAATAATTTTTTTTGGATTTGTCTCCTCTGCCAAGGGACAAAAGCAAAAATAAAGACATGGGCCATGTCAAACTAGGAAGCTTTTGTACAGTAAAGGAAACTGAACAAAATTAAAAGGCCCCCTACTGAATAGAAGATATTTGTGAACAATATATTCTATAAGGGGTTAATACCCAAAATATACAAAGAACTTATACAAATAAAAGGATTAAAAAAAATGGCAGGAGACGTGAACAGTTTTCTAAAGATAACATACGGATGTCCAACAGCAACATGAAAAACATGCTCAACATCACTAATTATCAAGGAAATGTAAATCAAAACCACAATGAGAGGGCTTCCCTGGTGGCACAGTGGTTGAGAGTCTGCCTGCCGATGCAGGGGACACGGGTTCGTGCCCCGGTCCGGGAAGATCCCACATGCCACAGAGCAGCTGGGCCCGTGAGCAATGGCCGCTGAGCCTGCACGTCCAACAAGTGTTGGCAAGGAGGTATAGAAAAAGGTACCATCACATACTGTTTGTGGTATTGTAAATTGGTGCAGCCACTATAAAAAACAGTAAGGTGTTTCCTCAAAAAAACTAAAAATAGACCTAACATATAATCTAGCAATTTCACTTATGGGTATTTACCCCAAGAAGACAAAAACATTAATTCAAAAAGATATGCACATGCAAATGTTTATTGTGGCTTTATTTACAATAGCCAAGTTATGGAAGCAACCTGTGTTCATCTACAGATGAATGGATATATATATGCAATGGAATACATTCAGTCATAAAAAAAGAATGAAATCTTGCCATTTGTGACAACACGGATGGACCGCAAAGGTATTATGCTATGTAAAGTAAGTCAGAAAGACAAATACCAAATGATCTCAGTTATATGTAGAATATAAAACAAAAACAAAACAACCAAGCTCATAGATACTGAGAACAGCTTGGTGATTGGAAAGGGATGGGGGTAGAAGAAATGGGTGAAGGGGGTCAAAAGGTACAAACTTCCAGTCATAAAATGTCATGGGAATATAATGTACAATATGGTGACTACAGTTAATAATACCATAGTGCATATTTGAAAGTTGCTAAGAAAGTTGATCTTAAAGTTCTCATCACAAGAAAAAAAGTGTAACTATGTAAGGTGATGTTACCTGGCCTTAGTGATCATATCAAAGTGTATACAAATATTGAATCATTATATTGTACACATAAAATGTAATGTTATGTCATTTATAACTCAATTTGAAATTTAAAATATTAAAATATTAAAAAAATAGGGTGAGTTTGGGGAGGGTAGAAGGTTCTTATTTCTGATTGCTTATCTCCCTAAACATACTAGGTCACTTTCTAAACATGACATACAGCCAGTTCAAGTGATTTACTTCTACACATGCTTTGCCATCATTTTTAGTTTTTATTATCAACATAACATACATATATTGGTTCATCATTTCCCTGAAGAGTTTTAAAGGTCTAGTAGGGGAAGCATTCACTCTTTTGAAATTTTACCTTAGTCTACATCATGTACTATGATCCCTCGATATCCAGGAGGGATTTGTTCTAGGACCCCCCACACCAGATATCAAAATCCACAGATGCTCTAGTCCCTTGTATAAAATGGTTTCTCTAGGTTATTTATAATACCTAATACAATGTAAATGCTAGGTAAATGGTCCAGTGTGCAGCAAATTCAAATTTTGCTTTTTGGAACTTTCTAGAATTTTAAAAAATATTTTCAATCAGTGGTTGCTTGAATTCATGGGTGCAGAGCCCACAGATATGAAGGGTTGACTGTATCTGTATTTGACCACTTCCTTCTCCCTGGGGCTTATCCTTAGTAGGTGGGCATTAGTTTCCTCAAGGGAAATAAGATTTACCTTCTCCTCAGTTCTCAATTTCATTCCCTACTTAAAAAAAAAAAAAAAGGTTAATTTTCTTCCTTTTATTTGAGGTGCAACTGGCATAATTTTCCCTGGAACACTAAGATAAAAGTTCTAAATGAGGGCAAAGCTCTCAGAGAAATAAAAACAAAATATTCCCAGAGAAAAACATCAGTTTAGAGGTATTTCAAAATATTCTTATTTAAAAAAAACCTAACCATTGTATGAAATACAAATCACCATTTTTTGAGAGCTTATTCTTAGCCACACTCTAATAGAGGGATTTACATAAACTTTAATTTCCATTCTCAGGTAAAACATTAACTCTTAAACATTCTTAGTAAATTTGTAGCTATGCTATTATGGAATATACAATCAAAGTTTATGCACCTATTCACTATTAAAGATGAAAGCTACCGTGGTACACAACACACACGCACCCACCCCAAGGGCAAGAACCATTTTCCAGAAGTTAATGGTCAGATTTTTTTTCTTTTTTTTGCAGTACGCGGGCCTCTCACTGCTGTGGCCTCTCCCGTTTCGGAGCACAGGCTTGGGACGCGCAGGCTCAACGGCCATGTCTCACGGGCCTAGCCACTCCGCGGCATGTGGGATCTTCCCAGACCGGGGCACGAACCCGCGTCCCCTGCATCGGCAGGCGGACTCTCAACCACTGCGCCACCAGGGAAGCCCTGGTCAGATGTTTTAACAATAAAGTAGAATTCAAAAGGGAGATTATATTATTTCACAAAGTGTTCTGAATATTTGGCAAAGGGTAATACATTTTCCCCCTTAAGTCATTGCTTTTCTACTGTACTTTTGCAAGTAACTTCATCTTCATGTATAATCTAGAGCTGATTGGAGCTGTTATGACCTTCTCTCATGTACTTTGAATCTACTGAGATTTGAGTTATAGACAAAAAGATTGAATTGTATTTAATACATGGGAATTTATATGTAACCTAAATCCTAAAGATCAGTGCTCACTGACTGAGAAAATCATAGGGCATTGTTGCTTTAGTAAGAGTGACTTCCAGGGAGTGCTGGAGAAAAAAAGAGGTCCAATGAATTAGGCATTGAAGGTGTTCAGAGAATCAGCAAATCTGATGGTGGTTTGAAGGGAAGCAGGGAGATCGGGAAGTAACTAAAGAGTCATTTCTTTTCCTTTCAGGTAAATGAACGGTTTCCTTATGACATATTTGTATAGTGAAGAAATGGAACCATGTATACAATGAAGATCAAATAAAGAAATGTGAAAAGTAAACCGGTAGAAAATATCCTGTGTGTTTCTATGGCAATTTTCACAAATGTAGTCAAAAGATTGTATTTTAATGTTGGTTTCCCCTACTAGAATATAGACTGCATTATATCTATCTTGTAAACTTTTATATACTTGTTGTCTAACATGGTAGTGGCAATAAATACTTGAAGAAATTTATGTAAGCTTTGTAAAGAAATATAAACAAAGGGCTAAGGACCATAAAATAAATGGATATTAATACACTTCTTTCACTAAAAGTCAAGACCAGGATGGGGAGAGTTCGGATAATTAGGGATTGTGATTGGTCTTCTTATATGTTAGGCATTTCAAAGCTGACTGCACTGTTTTCACTGTAACTTAGAATACATAAACCTGTTGAGGAAGGTTGAGAAGTTGCAAAGGTAATGTAATTTAATTTTTAAAGCAGATATAAGCAATGCAAAGTTGAGTCCAACAAGAATACATGCCTTTGAAATCAGATTAACTAATACTGTGCCAATATTAAGGGATTACAGCATTGTTCTCTGCTTTTATAATTCACATTCATTTACTAAATCTGTTACACTGCATAATAACAATCTACTCATGTAACTGTCTTCCAGAATGGATTGGATTTCCCTCCAAAGCAGAGACCATTTTCTAGTCTTCTTTATAGACTAGTCTTCTTTATAGATCAAAAACCATAGTAATAAACACTCTTAGGAAATGCTCACATAATAAACATTTTATGTTGCTAAACTAATTTGATAAGTACTAGGTAGTATTCAAATTACCTTAAACTTTTTTTTTTTGAGAAATGCGAAGACTTTATTCAGAGCTTGCTATAGCCAGGGAGTCAGCCATGATCACTTGTGTTTTGGCAGAGACTCAAGGGCAGGTAGAGGAGTGGGAAAAGGGGGAAGGTGTCAGGTATGCCATGATTATTAGAGGCTGTTGACAAACATTTAAGGTAAGATACGAGTATGCCATTTTCAGTTTTCTAATTAGTTATTCCCTTCAGCTTGAAGAGTGGAATGCATTAAGTTCTTTAGGTAGTTAATATTTCCTAGTGACATCCTTGAGGCATAGGCAAGAATCTTAATATTAAATTTGTGAGGTATGCTGACTTCCCCCCACCCCCCAAGTAAAAATATCACAGGTTATCCTTGTAGAAACTTAGATTCAAGTGTGACTTTGCAGTTGGCTTTTATCACAAACAAATGGAAAAAATTAAGTGAAAACATTTATAGAAGTGCATGTTCGAATCAGGTGGTAATAATTACAACTAGCAATTACTGAGTCTTTAAAGTCACTATGCTAATCCCATACAGTCTTACTGCATATACCTCTCTTAAGACCCTGTGAATTGGGTCCAGGTATGCTCCCTGTGTCTCCTCATTCCCCTGGGAGCAGCATCTACCCAAGACATTGTCTTAGCGTCCATAGATAACAGAAGCACAAGAGAATAAGTAAACACACTAGGATATTTAAAAGCTCTGGTTTCATCACAGGTGCTGACCCTTCTTTTGCTCTATCTTGCTGTGTGATTAAACCGAGATAGTGGGCTATACACTATGCATGGAGGTATACATTGTCCAAAGAGGTATTATTGCTGTGGGGAAGGAGAGTGACTATTTACTGAGTAATAATCCATTATACACTGGAATGCATGAAAGTATATAGTGATGGATAATACTGGACTAGAATATGGAATAGCTTTAAATGTTTTTCTGAAGGAAAGTCAAAGTGATTCCATAATTAAGTTATTTTCAATTACAGTGTGGGTATCAGGTAGGGTTCCTACAGGAAACAGATGGCATGGGGAAATTTTGTAATTTAGAAGAGTTTAATAAAGGAAAAATTTACAAGATAAAGCCAGGGTGTAGAAAACCCACAGAAATAGTGCAGTAGTTTGGAGCTGGCAAAAGCAGGGCTCTGTTAACACCCCTGGTTCTCAAGAGACAAGTAGGGGGGCCATGACTGGAACACAGTCACGAACTGTATCAAAACAACTGACTGACAGAAGCTGTGCTCTTGGATCCAGGCAGTAATCAGCCTGTGGTAACTCCATAGGTAGTAAGTCAAGTAGATAAATAACCAGACTTACCATTCTTGTTCCCTCCTATAGGCATCTGCTGCTTCCCATTGGTCAAACCTAGAAAAACTGCCATAGGATAACAGAGCCAGTCTCACTGATGAATTCCATATAGGATGGGGAATTGTTTTTAGGGGCACTAAATATATCCTGTACAGTATGGCAAATAATTTCTATTTCAATATAACTTTCAGGTGATGTATAGTTATCTCTATAATACTGCCTCCCTCATGTACTTCTAGTATACTACTATTATACTTTATATATACTACTTCTTATTGAAGGAAAGACAGAGTGGCAACTAGTAAACTCATAATTACATTAGGGCAGCTTTAGAGGCTGTTTTGTCACAGCCAGTAATGAGCTGATATACTATTAAGAATGGTCAAGATTAAAAAATTTTGTACTACTGATCTACCTGCCTGAAATTTGGGGTGTTTTTCAAAATAAGTATATACATGTATATAATATATATGTGTGTTATACTTGTGAACATTAAAACATCATGAGTTTAAGGATCTCTGACATAACAAAACATAGATCACCTGGCTGTGAATCTTATGACATTTCACTACATATTTGACCTTGAGAAAGACATTCAGATTCTCCGTGTGTCATTTTCTTCGTTTGTGAGGATCTATATAAAATGGTAAGAATTAAACAAGGTAATACAGGGAAAATCTTTAGAGTGATGCTTTTACACAATAAACATTCAATAAAATTTGCTGTTATTATTGAGAATAAGTTAAGTAAGACCACAACATTTGATGAAATTTCTAACATAATTTTTAGAATAAAAATGAGGGAAAGACATGACAAAGGCATTATAAATATTATTAGATGTTTAAGAGTTCAGTATGTTAAGCAAAAATTTAAGTGTGGAGGTAATGAAAATGAGGCTTATGTATTTACTTTAAATATTACATGATTTCATTAGGCTTTCACTGATATTACAGTAATTTTCCCTCAATATCCTTTGTATTTTTTTTTTTATCGTTTCATGGATTTCACTAGGTAATGCTCAATTTATGGTAACATGCCTTTATTATAGAAAATGGTATGCTTATAACTTGGATTGTGTCTGCAATGCTATTTTATGCTTTGAAAGTCCAGGAAAAAATATGATTAACCTCCTGAGGCCTTAAGAGTGGTACAATTTTGCAAGCTTCTTGTTTTGCTTATTTCCTAGTTTTCAATACATCTCTATATGTCCATCTCCATCTTTTTACCTCCACAGTGGAACTAGCCTCCAAGAAATAAAACCACCCATTTCAAGAGATTATCTCATATTGTTTCCAAGTTAGGGACCACCAACTCAAGTTCATTTTCTGAGCTGAGAGATATGGACCACCCCTTGGGTTTGACCCATGGAATGATCAACTTCAGAGGATTTTTTTATCTTCTACATATGCTCCAAAATAAGTCCACAAATATATGTCACACAATTATAACAGCCATTAAACTAGAATTATGCACAGACATATGACATAAGTTATTACTCATACCTTCTGCTTCTATATATGGAAAAGCTGCCAGTTTCTAAATTATCTACCAAGCAATGCAGAAGACCATTTATAGGAAGAGGTGACAGTATTTCGGCTTTAGTGTTTAACATATTTTAAGTACTTAATATTATACATGTGTTGGATGGAAAGGATTATTCAGAAGTTACACTATTCAGTCCCAAAGACCATCATTCTTTAGAAAATCTCCTAATTTCCTATTGCATGAAATAGACATTTTTCAAATTTCCCAGTTAGCTTTAGCAATATTTGACATGAACAAGTTCATGATGTGTTTTGCATAAATAAACTTCTCCCAAAGTTGACCCATTTTCTTACCATTTAAAAATAGAATATTCCTTTTTCATTTGTTTTTTTTTAAAGGACTATGGATTTTCTTTTGTTCAAAATTCCCTAATAATAATCTCATGAGATATGATTACATACAAATTACATATCTTCTACACATAACTTCTGAATTGGAATTTCTAAGGGGCAAAACCTGACCTTTTAAAAAATAATTTAGTTGATTTTCTTTTACAATTATACAAATATATTGTTTTGCTTATATTTGTTCATCTTGAAAAGTTTGGCTAAGTTTATTGTAGAAGGATATTTTTATATTACTTTAATAAAACCCAACATTTTATGATTTTCATAAATTGTTTTTATAGTTTTTTGTCATCTAAGTTATAATGGGTAAAACACTTTACTCACTTGCCCTTACCTTACAGTTATTACTCCTTTCATAAAATTCCACTTATATACATTATAAGGCATCAAAAATAGCTTTCAGTTTTACAGTGGAATTTATACTCTTCTATTATAAAACTTCTTCAGTTTGACCTATAAATCATATTTCAATTATCAAAAATATTTTAGAAATATTTGTCTCCCTTTTCAGTTATTAGTGAGTTACACATCCATGTGTTTTGAGCTGAACTGTGTTACCCCCAAATATGTGGAAGTTCTAACTTTAGTAACTCAGAATGTGAGGGTATTTGGAAAGAGGATCTTTAATGTGGGGACTAAATTTAAAATGTTGTCTCTAGGGTGGGCTTTCACTTAAGAGGGACATAACAGTTCTGCTTAGCTTGACTAAACTTCAGACAGGTTTCTTCCTGACATTTGGCCCCTGACCTCTCTCTTTTTAGACATTAAAAAAGCTTGCAATTGTAAGTTCTTTCTCTGCCTCATTAAGATGTAAATCCTCTCTCAGCCACTAGCCGGGCTTTTTAACCTTGATATAACCTTGCTTTATAACCAAGAATGTCTTTCTCAAAGACCTGGGAGCCATCCCCTTGAAATGTAATCATTAAGAAAGACAGAGGCCCTATCTCCTAGTCTGTTGGGAGGGCAGGAACCTGACTTCAATAAGCCTCAATTAGCAAACACAGGTAGCCGGTCTACTCCACTAACATCCCCTTCAGTACTTTTCCACTAGCTCACCCTAGAGCTTAAAAATTCTCTTGTCATTTGTCTCAGCAGAGTTGAGTTCAATCTCCTTATTATAATAGTCTAGACATCTCTTGCAATATCCTTGAATAAAATTTTCTTTGTCTGGTGCAGTTTTAATTTAACAGCTCTAATCCAATTTAATTAGAATCTTTAAAAAGGGGGAAAGTTGGGCACGGAGGCAGACATGCTCACCAAGAGAATGTCACATGAAGATGAAGGTAGAGATCTGAATGATTCAGAAGCCAAGGAATGTGAAGAATTCCTAGCATACTACTCATACCAAGTTATGAGAGAGGAATGGAATAGATTTCCCCTCACAGCCTTCAGAAGGAACCAACCCTGTTTATAGCTTGATCTTGGACTTCTAGCCTCCAGAACTGTGAAAGAAAACATTTCTTTTGCTTAAGCCACACAGTTGGTAGTATATTGTTTCGGCAGCCCTGGGAAACTAATACATCATATCATGCAGTGACAAGATTACCGATTTGTAGCCGAGAAAGCTAGTCTTGGAGACCAACTCTGCTGCTTCCTAGGTTTGGGGGCTGGGGTAAATCAATAAAGTTTCTAAGTTTCCACATCTTCACAGGCAACTGAATGACCTAACATTTTGAGAGGGGTTGGCTCATATTAGGGATAAGTAAAATAAAATAAAAAACCTTATTTCTCAATCAAAAGAATTTCTAAAGTTAAGATAGCAATAGCAAAAAGTTTCTTAAAAACAAACAAAAACACGCAACCAGAACTAAGCACTCAGCAGCAGTTTATCTTACGAGGAGAGAAAAATCTGGAATTTCAAACCCTTCACTTCTGAATTTACTACTTATTAGCATTTTCCATGGAAACCATATTGTGTTAAGTTTTACCCAAAGTACAGAACCTTAAAAGTGCCTATATATTTTCACTCCAAACTAGCTTATTTCACTGATATGTAACACCATCCCAACCTCAGTATAGATGTAGATGTCTTCTGTCATCTTCACAACCACCTCACAGAGGATGGAATCTCCAAATTCCTTAAGTAGAAACACTTTTTTTCTCTTTCCCTTTTTTTAAAGGGAGCATACGCAGAGTGGCTTAGAAAACTTACATTTCCATTATAAACCTCAGCTTTTTTACCATCAGCATGTGCCTTTTTAATACTACTTTATATTAATGTTGGTGCTTAGTAAAGTAATATGAAAGATAGTATAATACTTCTTGGGACAGTATAGTTTATAAGAGCAGAGGTTTTATAACAACAAGGCAACAATTTTATAACACCATTGTGCTTTTCTAGCCCTCACAAAGAGCTGAGGGAAAATAAACGAGGATCCATTTAATGTCCGGGTGAGTGCCAGTTTGACCAGGTTCCATGCAAATGAAAACAAAATAAAATTAAACTTAGACAAGAAAAAATAATGGCCTGTTGGAATAATCAGGTGTGGAACAATGTTTAGGGACAGAAACAAATGGTGAACTGCTTTGTTGTACTTTTCCTACTTTTTCACCCCAGGGAACACTCTTTTAAAGGTGAGTTAACGTCAGCTTAAGAATTTTGATAACGTTCTGATTAGTAGATCATATCAGTATCTGCATTCATAGATTGGGTGAACCTATTGCTTTCAGTAAAAATACTAAAAATTATCTATTGGACTAAAGATATAGGGAAGTTGTTGCACAGTAAGTGTATTTTTTATGTACTAATTTCAATCTCCTTTGTCCTAGGTTAATTAACAACAGCCTCTTAAAATAATTATCAGTCTTTTAATACATAGATCAAATTTGAGTTTGTCAAAATGCCTTGGATGTAGTAACCAAGCAGGTGATGGTGATTAAAGCAATTTCAGCTGCAGGAGGAAAAGATTTCCTTTTCCTCCTCTGTCAGTGGACTACCAGCAAAGATGATATAATCTCTCTGATCCATTACTATCGCATGGGCTGGCTTCAACTATTTTGACCTTTATTTATTTACACATATTATTTGACACATGTTTTCCAAGCTCTTTATTAGACATTACAGTAAGAACATGACTAGAACATGAGTAGATCATGACTATGTGACTTGTAGAGGAGGAGTGGCTGTGGCTTAGGGTCAATAGGGAGCAGAAATAAAGTGATGACTGCCAACAAATTAATATCAAAAACAGGATTTTGTAAGGGAAGCTTCACAAGAGCATGAAGATGTCTGGATGGGAAATAGAATGGTAACAGAGAGAGCAACTATAATGTTACTGCAATAGTCCAGGTGAGAAATGATGAGAATAAGATTGTGGCAAAGGTAAAGGAAAGAATAAAGCCAGATTCAAGAGACTTGTACACCAGATGGACATAGAAGAAGAAAGTTATTAGTAAAGGATAACCTCAAAGTTTTAAATTCAACGGCTGTGTAAATAACAAAGACATTATTAACAAGGATTGGTGCCAAAACAGGTTGGAAGGGAATGCAATTTGCTCAGTATCAGAGATAATTAGTTTCAGAAACCAGTTAGATATCCAAGATCAGTAAGAAATTGCTTTTCAGATTTAAAATTTAAAAAAAGCCTGGAGATAAAAGATAACAGGAGTAGAACTTATAAAGTGGGTAGATTTTGAAGGGGACAAATGAAATATATCATTTTTTTAAAGTTATAAGAAAAAACTGAAATTACATTAGGCACTTGAAAAGATTTATCAGGAAACATAAATTTGGTCATCTCTCCATCTTTGAGAACTGTTTGGCAGAGCTGCAAGTACACTCACACATTTCTTTCTAGTACTCTATAATTGAGTTGATTTTTTTCCCCCATAAACACCCCCTTACTGAATACAGAGAAAAAGAAGCAAAGAAATAAAAGCATAAAGCAAAATTTTGGTTTAATCTCACTGTTCTAGTTTTCTAGGGCTGCTGTAACAAATTACCACATATTTAGTGGATTAAAAGAACACAAACTTTCTTACCTTTCTGTAGCTTGGACTTTTCCTGGGCTAAATCCAAGGTACTAGCGGGACTGTGTTCCTTTCTGGAGATTCTAGGGGAGAGAACTTTTAGGGTTGGTGGAGTCCCCACCTCACATCACTCTGGTCTTTCTTCTGCCGCCCACGTCCACTTTTAAAACACTTGTAATTACATTAGGCACACCTGGCTCATTCAAGCCATTCTCCCTAATTCCAGCTACAAATTAAATTCCTCTTTGCCATGTAATGTAACATTTCCACCTGTACTGGGAATTGGGACATGGATATCTTTGGGGGGGCTATTAGTTTGCTTTTGACATTGATAAATCTAGCTCAATGAAATTATTTTTTCTTTCTGATTAGATAAATATCATTTCTAACAATGTTCCAATATAAGTGGGATTGTGGCTCTGTGGCTTATGTAAATTTACATTTTGTGGGTGGAGGGCAGGACGCCTGAGATCCCAGCTGTACCCGCTAAATTCTCTCTGCTTTCTGATGCAAATCTGTGCTTTGTCTTCCCTTGATTGGAGAGCTTTCTGGTATAATTAATCCCATCTTTTTAAACTGTGCCGTGCTATCACCAAAACCACTTTAATCTAGCTCACTGTGTTAGATTAAAGACTTCATTGCTAGTGACAGTTTTGTCCTGAGATTTTAGCCTTTGCCTTTCAATGGTGCACTGGTACTTTGTCCACAAACAGGAATTAAAGAAAATGCTAGATCCACTAAATAATGTACAGATCACATGGATGTAATAGTGCTGTTTCAAGGTCAACTGGCTATTCTTTCCCTTTGCCAAACCTAACATCTCTCTGCACCGAATCTATCCTCCCGGACACTGTTTTTCAGGCTCTTGATTGTGTAGCTTCAGGTTTCTCCATTTGTTTGAGGCCTCTCATAGAACTCCAAACCCCACCTTATGGTTTCATTGTGAGGAAGCAGAAATATGAGTAATGGGCTCTCATACTTTACTCTCTTTCTCCTTCAATTTCTCACTTTTCTCCTTGCTATATCCTCCATCTTAAGGTGGCAAACATATTAAAGAGTTATTGGAAACATTATGTAAGGGGTATTGAAAAATTCTGCCTTATGTACAAAACTCTATAATCTCAGTTTCTCCATGGTATAATTTTTACTGGGGGTCAATGTACATTTTTAAAATAAGGATTGCAGATGATAAAATATTTATTTAATACACTAAAATATTCACCCTATTGCATATGAATGTCAAGTAACTAGCTCTCTCTACCATTTCAAAGCAATTCAATCTTTACTCTCTCATCACTATTCTACTAATATTTTTAAAAATTTCAAGACATTCGTACTTTCCTGAAGAAGTAAATGATTTCCTGAATTCATTAATACACCACAGCATATTACTTATTATCATTCAGTAACTACTTCCTGCAAGTATACTTATAAAATCCTAATTCAGAGAAATGGAAATGATATGCCTCTTCCTTCTTCAAAAGGGATTGAAAATTTTACTCCAAGGTGCATAATATAAAAACATTGTTATAAAAAGGTTATATGTACTGGTATAATATTTATTACTCTTAAATTTGAGAGGAAATGACTTGCTTTATAATAAGCATAACATTTTCCGTTAGTAAACGTTACACTTTCCACCACCATGATGAGTTTCTACTGCTTAAAAGAATACTGATTAATAAATATTTCCCTTTTATCATAATATCTTAGAAAAATAAGGGTAGGTCTTGAGATGGAGGTACCACTCTAAAACAAAACCGTGTAAAAATATTTTCACCTTCCATAGCAAAAGAGTGTTCACTGTTTTAAACTAAATCTTTAATTTTTACTATCTATTTATATCTCAATTTTTAGAAGGATGAACTTTTTGTTTATGAAATTACATCATAACAGGAGACATAGTCTATAATTACTTAATATTTTTGGTTTATTTTGTTTAAATGTGAAACTGTGATCATTTAAATATTTATTTTCCAGCCTTTTTTCTTTTTATATCTATTGGTTTGAGTAATTTTAAATACCTGTGGCTTTTTAATTATTTTAAAATGATATATTGACTTAGGAGTGCTTGGGTTATGTTTGAGACAAATAGACAAACTTTGGCAAGATAAATAAAGATAAAGAGAATATACAAATGAACTGTAACAGGAATAAAGATGTAAATAAAAGTACAAAAGTAGGATATTAAAACTTCAATATTAGGTGCCAAAATTGAATATTTGTGTGCTAGTAGTTTTGAAAACTTATTAAGTGGATAAATTCCCTGAATAATTTAATTTGACTAAGATGTAAAGAAATAGAAAATTTAAATGGAAATTTAACAGATTCAGAGAATCTGAATCAGTAATAAATTCTGAATTTTCCACACAATAGTCAAATAGCTTTAGAATAGATTTTTTTTTTTTTTTTTGCGGTACGCGGGACTCTCACTGCTGTGGCCTCTCCCGGAGCCAGGCTCTGGACGCGCAGGCTCAGCGGCCATGGCTCACGGGCCCAGCCGCTCCGCAGCATGTGGGATCTTCCCAGACCGGGGCACGAACCCGTGTCCCCTGCATCAGCAGGTGGACTCTCAACCACTGCGCCACCAGGGAAGCCCCTAGAATAGATTTTTTTCCCTAAACATTCATTTAGAGATAAATCGTGTCTCACACATATACTTGCAGAGAGTTGAAGAAACAAAAAAAGTGTTAAGCTCCTAAAAATGAAAAGTAGTAAAAGCAAAAATATAAAGACAATAAAATAATATATCTTAAAAGATAATACATAATGAACCATTTGTTTGTTTCCCAGAAATTCTAGATTAATTTTTTTTTTAATTTATTTTTCTTTATTTATTTATTTTTGCCTGTGTTGAGTCTTCGTTGCTGCGCACGGGCGTTCTCTAGTTACAGTGAGCAGGGGCTACTCTCCGTTGCAGTGCCCGGGCTTCTAACTGGGTGGCCTCTTGTTTCAGAGCACGGGCTCTAGGCACATGGGCTTCAGTAGTTGTGGCTGGTGGGCTTCAGCAGTTGTGGCTCCCGGGCTCCAGAGCACAGACTCAGCAGTTGTGGCGCACGGGCTTAGCTGCTCTGTGGCATGTGGGATCTTCCCTGAGCAGGGCCCAAACCGGTATCCCCTGCATTGGCAGGTGGGCTCTCAATCTCTGTGCCACCAGGGTAGCCCCTAGATTAAGTTAACAACAGAAAACTGATCAATATGCTTTTAAACATTAACAAATTAAAGAAAGGAAGCTATATGGTTGTGACAATACCTGCAGAAAAAGGGGCAATACAATTATATATCATCTTATGATTAGAAAGTCTTAGTAAATTAGGAAAGTAAACTTTTAGCTTAATATTGAGACTGTGCAAAAAAATTTAATGACATATACCAGAAGTAATATATAAAGTACATTTTATCAAATATCACAAAATGGTCTTTACTGGAAAAATAAAACTTTAAACCTTAGAGAAGACCTATAAAATTGATAGCAATATTATTTTTATAGACTGGCTAAAGGTTGCAAATTTCTGGGGAAAAAACAAATGGTTCATTATATATTACCTTTTAATATATATTCTTGCATTGTCTTTGTATATATATATATATATATATATTTTTGCGGTAAGCGGGCCTCTCACCGCCGCGGCCTCTGCCGTTGCGGAGCACAGGCTCTGGACGCGCAGGCCCAGCGGCTATGGCCCACGGGCCCAGCCGCTCCGCGGCACGCGGGATCCTCCCGGACCAGGAAACGAACCCGCGTCCCCCGCATCGACAGGCAGACACCCAACCACTGCACCACCAGGGAAGCCCTGTCTTTGTATTTTTGCTTTACTACTTTTCATTTTTAGGAGCTTAACATTTTTTGTGTGTTTCTTCAATTATACTTTCCAAACTGATCTATGTATTTATATAATTGAAATCTCAACCCAAATAGAAATATGGTCATTTATATGTGGTAATCAAATTTATCACAGAGCTTATACATTCTTGGGGGACTAATAAATAAATGGGTATACAAAAATAATTATCATTATGTAAAAAGGAGATGAATGCTTATCTTACAACACAAACAACAGTTGATTCCAGATATGTCATTGGCTTAAATGCATAAGTGAAATTTATATATAGTTTTTGAAGATGATATAAGAGAATAACTTTATGGCTTTGGGTAGGGAATAATTTCTTAATATTCACAAGTTATTAAAAAGAAGAACATTATAAATTTAAGAACTTCTGTTGGTCTAGAGAAAAGAAATGGTAAGCCAAAGTGGAAAATACTTTCCACAAATATAACTCACAAAGAATTAGTGTTCTAAGAGAATATTTATGATGTATAAGTGAGTGAGTAAATTGTGTGTGTGTGTGTGTGTGTGTGTGTAAGAGAAAGACCACTAACAAAATTTTAAAATGGTAAAAATATATGAACAAAGATTTCACAGATATAACATGAATAATAAAGGGACATTAGAGAGCAGAGAAATGTGAATCAAAACCACAGTGACCAATTTGGAAAACATTCCAAAGTTGGACAAAACCAATTATTGGCAAAGATATGAGCAATGGGCACATTCATTAACTACCTAGCAACTGCTCGTCTTACAGCAAATTGCTGCAGCCACTTTGGAAAATAATTTGGCGTTATTTAATACAGTTGACAAGTGCATGTTTTATGACCCAGCAATCCCACTACTCGGTATACATCCTAGAGACAATCCTACACATATGCTTCTGCAGACATGAAACCAGAATTTTCCTTGCAGCCCTGTTCATAAGAGTAAAACACTGAAAACTACCCAGATGTCCATCAACCATGGAATAGACTGCAGCTGCATGAATCAAATTGGGTGAATCTCAAAAGCATAACATTAACTGAGAATAGCAAGCTGCAAAAGAATATATACTAATTTCATTTATATAAATTGACAAATGCACTAGAAATGAATGAACGAACTAACTAAATATATATACATACGTATTATATATCTTACATGGATAGTAAAACTCTAAAGAAAAAGAGAGATTTAATAACACATAACTTGGAATAAGTGGTTATTACTCCCGAGGGAATGAAGTTGACAGGGAACAAACAGGGGCTTTTAAGGTATTACCCTGACTTCTGAATACATTGTTTGGTTTATCATGATGATTTAATTGTACATCTAAGTTATATGCAGCAGTTGTATGTATATTTAATGACTTAAAAACATTTTTTAAATGCAATGCTAATAATACATTATGTGCACAAACACTAGAGACGCAGCCCATTCAAAAGGCAGAGAGTTCGGAATCAGAGGAAATCAAGGTTGAATAGTTATTGCACCACTTACTATGTTTGTGACCTGGACATTTTTTAAAAGGGAGGCAATAATATCCATTCCATAGGGCTGCCATGAGCACTAAATGAAATGAATGCAAACTGCAGGCAGAATGCCTGGCACATCGATGCTCAAATTGAGAATCAGCAAGAAGGAAATTAACTCTCCTTTACTGACAGCAGTTACAACAGAAAAGATGTGTTCGCTGCAGCAACTACATTGTAGGAGGAAGTGTCAAATTGTGAGTGAAAAATGCAATGGAGTAACAGCTTCCAATAAATAACACTGTAAGAAAGCAGAGTTTCGTCCTGCTCAGGCATGCATATACATAGGCAGAGGGGAGGTGTGATAGAAATGGCTCTCTTCTCACTGAGACTCTTTCACCCTCAGATGATCTGTCATTGTACGCAGAACACAGTGGCAGATTTATCCCCACATTTCAGGTTGCTCAGTAATGGTTCAGGTGAAAGCATTCAGGAGTGACATAAAGTGGGAACTCATAAATGACAGAGTCTATTACTGGGTGACAAGCTCCAGCCTAGTGACTTTGTATAGACTCTGCAGAAATGCTTTCATTGTCATGAGATTTAGGAGGAAAGGAAAATTCAATGATAACACTGGTCAGCACATTTAATGGCCTGATACTATTAGAAAAACAAAACCCTCCTATGGACAGAAGGCTAAACAGTTTAAAGTAATTGCTGTAATACAGAGCAATTACATTTACTGATGCAACTTGTAATTGTGGTGAAACCTAGGTGTACTTTATATTTTCCTTAATATTTCAAGGAATATTGCTGTTTCCATATTCTGAATAAAGATATTAGATTTTCACTCTGCTTTTATTTTGTATTATAATCAGAATGATGATTAATGGTGTCCTTCTCTACAATTAAATGATCGGTCAAAAGAAAAATATGTATCAATAGCTTATACGTGTAACTAGTATTCCCTGTAAAAATTGCTTTGAGGGAAGTAGTGGGGATAAGCTGGCACTTGGGCTCATGTAATTGTGCCTCATGCCATCTACCCTTCAGTGGTCAGTCATAATGGGACCTGGTTACTTCATAAGTTACTGTATTTAAATTTTGAATCATTTAAAAAATTTTAATGTTGGGGAAGTAATAATGCTGATGTCTATCCAATTATTAGTTTTACAGGGAACATTAGAATCTTTAAAAATTACCTATACATACTTTAATTCTTTTCTTGTTAATATTTCATAGGATTCCTCTTTGATGTTAACCTAAAATGTACAGATGACATCCTTCGTCTCATGTTTTCTGTGATATGCAAGCAAACAGCTGCATTATCACTTCAACTAATTGAAAAATTAATTTTAAATATTATTTTTGCAATAAATATATCATTATTTTACTTTTTTTCTGTCAAAGTGTTAATCAGTTTAGGTAAAAGCAGGAGTCAAAACCATAGGTCCAATACCTGTAAATTACTAGCAATTTGCCTTGATAACCTAGAAATAATGATCATCATTTATACAGGCATTTTTACACACATTAAATCATACTTAAATGATGAGGCATAAATACAACAACACAGAAAAAACGAATTGTGGAGAATTTTAAAGGAATTGGATAAAAAAGGATTTCTTAGGATTAACGCTGGATATAGCTCTACTTTATTGCTCTTTCAATTTTGTCACATTCAGATCTAAAGAAGATAAGCAGCTTTTGAGTAGGGTATCTCAGTAAATTGAAAAGCCTTAAAAAAAAGCAACATACAACTCATTAAAAGTCATTAAAAAAAAGAACAGAGGTTTTATATAGTCCTATAACCAATGAATAAATTGAATATCTGATTAAATTTCCACAGGAAGACCAATGAATTTCTCTGATGAATTCTTTGAAACTTACAGTGAAAAATAGAACATAAATCTTACACAAACTCTGCCAAGATCAGAAAAAGAAGAAATACTTGCTAAAGTCAGGTCAATCTCTCACTTAAATGAGTATGCCTAAATCCTAAATAAAATATTTTGAACAATATACATGAACAACAATTCATCATGAACACATTGAGTTTTGTCCAAGAATGAGGAGTCCTTTGCAATTCAAAACTCTGTTAGTATAATTCCATTATGACTGAATCAGGAGAAAACATACGTGATTGTAACATTAAATACCAATGAAAGCATCAGGTAAAATTAGTTACCAATCTTAATAAACTAGTAATAGAAAAGAATTTCCATAACCTGATAAAGTATATTTACAAACTCCAGCAAAAAAATTACAATAAAATTGAAAAAAAGTTTTTAAAGTTTTCTCTCTGAACAAAGGAAGAAGGCAAGGAAGCCTGTTGTTATCTCTAGTAGACTTATTTTTTAGAACTCTTGGAATAAGGCAAACATTAGAAGAAAGCATAAAGCTATTATTATTGAGAAATATAATATTGATGAATAATTCAGTAAGTTGCTGATACACCATTATATTTATAAAATAAATGTATCAAGTTTTCTGAATATAAGACAAATGTGCAACAATTGATTGAATATCTATATACCAGATATAAGCCATATGGAAAGAAAATGGTAGCATCGACAGCAAAATCAAAAAGCATGAAATATATCCATATTAAATGTACAAGTCCTTTGCATTAAAGACTTTAAAACTTATTTATGTACATTTGAAAAGAACCAAATAAATGCAGGATGATATCCTATTCCTGCAATCAATGATTCAGTATTGTTAAATGTTAATCTGCTCAGATCATTCTAAACATGCAACACAATCACAAACAAAATTACAATCGGTTTTTTTTGTGGATATTGTAAAATACATATTAAAATATGAAGTATAAGTAATGCAAAAGCAATTTAATTAAAAAGAATTAAAGAGTTGGTGATTATTCTAATGACGATCACATTTATTGGAAAATAAATTAGGAAGCTATGTTTTGGATTAAGGATAAGCAAAAAAATCAATGGTACAGATTTGGGAGTCCAGAAACACACTCACACATATATGGACACTTGATATATGACAATAGGGAAAGGATGGCCTGTTCAATAAATAGTGTTTTGTCAATTTGTTAAACATACACACACACATATATAATAATGTACTAGTTAATATAATACTATATATATTAGAGTAAATATTCAAGTCACAAGCTGAGAAACAATATTTGCAAAACATATAACTGACAAAAACTCATTTCTAGAAAAATATATAAAGTCCCACAAATCAATAAGAAAATACAGAGAATCTCATAAGCAATCGACAGGATGGTTGACGAGGCACTTAAATAAAAAGGACATCCGAATGGCCAATTACTGTATGAAAATATTCCCATTAATCACAAGGGCAATACAAGACATAGTTGCCATGAGGAAAAATAAATAAACAAGATAACACTACACACCCACCAGGTCGCTACAATTAATAGGATTGACAATAAAATATATCACTGATGGAGCTACAATGTGGCAGGTAAAAATGGAAAACTGGCACTATCTATTGTTGACACCCATGCACCAACAATTTTATCCAATTATATGTACCAAATAGAAATGCAGAATATCAATATGTTCATTAAGAGACAAAACAAAAATACACATGGGAGCTTTATCTGTACTTGTTCTAAACTGGAAGCAAATCAAATATCTATCAACAATGTAATGAATAAATCAATTGTAATATATTCCTGTAACATGAAATTATAAATCAAAGTAAATTAATGAACTATTGCTATAAGCAACATCCCTGATGAATCTCATCAACCCATAAGTGGGCTAAAGGAGACCCTCACATACTTGCACGCACACACAAACATACACAACAACCCCCACCATGCACAATGCATACACACACACACAACCAGACAAAACTATCTAAGCTATTAGAAATAAAGGTAATGGTTATTTGGAAGGAGAGGCGGGAGAACATTTTCGAAGTGCTGTTCTATGACCCGTGTGGGTGTTACTTAAGTGTTCTCACTATGTGCAAATTAATTGAACTATATACTTATACTTTGTCCATTTTTGTATATACATTGTATTTCGATTAACACATTTTAAGATAGTGCTATATGGAAGACGTATACATTGTACATGGGTACATTTTTTTCTAATTTAGAATGATATTATACATCCCCTAGAGACAAAGATAAAGCTAGCCAAGAATCTCTGCACACATAAAAGGAAAGGCTTGGTGCAGATGTATCGAGGAATATCTATTGTTTATCTAATGGAGTTGGTATAAAATCATTTTCACACTGAAAAATCATTACTAGATTCTTTAAAATTCAATTTGAGCGGGAACTTTTCAAAGAAAACTTTGAAATACAAAATTGTCATTTTTAAAAGAATTTAATCATATAATATTTCAAACATGCATAAAAGTACATAAAATATAGAGCACCATTTATCTAGATTTATCAGGTATAAATACTTCACAATCGTTGCTGCAAGTGTCGTTTTTGTTTAGAAATAAATGTGGAAGGTGTAACAGGTTCATACGACAAGCCCTTCCTTTCTTTACATAACCAGTGAAAAACTATTGTTCTAATTTTGATATTTATCTTTTCTTTGTTAACTCAACATTCATTTTTTTTGTTTGTTTTTTTTTTTTTTTTTTTTCAACATTCATTTTTACTTTTGTTCATTTTCATTTAAGTAACTCTCATTGTTTCTAGTGTATGACTGCATCAAAATGTAATAGTGCATTCCCTTACTGATGGACAGTAAACTTATTTTTAGTGCTACATATCACATATATACAACTTTAAAAATCACCTAGTACCTAACCAATTAAAATGATAGGTAACATAAATGCTGTGAAATTAAGGCAAACAATTTGTTCTTTTTAAAAATATCAAAGACAATAGAATGATTGATATGAAATTATCACCTGATTTCTATTTATCTGAAATCAGAATGCTGTGATAAGCAATTTATTCATATATGTTTTTAATCATCGTAGATTCTATGTCCATCTACCTTATGGTAATAGATTTTTAAGATATAAACTATCAAGGAGTAAACATATCTACCTTTCTGTTTTATTTCTTGCTTATTTCACATATATCTGAGAGAATATTGGATCTATTTACTCTTTATCATCATTTGCAATCTTATACTATAAGATAACTTCCCAGTAAAATGAAAAGTTTTTATTTCTCACAGAAAGTAGCAGGGCTTTGAAAGTGACTAATGTCAACCTCAAAAAGTAACATAGCCAGTTACTTTACAAGCAAAATGGGTGTAATCTGGAAAGCAGGGAACTGCAGTTCTGGGGCAGGCAAGCTATAGTGAATCATTGGTAAGTGTGAAGAGATAAAAGGAAGGTCAATTTCTACTAGGTTTTAGGAGGAAATTGGGGAAGGTTGTTTTGAATAAAATTTCACTGGAGAAGAACAGGAGTTCGAGGTTGTGGCAGTTTCTTACTGGTGGTTAGCGCATTGTTGCTGGGGCAGGGAGGGATCTTCCTTTTCTGCTTCTTTTTTTAATAGATCTTTATTAGAATATAATTGATTCACAATAGTGTGTTAGCTTCTGTTGGACAACAAAGTGAATCAGCCATATGCATACATATATCCCCATATCCCCTCCCTCTTGAGCCTCCCTCCCACCCTCCCTATCCCACCCCTCTAGGTCGCAAAGCACAATCTCCCTGTGCTATGCAGCTGCTTCCCACTAGCTATTTTACATTTGGTAGTGTATATATATCAATGCTACTCTCACTTTGCCCCAGCTTCCCCACTCACCCTGTGTCCTCAAGTCCATTCTTTATGTCTACATCTTTATTCCTGCCCTGCCACTAGATTCATCAGTACCATTTTTTTTTTTAGATTCCATATATATGCGTTAGCATACGGTGTTTGTTTTTCTCTTTCTGACTTACTTCACTCTGTATGACAGACTCTAGGTCCATCCACCTCACTATAAATAACTCAATTTCGTTTCTTTTTATGGCTGAGTAATGTTCCTCGTATATATGTGCCACATCTTCTTTATCCATTCATCTGTTGGTGGACATTTAGGTTGCTTCCATGTCCTGGCTATTGTAAATAGAGCTGCAATGAACATTGTGGTACATGTCTCTTTTTGAATTATGGTTTTCTCAGGGTATATGCCCAGTAGTGGGATTGCTGGTCACATGGTAGTTCTATTTTTAGTTTTTAAAGGAACCTCCATACTGTTCTCCATAGTGGCTGTATCAATTTCCATTCCCACCAACAATGCAGGAGTGTACCCTTTTCACCACACCCTTTCCAGCATTTATTGTTTCTAGAGTTTTTGATAATAGCCATTCTGACTGGTGTGAGGTAATACCTCATTGTAGTTTTGACTTGCATTTCTGTAATAATTAGTGATTTTTAGCATCTTTTCATGTGTCTCTTGGCCATTTGTATGTCTTCTTTTGTGAAATATCTATTTAGGTCTTCTGCTTGCAGGATACAAAATTAATGCACAGAAATCTCTGGCATTCCTATACATTAACAACAAAAGCTCAGAAAGAGAAATTAAGGAAACAATCCCATTTACCATCACAACAAAAAGAATAAAATACCTAGGAATAAACCTACCTAAGGAGGCAAAAGACTTGTACTCAAACAATAAAACATTGATGAAAGAAATCAAAGATGACATAAACAGATGGAGAAATATACCATGTTCTTGGATTGGAAGAATCAATATTGTGAAAATGACTATATTACCCAAAGCAAGCTACAGATTCAATGCAATCCCTATCAAACTACCACTGGCATTCTTCACAGAATTAGAATAAAAAATTTTACAATTCGTATGGAAACACAAAAGACACTGAATAGTCAAAGTAATCTTGAGAAAGAAAAGCAGGCCAGAGGAATAAGGCTTCCCAACTTCAAACTCTACTACAAATCTACAATAATCAAGACAGTATGGTACTGGCACAAAAACAGAAATATAGATCAATGGTACAGGATAGAAAGCCCAGAGATCAACCCATGCACATATGGTCACATAATTTATGACAAAGGAGGCAAGAACATACAGTGGAGAAAAGATAGCCTCTTCAATAAGTGGTGCTGGGGAAACTGGACAGCTACATGTAAAAGAATGAAATGAGAACACTCCCTAACACCATACACAAAAATAAACTCCAAATGGATTAAAGACCTAAATGTAAGACCAGATACTATAAAACTCTTAGAGGAAAACACAGGAAAAACACTCTTTGACATAAACTACAGCAAGATCTTTTTTGACCCACCTCCTAGAGTAATGAAAATAAAAATAAACAAATGGGACTTAATGAAACTTAAAAGCTTTTGCACAGCAAAGGAAACCATAAACAAGATGAAAAGACAACCTTCAGGATGGGAGAAAATATTTGCAAATGAAACAATGGACAGAGGATTAATCTCCAATATATACAAACAGCTCATGGAGCTCAATATCATAAAAACAATCAATCCAGTTAAAAAATGGCCAGAAGACCTAAATAGACATTCATTTCTTTTCTTAAAAGCAGGAGATGAAATTCCCATGTAAAAAATGTCCTCCCTCATACCAGAAGAAAAACAACGTTCTTAACATCATGGATAAAAAGTTGAAACCCAGAGAATGTTACACAAAGAATTCTATACAAAAAGACCCTTTAAAAATTGCTTCTCTTCCTTCTTCCTTCTGATTATTCAGGCTGGTATGTGCATGAGAGCTTTCCCTTCTAAACTTCCTGATAATGTTTTAAATGAAGTTGTCTTTTATTTATTTTCACACCTTATAAAATTTAGTATAGTATAGAGTAGATTAAAATATTAGAATAAAGGAATGTAAAATAAATAATTCTTTTCCCTGTTTTCTTCACAATGTCTATTTTAGACTGTTCCTAGTCTAGTCTTGCTTTTATTCAAGACAGAGTCAACTTTAGATAATTCCACCGACATACCACATATTTGTTTTCTTCTTGAACGTAAGCTCTCCCATGTTTCTGCTTTTTTGGGGTATTCACTTTTCTTCTGTAATGCCCTCGTGCATGTGATATTAAAAATTAATAAACTTATGTATCTTTTCTCCTGTTAGTCTGCCTCTTATCAGTTTATTTCATAGAGACAGCTGTTGAACCTAGGAGGGTAGAAAGAAAGTCTTTCCTCCCCTACATCAGCTAGGGCTGCCATAACAAAATACCACAGAATGGTAGCTTAAACAAGAGGAATTTATTTTCTCAGAGTTCAGAAAGCTGAAAGACCACAGTCAAGGTGCTGACAGCATTGGTGTCTCTCCTTGGCGTGAAGACAGCCACCTCCTTGCTGTGTCCTCACATAGCCTTTTCTTTGTATGCCTGTACCCCTGGAGTCTCTTCCTCTTCTAATAAGGACATAGTCTTATTAGATTAGGGCCCCACCCTTATGATCTCTTTTAACCTTAATTACCTCTTTAAAGACACTATTCCAAATAGTCTCACATTCTACGGTACTAGGGATTA
The DNA here is from genome assembly GCF_059928025.1 of Delphinapterus leucas. Taxonomy (NCBI): domain Eukaryota; kingdom Metazoa; phylum Chordata; class Mammalia; order Artiodactyla; family Monodontidae; genus Delphinapterus; species Delphinapterus leucas. The sequence continues at coordinate 9,710 of NW_028322294.1, read as the reverse complement.
GGGTTTCAACATATGAATTTGGGGGGGGGGACATAATTCAGATCATAACAATACATTATAAAGAAATGGACAAAGAAGGACAGTAATGAACTCGGAAAGTTAGGGAGTGATAATCCATATAAAATGGGAAAGATGTATAGGAATATAAGAATGATATTATTTTACACAGTTTGGTTATAATGTTTTCTGTTTTGCCAAGGTGGGTATGTGTGTGTATACATGTCCATGTCCTTTGCTTTTTTTTTTTTTTTTTTTTTTTTTGCGGTACGCGGGCCTCTCACCGTTGTGGCCTCTCCCGTTGCGGAGCACAGGCTCTGGACGCGCAGGCTCAGCAGCCATGGCTCACAGGCCCAGCCGCTCCGCGGCATGTGGGATCTTCCCGCACCGGGGCACGAACCCATGTCCCCTGCCTCGGCAGGCGGACTCTCAACCACTGCGCCACCAGGGAAGCCCCCTTTGCATTATTTTTAAAATCAGAAACAAGAGCTGAATTTTTATCGAATGACTTTTCATTCATGTAATATGAGGTTTTATTCTAGATTGCCTATTTTCTTAGTAGTTATAGATATAAATTTAACTATTCACTGAATTTCATTTAATATTTCACTCAACATGTCCTCATCTGTATTTATAGGTGTTTTCATTTTTATAATTTTTGGTTTTATTTTTATGATAAATACTACTTCACAAAATAAATCATTTTCCATCTGCTGTTATCAAAAATAGTTTACACAAAATGACAATTGCTTCCTTTACCTATTACTGCATCACAAATCTCCACAGCCTGAAGTGACTTAGAACAACAATTTACTATTTCTCATAATGCTGTGGGTTGTCAGTATGGATAGGTCTTCTGTGGGTCATGCCTGATGTTGCTCATATGGCCATAGTCGCATGATGACTTCACTAGGATTGGAGTGTCTCAGATGGCCTGATTCACAGGTCTGGCAGTTGAGACTGACTGTTGGCTGTGGTACCTCTGTTCATCTCCATCTTCCAGGAGGCTCTTCAGTTCATCTCCAGATGAATTCTGTTTTCTGCCAGGCACTTAGTGACAAATACAATTCTTTGCCTTCTCTCAAAAAACTTACAGTCCAGTTTGGGATAATTATATGTATTTAGATAAATTGTTTTATATGTTATGATAGAAGAATGCATGGTAATATTTTAGCGAAGATAGGAATTTATTTTTTAACTGTTTCACAAAGAAGACACATTTAAAGTGAATTATGAATAATGAGTAGGTTTCCAACAAAGAAACAATGGGCATAAAATTAGTTTTTTTACTTCTTTCCTCTTAAATTTTAGCTTTTCTTGTCATTCTATCATTGGCCTACTTATTTCTACTTCTGAATTCCTTATAATAGGAGCAATTATTGGAATTCAAAACTATAAACCACTGCTAAATGCTAATTATATATATATATACAGACATATAAACAGGTGAATTTATAGACAGAGAGATTTTTTTCCAGCCAGGACCTGCCTATTAAATATAGGTACAATGATATCTATACCAAATCAAACTCCAGAATGTAATAACCTCCACTAGATTTCTGTAAACTTTAGAGGACTTACACAGTGAATAACCTTACTTGCACTAACTTATTCTTTTCTGTTACTTTCTTACTATCTGATATGTATTTTTTTGTTTTTTTGTTTTAATTATCGATGTCTGGGGGTCAACCCATCTTGAGCCTTTTATTTAAAAGAATCATTGTTCAATTAATTTCCATAAGTTTGTATTTAGCTTAATATTATATCAAGTTATTAATACCTAATCATGGTTTTGAATACTAAACAAAGTATTTCAGGTAATAAGTAAACTTTAAAAGTTGCCAGATGCACAGTCAATATGATTAAATTAAGTATATTTCTGAATAGTAGCATCAAACAATTTAGAAGTAAAATTTTAAATACCATTAATAACATCAAAAATATAAAATCAGCAGAATACATTTCAGAAGATTTCTAAAACCTACAATAAAGGGTACAAACATTGCTGTAAAAACATTAAAGAAGTTCTAAATAATTGAACAGATACCAAATTTGTGAAAACATTGTAAAAGTATCAATTTTCCTCATATTCTTATATAGTCACTAAAATCTCAATGAAAATGTCTAAGATTTTTTTAACTTTTGTAGAAAGTGAGAAGGTGATTCTAAGATTTAGTTTGAAATGCAAAGAACCTACTGTAGTCAATATATTCTTGAGGAAGAATAAAATTGGAGGACATACATCCCAGATTTGACAAATTACTGAAAAAGCTAGTTATTAGCATCATAGTGTACTGGCATAAGAATAGACAAACAATATCAATAGTACTAAAATAGATCCATATATTTGGGCACTTGACTTATATCGAAGATTAAAGAGGTGAAATTATGTTGAAGCAATAAATTAATGAAAGATAATTGAATCAAGTAATTTTATCTCTATAATGGTAAAAAATAAATAAAACTTGACAACTATCTTATACCATTCAATGAAATTGACAAAACTTAGTTCATAGGCATAACTGTGAAAAGAAATCTAAAGTCTCTATAAGAAAACACAGAGGGATATCTATATGACCCTGCAATAGGTAAAGATCTCTAATATAGGAATCAAAAACACTGAAGAACTAGTCCTAAAACAAAAAATTAAAAATTGGCTTTATAATAAAGATTTTTTCCTTTGCCAATAAACCTCATGAAGAAAGTGAAAACACCAAAGAAATAGTAGAAGAAAATATATATTTGTTATATGTATGTGCTGTAGGACTCATATTCAGAATATAGAAAAGACTTCTCCAAATCAATAAGGAAAAAAATAAAAATAATGGGAAATGTCCCTTGAAAAGAATTTTCATATAAATTATATTTAAATAGCTAATAAGCGTAATAAATATAGTCAACATCACTATTCATCAGGAAAACACAAATTAAAAATACAAAGAAATACTGTTACATAAATACAAATTAAAAGTACAAATAAATACAGCTACTAGGACAACTATAATTAACTAAGAAAGAAACTACCAAATGTGTGGAATAGGTGGAAAAATTGAATACATGGCTGGTAGGGATGTAAAATTATAAAACTGCTTCAGGATAGCTGGCCATTTCCATTATTTCCACTCCTAAATGTATACACAAGAGAAGTGAGTCCACACAAAGACAAAAATATTGATAACATATTTATTCATAATAATAAGCATCTGGGAAAAACCCATATGCTTAACAATAGAGAATGGGTAAATTGTGGTAAATCTTATGAAGGAATATTACAGAGAAGTACAAAAGAATACACTTCGAATATATACAACATGAATAAACCTAACAGACATAGTACTGAGTGAAATCAACTCAAGACAAAAGTAGTAACTGCTATATGATTCCATTTATGGCAAGTTCTAGGATAATCAAATCTAATTGATGAGGAGAGAATTCAGAATAGTAGTTAAATCTAGGGGCTAGTTTAGACTGAGAAAGGGCAGGGAAGTGCCTTCATGGGTGCTGAAACAGTTCTGTATCTTGTTCTGGGTTGTGATTACATGGGAGAATACACATGTAAACATCATCATGCTGTATTTGTAGATTTAGTTCACTTCATTCATTTTACCATATGTATTTTGCCCCTTGATTTTCATAAGACAAGTAAATACTTACATATGTGGAAAATGTATCTCAGGCAACTACTGTTATAAACAAACTCATTTTTTCCCCGAAGAAATGTAATTTTCAAAACGAAGAAATAGTCTGATTTCTTCATTATCAAAACAATAAATCCTTATTCTTGTCCCTAACAATTGATATAAAATTTGTTCATCTTGTTGCTAATAATCAATTTGGAGATAATATTATATAATAGAAATGGTATCGTGTATAGTCTCCTAGAGAATTTGCTATATGAATGCTGGCAGAAGGGTGGACTTAAGTATGTTAAAAATATGAAGAAAATAATCAAGAGTATTTCCACAATGATATTTGAACACTAAAGAGTAGCCAGATGATCTAGAACTTTAAGTAGTTATGCCAATTCAAAGTTATGTTCAAAGAGAAATACACAGTTAAGCAAGTCAAGTTCATTATCAGAAAACAGCCTGTCTGTTCAGACATAGCATGTAGTTTCACACATTTCTGTTTCACCTTTTGAAAATTTCAGTCATTAATAGAGTCTTCTCAAAAAGCTTTAATCCATTGTGAGATTCTTTTCCTGATAAAAAGAGTATCATAATTACAAACTTTGATGTGGAAATTAAAAAAGCACATGGCAGACATAGTTCCAAAGTGTGTCTTCTAATTAGTCATTAGGGATGTTTTGGCTAATATTTCCTCACTAATGGTCTGTCTTTCTACAAAGTTTCAGACTTTATGGAAGGAACTCTTCCCCATAATGAGAACCTGCCAGCACATTAGTAGTATTTACCCTATCCTTTTAGAAATTCATAATTAATACATATATTGTCCTCTACATTTAATTGTTTCATTCTTTATGTAATATTAAAGAAACCCAAAGGATAATTATTTTACTTATAATTTTTTAAAATAGGGAAACTGAGGGTCACAGAGGTCAAAAGTTCAGGATTACAGTTAATAGGAAGTGGCAGTAAGGCTTGAAATCGTTTAGATTATGTTTCCAGAAGCTAAGTTTTATGGGAATGAGAAGATATTGTTGCTAAATTTTCTCAAATCATTATGGAATGTTAAAAGACAGTCTTATATATCAATTTTCCACCATAAGCCTGTGAATCAGTTCTCACCATGCTGAGCAAAAGAATTGATTTAGGGTCAAAAGTCACAGATTGGATGTGACCTATATTTTTCATTTGAGTTCTTTAGTTACTGTCTCATTTATTGTGATCATCTACCATGAAAGATATTAAATTTGTTCTTGAAGTACTAACGATAACCCCTGAAAGGTGCTGTTATAATTTAAGCAGTGTTTTAATATTCATAGAAGGAATAAGTGATATGTAGCAAGAGAAGAAAGGCACCTTCGCTGTGAAGGATCTTACTTATTGTCTCAAATTACATTATTTAAGAGACAAGACTATAAATCACACAGAGGGAGGCTAATGAAATTTACCAATCCACATTTTTTTTGGAGCACTTGACTTAACTATATTGAGGTTAATTCTGAAATAAAAAGAATTTACTATCTAGTACACCGATTAATAAAAAAAATCACAGTCTAATGATGACAATTAAATACTGAATGCAAAAAGAAGAAATACAGTGTTATTTTGAGTAAGGTGATAGAGGTGTTAAGAAAAAATCAAATGGAAAGAATTAATGATTTTTTACTGTTCTGTAACACTGAAATTGTGCTAAGTGCTTAAATACCAACATTAACAAAGTTTTCTTTCACCAAATTAAAGATTTTCAAAGATATTGATAGTGACAAAATACTAAAATAATAATAGTAATAATAATGATCTTAATATTATTTCAATGTCAAATAAAACACAATATTATTCATTTAAAATCATGCTCAACTACTAATGTATGTTCTATTCTCCATGTTTCTATATCTTATTACCTGAACATGAAATAAACATTTAATATTTAATACAAGACAAAAATTGGTATTTTGGACTTAAGGAACAAAAGCTAAGACATGGAAATTTAAAACCGTGTATACTATTAGAACTTAGTATTAAGACATTAATTGATTTGACTTTATTTATATGATTTTTTTATTTCCAAAAAGCCAAAAATTAAATTAAGAAAATATTTTAATTGAATGTAATCATAAATACATATGAATATATTGAATTATTTATAACTTGAATTGAAAGTTAGGAACATCATAAATTACTTAAATATATATTCATGTCTGTCTGAATGAGCTTTTGCAAAAAATTATACTTCATGGATTTAGCTGTATTATTTTCTTAAAGGGGTTTATTTTTAAAAACGTCTTTTCACAGTGCTTGAATTTTCTCTCCAATTGTTTTACATCTATCTCATTTATCTTGAAGAATATTGGGAACAAGTCAAAACTGGAAATGCTTTATACTTTTTCATTACACATTTATATTTAACCTTATACATTATTCACTAATTCTACGCAATAAAGTCTATTAAAGTGACATGAACAGGGTACAAACATCTGTCAACTTACTTGGGTGATAGATATCATTCCTGCACTACTGCTGGGAGCTTTTATATCCCAGCCCTTCTAAATCAATCTCTCTCTCAACTCTCTCTCTTTCATTCTCTTTTGCACATATAACACATAAAATTCTTAATCTTCCCTTCCATTCACACATAAACTAAATTTGATCAACAAACCTAGTTGTACCTTTTGTATATTAAAAAAAAATCTTAATAAGATCATTTTATTGGCATGTGCTTTCATAAGCTTAACCTTAATTTTCATGAAGCAAATTTTAAAATGTAAAACGAATTTTAAAAACTCAAAAATGGGAAAATATAAGAACTTTCTCTAAAGGGATCTGCTTATTTTGTTAATAACTGGATCTTTGTAATAGCTGTTTAATCTTCTGCTAAGCACTTATTATGATTTGTATTTACTTACCTTTAATATTGTTTTTCCTATTTTCTCCCAGAATTGTGAGCTCAATGAGAGCAGGAATTTTTTTTTTTGGCTTTTTAATCACCATAATTCCATTATCTAGAACAGTGATTGACAAATAGTAGGCACTTTGGAAATCATTGACCAGATAACAGGAAATAGCTAATAATTATTTGTTGGATAATAAGTAAACACACAAATAAACCTAAAATTAGAACTGGAATTCCTACTAAAATATAATCTATAGAAACTAAGGAACTCTCTTTTGAAAATTGTCTTGAGTAACATTGAAAATTTAGAATTTGAAAGACCTATCTTTTTTTTCTGTCATTACAAATCTGAATTGATATTCTGAAATAAATATGGATCTATCATTTACATATTCTTAAACTTGCTGAAGTTAATTTAAAGAGCTTTCTGTGTTTTGCTCTAATTTGAAATGAATCATGCTACTGGAAATAACCAATAATCTTTATTAAAATAAAATTATTTAAATTAAATTTCTATTGTTTCATTACTTATGTTTGTAAATAATAATTGTGAGTAAAATCACATGCAAATTTATTATGTCAATAAAAATTCCATTCTTCTTAGACAAAGAATAGAAAAGTATCTAGATTGAAAATTCACTGAATTGAGACTTATAACAAGGATTAATGTTTTACTTCTGCATTTCCAATGTTTTATGCTCCTTCTAATACTAAATTAGAGTGACTGGAGTATTAAACTACCAATTGGGACACCTTAATTCCAGCTATAAATTCCCACAATTTATTCACAAATCTGTAACAGAAATAAACAAAAAAAGTTCTCCTCCCTAAAAATAAAAAATGGAAAGATACTATAGTAGCTATGAATATACGTATTATTAAGTTACATTTTATTTTATCAATACTATAGTATATATCATTTGACATTAATATGCTATATTTATAATGACATTGTTTTACAACATTCTTAAAATATAGGGTTTCATTTTTTCATTTCCTTATTCTTAATCATCAATAAGGTATTAAATTAGATGCTGGAGTAAAATGTCAAAAAATCCTAAACACTTTAGAAGGAGATAATTTTGTTATAGTTGCAAAACTAGTCTCTTTAATGCATCATATTAGGTTCTGACATTTCAATCTATTACAAGAATCCTTTGTTGACTGGATTTATCTCTTTAAATCCAATTTATCTCCACCTAAGTGCTACTTTTCTTGACACATAACATGATTTACCTGGATATTAGAGATAAAGTCTAATAATATTTCATCACTTGCTTAAATATTTGCTACATGATATTAAATTTTCCTTTATTACTTTGGAAAAAAATATTATATACAAATTTTATACTGAGTGAGTAAGGAAAAGATACATAGTAAGTACCTAATATATTTTCCATTCCCTTCATATTTTAAAAATTTAATTACCCTCCTCACTAAGTTTCTCAAAAATCACATGGTTCAATTTAGTACTATCAAGTTTTCACTTTTCAAAATACAGAACATTATTTAAGTAATCACCAAAAGAAGGAAGAAGTAAAAATAGAAACTATTAAAAGTATTTGTCTCTAGGAAATTGGGCTACTTTCAGGGAATGGTGAAGTAGGGGATTATTGCTTTCATTATAAATTGATTTTGGCCTTATAACTTAAAATATCTGGTACAAATTCTATTTACAATAACAATTATAAAAATACTAATTCTCAAATATCTGGAATTCAAAAGCATTTTTAAATTTTGTAGTATGTGGCTCATGGAAACAGACTATGAAAAACATGTGCAAAAAATAAAATGGACAGAATTCTTTTAGAAAGGCATAAATGCTAAGAAAGCAACAAAATAGCACATATTCCTGAGAGTGATAAAGGATCAGGAGTTCGATGGTCAAGAAAAACTGAACAACAATTCTCTATTTTCTCCTTCCCCTGGCCTTTGGTAACCACAATTCTACTCTCTACTTTTATGAGTTTGACTATTTTAGGTACCTTATATAAGTAGAATCATGCAGTATTTGTCCTTCTGTGACCAGCTTACCTCACTTACCATAATGTCCTCCAGGTTCATTCATGCTGTCACATATGGCAGAATTTCCTTCTTTTTTAAGCCTGAATAGTTTGATTCATGCAAGATGAATAAGTTCTAGAGATGTGTTGTACAACAAGTTGCCTATAGTTCGCAATACTCTCTTGTGCACTTAAAAATTTGTTAAGTGGGTAGATCTCACGTTAAGTGTCCTTACCACACTTAAAAAAAAAAAAAAAAGGGCTCTCCTGGTGGCGCAGTGGTTGAGAGTCCGCCTGCCGATGCAGGGGACACAGATTCGTGTCCCGGTCCGGGAAGATCCCACATGCCGCGAAGCGGCTGGGCCCGTGAGCCCTGGCTGCTGAGCCTGTGCGTCTGGAGCCTGTGCTCTGCAACGGGAGAGGCCACAACAGTGAGAGGCCCGCGTACCGCAAAAAAAAAAAAAAAGAAAAAGAAAAGAAAAGATGTGTTGGAAAGGTGAAAAGGAACAGATACATAAATGAGGGAGTCAGCCTTCAGAAGATCTGGTGGCAGAATATTCCATAAGAAGGAAAGGGAAAATATATCTTTAAAGTGGAATAATAAAAAGACAAGTGACTATAGGAAAAGGGGAAATGAAAGTGAGAACAGAGAAGTAAACCAGGTCGGACTGGGCCTTGGAAGACGTGTTTAAAATTTAATCTCTTCGAGAATTCTAATAGGGTTCTAATTCCAATGGGAGTTCACTGTAGTGTTTGAAAATGAGAATGATGTTACCTAATACATATATTAAAACTACAAAAATATTCTCAAAAAAAATGAAGAAAAATTCTAGAGGAAAAAAGTTGTACATGGACATGTGATTGATTACTTCATGGGTCTTTATAGATTTCACCAGCCAGAAATTTTCAAGGATGCTCTATAAATGGGGTTCAATTAATTATGTCTTTTCTGTCTTGGATGGTGTCCTTGGTTGATCATCTTATTCCTGGATGGTGACATTGAATTCCTAAATAAAGTCTGTCACTCTATTAAGGGCATTTAGTTATTGTCAAAGTAATTGTGAATAATTCCTCACATCTAACCCAAGCTCCAAGAAAGTTTCTAGATAAAACAAAAAATATCTGAGTTCAGAGCTGCTTTCCAGGCCATTAAAAAAAACCCATGAATCATTAATATAATTTTTTCTAAGATTC